>NC_060120.1:971134439-971759439 GCF_021461395.2 Schistocerca americana | reverse complement strand
CCGCGAGCACGCAGAAGACCCGCCACACGATGTGGCATGCATTCGGCTAGCGTCTGAAGTAGTGCTGGAGGGAACTGACACCCAGAATCCTGCAGGGCTGTCCATAAATCCGTAAGAGTTCGAGAAGGTGGAGATCTCTTCTAACAGCGCGTTGCAAGGCATCCCAGATATACTCAATAATGTTCCTCTCTGGGGTGTTTGTTGGCCAGTGTAAGTGGTTAAACTCAGAAGAGTGTTCCTGGAGCCAGTCTGCAGCAATTCTGGACGTGTAGGGTGTCGCATTGTCCTGCTGCAATTGTCTAAGTCCGTCGGAATGCACAACGGAGGTGAATGGATGTAGGTGACTAGACGGGATGCTTGCGTACGTGTCACCAATCAGAGTCGTATGTAGGGTCCCATGTCACTCCAACTGCACACGACCCACCAGCTCGAACAGTCCCCTGCTGATATGGAGGGCTCATGGATACATGACGTTCTCTCCATACCCGTACACGTCCATCTGCTCGATGCAATTTGAAACGAGACTCGTCCGACCGGGCAAAATGTCTCCCGTCATCGACAGTCCAATGTCGGTGTTGACGGTCCCAGGTTAGGCGTAAAGCTTTGTGTCGTGTAGTCATCAAGGGTACAAGAGTGCGCCTTCGGCTCCGAAAGCCCATATCGATGATTCTTCGTTAAATGGTTCGCACTGTGACGCTTGTTAATGGCCCAGCATTGAAATCTGTGGCAATTTACGGAAGGGTTGCACGTCTTTGGTCCCGTTCTTGCAGGATCATTCCCCGGCCTCAGCGATGTCGGAGAGTTGATGTTTTAGCGGATTCCTGATATTCACGGTACACTCGTGAAATAGTCGTGTGGTAAAATCTCCGCTTCGTAGCTACCTCGCAGATGCTGTGTCCCATCGCTCGTGCGCCGAACACCACGTGAAAACTCACTTAAATCTTGATAGCTGTTATTTTAGCAGCACTAACCCATCTAACAACTGTGCCAGACACTTGTGTTATAGAGGCGTGGCCGACCGTAGCGCCGTATTCTGCCTGTTTACATATCTCGGCTTCTGAATACGCATGCAGGTTGTTTGGCGCTTCAGTTTAGTTACGTCAAATGTAGATATGCGCAAGAGAATACATAAATTAGTCTGTATGTATGTATAGCCATTACAGTACCATTGTATATCTCCCAGCAGGGTGCGGAAAGAAAGGGATTTGGAGCCATCATCCGTTAAAAACTAAACAGAACATCGCGTACACTCATTCCAGTCACTGGCGATAATCGTACATGTTAAACAGTAAATAGCGACTACATGAATCCAAGTATTACGCCCTGTACCCACTATTAAAATTTTTCCGTGTTATTGCAGTGTGTAAGTCACTGCATATCGTCTGAGTGTTGATGTCGGTGCCAGGCAGACAATAGAATGACTTTCTCTTCGAGTATGCAGAAGCATTTAAACCTTTACAGTGAGTCTCACAAATTTCTCCTGAGACTCTAAAACGAAGTAAACATTGGTAACTGTGCTCGCAATTTTCTGAAATAAATAATCTATGGTTTCGTCTTAGAGTGGCTACGCAAGCGATGAATCATATGTTACAGTGTCCCGATATCAATTATAAAACTCGACTGACAGAGACCTATGAAGTAGCACACTAAACGCAGGCAATATTTTTAGGGAAAGAAAAGGATTTCGAAATGGGTCTCACCACTATGGGACTAAACATCTGTGGTCATCAGTCCCCTAGGACTTAGAACAACTTAAACCTAACTAACTTAAGGACATCACACACATCCGTGCCCGAGGTAGGATTCGAACCTGCGACCGTAGCAGTCGCGCGGTTCCGGACGGAGCGCCTAGAACCGCTAGACCACCGCGGCCGGCGGAAAGAAAAGGAAAAAGGACTTTAAAATCAATATTTGCACTCCTTCGTCGGCCGCTCTTCTTGGCTATTTGCTTAAGTGAGGTTAAAATCTTATCAAACATATAAAGCCGCTGCTTGGGAAAAATAAAGAACAATGAAGGATTTATCGGCCAGGATTGCAGTTTTTATGCGTTTGTTGGCATTTGCTTTCGTATGAAGGAATTAAATGTTGTACGTCATTTATTAAATATAAACATGAAAATTAATGGTAGGAAGGAGAAATAGAATGTTGTTATCATTATTTATTGCAGCCTCATAGTTTATGAAACACACTGCATTGATGGCATAGACATCAGTAGCCTGCATCCTATATGCTATTACAGATGGTACATTTTGTATGTTTAAATTATTAAAAGAAAATTATTTTTTACGTTTCCTGTTTAACTGTATCAATTTATGCACAATTGATTTCCCCTGGGACTCAAGAAATGCCGTAATATTTACTTATTTACTGTTTTCTGAGAACCTTTCCTTCTGCGTGTCTCCAGCAGATCATGCAATACTTCAGGAGACTATAAGGTTTCTACATAACAGTACTTTTTTGTTGCTAACAGTGCATCAATAAAGAACAATATAGATATCCATTCATACAATTTAACATAACGAAATGTATATGTAAAAATTCTCATTTAATTGGTAATGGTCTGACGTAAAAAAATTTGAAACAAAGAAAATGAAATTATCTGCTGAATCTTCCTAGCAGATTAAAACTGTGTGCCGGACCGAAACTCGAACTCGGGACCTTTGCCTTTCGCATGCAAGTGCTCTACCAAATGAGCTACCTAACAACGAGTAACGCGCCGTCCTCATAGCTTAACTTCTGCCACTATCTAGTCTCCTACCTTCCAAACTTTACAGAAGCTCTCCTGCGAACCCTGCAGAACTAGCACTCCTGAGGGTAAGGATATTGCGGAGAGATGGCTTAGCCACAGCCTGGGGGATGTTTCCAGAATGAGATTTGACTCTGCAGCGGAGTGTGCGCTGATATGAAACTTCCTGGCAGGAGTGCTAGTTCTGCAAGGTTTTGCAGGAGAGCTTCTGTAAAGTTTGGAAGGTAGGAGGTGAGATACCGGCACAAGTAAAGCTTTGAGGAGGGTCGTGGGTTGTGCTTGGGTAGCTCAGTTGGTAGAGCACTTGCCCGCGAAAGGCAAAGGTCTCGAGTTCGAGTCTCGTTTCGGCACACAGTTTTAATCTGACAGGAAGTTTCATATCAGCACACTCCGCTGCAGAGTGAAAATCTAATTCTCGATATATCTGTTGAATTGCCTGTAGCATTATTAACTACGTGAATTTCTCCTGCTCCTTTTACTGTATGGCTACCATAAAATGTCTACAAGGTTATCCTGTTCCGAAACGGAATGTAATCGAAACATAGAGCCAGTTCTGTATTTTCTGTAAATATTATCCCCATTTTGAGTATCCATTGGAGACTTCTTATCTAGCAGCAGTAAACACAGTAGAACAACGCAACTTGGCCTTTATGATATATTGGTGAAGCGACCGCCGCGTTGTGTTACGAGGTTTCACACTTTGTAATGCTACCAGGAATGCAGCTCAGGAACGCATTCAGGAACAATTTCTGAGTGACCAGCCAAATGGTATCATGGCTATTCGACGAAATGTTAGATGTGCTTAGCGAGAGATAGGTCACCAGGTTCAGGCAGGGAAGAAATGATGTCCAGCAGGCTGAGAATAAGGCTAGAACATTCCATCTAACATCGAGTTGATAATTTTCCTAACGTAACACAAACGCTAGAAGCCACTGATGAAAGTGTACTAATTTCGGTTCGCTAAGGTTACGTGAAGCTAACCTCGCTATTGAGGAACTGCATTTTGCAGGCATTTCATGTTTTGGTAACTGGGATTTCGGTCTTTTTTCTGACAGTAACATTTGGATTTACCAGCCTCTAATGCATGTATCGCTTTCAATTTACAAAGCGTTTATGTCACTCCTGCAGATGTTCACCATAAATATGAAACTATGATTCTCTCATATGTTGTTCAGAGGATTAAAAAGGTAAATTCCATCTTCATTTTCAGAGACTCTCGCCGTTGTTCCAGAAGGAAGGAATACGTGGCATTATGTATTATCAACAAGCAAAATGCGTACATATCTATGTAATGAAATGGGTAAAATAAGCAAAAAAATATGTAAGGCCACAAAAATATGTTATTAAATATTTACCACGAAACAGAAATTTCAGCTGAAATCAACTTCTGTATTACACCCTCGTCTTTATCTTAAATTGCACTTAATCGTACCAGAAACACGAAAAGCACATCAATAAATTACATTTTCCATCATTTAATTATTTATTCTAAATATCTTTACTACCTAACAAATGAAAAATATTTCCAGTTACTTAAGAACTAAAAAGTCCATCGTCATTGAAATTATTTAGGTACCTTAATTTACCTTCCATTTTGAAGCGCAATGAACAAGCAGCTGCTTCTTCAAATTCTCTGCATCATAGTGTCACCGATCACAAAGAATATTTTTGTAGGAGTAGATCACAGCAATTCGTTTGTGCATTGTTTTATACGAGGTGGCTTATTTTGGAATTACCTGTGCTTTTTATAGTTTAAATACTGAAATTGCTTGCTCGTTTGATCATTGACTGGGAACATATTTTCAATAATTGTGCAGTGCATAGTTCCGCCGACATCAGTATGGACAGGGACTCTGACTACTGTGTTTGGATGCAGGCTGAACTGCTGACTCTTCGCTCAAAGCTCCAGGCGGTGCTGTCCTCGGTCACGTAGCTTAAGTCTGTTGCCAGTGGGCATCACAGAGGAGGAGGGACGGGCGAATAGACATAGCTATTCATGGGACGTCCCCGACCGGTTCGTTAATCTGGCAGCCTCGCTTACTGACCACATTGAGGTGGCGTGTTCGAGTACGAGGTTGTTTCAAAGTGTGGCAGGCAGCGAAAGACACCCAAGGCGCTGATCGAAAGGCCTCCCTGGTTCGTCTGACAAACACGTTACAGGGGCTGTCAGTGGCTGGTACGGATCTTGAGCCAGATGCAGTCGTTTTGTCCTGTTTCGGAGGAAGCCTCTCGACCTGCAAGATCTGGGCAGTCACTAAAGGTGGTATTCCTGGTAGTCTGGAACTCCAATGTTAGGCAGGTGATGGGGCCCATTAGCGATATGGCTAGCAGGGAGGAGAGGGGGATGTCGGTATCAATGATGTGTATCGCTTTGTATAAGAAGAGATTCTCTCTGGTTTTGGGGAGCTATGGGGATCGGTAAGGATTACCTGTCTTGCTTGCGAGATGAAGGCAGAGTTCACCATCTGTAGCATCGTCGACAACACCGATTGTGAACCTTTGATACAGAGCCGACTGGCGCGTCTGAATCAGACGGTCCTGCGACAGTATAGGCTACACAATTCTCGAATAGCACAATAGAGTGTTGAGTTTTTGGGTTTCGATTAAGACGTCAGGGGTCCACTGAACACAGCGGCGGCTACGTCGACAGCGCAGGTTGTGTAGCGTGGAACGAACGGTTCTTTAATTTAGAGGGTCTCAGGGAAGTACAGAAAGTGCTTCAGTTTCAGTGTGTATAGGGCAAACACAGGACGAGAGTAGACCCAACAACAAGCGCTGTTGTAGTTGTATTCTGTCATAACTACGTTGCGAAAGAACCAGAACTCCAAGCACTAATATAAAGCACAGACGCTCACATCGTTATAGGTACCGAAACCTGGCTAAAGCAGGAGAAAGGTTATGCCCAAATTCTTACAAATGACTTAATGGTGTTTAGAAAGGATAAATAGAGCTAGGGTGGCAATCATTAAAAGAAGACGCGGTTTTCGATCGACGAACCCAGTGTCAGGCACTTAAGGGTGAAAAGCAGAGTGGATGTGGACGTAGATGCATATGACCTCACCACATCCCACGATTTTGATGGAGCGAATTTTAGGAGACGTAATATTTCTGGAGAGAGGTCCGCTGGCGATGAAGCGTCTTCCTCTCCCCCATTGATACTGGACATAATAACAAACGTCTAATATCACACATTTCTTGTCAGAACAGTGTCGCACTTATTTATATCCTTAGCCCAGTGTTACCTACAATATCACTCAGCTTGCATTTGACTTTCTCAGCAATTTCTAATACTTCCGCAAGTACATCGCAATACAGGCTACTCTCTGGCCCTGGTAAGGAAACCGATTTTGATTTGCATGCGTTCTAGAGCATTCTAGAGCATTATCGATTTTGCCTGGAAATATTGGCAGCTTCAATCCATGAACCGCACCTCGTTAGGACAGGCTCAGACGAAAATGATAGATTCCGTGGGAGTTCTCTATGGAGTGACACAAGATGCGGTGCTTTGAGAAACACTTTCTTGGCGTACGACATTGTTCTACTCACTCCTCGGCACGTGGCTAGCGCTTTTTCGGCGGTAAATAACACCCTTAAGTTCAAATGGCCCTGAGCACTATGAGACTTGACATCTGAGGTCATCAGTCCCCTAGAACCTAGAAATACTTAAACTTAACTAACCTGTCATCAAACACATCCATGCCCCAGGCAAGATTCGAACCTGCGACCGTAGCGATCGTGCGGTTCCAGACTGAAGCGCCTAGAACCGCTCGGCCACAACGGCCGGCACACCCGTAGGGCAGTTGCCGCTTTCAGTATGTTCACTGTAGCATCCGAAATCATAAGAATGATATTAAACAAGTATTTTGTTCGTATTGAATTTCCTCAGGCCACAAGACTGCAGCACTGTCATTCACAAAACGAACTACTGTTCAGTGATTTGTGCGTTAGAATGCTTTGTATCAGAACATTAATGGCTTTAAAGGCTCTTCTCCGTCGAGTTTGTGAAGGGCGATACTGCCGGCGAAACGTCCACATATGTCTGTTGTTTCGTCGACAGCTATCCATATATGGTGGTTAACTGGCTCCAGATTTTCCAGAGCCTCCTGACAAAAAATCGTAATAGTTTTTCCTTAATGACGATTCATCAGGTATTTGGCCGCTATAATGCTTTTGTTGATACGCACATATTCAGGCATTTGAAACTGGTATCGTAGAATGTTCGCAGAAATCATAGTGTACTACGAAAAATATTGTTTATGGAGTATGGGGTCTTTTACATCTGTATCCATGACATTTGCTTCCTAGATGACGGCAGTGCTTTATTTTTTGTGTGTCAATCATTACGTGAATTTGGCTGAAGTTGGGACGTCATAGAACACACCGATTGTTCTATTGCACAGCCGGAGTAGAAAAATCTCTCCAATAGTGTCGTCCAGCATAAGCCAAGATTTTAATTTAAATCAGGCATCACGAACACAAAGAACCGCTGTGCCTAAAAAAGTACTATTTGGAAAACTTTTTCAGATGTACTCGTCAGTTCTCAGTCACTAGATGTCGCTAGCAATCGGAAAACACCGTGGCGCTAATCTTTTGTTTACCTCACTGTCAATCTTAGCAGCACACATAGACCTTTACTATACACAATAATCGCTACTACAATGATACCCATCGTGTTGCTATTGAATGTGGTTTTTCTTTTGAGAAGTGAAATTATAAGTCTGGGAAAATTAAGGAGAAGCGTATCTTTCATACTAAATCCAACCCAAAGTGCAGTCTGCCACGTTTTACTGCACAGGAATGTGATTTTTTTAGATAATTTTGTTTCTGTCCTCAACTTTTATGGTATGTCGGATTCGGATATATTTCAAAGGGAGCGGCCTGCTGAAAGTGTGGAGAAGGCTAAAAAAGCAATGATATGTAGTTACATGTGGTATAGACCTATTTAGTATAGACACATGAAGAAGGTTAAAAAAGCAATGATATGTAGTAATATGAGGTATAAAGTTAAAAATTTGTAAAAACATGTAGTCATAATGAAATATGTAAAAATATAAATCAAATATATTGATTCTGGTAACATAATTCACGGACATTACACTTTTCACGTACGTAGGATGGAAGGAAAAGAATATTTAAATACGTAACAATACGGACTCCAGTTACCCGTATAAGACGCGTTACACAAACCAGGAAAATTGTGATCACTTTTCATATGATAGCATCGATATGGTCAGAATTTAAATTTTACTGCTCCTTATGGATGCAAGATTCACGACACCACAAACCTGTAGAAGACGCAAAATGAAATTATTGGGAAACTTCCATCTATTGCGACACCGTAAACACTCTCAATGCAAGTATCACTTCTTTCCTATCTATCTACCTTTATGTCCCACGCACAAAAAAAATCACACACACACACACACACACACACACACACCCATCGAGTGTTAAATCTTCTTGCGGCCCTGCTTGGAACAAGATCTCCGACTCGGTTCAAGGTTAAAGGGTACTGTCTGGGCATTCTACTTCTGTCTATTATCGATACACTCTGTCCCACAATGTGCTTACGATGATTCAGGAACTGTCGAACACACTGAAACTACCTGCTCCAGACAGGAGATCATTCTTTACCGCTTGTACTCGTACATACAGTGGACGGTCCTTCACACTAGTCATAAGCTCCCGTCGCGGTAAGTCCCCTGCCACTTTTCGAGGTAGGAATCAGAGATTTCCTAATTTCAGAAGCTGATTTATGATCCATTCAACCATCAGCGAGTCAGTTAGTGCAAGAGATTAAGCCTAGTACTACCAAGGCAGTTTCCATAACGCAAATTACAAGGGGGCCGGTAGAGGGGGGGGGGGGGGGGGGCGAGTGGCGGTGTGCCCAACCTAAAAAAAGAATTTGAAAAAATAACAAAATTCGTTACGTGCTGTTGAATTATGAAGGTACTGATGTGTAATCAGGCTCCAGAACCTGAAATTACCTTTACATACACTTAGCAATATCAACGCATTTTCAGTAACGTGTATTACCAAGTTTAAGACCACCGCAAAACAAAATATAAATAATGCAAATATCGTTTATGGTTGTTGATACTCTTAACATAATTTTTAAAACGATACTAATGTGTAATATTGAATACGACATTCACTGGAGAAAGTGACTTCTCCTAGAGAGACTTAAATTTTTGACTGCAAAATTTTTAACTACAAAATTTAAAACATATCTGGTATAAGAACTCATTAAAAATAATATACGTCTTTTTAAATTATAACATGTAAAGAAACTGAATAGGTTACGATACTTTCAAAAGGAGGGAATTATTATTCGTATCCTCGGATTGTGGAATACAAAATCTTAGAGCTTCATTATAAACTTGTTAGTAGATTGTAAGCTGCAGTTGTAATTGAATGTCTATTCGCACAGAGAGATTCTGAGGGAGCCACATTGTCCAGTACACATTTATAAATTTCTTTCCTCTTTTCATAACTATTACAATATTTTTTTGTAACTGTTAGCTAACTTAATTCACATAACTACGCAATGGACTTGGAAGAGCAGTTGAGCTATTGAAAAGATGGACATTATAAAAAACTACAAAAACAAAACAGTAATCTACATATGTAGTCTGCAAAACCACCGTGAAGTGGCAGAGAGTACGTCCCATTGTAGCAGCTATTTAGGTGTCTTCCCGACACTTTCATGTATGGAGCGCGGGAAGAATGATGGTTTAAATGCTTTTGTGCGTGTAGTAATTAATGTAATATTGTCCTCACGATCCCCATATGAGGGGGTTGAGATATAATCCTAGAATCATCATTTAAAGCCAGTTCTTGAAATTTTGCATTTAGGCTTTCTCAGCATAGTTTACGTCCATCTTCAAAAGTCTACCAGTTTAGTTTCTACTGAATGTCTGTGACATTCCCCTATGGGCCAAACAGACCTGTGACAATTCATGTTGTCCTACTCTACGTACTATTAGTAGTACTATTAACGTTAATACCATTTGATGTACTTGAGCAGTATTCTATAATGAGTCGCACGAGTGATTTGTAAGCAATCTCCTTTGTAGAATGATTGCAGTCTCTAAACATTCTACCAACAAACAGACGTCTACCACCTGGTTGCCCTCTGAGGCTATGTGATCATTCCGTTTCATATCCCTAAAGGTGTTAAGCCTAGGCATTTGTATGGGTTGGCTGACTCCAACTGGGACTCATTGATCTTACAGTCATAGGTTATTACTTTTTTATGTTTTGTGAAGTGCACATTTCTTCATTTCTGAATATTTAAAGCAAGTTGCCAGTCATTGGAACACTTTCAAATCTTATCGAAATCAGACTGAGTATTTATAGAGCTTCTTCCAGATAGTATTTCATAGTAGATAACTGCATCGTCTGCAAACAGTTTGAGGTTATTATTTATAGTGTTCGTCACGTCATTAATATACAGCATGAACAGAAATAGTTCCGTCACACTTCGCTGGGGCTCCTACAAAAAGGCCTCGATCCAGTCACATATGTCACTACATACCTCATGCAATCGTACTTTTGACATTAAGTGTACACGTGGTACTGAGTCGGATGTTTTCGGAAATAAAGAAATTACCAGACTGTCTTGATTCGATGCTTTGAGTACATCTTGTGAGAAAAGTGGGTATGGGGTTTCGCAAGATCGGTATTCTCTCTATCCTTGCTGGTTGTTTGTAATTGGAATGTAGTCGAATTAATTCTGTTATCGGTGGTAGCATGGAATATATACTGAAACACTAAAAGTATGCAACGAGTTTTGCTATTTGGAGAGCAAAATAGGTGACGATGTCCAAAGCAGCAATATAAAACGCAGACTGGCAATAGCAAGAAGAGCGTTTCAGGAAAATGGAAACGTCGAATGTAAATTTTACTGGGGGTATTTGTTTGGAATGTAGCCCTGTAAGTAAGTTAACTGTGGACGATAAGGAGTTCTGGCCAGAAGTGGATAGAAATGTTTGAAATGTTGCGATATAGGATGAAAGGGAAGAAGATTATGTTTTAACATCCCGTGGACATAGAGGACACTGGAGGAGGAGTACAAGCTCGGCTTGTGGGGAAAAGTGGAAGGAAACCACCTGTGCTCTTTCGAAGAAAACATGTCGACATTCATGTTTAGCGATCATAGGAAACCTGGATATGGATGGTAGGATGCGGATTTCAAACGTCCTTCTCATGAATACCAGTCCACTGTTCTGACCAGTGCGCCACCTACCTCAGTGTCATATAGAAGAATACCGAAAATTAAATGGGTAAATAGACTAATTAATGAGGAGAAACAGACTCAAACTGAAAAACAAAGATGCTTGTGGAACAACTCGACTAAAAGAAGGGGTCTGTTGCACTTGACTCATTTGAGGCACCAACGAATCGTCAGCTTCGTTACAGAGAACAGTGTGCGAGAGGGGTGCAAGCTAGTATCATAGAAGGAGAGAAAGCATTTACTACAGCGAGCAGTTTCAAATGGATATAGGGTGAAGCAGTTATGCGAAGATAAAGAGGCTTGCACAGGCCAGACTTGCGTGAAGGGATGCATCAAATCAGAGTTCGAATAATGACCACAACAGCAACAATGTATGAGAGAAACAGTTCGATCTTTGTACATCCATCTACTGCTGCGTATTGTTGTTGCATCTTATATCTAGTAAGAATAGCAGCATCAGCTGTCTTTACTGGTTTTATTCATACGCAACCGGATTTTGTTAAGTTAATGTACTGCTGCCGAAGGCACTACACGTGATAAGAAGCTTCAGTTAAATGGACACCGTTATGATGCACCTACTGCAGAAAATATTAATGATAACAGTAGCCACGTGATTATCCGGGGTCATAGAGAGGCTTGAAGATGGTGTATTGCAACGCCGAAACAAGTTGGCCGGTGGAATGTGAGAAATGGTATGAGAGACTGGGGGGGGGGGGGGGGGGGGGACACTTTTAAAGGCACATTTTGATTTTTTTTTTCTTCAATACCTCGAAAACCACGACTTACGAAATAGCGAAAATTATCCACGGCACAAAATTTAACTATATTAAATTTCCTATGAAGAAGGTGTTGCTATTCATTCTTCCTCTACGAATAATAGTTTTCGCTTTGGCACTAATGGAAAATCGCAGATTCTTCAAATTAGTGTATGAATGGTATAAAATGCATGTTTTTCGTCAATTTGTGGCTTTTGAAGGACAAATATTAGATGTGTGTTCCACAGCTTAGTGAAATAGAACCGTTGTTGTTGTTGTTGTTGTGGTCTTCAGCCCTGAGACTGGTTTGATGCAGCTCTGAATGCTACTCTATCCTGTGCAAGCTTCTTCAGAGAAAGCTTTTGATAATGTTGACTGGAATACTCTCTTTCAAATTCTGAAGGTGTTTGGGGTAAAATACAGGGAGCGAAAGGCTATTTACAATTTGTACAGAAACCAGATGGCAGTTATAAGAGTCGAGGGACACGAAAGGAAAGCAGTGGTTGGGAAGGGAGTGAGACAGGATTGTAGCCTATCCCCGATGTTATTCAATCTGTATATTGAGCAAGCATTGAAGGAAGCAAAAGAAAAATTTGGAGTAGGTATTAAAATCCATGTAGAAGAAATAAAAACTTCGAGGTTCGCCGATGACATTGTAATTCTGTCAGAGACAGCAACGGACTTGGAAGAGCAGTTGAACGGAATGGATAGTGTCTTGAAAGGAGGATATAAGATGAACATCAACAAAAGCAAAGCGAGGATAATGGAATGTAGTCTAATTAAGTCGGGTGATGCTGAGGGAATTAGATTAGGATATGAGACACTTAAAGTAGTAAAGGAGTTTGCTATTTGGGGAGCAAAATAACTGATGATGGTCGAAGTAGAGAGGATATGAAATGTAGACTGGCAATGGCAAGGAAGGCATTTCTGAGGAAGAGAAATTTGTTAACATCGAGTATAGATTTAAGTGTCAGGAAGTCGTTTTTGAAAGTATTTGTATGGAGTGTAGCCATGTATGGAAGTGAAACATGGACGATAAATAGTTTGGACAAGAAGAGAATAGAAGCTTTTGAGATGTGGTGCTACAGAAGAATGCTGAAGATTAGATGGGTATATCACATAACTAATGAGCAGGTACTGAATAGGACTGGGGAGAAGAGAAGTTTGTGGCACAACTAGAAGAAGGGATCGGTTGGTGGGACATGTTCTGAGGCATCAAGGGATCACCAATTTAGTACTGGAGGGCAGCGTGGAGGGTAAAAATCGTAGAGGGAGACCAAGAGATGAATACACTAAGCGGATTCAGAAGGATGGAGGTTAAGAGATAAATTATGCTCTAGGGATGCACGGACTGAATAATGGAGGTAGTGATGTTGGTGTTGGCGGTGGTGGCGGTGGGGGGTGGGGGGTGAAGGGTAGATGCGTGAGGGAAGAAGATAAGTAGCCGGGTTGTGCTCATGTACTTCATTCCTTCGTATGTCTACAATACGACGAACGAGCAGCTGATTTTCCTCTCTATCTACCCCACTACGTCAAAAGAAGCTACTGGAGGGTGTTTCACAGAGTTATATGAGCTCTCTGCAGTTCACCTTGCGAATCACTGGGGATGAAGAGTGCAGTTACGACCGGGGAAGGGGGGGGGGGGGGAGTATTTATCTTTCACAAAGTGCGTGAACAGTACTTGGAACACAAATTTTGGTTACTTATAGCACTAATGCAAGAAACACATACTGACAGAATCTACGTAATAAGTCTCTGCACACTGATCTACTTTGATAGAGAATAAATTCATTCTTAGTCATCTGTATGACAGTCGCTACTTTCTTCAGGGAAAGACGACTTTATCCACGTACGCTGCTCGCATTTCAGTGTAATGAGAAGATCATACCTCCCCAGCTCTCTCTACCCATTGTTTTCATGTGAGTAGACAAATTTACTTCGCTCTACTGTTCTAGATTTGAGCATGATAAGTACTGTTGCATAAAACTTACCTTCCCTCCCCTCACCTCAACCCGTCACATCCACAGAGCACAGTTTATCCCTTAATATCGTCCTATTGCACTCAGATCTGGTACACATATTAAATATTTTGTCTTAACTAACTTCATTTAACAGTAAATATCAATCACATAGCATTAAAACACTATTTTTAATCATTTGTGACTTTTCTACCCCTTGCAATGCGGAAACTATTAGACCTACAAGGAGAGGTCCTCAGAGGTGGTACCGACTTTTTGAAACCAAATATACGGTTATGCAGGTTAAAATCACAGGTATCACACACTGCAGCCGTTCACCGCAATGGGCTATCATTTGCGGGCAATTGACGAAAAAAATTTCGATTTTCTCGTGGCAGTAAATAGCGTTATAAAAGTTGCACGAAAGACTCTTTCATTCTGCTTGGTTTATAATGACTGTGCAGTCTTGTGAAAAATCTTTTATTTTCCATTACCAGATGTGCAATCTTTTTTGTATGGTAATCGTCATACAAACATTTAAAACATAACCTAAATACCTGTTGCACTATGGGAAAAACAACGCAGATGAAGATTTAAATGAAGGAAGGGCATATAAGTACATAGAAATTCAAATAAAATGAGAAATAGATATAATGAACGCAATCATGTAAACAAAAAAAAATGATCGAAGAAAAAGAATCAGACATGGAACATGTAACTAGGTAACTGGCTGACTTCATTTTTCTGTCAAATTATTACAGTAATGCCGCATGGGGTAGCCGTCGGAGGTTCGAGTCCTCCCTCGGAAATGGGTGTGTGTGTTGTACTTAGCTTAAGTTAGTTTAAGTTAGATTAAGCAGTGTGTAAGCTCAGGGACCGATACCCTCAGAAGTTTGGTCCCATAAGACTTTACCACAAATTTCCAGATTTTTATTATCGTACTAAATATGGGTAACTGGAATTCGTGAGTAGGAAAAGGGAGAAATGGAAACATAGTAGGTGAATATGGATTGGAGGTAAGAAATAAAAGACGAAGCCGTCTGGTAGAATTTTGCACAGAGCATAACTTAATCATAGCTAACACTTGGTTCAAGAACCATAAAAGAAGGTTGTATACATAGAAGAATCCTGGAGATGCTAGAAGGTATCACATAGATTATGTAATGGTAAGACAGAGATTTAGGAACCAGGTTTTAAATTGTAAGACATTTCCAGGGGAAGATGTGGACTCTGACCACAGTCCATTGGTTATGAACTGTAGATTAAAACTGGAGAAACTGCAAAAAGGTGGAAATATTAGGAGATGGGACCTGGATAAAATGACAAAACCAGAGGTTGTAAAGAGTCTCAGGGAGAGCATAAGGGAACAATTGACAGGAATGGGGGAAAGAAATATAGTAAAAGAAGAATGGGTAGCTCTAAGGGATGAAGTAGAGAAGGCAGCAGAGGATCAAGTAGGTAAAATGACGAGGGCTAGTAGAAATCCTTGGGTAGCAGAAGAAATATTGAATTTAATTGATGAAAGGAGAAAATATAAAAACGCAAGAAATGAAGCAGGCAAAAAGGAATACAAACGACTCAAAAATGAGATCGACAGGAAGTGCAAAATGGCTAAGTAGGGATGGCTAGAGGACAAATGTAAGGATTTACAGGCTTATCTCACTAGGGGTTACATAGATACTGCCTACAGGAAAATTAAAGAGACCTTTGGAGAAAAGAGAACCACTTGTATGAATATCAAGAGCTCAGATGCAAACCCAATTCTGAGCAAAGAAGGGAAGACAGAAAGGTGGAAGGAGTATATAGAGGGTTTGTTCAAGGGCGATGTACTTGAGTACAATGTTATGGAAGTGGAAGAGGATTTAGATGAAGACGAAATGGGAGATAAGATACTGCGTGAAGAGTTTGACAGAGCACAGAAAGACCTGAGTCGAAACAAGGCCCCCGGAGTAGACAACATTCCATTGGAACTACTGACGGCCTTGGGAGAGCCAGTCCTGACAAAACTCTACCATCTGGTGAGCAAGATGTATGAGACAGGCGTAATACCCTCAGACTTCAAGAAGAACTTAATAATTTGAATCCCAAAGACAGCAGGTGTTGACAGATGTGAAAATTACCGAACTATCAGCTTAATAAGTCACAGCTGCAAAATACTAACACGAATTCTTTACAGACGAATTGAAAAATTGGTAGAAGCCGACCCTGGGGAAGATCAGTTTGGATTCCGTAGAAATATTGGAACACGTGAGGCAATACTGACCTTACGACTTATCTTAGAAGAAAGATTAAGGAAAGGCAAAACTACTTTCCTAGCAATTGTAGACTTAGAGAGAGCTTTTGACAATGTTGACTGGAATACTCTCTTTTAAATTCTAAAGGTGGCAGCGATAAAAAACAGGGAGCGAAAGGCTATTTACAATTTGTGCAGAAACCAGATGGCAGTTATAAAGGTCGAGGGGCATGAATGGGAAGCAGTGGTTGGGAAGTGAGTGAGACAGGGTGTAGCCTTTCCCCGATGTTATTCAATCTGTATATTGAGCAAGAAGTAAATGAAACAAAAGAAAAATTCGGAGTAGGTATTAAAATCCAGGAAGAAGAAATAAAAGCTTTGACGTCCGCCGATGACATTGTAATTCTGTCAGAGACAGCGAAGAACTTGGAAGAGCAGTTGAACGGAATGGACAGTGTCTTGAAACCAGGATATAAGAAGATCATCAACAAAAGCAAAACGAGGATAATGTAATGTAATCGAATTAAGTCGGGTGTTGCTGCGGGAATTAGATTAGGAAATGAGACACTTAAAGTAACAAATGAGTTTTGCTATTTGGGGAGCAAAATAGATGATGTGGTCGAAATAGAGAAGATATAAAATGTAGACTGGCAAATGGCAAGAAAAGCGTTTGTGAAGAAGAAGAATTTGTTAACGTCGAGTATACATTTAAGTGTCAGGAAGTCGTTTCTGAAAGTATTTGTATGGAGTGTAGCCATGTATGGAAGTGAAACATGGACGATAAATAGTTTGGACAAGAAGAGAATAGAAGGTTTTGAAATGTGGTGCTACAAAAGAATGCTCTAGTCAGATGGGTAGATCACATAACTAATGAAGAGGTATTGAATAGAATTGGGGAGAAGAGAAGTTTGTGGCACAACTTGACAAGAAGAAGGGATCGGTTGGTAGGCCATGTTCTGAGGCAATAAAAGATAACAAATTTAGCATTGGAGGGCAGGGTGGAGTGTAAATATCGTAGAGGGAGACCAAGAGATGAATACACTAAACAGATACAGAAGGATGTAGGTAGCAATAGGTACTGGGAGATGAAGAAGCTTGCACAGGATAGAGTAGCATGGAGAGCTGCATCAAACCAGTCTCTGGACTGAAGACACAACAACAACAACTAAATATCATCTATGAGCAAGTTTTGAACGGACTGTTTTTTCGTCTTCAG
The DNA here is from genome assembly GCF_021461395.2 of Schistocerca americana. Lineage (NCBI taxonomy): Eukaryota > Metazoa > Arthropoda > Insecta > Orthoptera > Acrididae > Schistocerca > Schistocerca americana. The sequence goes on along the minus strand of NC_060120.1, from coordinate 971,742,295 downwards.
CTGTGTAAATGCGCGCGTCAGCGGTCCTGGCTACCCGTGAAGATTAGCTGAGGAGAGAAATAATAATAAGTTTGTTAGTTTCTATTTCGAATAACGTTATAGAACTAAAGTAAGCAATAAGTCCACGTTCATCCTAACCTCTTCATGAATTATTCTGGGCTACAATCTGTGGTAATAACTAATGCGACGGTGCAGTACCTAACAAAGTGGAATTGCGTCCAGGCTGTTATGGGTCGTTAAAGCCCGCTACATAATTACTAAGTAAACGTTGGCCCCCGCTTTGTATCACGGCATCAGTTCCGCTATGTATACAATCCAGAGCGCACGAATCACTACACAACCGTAAGCCTCGTGCGCTAGGAAACGAGCATTCCTCTTCAGGCGTTTTATAGGGTCACTCTGTAGCCAGTTTCAGGCTCTCAGCGTTAAACTTTGAGGATCGAGAGGTCACAAATAGAGGGATATTTTTCGGTAGTAAGCATTATATGTTTAATGTCACTTATGAATTGTATACTAGAACGAGTAAATACAATTGCACACAAATTACATTTCAGTCAGGCCACTTTCTCATACATTTACGGAAAGTTTTCTGAAAGAAAGAAAAAGAGCCAATCAACATAATTCAAACAACGATTGTAATTTTTTTGTTACTTTGGCCAGGACTCCATTGATTTAATTAAAGATCCAAATATCACAAATAACGGCCAGAAACGTACAAAGGAGATGAAAGAACCAGTAACTTCCTTTATAATGAGCTACTTTTGCGCCAAGCAAGAAGTCGGCGTCAGCGACCAGAACTGAAAGTGGCGCCCTACACAACTACAGTCTGAAGTTCGCGCAGCCACTGGCCGCACTACAATATCGAGGAAAGGCCATCATTAAATTACGTGTAATACTTTTACGTGAGAGCAAGATCAATTTCTCTGGTGATTCTTAACCACCAACGATTAACAGAAAACTGTATAAGCAGCAGCAAATACGGGCAACGCAAAGAAGTCTACAATGTGATAATTACAGCAATAAGAAGGAAACAAATGAGCTTAAAAAAGGGTAATAAAGTGGATAAGTTGGTAGTCTACAGTTTAAATACGGCAACTAGTTGCTTGTAACACTCCAAGAAACTTGTGTAAGACATGAAGAAGTTTTAATTTAAACACAGAATAATAAGCTAGCAAAGATCCTCAGGGCTCAGAATTTAATTAACAACTAGAATTTTAATGTCTTGGATGGGGACCCGACAATCTTAGTCACAATAATTCACAACATAGGGTAGAATAAATTGAAAAGTTGAAAGGTCTCTGTTGGATTCCTTTCATGTTAATTTCTTAAATCTGTTGTCATTTACGGCATAAATTCCTCTTCTAAATTTACTGTGGTGTTTCTGACTATTTGGGAGGAGACTGAGCAGTGAAACGTGTTACTTTTACACGTAAACAAGAACGATCTGTCACACTACTACACTTTAAAACACAGTTTATATGTAATTCACGTCACACAGTTTCATACGGAACCTACATCCGCTTTCTTTTATATACTGTATATGATAAGATACTGTCATCCCTCTTCCCTTCTGTGTGAGAGGATGAATGAGCAAATGTATTTCTAGTTGCCTGTCTGCTAGAGAACAGTAGGACCAACGTCGGAACAGGTAGCTACGCTTTCTAAAAGCAGAGAGGTTTCTATTCTTAGTATGGTCCTGACCGTCCCTTGTCAAGTTGGTATAGGAAGCTGCCTCTCTGGTCACTTCCGTTTGTATCTGTTAAACACGCTCGTTAGGAGCCCCGGGCAGTCTGTTCGCGGCGAGCGTTTGAAGTGGTAAGATCTCCGGCTAAGCGCGTGTCTGCTAAATCCGTAGGACAATGGATTTCTTTAGTTCGGCCTAACTGAAAATTTAATCACCTTTATTTCAGGTTTAGCTCTAAAATATCTAATGTTATCTTAAATTGCAACGCAGTGTAATTCGAGTGTGAAGTTCGGAATATCTTCCGGTAGTTGCTTTGTCACTACTTTGTGAGTAAAGTGGAATCATGTGTTGATCAGTAACGCTAACTAAGATCATCAATCTTAAATGTGAATGTGCGTGAGTTTATAACGTCTCGTCTTGACAATATTTTTCAATATAGCAACTTTTCTTTATGTTGAACCCACGTGGGGTGTACTTTGTGAGACCAGTACCACGTGCTTATACAATTGTTTGACCCATCAGGTTAATAGTAAGACGATAGTAACCAGTTTGAGGTTCTTCTTTTGTAAATTGCGTTTCGATGTAATTTATTTTAATTATCAAAATTATTGTGGAGTTACACTCTTTGTGTAAACCAAATTGACCACGTGAAGCATGTGGTGTAAGCATCAAAGTAGCCCTCAGCTATTCTTTTTGGGAAGATTTCACAGAATGTTAGTATGCATTTAGTATACCAATGTGTGGTAATTTCATGATGAACAGGATTGTGTTACGAACGTAACTTGTTTGGGTGAAAATTGAATCGGTTGGTTGCGGTTAATTTCCTCTTGGATATGTTTCAACGATCTTCGTGTGTTATTTTATGAATGCAGTGTTGTATGTAGTCTCCCAATCTTGGCTCCCTATTTGATGTGTTCCGTAAGATTTTTCACAATCGTAAATAAGGCACCAGTTTAGTTATGAATCAAGTTTGATATACCGAAATTTTAACGGAACAATGATCAATGTTAAAATAAATGTCCAATTATAAACTGATTTATTTCTTTTTATTTAAATTGTCTTTATATATATATATATATATATATATATATATATATATATATATATATATATCACCGGTTATCGTAAGATGAGTACTAAAAGATTATAATTAATGCTAGTCTGGTTGGGAATTTGGTAAGCTAGATTGGATACCTGGTGAAACAGTTGCGCAGTAATGCAAGGTTAACTTCCTCAGATGGCTCACAGTTTTTAACCCACTTTTATGGTCTTGAATATCAGCACCGCTTTCATAACAAATTAATGCAACAACATTACAAGGTATCTCTAAACATAAAAATTGGTCACCTGCGAGAAGGGCTCAAGCGGGAGAGTTCCATACAAATTTAATTATGTATATAGACAGTTCATCCATTCGGGAAACGAAAATCTTGAGGATTTTGGCCTACTATCGACATTGATATTACTCTGCAAATATTTCTTTCACATGTAAGCTGAAACGCCATGTTTATGTGCAGTTATCGCTCCTAAATATCTGATGATGGATAAATTCTGAAACGGGTCAGCCTGAATGCAGAACTACCGATTCCTTTAATGTCAAATTTGATATCGGATAGCAAATAACAAAAAAATTTTTTCGTGTGATGTTATTACAGATTCACTATTTTCGGATTTTTCTTGCACTCTTAATGTGAACCCTTACTTCTTGCCAAATTTCATCACTGTACGTCAGCGGGAATTACGCTTTAGTTTTTCATGAGTGAGTTTAAGAGTATCAAAATATATGACGAAAATGGCATTACCTCGTAGTTGAATTGACTTAGAATCTTACATTTATTACATTGCCAAGGGCGTATAGTCCTAGCATGTGACATATTTTGCCGGCCGGAATGGCCGAGCGGTTCTAGGCGCTACAGTCTGGAACCGCGCGACCGCTACGGTCGCAGGTTCGAATCCTGCCTCGGCATGAATGTGTGTGATGTCCTTAGGTTAGTTAGGTTTAAGTAGTTCTAATTTCTAGGGGACTGATGACCTCAGAAGTTAAGCCCTATAGTGCTCAGAGCCATTTGAACCATTTTTTGTAACATATTTTAGCTTGATGCTTCCACCCTGTCCTGATAAAGTGGGGTCTTAGCAAATGGACGAAGAGACAGAGCCTCAGATAAGGGATGACAGAAAAAAATTCTTTCTTATGATACAACTACATATTTACAGTTTTCGAATTTTTTCCTTTGTTTCTGTTGTGAAACCTTCCTGTTCGCCAAATTTCATGATCCTAGACCAATGGGAAGTACGATATAGGTTTTCATGACTGAGTTTGCGAGTATTAAAATATGCGACTTAAATGCCCGTACATTTGATTGCGTTGATTTTAAAGCTTTAGTTTTTTGCACCAGCAAGGGACCATGGACTTGAGTACGTGACTTAAATTTCAACTTTATGCCTCTACCCGATCCTGAGAAAAAGGGTTTGGACAGACGGACAGACAAAAAGACCGACGGAAAACAAAGCGATCCTGTAAGGGTTCAGTTTTTACCGAATGAGGCACAAAACCCTAAAAATAAGTAATTTAACTCCTATAATCTTTAAAAGGCAAACAAGCTCGCAGAAAATTCCAGTTCGTAGATTTCCGCAATCATACGAGGAGATAAAAAAATACGTGCAACCATCTCGCCTAAACTTGCTGCCACAAGGAACCAAATAAAGTCGCGAAGCCATAGGCCTACTTCTTAGAACACACAAATGTTGTGGCCAAATTTTCAGGAGGATACCAAATTCACTTGCTCCTTATACTGGTCAGAGTTAAACAAGGTGGGCCACGCATTCCTCCGCAGCCTGTTCGCCATTACATCAAATATCTGCTTGTGACCCATCGTGACACTTAGCCCACTGCTTATTACAGCCGGGAAGCTTCCAGACAACAGGCCGACTTCCTTCTGAAGTTTGGTACCGCCACAGGAGGCCGTGCTCGGCCAGGGTTGACTCTTCCAAACGCTCCAATGCGAAGCCGAAAACAGACTGAATATAACCGGGGGGCTAGCGTCTCCTGTCTCCAAAAGCGGACAGGCCACACTCCCTTGGAAGGCGTTTCTGAACCGTTAATAACATCCAAAGAAAGGCACTCGATATGAGCCGACGCGACTCATATTCGAACAGCGTGCCTTGAGCACCACTGTACGCCTGATACTTAGTTAGTAAGGAAAAATATTTATTCATCGTTTGATTATTTTGGGCAACGATATGAATAAGACATTATGTGAAGAGGTGTACAACCTAGCACGTAGAATGAGGATAATACAGAATGGTAAGAAATGATTCTTTTAGTCTGCGGCTTCGTGGCATATCAGAGCTGCGTTCTGAACCAGAATTCGAACCTAGAGCCTGGACTTCCACATGTATCCAAGTGTGACTCAAAGCTTCACTCCCGCCAGTATCTGCTGTTTTCCAAACTTCAATCAATCTCATTAGCCGGCAGGAGTGGCCGAGCGGTTCTAGGTGCTGCAGTCTGGAACCGCGCGACCGCTACTGTCGCAGGTTCGAAGCCTGCCTCGGGCATGGATGTGTGTGATGTCCTTAGGTTAGTTAGGTTTACGTTCTAGGGGACTGGTGACCTCAGAAGTTAAGTCCCATAATGCTCAGAGCCATTTGAACCATTGTTGAACCAATCTCACTCCCGCCTATATCTTCTGCTCTTCATAATCTCTGCTGTACAATACTGGAAGAAAGAATAGTGGCGACAAGTGGCGTAGTCGATGCCGAGGGTATTGTTTCCATATTGAATCCGTCACTCTGGTGCTATTCTGAAACTTAGTGACAGTTTAAAAGTGTATGCCGGATCTGAAGTCGAACCCATAATCACTTACCGAATGAGCTATCCAGGCATGACTCATGACTTGCCAGTCCCTCCACTCGCCCCCCCCCCCCCCCAATAACGTTTCATTTGTGTCATTATCACTCATGATCTTTTAAAAACTACTGGTTAACCGGTAGGCCTCAGAGCCTATCAGCGTTTGAACAGCTACATCTACATTTATACTCTGAGAGTAACAAAGGACATTTTTTATCCTGTGTATCAATGTTGATCCTCATTCCGTTTATGGATGGAGAATGTGTCTAGTTTTACATGCTCGATCTCTACCGGAGAACACCGAATGAGTGAGGAATATTCAGAGCCTCTACCCGTAAAGATGATTCACAGAATCGCGAAATGTATGGCGTATTCTTTCGGGTGTCTGCAAGAATGGATTTTGTTTCTCCCACTCGCCAGACGAATCAGTCTGTGTCTTTTCACTGAGCCCTATATGACGTACACGCGATGTCTCCTGTGGGAACATCATGGATGGCAAGAGGAGGGAGGCGGGCTAGACTATGCAACTGCCCATTTTTTTAAACAAATTGTTGGTTCAGTTTCCAGCCATGTCATGTGATAAGAACAAAATTTTAGATCTGACATTAAAAACGTACTATATCCCACAGAATTGATAATTATCAAATAACTTCACAAATGAAAGCTCTCCAGCTTCCTTAGGGAGGGGGGAGGGGCAAATACCACCACTCATGTCCCCCACCCGTTGCCGACGTCTGCGCGATGCCCTACCACAATTCATTTGCATTTTGCACGTCACTCCATTTCCTCGTGCAGTCGCACCACACATGGCTTGCAATGCAACTGAGGTAATACCAGCGCTTATCGACTGACATCCACAGTTTATCACGATCTGTAACACATTCACACTTATACAACATATACACACGTTACAACCACACAAGTTTTCTGGAAGTTTGCCTTGGGTGTAAGGCGTATGCCAGAACTGATAAATGCCTCCTATTTATTCCCAATTGTGTGGTTCATTAACAAGTCTTTGTCATGGCACCCAGCATGTGTACCCACACGAACACACACACACACACACACACACACACACACACAAATAGGTGTCCCTAGAAATTTTTAAGGTGGGGGCGGCAGCCGGCGATCTATAATAGCCAATGCTGTTTGTAACACAAATGAGTCGTTCACTTTCGAAAATTATCATGCCATAACAAGTAAATTTCTTAGGTGACACGAAAACCTTCCTGTACCCCAGATAAAGATATCTGTACGGATATTTCCAGAGGGACGGGTGAGGAGGGGGCGCGGCGAAACTGCTACTTTTGGCCCAGATGTGTAGCTCAGTTTCGTGGCATGTGATGCCGTATCAAATGAAGGTAACACTTAGGGGCTATTATATCTAAGATAATTAATGGTTAGCCGGCCGTGGTGACCGAGCGGTTCTAGGCGCTTCAGTCTGGAACCGTGCGACCGCTACGGTCACAGGTTCGAATCCTGCCTCGGGCATGGATGTGTGTGATGTCCTCAGGTTAGTTAGGTTTAAGTAGTTCTAAGTTCTAGGGGACTGATGATCTCAGACGTTAAGTCCCATAGTGCCCAGAGCCATTAATTAATGGTTATATTTGTATAAAAGCTCTGCATTTCAGATTCCAGAAGTATTGGGGGGGGGGGGGGGGGGGAGGAGCTTGCAGATGCCTATGGTTCCTCACACTTGAGCAGCACTCAGGTACAGAGTGTATGTATGCAATCTCTTTTGTGCATAAACATGAGTTACCCATTATGATAGCCCGACATTCACCTTACCTAAAACTAAGCTCATGTGATCCTATCGTTTCATTTTTTACGGACTGTGACTGTCTCACAATTCACTCCATGGAAAAACCGGGTACAACATGGAGCAATTGTTCACTCAAATGAGCCTTTATTTCAGGTGAATTTACAACGAGTATTTTGACAGCCCAAGTGGCACATTTAGCAACTTACAATAATGGTACCTTAAATATTATTACTGAAAGTGAATTGCAAGATTACACTTGCATAATGTAGCTCCGTTTAATAAGAAACGTACATGTCCTGGGAAGATACTGACAGTCTTCGAGGGCTTGAAGAGCGTGTCCTGAGGAACAAATTGAAGATAGGAACCCGTGCCCAGAAATGTCATCCAGGGTGTCTCGAAGTTAAAGGCACTGGCGCTGGCGGTAAGCCACCCCTTCGGCAGCGAACGTGACTTCGTACGCTGACGGTCCGTAGGCGGAACCGCCGGGCAATGTCATTTGTTGCTCAGTGATCGAGACTGATGACCACCATTGTAAGTGGACAAGATTGAGCGAAGTGCTGCATAGAAAGCGAATTTGATGCTGTGTTGCGTCGGTGGATGATGGTCTCAGACGATGGTTCCATCTGCTGTTTATTTTTCTCCTGCAATCCGCTAAAATCTCCAGTATTTTTTGTTGCTCAGGAGAAAAATAAACTGCAGGTAGAAACCTCTGACTGAATCCGTCACCCACCGGGAAAACAGATAATCGCATTCATAAGAGTGAAGGCCTGTCTACGCGGCACCTCGCTCCATCTTCTCCATTGGCGATAGTGGTAGGCAGTCGCGATCACTGAATAACAAACCAGGTTGCGAGACGTTCCGCCAGCGGTTCGTCAACGTTCAAAATCACATTTTCTGCAGAATGGGTGGTCTAGTGGAAGCCACCAGCGCCTTTAGCTTCGACTCTCTGTAGCGTCGTTGTATGACGTTTCCCTGTGCGGTTACCTGTCCTCAGTTTGTTCAACACGACATCCTCTATATCCGCCAAACTTTATAGGTATCGTTTTGGAACACCTTGTATAATCTATACCATGCATGGAGATTTTAAGGGACGAACGGCTAGTAAGAAGGTTAGTATCACACAAGGGTAAATCCACAAAATTCCGATGCAAAGTAAATTTCCCGTTGCAACTCTAAAGTAACGCGAATTCCCTGCATGTTATTTCAAGTAGTGAATTGACCACATGGGAATGCTTCTTGCTATTTGTAGATTGACAAAGGAGTGTAATTAGCAGTGCAGGAGAAGGGGGTGCAAGAATATAAGAAGAAGTGATTGGATTAGCGCCTTATCGAAGAGTAGTTGGGGTGGCACAAGAACTCAGTGTTTATCCTCTGAAGGCACGAAGTCTGTAAAAAAGCCCGAACTCATGTTTGACACTTTCTTTATGAATGTCTGTTTTGAGGTCCGATGTTATACAACTCATACTATCGGTTTCGGCCAACTGCCATCACTAGATCTGTTCCAAATACAAAATAGAAAAACAGCAATATTAAAAATGACTAAATATATAGAAAACCTAGAAATCCATAAAAAATAACATGATTAGCAGCCATATATAAGCCGGTGATATAAGTCGTATAACGTAAGGGATCAAGAAGGACATTTATAAGTAAGGAATGCGGAAGATAACCACTTATCAAGTAGCAGACACTATCAGGTATTAATGAAAAGTGGGACAAACAGCTGTTGTTGGATAGGATTCTCAATATGTTGAAATGAGAAATAGTCCACATGACATAAACTGAACAGAAAAAGCTTATGTGCTTCATACAACTGTAATAAAGGGCAAGAAAGTGTTGGCAATGAAAAAGGTAATTTCGGCAGCAAAAAATGAAACGGAACAAGCAATAACGAAGTAACTAACAGCGTCTAAATCCAGGGTGAACAAAAAAGTCAACAGCTAACCAAAAACTCTAGCAGCCGCGCAAGAGAAAAAAGGTGACTATTTACCGGTTTCTCAGACAGAAGAGGGAACAATGTCACTACCACTAAGCTGTGACAATGTGTTGTATATCCTGAGGATGAACAGGAAACAGGACATTGAAACTGCCGACCCTCCACCACCCAACACAGAAGTACTTCTCACGGAGACACGTATGCACTGGAAGACGTAAATTCTCTGACAGCTCGTGTACCGGAAGGGCTACACGAGACACTGTCTGAGCTGTTTAAGCCGCCTGTTGTAACTGGAGAATTACGGCTTGTCTGCGTGGATTACGCTGCTGTCGCCCCACCTTGGTCCCCCTCGCTCGTCCAGCGGCAGGGGCTCTGAATTCTGCATTGCCGAGTATTCTGTTAATGTAGTGTAGTATCCGTGACTATATTTAGTGTAAGTGTATCTAAGTTTTGCTTATAGGTTGATCGCTGACGGTCCACTGTAAGTATTACATCACTGATGCGAGTGCAACGACTACTGTTTGTCTTTTACCGCTGCGAGACTGTTTCGCGTTCAGTACTGCGATTTCTGGTGAGAGTCTTAGTACGAGCAGGATGCAGAATTCGGCTACTTACATATAAACACATCTTAGGCTGAAATAGAAATAGCCTGTGCCGAGGTGGTGAATTAGGATCGAGCCTGTCATGTACGAGGGCGCGCTGAGAAGTAATGCCCCACATTTTTTAGAGAAAAACCTCTCAAAGCTTTTTAAATAACATTCTAAATCTTTATGCTTGATTACTACATACTTGTTTCTCAACATAGTCACCTTGGCGACGAACACATTTCTCTCAACGGGAGACCAGTTTGTTGATACCAGCACTGTAGAATGTTTGACTTTTTGGAGCCACTATGTCACATCTGCTTGCACCAGAATTAGATTTTCACTCTGCAGCGGAGTGTGCGCTGATAAGAAACTTCCTGGCAGATTAAAACTGTGTGCCGGACCGAGACTCGAACTCGGGACCCTTGCCTTTCGAAGGTAGGAGACGAGGTACTGGCAGAAGTAAAGCTGTGGGGACGGGGCGTGAGTCGTGCTTGGGTAGCTCAGTTGGTAGAGCAATTGCCCGCGAAAGGCAAAGGTCTCGAGTTCGAGTCTCGGTCCAGCACACAGTTTTAATCTGCCAGGAAGTTTCATATCAGCGCACACTCCGCTGCAGAGTGAAAATAACATTCTGGAAACATCCCCCAGTCTGTGGCTACGCCAAGTCTTCGCAATATCCTTTCTTTCAGGAGTGCTAGTTGTGCAAGGTTCGCAGGAGAGCTTCTGTAAAGTTTGGAAGATAGGAGGCGAGGCACTGTCAGAAATAAAGCTGTGAGGACGTGGCGTGAGTCGTGCTTGGGTAACTCAGTTGGCAGAGCATTTTCCCGCGAAAGGCAAAGCTCCAGATTTCGAGTCTCGGTCCGGCACACAGTTTTAATCTGCCAGGAAGTTTCATCTACTTGGACCGCTTCATCACTATAAAAGTGAAGTCCTCGATGGTTTTTTTTAATTTTTGGAAACAGAAGAAAATTTAATGGGCCAAATTGGGATGCTATGGATGATGATCGATCACGGTGGATGTAAGGAATCGGTTTGTAGCAGATGGTGCAGCGCTCGTGTGTGACACGGCAATTTCATGCTAAGGGAGAGCATGCTCCATGTCTGAACGAACTCTTCGAATTTGTGCTTTCCGGTTCCCTATCATAGACACAGTTACGTTATACGCCGCCATGATATTCCCTACAATTTGGAGCTCTCTAGCTGCAGAGGGCTGCAATTTGCTTCAGAGAAGCAGAAAGTCGACCAAGTAATATGTCTGACATGTCATACCTCAACGGATGTTGAGAAGAGAATAAAAAGTTCGGATGCATTAATTTTCAGCACACCCTCATCTCATTTTGTCTCTTGAGAAGATTAGTTAAACAATGTGAATTATTAATGCGTCAAACGTTGGTTTACAGGCATACGGAAAATCATACAGTATGCGCTTATCTATCTGCCCACAAGCTGCGAAAGAGAGAAAGTTACAGTTGCCAGGCGATGCTTCAAGTTTTTTACCTGTAACATTCGCTATTTTATAGGCAATACAATACGCAAGATCCCTCAGAATCCTCAAGTAAGTAATAAGCAATGACTCACAAAACATTCTGAAATCAGTTACAGACACTGGAACAAAATAACTACTAAATACACCCTCGACCTAGTAGATCAGTATCATCAATCAAAAAAGAGTAGTCAGATTGTAGAATATCTATGGATTAAGTCTCATTTCGACATTAAATACAATGACGAAGTAGAGCGAGAGGTGCATTTAGTAGTGGAAGATATATGAACATAAAACGCTCATACACATGTGCCTCTTGAAAATAAAACAACGATTCTTTTGTGGCAGAAAACGCTCATACACATGTGCCTCTTGAAAAAAAAAAAACAACGATTCTTTTGTGGCAGAAAAAACTGAACGAAAGTTAAGAGGTAAAAGTTATGCAGGTATACAGCTATTCACACGAAGACAGCGATGGTTTATTAATTCCAATCATTGAATGAAAATTAACGTGTCTATCTTGAGAATGGGCCGGATTCACTGATCTGTTGTTGCTGTTGTGGTCTTCAGTCCTGAGACTGGTTTGGTTCAGCTCTCTATCCTGTGCAAGCTTCTTCAATACCTACTGCAGCCTACATCCTTCTGAATCTGCTTAGTTTATTCATCTCTTGGTCTCCCTCTACGATTTTTACCCTTCACGCTGCCCTCCAATACTAAACTGGTGATCCCTTGATGCCTCAGAACATGCCCTACCAACCGATCACTTCTTCTAGTCAAATTGTGCCACAAATTCCTCTTCTCCCCAGTTCTGTCCAGTACCTTCTCATTAGTTACGTGATCTACCCATCCAATCTAGAGTATTCTTCATTAGCACCACATTTCGAAAGCTTTAATTCTCTTCTTGTCTAAACTATATATCGTCCATGTTTGACTTCTATACAGGGCTACACTCCATAGAAATACTTTCAGAAAAGACTTCCTGATACTTAAATCTACACTCGATGTTAACAAATTTCTCTTTTTCTGAAACGCTTTCCCTGCTATTGCCAGTCAACATTTCATATCCTCTTTACTTCGACCATCATCATTTATTTTGCTCCCAGAATAAGAGGACTCATCTACTACTTTAAGTGTATCATTTCCTCATCTAATTCCCTCAGAATCACCCAATTTAATTCGACATCATTCCATTATCCTTGTTTTGCTTTTGTTGTTGTTCATCTTATATCCTCCTTTCAAGACACTGTCCATTCCGATCAACTGCTCTTCCAGGTCCTTTGCTGTCTCTGACAGAATTACATTGTCATCGGCAAATCTCAAAGCTTTTATATCTTCTCCATGGATTTTAATTCCTACTTCAAATTTTTATTTTGTTTCCTTTACTTCTTGCTCAGTATATAGATTTAATAACCTCTAGGGTAGGCTACAACCCTGTCTGACTCCCTTCCCAACCCCTGCTTCACTTTGATGCCCTACGACTCTTATAACTGCCATATGATAGTATTCTAGTCAACATTGTCAAAAGCTTTCTCTAAGTCTACTGATGCTAGGATCGTGGGTTCGCCATTCTCTAATCTATCCTCTAAGATAAATCGTAGGGTCAGTATAGGCTCACGTGTTCCAACATTACGGAATCCAAATTGATCTTCTCCGAGGTCGCCTTATACCATTTTTTCCATTCGTCAGTAAAGAATTTATGTTGGTATATTTATCTACATACGTAAATAGGCGCGTTGGAAACACCCTATTATCAGTGTGACGAAGTAACAATAGATTATGTAAGCCACATCGTATTTCAGTCCAATCGCTATGAGAAAGGCGGAGTCAAATGTTTAAAGATGCTTTCGAGACTCTGTCATGTATGTCGCTTTGCACAACACCAGCTCTTGGAGATACAGTCAGGAGTGCATATGATGGCATAGTCAGGTTTGTTACACAACTGAAATCCAAAGGGATTGGTGGCTGTTGAACTTAATTCATGAACTCAGTTAACTACATCAGTATAAATATGTAATTATTTGTCAACTGTGTCAACTATTCTTACTAAACACACATAAAATTTTCAATTTGAGCTCAAATTTAAGAGTATATATCCTAAATGGTACGTGTGATGAAGGTGAAAGGTTACCTTGCTACTTTTATCGATCACCTTAAATAATGATAACCAAAAACCAGTTTATTCTAGAAGCCAGTAACCAAAAGTATAAAATAGAGTGGAATACCTTTGTTCCCGAATTGTTATTAATCATTTTTATTTGTCCAAGAAGCATGCACAGAAGTTGCATTTAGAAGGTGGCATACGGCTGAAGCACACTGGTAAGCTATTCTGAGAGGAAGTAAATAATTAGTGCCCAGATATTTCCTTTCTCGCCGCATATCTGAGTTATTGGTAATCGAAGACCCTGCGAATACACGGCTGAAGATGCGAAGTTCCTTTCATAATTAGTTTATTCATTGAAATAAATTCTATAATGCTCAGTTGGAGGTACAAAGTTCTTTTCATCGCCGTGTTATTCACTCTCTATAGTTCACTAACATTAAAACTATTCAAGAACGACCGTATGGCTCTATCGGTAACGGAGAACGGTAGTCAAATATATAGTGGGCCGATGGTTCGAAAGCTGCTAGTTTTTTTCATTTTATTTTTGCCATTGAATTCGAATACCTACAGCATTTAAATATAAAACTTGTTAAACGCGTGGTAATTCACACTTACCTAATCACCATTTTTATGAATAATGCTTGTCTTGTTTCTAACTATATTATGCATGGGAAATTCCAGTTTTCGTTGGAACTATATATTCTATCGATAGCCCATAAAATATTGTGATAGATTTGTAACATTCTTTTATTCAAACAAGATTTATTAACACTCTTTTACAAAATATCTATAACTGAGAATTTATTGTGTTAATGAATGTAATGAGAAAGAAGACGGTCGTGTTTCTTTAAAAATGCTGATTACGTGTTAACTGGCATTGGAAGACGGATATGTGGGTTCCGAAATTCAGATACATAAATATAAAAAATTAAAAAATAGTGGTTGATCTCTTTGTTAGTTGATTTACAGTAGCGAAGCATAATCTTATTCTACATGGGTTCTGATGAGGTCTAAACGTTGCCGGCCGGGGTGGCCGTGCGGTTCTAGGCGCTACAGTCTGGAACCGAGCGATTGCTACGGTCGCAGGTTCGAATCCTGCCTCGGGCATGGATGTGTGTGATGTCCTTAGGTTAGTTAGGTTTAATTAGTTCTAAATTCCAGGGGACTGATGACCTCAGAAGTTAAGTCGCATAGTGCTCAGAGCCATTTGAACCATTTGTCTAAACGTTGTTTGAAGTTTCATCACCTATAAGTTTGTTTTCAGGACCATATTCCACAGCAGTTGTTGTAGTTATTAAGTTTTCCATCTTAAGTTAACTGACATTAAAAAGTATTTTACACCATATGCGTTTCGCTGTATTCCATAAAGCATTTTGTGTGGTCGTCGGTATTTTTTCCTCCTGTTTACGTATTGTGAAACCTACTGCTACTTCCTTTTGTGCAGAATATGCAAATAAGAGAGAAAAACACCAATTATCACAGAAGCTACATTTAATACAAGAGCGCAACGCGTCTGATGTAAAATTCGTTTCGTCTGGAGAACACACAAGCCGGGAAAACCGATATGTGTAGTTTCTCACGCGTGTTGATGGGCAGTAACTTGCCGACCTTGTTTTTATTGCGGTGCTGGTTTACAGTAGTCTTTACGCCCCATAACTCGGATCGTCGATGTATCACATTTATGAAGTTATTAGTCCTCCCAGCATATTAATGAACTTCTATAAAATGTTAACATAAACACTTGATTGTTATTTGAAACAGCTGAAATGAAATTTATGAGTCGTTCCACCAGAACATTGTAAACATCTCGTACCAAGAAATATAACGACGAGAACAGCACTTTAAAGAGGTAAAAGTTCCGCATGGATCACCACAAGCCACACTGAGGAGCTCCATGTCATGTACAGCCTTTCATATTGCTTTAGGTCTTACCAGTTCTCGGACGAATTAGTAGTAAACGATATACTCAAAATAGTATTTCAGCGTTCTGTAAAAGATATGTATCCAATACCGGTTCACGAGTTAATGCTTCGGAAGTATTTCGCTTCCTTCAAAACGAACACATATAGGAAGCCCTATTTCTCTTTCTCTAGCTGATTTTCTTCCCTGTGGAATGAAAATGTAGGTGAACCGCTCTCGCTTTCACTGTATCGCCTTCACTAATTTCGCGGCCATAGCGCGGCTGCTGCAAACACTACCGGTGTACCAATGTTTGCAACAAACATTGCTGGACAAGAGTTGCCGCCCATGCTACTCTACATGTAGCTGCAATTCGTGTATCCACAGTGTTGTATTACAACATTCCGATTACAAGTTGGCCGTGTCTGACAGGTCGCAGTTTTCACACATCCATTCAACATGGGACACTTTTCAGTTGCTTATCCTAGAACTTGCCCCAGTGGGTGGGCTTGCCCTGGAACCCTGGAGAAAATCTCTCAGTCACATTAAGACGTCGTTTCGCAGGCTAAACGCACCTGCTGTCAACACCATATCCGACACATGTCATGAGCCCACAGGTAGATCCACCAAACTGCAGGAAGATGAGTAAAGGATGACAAATATCTTCCGCTAACGCTGCATTTACATGGGGTTCTCAGAACCGGATTTCGGAAACAGATTTCCCCGACACTGCAATATCGATCCCGGATATTCGGTTCTAGCAGCCGGTGTAATATATCCTTAGTCGAGCAGCAGTGAGAAAATATGGAAATGATAAAAAAGAAATTAATCTGCTCAATAGTGTGCAGTGCAAGAATTAATGGTTTGCCGTCGTGAGGAATCACAGAGGAGATAGCATGAAGTATTGGATTTACATCGAAACATCAGTAAATAATTATTATCTCGCTGAGTATTAAATTAATTCCTGTAAGAAAACTGAAACCGCTATCGTTTACTGCTTGTTGAGTATATTAGGACGCTGAGGCTGTTGGACGTACCATGGTTCGGTAAGAAAATCCTCCGTAAAAAGTCTTACTTTAATTTCCACCTTAAACAGTGGTAGTACAATTCAGTCGACTTCCTTTTTAAAGATCCAGGCCCTGTTCGGACTACGGTGCTGAAATAGCAAGACGCGATTCGTGACCGGTCAGATGGCTCTCGAAAAATGTACGTAGGATTTCCCGATACATCGTCTCTAAAACAGAAAATGGATAGCGCACATGTCATATGAGGAATCTATAGCTGTCTTCATTAACGGTAGACACTTTTGTTGAACATCCAGAATTATTATTCAGAACACAGTGGGAGAACATCTGCAGCTTTTTCGCGTTTAGGGTGAATACCAAGTGTGTTGAAGCATGAATGGGAATTTAGGTAACGGTGGGAGGCGTGGTAGAGTAGCTTGTGGCGAGGCTACTGTGCCGGAGTGGCGTAGTGGTTAGCGCAATTGCCTAGTGGGCAGGAGACCTAGGTTCGAATCTCCACCTTGGTACATCTTTTCATCTGTCGCTGTGGGGACGGGGGGATTGTGTGACCCCTCCGGCACCCTAAAATACAACGGAATCGAACCCAGGATGCAAAGACCGAGTTAGGTGGCACAGTCGTTAGCACAGTGGACTCGCACTCTTGAGGATGATGGCTAAAATACGGCTCCCACTATCCAGATTTAGGTTTACCGTGATTTCCTTAAATCGCTAAAGGCAAATGCCGGGAAGATTCCGTCTATAATGATCCCTTTGCGACGGGACATTAAACCCTAATCTTCCTTCCTTCCTTCAGGATATACACGTAAATGTATTATTAAAACAGGCGGTGTTAGTAGAAACTTCTACATTGTTATATATTGACGATGTAATGATTTGCATACCATTAACCTCAGGCTGTTTGAAGCCAGCAAGGACACTCCAAGATTGGAAATCAGTGACACAACGCAGGCAGCAGAGAGCATAAGTGGCAGCGTTTAGGTCACCAGAGATAAACAATAACGAAAGAAGTTTCACTTCAGAGAATTAACTACTAAGTCCATTCATCACGCAGACGTTGTTGTCAGGCGTATCAGTACAAGATGGACACAAAAAGGTGCGTCTTGGCTAAGGGAGGAAGCTTGATACTTGTCCCTGAGGACAGCAACTTCCATGGGTTTAAGCAGGTTGGAGTACTACTATAGCGGTCTCCACTCACGAGTGGATCTGCGCGGGGTCAAGTAGCGTAAAATACTGTTGTTCCTAGCCATAATACGAATGGTAGCGACGATTAGATTTCAGCTGAATACTGTTGCTACCAAATTTTGAGTCTGTTAACGTAAAGGGGAGATTGTGAGAAGCCTGTAAAGGGCCGGTGGATTGGTGGACCGACTATAAGAAGGAAGAAACAGTGACCAGCCAAAAAAGTTTAAAATACCACGCTTCTGTATTCAGACAGAGTTCTCAGACAGATCGTTGGGGCACCAACTCAGTGGCGCTCATTGTCAGCCTCTGATAAGCTCCGACAAGTCTGTTTTTGCCACTTGGAGTGCTTCTATAAAATACGTACTTTATAATTCTGCCAGTGATGGCTTCTTCTGTTAGCTCTCACCCCACTGACACGGGCACTGACTTCTGTTGTGCAACCACTTGCACCCTTTGCTTTTTCCAATGTTTAGCAGTAGCCTTCAATGTAGCAGCTAGTCTGATTGAAAATAAATAGCATTAATCAGGCCTCTAAGTACAGATGAGCCTCCTGCTGCGAACCGAACATTCTATCGAGTATGAAAATCCATGCCTTTCGTAGGTCCTCTGTGTTGGTGCTCGCCGCTACTGCAAGCAATCAACATGCCATCACGGGAAGCTTGTCTTGCCGCAGTTGCTCCTAAGCGCTCGGGAACTGTGGGTCTACCTGTAACCTCCTGTATTCCCTCTATCCTGTGTCAGAACATGACGTTGATCTGGGGTAAGTCAAAAATTCTTTATCTTTATCTATGCCTCCTAAATAAAGGAAACAAAAGCTAGACAGATCACAGAGGTACTACTCCGTAAACATATTTATATTTATCAGCACAGATGAAGACACCTGATTTGCATGAAAGCGAATGAAAGCAATTTTTATGATTAAATTTGTAATTATTCGATGACCCACATGCTGTACGTACTGCAACGCCTAAATAGTGCCCTTTTTTTTTGTGCAAGACACTGCCGCCAAACAGTTCAATCGACCCATTCAGCTCTAACATTTTTTCATGGTTTTACACACTTCGATAGCAGTTTCATGAAAAAAAGATGGTTTGCTTCCGAACACGCCGGGGGAATCGGTATCATTATTAATCCTCTCACAGATAATATTGATACGTGCACAGAAACTCGTGTGAGTTATAAACTAATGGCCTATCCTGCTTATAACACGAGTCCATCAAATTCCCTCATATCGGATGCAGTGTGATATCATTGAAATTCGGCTCCATGACCGCAGCATTGATTGATAGCCGACATTTCACGCTTTGCTATTAAAGGTCTCGGCTATTCAGCGTACAACGCGGATATGATACAGATTTCAACGGACACCCGTTCAACTCTTTCGAATAAAAAGCGCATTTTAAACTTGGTTTAAAGAAGAAAACAGCCAGGAGAACAATAAATTGTGTTGTCTGAACGGATTCACAGAAAGAAAGCTAATTATAAAGAAAACCAACAAGAATTTCTCTACTTGATGCTACCTTGTCTACGATGCCTTTTACTGGGTATGAGATACTCTGTTTTGTTATCATTCTTCATTGATTTCTTTGTAAATAAGCAGAAGAAAACATCTGAAAGTTGGAGAAATGTATAGTGTCTAAATGTTTCCAGTTAACAAGAGGTTAGAGCCAAAGTTTAATGACACACTTTCATAACTGCGAGCTTCATAAAATGTAAGAATGGAATGCGTGTGCCAGTACAGTTTTTAAAATAGAATTTTAATTATTAGATTTAGAACATTCATTTCTTACATGTTGTTGGAGAAATTTTTTTAATCGTTGTGCAGCACGCTGGGACATAGTAGGGGAATGTTGTCAGAAAACAATAATATGGGGTGTTCACCGTACCGCCTGCCTCGGCACCAGGAGAAGTCTGGTCGATAACGCAGTAATAGCGAATGAGACACAAATCAGAAGCTTCCTAGATATTAAAGGTGTGTCTTGATCTGGGATTCGAACATGGAACTTTCCATTTGATGGGCCATGCTCTTACTGAATGAACATCCAAACATGACTCTCGAAACCCCCTCTTAGCGTCACTTCCACCATCTCTTGCAGCAATAACCAATATGCATCGCTGAGTAACGCTCAGATTTGAACAGTTTCTCTAGTAAAGTTTCACTGCCATTAATGAAAACATCAAATTCGTATTCACTGTAAACAATCCATTTCTGTCACATCGAAAGGTTCGCTTGTCAAAAGAATTCTGGTCCATTTTAAGACGTTTTTATTATATCTTCTTCATTTCTGTCTGTCTGTTCAGTACAAATTTTGCAGTTGCATTTAAATTAAATTCCCAATGTCCTTGGACTTTGAATTTTAATCATAGCACTTAACTGGATGACAAGCAGTATTAACTCGCTTGGTTGCCAGTCTGCTCAGTAGGGGTGGGTGTGAGGGTGAAGAAGTTTCACAAACCCTGACATCTCAGCTGCCCTGCAAGACTGGCACGAAGTGCTGGTATTATTGGAATGCATTCTGGGAAGTATGGGAGCAAACGGGCACAACTGAGGAGGGGGAGGGGTAATGAGGGCATAAACTGTGGGAGGAACAGATATGTGCAATATATGTGACATACACATATTCGGGTGAACTATGGATAAAAAGATGGTACATATATAAATAATTATTTGAAAACAATATCTCACCAAAATGTTTATAATAAATTTAGAAATTTCATAAATCCAAGACTAGGAAGAATAGAAGAATTATTTACATAGTGTGACATAACTTCTCCTAGTCCGGTGGTTAGTGCTAACCATGTAGAGATAGTCCTGATAATTCGTGCTTCTGAATTTTTAATGGTTATGACAATACATGTTATGTGTCTAATGAAAAACATGCGATTCGTGCAGTAGATAACAGTTGTGAGGTGAGCTTTTCATTGGACCTGTAAATTGTTGTAATTAATCTCACAAGCATTGCCTTAATAATTAAAGATTTACAAGCAGAAATTTTCAGGGCCATATGTATCGGGTTAGGAATCTGTATTGTGCTAACAGTAGGGAACGCCTTTTGTCTCATTGTATTTACTCCTCTGTAAACTTCTTCATCAGACCAGCTGTCCCATATACAGAAATACATCATTTAGTTCTACGATATTATTGTTAATTTGTTTTCTTTTCCTTTTTTTTGGTTACTCATCATTTTTACTTCATTTGAATTAATTCAAAGCACACTGTAACGGAATACTTCGGTATTTCCGGTTCACATAACAGGCTTCAACAGAAAGACACGATACAGCAACATAAACACCAACGTCTGTTACTCCATTGTCAGACATTATCCCTGTAGCCAACTGACGTTAAAGCAGCCTCATATGAAAACTGCCTTTGATTGAAGTATCTCCTCAGATAACAAAATAGGACCCAGCATCATTGATATCCTAAATAAGAAAAAAAAGAAATGTAATAAAGAAAATTCACTCATTCAGCTATCTAAATATGGTAAGATACGACAAAAAATTGTAAGTTTGTCTACAAACTTATCGTAAGAGAACTAATTTTCGTCACTAAACTGTATGAGAGAGTGTCCAGTACATAATAAACAAATGCACGCAAGTCATTATATTCATAAATATCTTCTGTTCGGTACTATGGATTCCCTTAGGCTGATGAAATAGTACATTGTCTTTTCTGTTTACGATGTGAGCTGTTGAACATCATATAAAAATATACTCCTGATGGATATATTCAGGAATTTCCAGGATGATAAACGATAGGTAACTGGAAAGTTAATATGAGGGACTTAAACCGTTAAGTTCAAAAAATGGTTCAAATGGCTCTAAGCACTATGGGACTTAACATCTGAGCTTATCAGTCCCCTAGACGTAGAACTACTTAACACTACTTAACACTAACTAACCTAGGGACATCACACACACCCATGCCTGAGGCAAGATTCGAACCTGCGACCGTAGCAGCAACGCGTTTCCGGACTGAAGCACCTAGCCGGCAACCGTTAAGTCAATCAGCACTATGTATTTGTCTTATTTAATTAGAACACCAAATATGGAAGGCGGCCTTATAGTCCTTAACAATAAAATTCCATTTTCGCAAATTTGCCATTGTCTCACGACCACAATTTTAATCATAATATGCGACTAGTCCACTCAGCGAATAGCTTTATGACCTAACACGTGTGATGCTTACAGCCGACTGCTGTGGTTGCCGTACAGTCCCACATAAGAGAGCTTGTTGACACTAGAAGGCGTTAAGTGCTGCGGCACTGGCGTAAATGGCCGACACATAATTTCAAGTGGTAAGAACATTATCCTCTACAAAATGTATACAGATTTTTTTTACAAATATATCCACAGATTCAGATCATATTTTGGTAACGATGAAGAGTAGAGAAGTATAAGAGACTCGTCCGGAAAAATCAGTGTGGAAGGAAGTGGGATACAGAAGTAATGGGAAGTGGTAAGACGACTTTGAAGTTCGCGAAGAATGTGGATACAGCGCTCATATATATCACAATAGGTAGTTCAATTGAAGAGAAAGATATCTCTAAAAATGATGATCACAGATGTTGGACAATCAGACACTGGTACAAGGAAGGTGCTTCCGAAGACGCCTTGGGAAACGGAACAAATATTTCAACTGATTGAGGAACGGGAGAAGTATAAAAACGTTCAGGGAAAGACAAAAATACAAAAACATAAATCACTTAGGAATGAAATAATTAGGAAAGGCACATTAGGAAAGGTGAAATGGCTGCAGGACTAGTGTAAAGAAATCGAAAAAGAAATGATCGTCGGAAGGACTTAGTATGCAGAAAAGTCGAAACAGCCTTCGGTGAAATGAAAATCAGAAGTGGTAACGTAAAGAGTGCAATGGGAATTTCACTCTTAAACGCAAAGGAAAGACCGGGTAGGAGAGACCACTTCGATGACCTTCACCAGGGGAAAGAATTGACCAATGTCGTGACAGAAGAAATTGAGTCGATTTGGAAGACATAAGGGATCCATTATTAGAGTCAGAATTTAAAACAGCTTTGGAATACCCTAGATCAAATAAGGCAGATTGATGCATAAGATTCCATTGAAATTTCTAAAATCGTTGGGAGAAGCTGCGATAGAACGACTATTGATGTTGGTGAGTAGATGTATGAAACTGGTGACATTTCATCACATTTTCGGAGAAATATGAGCCACACAATTTCGAAGAGAGTGAGGGGAGATATGTGCGGAAACTATCAAAAATGGTTCAAATGCTCTCAGCACTATGGGACTTTACATCTGAGGTCATCAGTCGCCTAGAACTTAGAACTACTTAAGCCTAACTAACCTAAGGACAGCACACACATATCCATGCCCGAGGCAGGATTCGAACCCGCGACCGTAGCAGTCGCACTGTTCCGGACTGAAGCGCCTAGAATTGCTCGGCCACCGCGGCCGGCGGAAACTATCAAACAACCAGCTAAACATCTCGTCCAACGAAGCTGTTGACAAGAACAATGTACAGAAGGGTGGAAAATAAAATTGTGGGTCTGTTAGATAACTATCAGTTAGGCAGTAGAAACGGTAATAATAGCAGAGAAGGAATTCTAATTTTGCGTTTGATAACGAAGCAAGACAACGATAATCGAAATAGGCTTACAGGGTATGTCGGTTTAGAAAAAAGAGTTCGACAGTGTTAAGTGGTGAGAGATGTCTGAAATTCTGAGAAAAACAGGACGAAGCTGAAAGGAAAGACGGTTAATATGCAATATCTCCGAGAAGCAACAGGGAAAATCGACTGTAAGTCCAAGAAAGAAGAGTAAAATAAGGATGTTGTTTTCGGCGATATTGTTCACTGTACACATCGAAGAAGGAATAACTGAAATAAAGCAAATGCTCGAGAGTGGAATTAAAATTAAGGGTGAAAGGATATCAGTGATGACACTCGCTGATGAAATTGCTATCCTCAATGAAAGTGAACAACGATTATGGGATCTGTTTAATGGAATGAACAGTGTAAAGGGTACAGATTATCAAAATGGTTCAAATGGCTCTGAGCACTATGGGACTCAACTGCTGAGGTCATTAGTCCCCTAGAACTTAGAACTAGTTAAACCTAACTAACCTAAGGACATCACAAACATCCATGCCCGAGGCAGGATTCGAACCTGCGACCGTAGCGGTCTTGCGGTTCCAGGCTGCAGCGCCTTTAACCGCACGGCCACTTCGGCCGGCGGTACAGATTATCGACTGAGAGTAAACCGCATATGCAGAAGGTTTGATACCAAACAGGCTTCCATTACAATAGAAGGAACTGAGTGATTAACCCACGTATTTGAATCTAAACTGACAGGTCTCTTTTCGTCACTCTCCTTTCATGCTTTACAGGAGTTCCTCGCAGAAGTTTTTTCTCTGTAATATGTAATTTATTCCTATACCTATATTTTTATGATTTATTAATTCCTTCTATGTTTGTATGTTTTCTAATTAGCATTATGTACACTTTCTACTGTATCTGTCGATGACGAAGTAGCTTTGGCTCCCAAGGTCCTACAGAACTTTGTAAATAAGAAATAAATATAATAAATAAATAATAAGATGTGCCAAAAACGTAAGGGTAGCAACTGAACAACTAGGAAGGAGCTATAAACACACAGGCTCAGTGAAAGAAGAGAGGAGAATTGCTTAGGTGCATCTATCAAAGAAAGTTAAGACGTAAAAGTTACACATAGTACCAGTCAAGAGAAAACAAGGGACAAAACAACATAATTTATGATCTTCTCATCATTCCAAAGAAAGAATAATGACGATCCTGAATCAGTCTTACTATGATGGGTCTACTGTGAGTCCCGTACGTCATACGACAGTTATTAAACTGGTATTCCCGTAAGGTACAAGGGTTTAGTTCAGGATTCGTATTAATGTTTCGGGCGTGTGTTAACGATCCTTTTCAGCCTCCAGATCGTCACTGGAGACTGAAATCGGTAAACTTTGTCTTTCTCCTCCCACCACCCTCCTACCTTATTTCGGGAAAAACAACTCCTGTAAATTCTTTTCAGCTGATGGTGAAACTGGGCAAAAGCTGTTTTCGTTGCGACATAGACTTAATTAAAAGTTGGCACGTAATATTTGGATGGATATTCTTCTCGTATAGAGAATATGTCAACAATTACGTACTGGCCGTATGACAGTGTCTGTTTTAGATAAGTGCCTTCGTTTGTCTCTCTTTTTCCTGTACCTGATTTCTTACAAAGCCGTGCTGACTGGTACACATGCGTGAGGGACGACGTGAAAACGGCCAGCGACAAAGAGAGGGGGCAGCGACACGTGAGAATCGGGCGTGCTATTGTCCTTCGACGATAATGAAGGCAGGCTGCGGTACGCGACATCCTTGACCGACACGTCCACGTCGACGGGAATTTCCGGCCGTCTGCCAGTAGCTGCAGCGTGTGTCGCCACTTGCCGAGAGCTTAACCCAACCAGTAGGCTTGCCGGTAAGCTCTGCGTGGTGATACTAACCACGAGGTTAACCCTTCCAGAAACTCTGCGCGACTATCTGTTGCAAACAAAGGCAGATCGCTCTGCTCTAAGGCGACCACTGCTATTTGGAAAATTAAGCTGCAGCAAAACTAAATGAAGGAAGGAGAAGGACGTTTATAAATGGCAGGAACAGGTTATCAAGGAAATCACCAGGCTCAAGCCATTCATTTTTTCACATTCACAGACACACAATGCGGTATCGTCCAAAGATCACCATGCCACACCAAAGACAGCAATAAGCATCAATATCAGAGGCAATAGCAACGTCTTGCAGCAATCTGTAACGACGAATGGGAGGGGCTTCTGAAGACCACGTCCCTGTCTCAGCAGCGCAGCGCACTCTCACGGAGATCAGTATATAGCTGAGCACGGAAGCGCTCTGCCCCAGTTCATGACCTCGGCGGAAACAGTTCACATTGTTACGGCGTAACGTCAAGCGCCGGCACGCCAGTCCGGAACGATAGAGAAAAGATGGCTGTGAGAAGACGTCAGCCAATCGCACGCTGACCGTCCCCTCTCCAGGGCGACAACGAGACAGCAGCGGCCCCTGTGTGAAGACATAAGCGCCGCAGCCGACTGGCGACGGCCAGTTGAATACTGCACTCATGCTCACAGATGAAGGATAATTGCAGAATGTGGTGCCACACAATGTGGCACTACACAGAACAGGCGTTAATAGCATAGGCACATAGGGAACACACACGACACAGACCTGTAAATCCACGGTATTGGTGATAAGTTGAGAAGACCGTCCCGAAACACATGGGCTACAAACTGCCACTGTTTCCAGCGCATGTAGCCCGACGTCAGTATGGGATATGATCACCATGCTCACGTTCACAGGACGCACAACGGGTTGGCATACTCTGGATCAGGTGGTCGAGCAGCTACTGTGGTGTAGCCTCCCATTCTTGCACCAGTGCCTGTCGGAGCTCCTGAAGTGTCGTAGGGGTTTGAAGACGTGCAGCGATATGTCGACCGCGATCATCCCTGACGTGCTCGATGGAATTTAGGTATGGAGAACAGGCAGGCCACTCCATTCGCCTCATATCTACTGTTTCAAGGTACTCCTCCACGATGGCAAGTCGGTGGGGCCGTGCGTTATCATCCACAGGAATAACGTGGGATCCACGGAACCCCTGAAAGTGCGGACATATTGGTGCAAAATAACGTCCCGATACACCTGGCATGTTACAGTTACTTTATGAAAGACATGCAAGGGTGTAAATGCACCAATCATAGTTCCACCCCACACAATCAAACCACGACCTCCATACAGGTCCCTTTCAAGGACATTAAGGTATCTGTTTCTTGGTTCACGCCTGATGAAAACCCGGTGAGAATCACTGCTCAGACTATACCTGGATGCTTCCGTGAACATAACCTGGGACCACTGTTCGAATGACCATGTACTGTTTCCTTGACACCAGAGTTTACGGGCTCTCCTGTGACTAGGGGTCAGTGGAATGTACCTTGCAGGTCTCTGGGCGAATAAACCATGTCTGTTCAGTTGCCTGTAGACTGTGTGTCTGGAGACAACAGTGGCTGCAGTAAGGTCCCGAGTAAGGCTACCTGCAGTATTCCGTGGTCGTGTGCGGGCACTGATGGTGAGATATCGGCATTCTTGCGGTGTTGTACACTGTGGACGTCCCGTTCTGTAGAGCCTGGACACGTTTCCTGTCTGTTGGAATCGTTGCCATAATCTTGAAACCACACTTTGTGGCACACGGAGGGCCCGTGCTACGACCTGCTGTGTGTGACCAGCCGCAATTCGCCCCATTATTCTACCCCTCATACTTGTTCTCTGAGTCATTTTCAACACACAGCCCCCATTAGCACGTCTAAAAACGTCTGCACACTACCTCGCTGCACCGTACTCTAACATGCACCAACATACCTCTGCTGATGTGGACTGCTGCCAGCGCCACCATGCGACGACCGCAGGTCAAATGCACCGCAAGGTCATACCCCGAGGTGATTTAAATCCGCAAACCGCCAACCAGAGCGTTGTTTCAGCATGTATCAGCATTATCCTTAATTTATGAGCATGAGTGTAGTTTCAAGGCTAGCGACAATGATAGACGTGTGAACACCAGTTACTTCGCTTGTTTTCTCTATGTAGCTCAGACTAGGAATTGTCTATACTGAAGAAGTTTGATTATTTCGTATTTCTCCCTTTGCTTGCGACACACCTGTGTAGTTGCAAAGTATTGTTTCTTTTCCTAATTGTAATTAAACTCTTTAACACGATTTCTTTCAATTTTGTGTAGCGATCCGCATACGCATGCTTCCTAGACACCCATATTTGACGATGTGAATGGAGACATAATACTAGGCGACGAGGATGTGATATAATACTTTACGACAAGGCTGGACGTAATACACATCATCGAGTAGGACTACGGAATTATTCAAGGCTCAGATGGATATGTACTTTTGTAAATGTTGATCATTGTACTTCAAGAGAACAGTCTGTTAATTAGTGCATCAGGTGATACTCAAATAGTCAGTGACCGTTGTAAACTATCAAACACTCCTGTATTTTTTTAACATTCATGTAATAATGTAAACTAATACTTCATATGTTATAGTTACAATGAGTCGTCTGTCAGTGCTATCAAAGAAACCACAGTTGCCGGCCGGTGTGGCCGTGCGGTTCTAAGCGCGTCAGTTTGGAACCGCGTGACCGCTACGGTCGCAGGTTCGAATCCTGCCTCGGGCATGGATGTGTGTGATGTCCTTAGGTTAGTTAGGTTTAAGTAGTTCTAAGTTCTAGGGCACTGATGACCTCAGTAGTTAAGTCCCATAGTGCTCAGAGCCATTTGAACCATTTGAAACCACAGTTACAGTTGTACGATAGCAGTTTCGTCTCGTCATAGCATATAGAAAGCATTCGATAACGTTAACTGGGACAAACTGAGGAAGAGGAAGAATGTGGCAATAGACTACACAGACAAAGAAATAACAACGCAGCTGTATGAGAGTCAGGGGAGGAGAGACAACAGGGTAAGATATTAAAAAGGAGTGATATAAAAATAATTTGTCCAACGAAAATGAAATTAAGGATCTCTCAGGACGTAGCAGCGATGGAAGATCAGCGAATGGAGACTGCTTCAAAACGCTCCGTTTCTCAAATGAAATTGCCCAATTTCGTAGAACTGAAGTGATTCACCGTATCAGTCCCAACCAGAATAGTGCGAGATGCAAATATAGCCTACCAGGTATTGCCTTAACGCCCATATCATTTCCTTACATCAAACTTCCAGTTCTTTCTTAGCCTCGTGATCCACTCCTGCTCCTTCCACCTTCAGCCTCAACTTATGTACCCCACTTTCCAGCAGTACCCTCTCCCTCCCCCAAAATAATGGCAGATTTACAGTCTGGGCTACAAAATTAGCGATTCGAGGGACTTAAGAAAAATTCTGAAAAATTGAGACAACGATTTAACGAAAGTTTTTCTGGT
The DNA here is from genome assembly GCF_021461395.2 of Schistocerca americana. NCBI lineage: Eukaryota > Metazoa > Arthropoda > Insecta > Orthoptera > Acrididae > Schistocerca > Schistocerca americana. Next base: position 971,713,811 of record NC_060120.1, on the reverse strand, counting down.
CAAGGTGACATCAGGAAAAAAACCGAAGTAAAAGTGAAAAAATGGTACTCCGGCTCCAGTAAGATTCGTATTTCCATACTAACGGGAGAAGAAAGCACAAACTAGAACTCAAATTAAGAGGAAGCTGATTTTTTTGCCAGCTCAATTATTTTTTTTTTTATATTAGCGTTTCAAACGAAGGGTACATCCGAATTTCCGAGAATGTACAAGAAAACTTCAATTTTATTCATTTTTCGGTGCTAGGATTTACCCTACTAATGTTCTTAAACACAAATTGATGCTTTTCATTAAGCATGTAACTTCTGACAGGTTGGTCCTCTACTTTGACTAGTCCGTTTCTGTAAGCATACATCAAGACGCGGGATCACCATTCTCTGTTCGGTTTCCTTCCTCATTATGATAAATTTTCACGAATCTTACCTTTCAGCTAGTCGAGCATTGGGGTAAAGCGCGTGCCTGGAAACCGAAAACTGGTAGAAGCCGACCTCTGGGAAGATCAGTTTGGATTTCGGAGAAATGTAGTAGCCTTTCGCTTCGCAAATATAACATGTATTCATCTCTTAATACCTTAATTATATCTCATATCAAGAAAGGTTTGTTACGTTCCATAAACACAGCAAATGTTGTATGTAAACGTATATTTCTTCTGTGAACCTTGGAAGGGTTACTTGGTAGTGTAAACGCTTTGTAGTATATAATGAAACTCAATAGTTCGACTACCACAGCGTGACAGAATTTTACTGGTTATGAAGACTGTGCATTATCTAAAGCAGATATTCAATACCATGGCCTTTAGTAGGGACATTCTCTGCGGGAGGAATTTCAGTTAGGAGTTAGTTTCACTTGGTAAAGCCAGTCCGTTATTACAAAATTAATTAGTTTTGGAATTAAGCGGCCGCTTAAGGCTGAAATATCTTTAATGTAAGGACTACGCGATGGCATAGACGAGGTACAATCCTCTTACGTTGTATCCCTTTGCTTTATTTGTCAAGTTATTTATTTTACCACACAACATTAGTCATAACGTTCTTTCTTGCTTGTAAGGTTTTACAGTAATAGCTAACACGAAATGCGAAACCAGTAGATGGTTAATACAGCTGATCAGAGCTACAACTGGACTAAGTTCAATCGCCAGACGATTAGTGTTAATGCCAAACAAACTACTATTAAAAGTGATCTTATTATTCATTTTCGACACAGATAGACGGCCAGCTGTTACCTCTTAAAGGGGTACCTGTTTTCTGTACTTCACATACCGTCATCCCGCACGTTTTCTAGAATGAGGTTAAAAGACTTCTATTTCCGAGAAGGTGATACATTGCTTCAAAGACAATGACTATACTCTATATTTTTATCTTCGTTGCAGAAAATTATGGAATTACAAAATTAAAAGAATTTCCATTACCAGTCATATTATTACTTACTACTGTGTTCAATATAAATGAACATTTGCCTATTAAAAGAGTTTTAGACATTTAAAATTGCTTCTGGCAAGAAACTTCGTAGATACAGAAACGGAGTAATGCAGTACATAGCAAATATGTGATTCCTGTTCGAAAGTAAATCTAATTCCTTTAGACCAGACCGATCGACAGTTATGAAATTCGGGCAGCGACGGCGGTTCCTTGAAGCTAGTCGGTAAGCCACCTCATTTACGTCACTGTGGGTAATATGAAAGAAGAAGTTACTTTTCTCTCATCTCGGATAGCTTATTAACAACTACTGAATTGTGTTTATACAAATGCTTTGCTGTTTGTATAATGTGACGTGTATGTATGCTCGTGTTTCGTTATCTTTCTTATAATAATAATAATTCAGATAATTACAGCGACCGCACGGTTTGGGAAGTTCTGGCTAAATTCAGAGTACTGAATATTTGTACTTACGCAAGCTTTGCAGCTGTACTTTAAACTGAATAGTGTAGAAGCAGTGGCAGTACAAGCAGAATAGACAGGTGGGACAGGGAAGGTTATGAGAATGGAAGCAGTGGGACAGTGACAAAACTGTTAAGAAGGGATAAGTAAATTTATAAGAAAAGGAGACGAAGAAAAATTAGCCAAAATAAAAGATAAAAGGATAAGAGGAGAAAAGAACGAGGAATAGCTACAGCTGTCAGCTCATAAATATGATTTATTTGCGCTATTATCACTTTAGACCAGCAAAGTTCATCAAATGATATGCTTTCGTTATTATACACCCGATGACGATAGCATCGCGTACGCAAGGTATAAAAGGGCAGTGAATGGCGGAGCTGTCATTTGTGCTCAGATGATTCAAGTGAAAAGGGTTCCGATGTGATTACGAACGCACGCCGGAAATTAACAGGCTTTGGACGAGGAATTGTAGTTGGAGCTGGACATTCCATTCCGTTTCGTAAATCCTTAGAGTATTCAATATTCCGAGGTCCACTGTGTCAAGAGTGTGCCGAGAATACCAAAATTCAGGCATTACCTCTCACTATGGACGACACAGTGGCCGGTGGCCTTCATTGAATGACCGAGTGTTTGCGTCGACTTGTAAGTTCTAACAGACAGGCAACAGTGCGTGGAATATTCGTAAAAATCAATATGGCACGTAGATCAACGTATCCGTTAAGTTTCTAACAACAGGATAACCAGTTTCAAACAGCAACGCGACGGGATGAAAAGATAACGTTCGTTTCTATAATCAGCTTCAATTTATCAAAGAATGAGCAATATGTACGGTTCCATTTCGCAATATGGAGGCTTATCCTCGGGACTCTGAACACAAGTTAAGCATACAGAAGTATTGAACACATTTCTGAAATAACACCAACATTTGCCTATTAGTCACCACGGCAAGTAAGTGTAAAGACATAACTCAATTTCTTCATGGTTGTAGAAATTCCGAACTCGATCAGGCCAACACCATACAGGGTCAGCCTTTTTCTCAATTAAAGGACAACACCACTAGACGAAAAATAACATCAAAAATGACGAACACACATTCACACTTAAGCATTTCGTGGTCCCAAAACTGCGAAAGCTTCTCATTCGCTGATGGCTAAAACCCACCTCCTGATATGTGAAATACCTCAGTGGACACACAAAGAGATTGCTCAAAGAGTTTATTTCGACTAATTGAAGGTGGATAGCAGAAAAAAGGAATACTCTGCATATATAATGTCGTGATTTAAGAAAAACAAAACTACAGTACGATCCTGATTTAATATTACTGACATTAAAAAAAATAATGTAATACTAAATTTATTGCTTTTGCTGTGGCAGTGCTTCCGAAATGGTAAAATGGTGCATAGAAAATTTTTGCATGTTGATGAGGAAATTATATATTCCGCCAACCAGCATCAGATTCCCATCAGACCGACGAGAACGTTGAACGACGGCATTGTTGAGAGGCCAGTGACCAATCTAAAAATTACGCAGTTCGCGTAGTTGGATTGCCGGATACTGATAGAAAAGGTCGGTAACAGATATCTCAGGGACGCTGAAATAAAATTTTGATAAACCAAGCCGAGCGGTGCTAGGCGCTACAGTCTTGTACCGCATGACCGTTACGGTCGCAGGTTCGAATCCTGCCTAGGGCATGGATGTGTGTGATGTCCTTAGGTTAGTTACATTTAAGTAGTTCTAAGTTCTAGGGGACTGATGACCTCAGAAGTTAAGTCCCATAGTGCTCTGAGCCATTTGAACCATTTGATAAAGCAATAGCCGTTTGAACACTGGAAGCGTTTGGCTGTGGACAACAACCAATTCGTCCGCAACTCTCCTTCGCTGCAGGCAGAAAATTTTCTAAAATGTAGCACCGTAATTTGATATGCGGAACTGATGAAAAAGGAAAGTGCAGTCTTTATTAAAGCACGGCTTTTGAAATTAAATTAGCGTAATTATTTGCAAAACGTTACAGAGCGGCACCTTTACGAAACAGCCATCGAAAACAAACGAGAGAGAGACGGAGCTCACAGCTACTGCTTTTATATAACCCAAAAACAAATTACGGCGACTGCCTTCAACTTGCTTTACAGTTTCGATACACAAACATTTCTGTAGAAAATTCTTTAGCGGAACAGCAAAAAAATACATTCCTTACATTAAATTGTGACCTTTTTTCCTTACTTTGAAGATTTATTTCAGCGGGGAAAATTAATTTTCAACGTATTTTAGGCTTAATTAAAGGATTGGGGTATATTGTATTAATAATTCAAAAAAGCAACATTTCATTGCCCCCTTTAACACTTTTTCTTATTTTATCTCTATAAATACAAAACAAGGGTTCAGCTATGGTAGGATTAGTATGCATTGTGTTACAGAGGAATAAATAAATATCATATTCCAACAGAATCATTAACAAAATACACTTTCTATTTTTCTTTACTGTCTTTGGATACCTGTTTCTTAAAATTTTTTCAAATACATTTGCCTATTAGAACATGTTCATAACTTTTAGTAAATATACATAAATAAAGTACTACAGAAATAAGTTCTGTCTGAGTTTGTTATCTCTCTTTCATTATTGCTGATTTTTTTAGTAAGAACCTTGACGCACTTGTTTGCAACTACGAAACACGCGCGGCGCCTCCGATTGACACATCATAACACTTTCTCGATTTGGCGCGCTCTATTGAGGAGGCGGGTCCGTCGGCTCCTGCGGTGACCTCTGGTGACGATTCCAGGAAACCCGCTGCTCAGCTAGATGCCCATCGTAGCCGGAACGCATGCAAACGGGTCTGGCGGCTGGCCACGCCCCCGCACCTGCTTGCTCCACACACGTGACGACCGGCTGCGACCGTTGATACATGCGAATCAAAGCAAAGTAGTATCAGCTCTACAGAATTTAGTACTATATCGCAGAGCAGCCCTAGAGAAAAGTTTGATTAGTACAGTGGATTTCACTTTCATTATTGCCTTGCATGTGTATTGTTCTTGCGATCCAAGTTTATCTTTAGGGAACTTTATTTATCACTAGTTTGTAGTTGGCACCACTGTCTACAGATCACGGCGTATTTTCAAAGTGAGTGAATCGAGTTCTTGAGTGCTGAGTTAACAAACAGTACTCGTTTATGCTTTTTAGTGTTCACCACAGGCATTACAAGAACGTCTCTGCAGAGTCACTGCTCAGAATTGTTACATAAAAACAATTTCACCCAGAGTGTAATCGCAATATGTTTGTGCAGCGACAATTAGGCACGGTTTCACACTGTGTTTACTTATTGAGGAGGCAATTTCTTACTTGTCCGTAATCTCGCCAATAAAATAATATCTTCCATAAGTTCGGATACATGTGTCAACGTGCGTGTACACACTTAAGACAAGTCTTGAGCACAGGACTTCTCATTGCGTTGGCTGGCGTGCAGTTCACATCGGTGAGATTGGCATATAAATTGTTCGCTTCATGTAACGGTTGAGCGTTATATTGCGACCATTTTCAACCAGTTCACGTCGCAATCTTCATTTATAAAAACATTCACAAGTAAATGAGTCCCTTTTTTCTTATCCTCACCAGTCTGTTCGTTCCCTGGATCGTATTTACTTCTTGTACAAATTAACTGACATAGTTTTTACATTTATCTTTCTTACAAGTAAAAAAGATTGGGGCATATTCTGTTATCTATTCAAAAAAGCAACAGTTCACTGACATTGTTCGAGGGGTTGTAGAGCAACAAACTGAAAGGAACCCGTATACAGAAACGCCATTCAGTGACGCCACAGCGCCGGCGCCTGCGACTAGGCTACCATTTCGGCAGCAAACTTGACTTAGTATGCTGACGGGCCGCAGCGAAAACGTCTCGCAGTAGATGGTGTTGTTGGTTACTCAGTGAGCGCGGCTGGTTGGTACGATCGCCAGTGGAGAAGATGGAACTATCTGCTGCGTGGACAAGCCTTGTCTCTTCTGAACTGGATGCTCCGTTGTCTCGGTGGATGATGATTTCAGACATGGGTTTCAGTCCGTAGTTTGTTTTTCTCCTGTACGCAGAAAAACATTGGAGATTTTAGAGGCTTTTCTGCTGAAGTGGTGGTGTATCAGTTGGCGCCAGAGGCTATTAACTTCGACGCTGTATAGCGTCGTTGCATAACGTTTCTGGCTACGAGTTCCTATTCTTGTTATTCAAGACACCCTCTACAACTCCTCAAAGTTTGTTGATGTCGTCCTGCAACATCCGAAGAGAGAACAAGAAGTGAAAATGCAAATGAACGGACACCCTTCAGTGTAGGAAGTTGCCGATTTGCTGGTGCCTCAATCTGGGCAGCGCAACGTGTCTACAAGGTGGTCGCAGTCATGTAACACGGAGTAATGCTTTCAGTGTGTATTATTTAATTTTACGTCGCGCAATACCACTGACCGTATATACTGTGTTTCTTATTCATAGCATACGTTGAATGCCTTGATTACGAAGGCATTACTTCTATTAATGTTCTATAGGTATTACTCTGCACATGGCCAGTAAGGTCCATGAAACAGCATACACATCGCATTGGGGTGCTGTAAATGTACAATTAGCACTAGATGGTCACGTGACCTTCGAACGCTGGCGAAAGTTACGGCTGTCAGGTGGTGTCCAAGAGCCAATCGTTCGTATGGTATCAACGCAGGAAGATACGCCGACGTGGTGAAGTGTAAGAATAGCAGAAAGGAGCTTTAGTGTTGGACACGTCTATAACTACACCGCGTATGAAGTTTACTATTTGTTGGTGCGTCGATCCGGGCAGGCCAGTGTGTGCAAGGTATAATGTACCATTGACAGCCATGTTACTCGGAGTAAAAACAATGGTCATGAGAGATACAGACAACAACAAGAAACAAGTGTCACATATTAACGATGACAATGGGTTTCAAACACACGGGAATTGCTGTTTGTCAGTGCTTAGGTCGATCTCAACCAGTTTCCGTTATTTTCTGTTCAAATCTTTGCGAACGGTGCTACATGAAATGGACATCTGGAATCGGTAGGGGTAGATGGGAGATCGGGGCATATTTACGGCGATTTCTTTTCGGAATTCTTTAAATTTTTTGGTTGAATTATCTGTTTAAAGTTGTCTAGTCTTACAACATGGTTACTAAAGTACAACTTCTTGGTATGTATACCTTTACTCAAGAATGTAAAATAATTTTTTACAGGCTCAGCTTGACTGTCAACGAAACACACTAGCAAAATTTTCTAAATATGCTTTATTGGCTTTAAACACAATTTCAAGTTTACATACACCACTTAAAATGGTAAAACACTAAAAGTTTACTTGTGGCAAAGAAACGTTTTGGTGAACTTCCACCTGTCAGCATGACATGACCTACATAGAAGTTTGAATGATATTTAAAGACCATTTTATTATTTTTGTCAGAGTTGCGACTGATGCACGCAAAGAGTGTGTTTCCTGTATCACAATCGTCGTGAGACAGCCTTTTACATCCAAGGCGGAGGCCCCATACTCTGTTTCTTTTTGATTAGTTTTGTCGTTTCAAGCACGAAATACAAAGCCAATGTTCATCCCCTTCATCAGACTGTTGCTGGATGTAAGAGAACGGAAGAAGAAGTGGAGGGGACATTCGTTGAGACGGGAGTCCTTGTTAACAAACGCACTGGACGGACCAGCTTGTGAGATGAGAGGAAAGAGGAGAAACAAAATGATAGGCGACAGAAAGGGAAGCGGAAATTAGGCAGATTTGAAATGATTTGGTGAAGACAGGTAAGAGTGGAGAGTTCTCATTTATCAGTTAGGGTTGGAATGCAAAATAATGCGTAAATGTGCTGCAACACAACAGCATAAACTTTGCAAAGCCCCATTGTCATGTTTGAATTAGTTTCGAAGCTACAGCAACACTTTTCAAGCTCTCAGATTACACAAACGTACGTTGTAAACTAGAATAATTCCTGTGAACGAACACGTATTTATCTATTCACAATTGTAAAAGGTATGCTCCCTAGGAGTTTTGACATTTGAGTAGCAAAATTTACTCACCTTGCACAAAATGTTCAAATGTGTGTGAAATCTTATGGGACTTAACTGCTAAGGTCATCAGTCCCTAAGCTTACACACCACTTAACCGAAATTATCCTAAGAACAAACACACACACCCATGCCCGAGGGAGGACTAGAACCTCCGCGGGGACCAGCCACACAGTCCATGACTGGAGCACCTTAGACCGCGCGGCTAATCCCGCTCGGCCTTGCACAAAAACTCAAGTATGTTCGTCACTCTATGACGTTCACTTTACTGGCGTTTGTGATAGCCCTCACTGCACCACTGATGTTCCATTGCCGGTAGCGTTCTGGAAAAATGATTCTGAGGAAAGCGCTCTGCCCCAACGTGCCCGGTGTGTTAACGTGTCGCGACCCCCACCCCACAAAATGGTTATTTCTCACACCAGTTCATAAAAGTGTATGTCTTCTATGCGCTAAACCACACACAAAGCGAAGAGTAGCTGAGTGAAGGTGTGTAGTGTGGTCAGATGAGTCGCGATTTGGCTTTTTAAATGTTGCGAAGTGTCGAGTGCTCCAACGGCACGATGAGATGTCTAAGCCGCAGACACCGTATTTCAGGCCCCTTTGGAGGGGGCAGGGGTTCTCGTATTCGTGGCATTAATTGGAATAATCGATTCAGGTTACCATGAAAATGAAGAAGAACTTTTTCCAATAATCTCGGTCATCACGTGTTCCAGTTTCTTCGATCAATGAGCATATTTGGGACATTTGAACTTTCCAACAACTCCGGAACACCACCTTTGATTTAAAGTATACTAGTGTAAAATATAGCAACCCTGCCAAATGAAGTACATAAACCCATGCAGAGTAATCTCAGTAATCTCGGTCATCACGTGTTCCTGTTCCTTCTAACCATGTGTATATTTGGGACACTATAACTTGCCAACACTCTATAGAACCAACTCTGATTTCAACAATTTTAGTATAAAATATAGCAAACCTGCCAAATGAAGCACATTAACCCGTGCAGAAGCGGCACACAATCAAGCGGTCACGGTTCAGTCCTCACACTGGAAGAACACACGTCCGGAACACAATGACAAGCGGGCCATTTCGGTAAACCAATCCCTCGGACGTAAGGCGGAACCCCCGAATTGCATGGTGAACCTTTACACAACCGACTGCCGTGTCGCTGCCTCTTGGCCAGACGTCAGCGCGACAAAAAACCGACACCCGGTGAAATATCATTATCGCACAGTGACACGACATATTGCTCACTGAGACTATGGCTACGAACCTCTAATTTGTATTTTAATTCATCTTCGTTCATTTCTGTATGAAGTGCATGACTTGCAAACTGTGCCAATTTTGTATATGTTTTTCTTTTTCATCAGTGTAAGTTTTAAATCAAGAATTCTGTCGTTTGTCATTCCTAATGCGTCATTGTCTTCTCAGAAACTCATTGTCAAATTTTTCCACTCTGAATAACCAAAAAAAAAAGACACATTTACTTTGGTTTTCTGTTGTGGTATGATAACGCAACATTGGTATTCAGTGTTCAAATGGTTCAAATGGCTCTGAGCACTATGGGACTCAACTGCTGAGGTCATTAGTCCCCTAGAACTTAGAACTAGTTAAACCTAACTAACCTAAGGACATCACAAACATCCATGCCCGAGGCAGGATTCGAACCTGCGACCGTAGCTGTCTTGCGGTTCCAGACTGCAGCGCCTTTAACCGCACGGCCACTTCGGCCGGCGCTATTCAGTGTGTTTTGACAAGTGTACAGGGTGTTAACAAAACGATACAGAGAAAGTTGGAGGGGTTGTAAATGGTCTCTTGAGGAACGAGCCGCGCGAGATTAGCCGAGTGGTCTAAGGCGCTGCAGTCACGGACTGTGCGGCTGGTTCCGGCGGAGGTTCGAGTCCTCCGTCGGGCATGAGTGTGTGTGTTTGTCCTTAGGATAATTTCGGTTGTGTGTAAGCTTAGGAACTAATGACCTTAGCAGTTAAATCCCATAAGATTTCACACACATTTGAACATTTCTTTTGACGAACGAGTTGAGGATGGGGTCCCGCGTCCGGAAATCTCATCCAACTAGGCGTCGGCGCCTGCCATTAGGACGCCTCTTTTATAGCGAACGTGACTTTGCATGCTGACGGACTGTAGGCGTAGACTGGTTGTCACGATCGCCAGTGGAGAAGATGGAGCTATATCCTGCGAAGATAGCCCTTGTCGAATGCGATGCTCTGTTGCGTCGGTGGATGAACGTTTCGGGCATGGGTTCCCATCCACAGTTTATTTTTCTCCTGGAACCTTCTAAAATCTCCAAAGTTTTTCTGTATACAGGAGAAAAATAAACTGCAGATGGAAATCCTTGTCCGAAACCGTCATTCACCACGGCAAAAGAGCATTGCATTCAGAGGAGACAAGGCGTTTCTACGCAGCAGGTAGCTCCAGAGTGAGAGAATTAACTATCTCAAAAACGACACATAGTACGAAAAATGAAGTTCTAGATTGAAAATTGGTATTAGTGGAGGAGACATCAGTCTAGGCTACAACTTGCCATTTCACAGCCACCTCTCCTGCGTAGGCGGCATCAGCTTTTTTGTTTCAAATGGGAACCCGCCCATTCTTATTGCATTCGGATTGTACGCCAAGAAACAACTACTGTTTACTCAAACCACTGTTTCCATTCGTTGTAGATGACACTGTAATCTACAAATATTAAGTGTCCCTGTTTTTGCAATTAACCCTTTCGTGGGCAAAATTATTGAGCAGTTCTTTTTAATGAATGGCGAGCAGATAGTAGTTAACAGATAGGTGTATTTGTCATACAGAACAGCTAATTTGCTCCAACTGTGAAAGTGAGGTCACACAACTAGGTGGGAAGTATTCTTCCCACTGCCCTTCCTTGGAGTTAAATGACAAAAACAACTTTTTTTAAATATATGTCATATTTACTTGATAAATATACTTCTCTTGTTACAATTATTGTTCACAATTATTTGCCATGAAATTTTCTGTAACATGGGTCTATGCAAAGTGGTATTTGACAATATGTACAAACACAGCGAGTGCTCTTTTCCGCAGCTTTGGTACTACAATGACGGCACGTCCAGTAGGTTTCTCCTAATATGGATTGATGCTCCCCTACAGCCACATGACGAAAATCTTCAGGTACTTTACCCCTTTTTTGCCAGAAAGACAGGTTTTCGTCCACGCTTCTTTTGGGATGAGAAGCCAGCGATCAATTGTCTGGCTAGATGGATCCTGTATATGAGCTGATCATGCTGTCCACTTTCTCTTTTACTTATTTTCCACAGGATAAAACTGTTCACTGCAGCAACGTCCACCAGGAAATAAAATATTCCGTGCCATCATTTTACAGTACGTCTGCCTATAGCATACCTTTCTCGTAACTGATAAAACTTATCGACATCACCCATTATTTTGTTGTATTCTGCCACAATTTCAGGACAAGAAATCTCTGTACTAATACCATCCTTGTTTTTCCTTTTCACTGTGGCTTTTCTCATGGGTCATGAATTGAGGACAGGAAAGTGACTGGATGTTATCCACCCATTTTACTGCAAAAATGGCTCCTTTTGTTTCAAAATGGAACTCTCCTCGTTCCAATTTTACGTTTTCCTTCATAAATTTGGGTAAATCAAAAGTATTTACCTTATACTATAGCTTTGAGGAAAAAATCATAAAATGTCACTAAAACAGCACTGAAAGGCTCCTCTACAGAGCAACACTCAGCTATTCAATGCCTCTGCGCGAAGGTACAGCAAAACCGGCGGGAACTTCCGATTGGAAGTAGTACCTTATACTGTTCACTAGGTGGAAGCACCGTACAGAGGTTGGAACTGTGAATCCCACGCGACTAGGAGTGAGTTCGTTGTAGTGGGAAGCATGTTTCCCGAGGGTCACGAAAGGGTTAAGAAACGATGCATTGTATTCTACGCTGAATTTACGATGTAAATGTAAACCCTTTTGTTCTAACGGTTGCTAATGATCTTCAAATGTTACTTCAGTGTTGCAAATGTGATTGCACAGTACAAATAATATGCTACAGGGTGTTTCAAAAATGACTGGTATATTTGAAACGGCAATAAAAACTAAATGAGCAGCGATAGAAATACACCGTTTGTTGCAATATGCTTGGGACAACAGTACATTTTCAGGCGGACAAACTTTCGAAATTACAGTAGTTACAATTTTCAACAACAGATGGCGCTGCAAGTGATGTGAAAGATATAGAAGACAACGCAGTCTGTGGGTGCGCCATTCTGTACGTCGTCTTGCTGCTGTAAGCGTGTGCTGTTCACAACGTGCAAGTGTGCTGTAGACAACATGGTTTATTCCTTAGAACAGAGGATTTTTCTGGTGTTGGAATTCCACCGCCTAGAACACAGTGTTGTTGCAACAAGACGAAGTTTTCAACGGAGGTTTAATGTAACCAAAGAACCGAAAAGCGATACAATAAAGGATCTGTTTGAAAAATTTCAACGGACTGGGAACGTGACGGATGAACGTGCTGGAAAGGTAGGGCGACCGCGTACAGCAACCACAGAGGGCAACGCACAGCTAGTGCAGCAGGTGGTCCAACAGCGGCCTCGGGTTTCCGTTCGCCGTGTTGCAGCTGTGGTCCAAATGATGCCAACGTCCACGTATCGTCTCATGCGCCAGAGTTTACACCTCTATCCATACAAAATTCAAACGCGGCAACCCCTCAGCGCCGCTACCATTGCTGCACGAGAGACATTCGCTAACGATATAGTGCACAGGATTGATGAGGGCGATATGCATGTGGGCAGCATTTGGTTTACTGACGAAGCTTATTTTTACCTGGACGGCTTCGTCAATAAACAGAACTGGCGCATATGGGGAACCGAAAAGCCCCATGTTGCAGTCCCATCGTCCCTGCATCCTCAAAAAGTACTGGTCTGGGCAGCCATTTCTTCCAGAGGAATCATTGGCCCATTTTTCAGATCCGAAACGATTACTGCATCACGCTATCTGGACATTCTTCGTGAATTTGTGGCGATACAAACTGCCTTAGACGACACTGCGAACACCTCGTGGTTTATGCAAGATGGTGCCCGGCCACATCGCACGGCCGACGTCTTTAATTTCCTGAATGAATATTTCGATGATCGTGTGATTGCTTTGGGCTATCCGAAATATACAGGAGGCGGCGTGGATTGGCCTCCCTATTCGCCAGACATGAACGCCTGTGACTTCTTTCTGTGGGGACACTTGAAAGACCAAGTGTACCGCCAGAATCCAGAAGCAATTGAACAGCTGAAGCAGTACATCTCATCTGCATGTGAAGCCATTCCGCCAGACACGTTGTCAAAGGTTTCGGGTAATTTCATTCAGAGACTAAGCCATATTATTGCTACGCATGGTGGATATGTGGAAAATATCGTACTATAGAGTTTCCCAGACCGCAGCGCCATCTGTTGTTGAAAATTGTAACTACTGCAATTTCGAAAGTTTGTCTGCCTGAAAATGTACTGTTGTCCCAAGCATATTGCAACACACGGTGTATTTCTATCGCTGCTCGTTTAGTTTTTATTGCCGTTACAAATATACCGGTCATTTTTGAAACACCCTCTAGATACTTAACTTGATGGGAAATAAGCTACGTGTATGGTAGTATGTAGTTTCCTGATCACTACAGGGTTGATTGTAGTGAGTCCCCAAACCGTCAGAACGCTTGATTTCGGTGGCCGCCCTCGAAACCTGTAATCAGGGTAACTGATTCCATTGTGTGTTTCCACCCAACCGCCGCAACTTTCGCTCTGGCCGCTATGTAGCTTCCGGCAGAATATAAAAGAAAACCGTTATAATGAGTTAAAAATATCCATGAAATGGTAGTGGCATGCGCACCTGCCATAGATACTCACCGTAATAGAGCACCCCCAGCTGTGAAAGTTAAGAGGACCGATCGAAATCAAGCACCACTACGGTGAGAAGCAAGGGGACTGATCGATATCAAGCAGCGGTTTGGGAACAGAAAACCATTACACCCAGGTTGTACAGGGTCCGAAACGCTTTGTTTCTGACAAGGCATTGAGTCGACTAAGCATATTATACCTAACAGTCAAATTTGCAATACTAAAATAAATTTGGAACATAAATAGCATCCGTTAGAAAACAAAGGTTTACACTTACGTTGCAAATGAAACACAGAATGAAATATGTTGTTTCTTAATTGCAAAACCAGACACATTTCATATTTGCCAACTGCAGCGCGATCTACCACGTATGGAAAACAATGGTTTCAGTAAACCGTACGTATCTTTTGGCGTAGAATATGAATATGCAATAAGAATGGGTGATTCCCATTTCCAAACACAAAACTGAACCACCGGTGTAAGAGGGGTTGTCAGGAAATCGCTAGTTGTAGCCCAGACAGATGTCATCTTCACTAATATTAACTTATCACCTAGAATATTTTTGTCGAACGATGCGTCGATTTCGAGATATTTAGATTTCTCAAGTTGAAACAAACAATGTATATTTGTATGGATGGGTTATGAGTACAAAAATGGTGAGTTGAAGTACGCTATTCCGATTTATGCTGTGCTTCTTTTCGTCCATTAAGGCAGATTATTTTTATTGGTGCATTCGTACTGAGGTTAAATACCTCGTTACTCTGAGAGCGTTACAATGATAGTGGAAAGTGCTCTCAATTTCCCTCAAGTCTTTCTTGTTGCTGGGTCACAGGTAAACAACGGAATCATTAATTTTGGAAGCATTTTGGAAAATTAATACCAATCGTCTACCTAATAGGTATATAATTAGTGCTGCTGGTCAGGGAATTTGTATAGAGAGCTTCAAACAGGATTTGTACGAACGTAAGTGGTTAGTGGTATTGGCTGTTTTCACAGTGGGCGTGAATACAAACGTGTAAGCGATTTTCGATGCTGTGTGAACGAGAGAGGAGCTGTTAGCCTGTCTGATTTCCGTCGACGAGTATTTGCCCTCGCCGAATATCTGTATTAATAATACCCACAAATGCGGCTATTTGAAGCATCGTATTAGCCTATTTAGGAATGATTTTAATAACGCTTATCCATAGTTCGACAAAACACAACACGATATTTGGGAGACACATGGAAAATCACTTCGTAAAATAATTACATACAGGATGTTTCAAGACGAGGTAAGAGTGTAGACCTTTACAAATAAAACATTCCGTGCAACTTGTGTCAAATTTTTATTCCTGGTTTTCAGAAATTCCAGCTCTGACTTCAGTTCACTTTCGAATCCTTTTGACAATACGTCGTGTAGTTCTCCTGACCTCATCTTGGCGTTCTTTCATGGGGGCAGCACTGCTCATAACAGAAACAGTCAATTCATCTGTTGTCGTACTTTACCTTTGCAGTCTCAGACTTTCAGCACGCCCCAGATGGAAGAAAAAAGCCGTAAGATCCTAGGACCAACAGACGTGACCATTGATTCTGATCCATCTGATTGGGAAATTAGGTTGAGAAGGTGTGTCAAAAAAAAAAAAAATGGCTCTGAGCACTATGGGACTTAACATCTGTGGTCATCAGTCCCCTAGAACTTAGAACTACTTAAACCTAACCAACCTATGGACATCACACACATCCATGCCCGAGGCAGGATTCGAACCTGCGACCGTAGCAGTCGCGCGGTTCCAGACTGGGCGCCTCGAACCGCGAGACCACCGCGGCCGGCCGAAAGTGTGTCAGCTGATGACTAGACTGTGATGTGGTCGCGTGTTTCTGGAAGAATCCTCGTAGCCAAAGGAACCTCTTTCAGTAATTCGAGATAACGGAGCACTGTTAAGACGAAGATACAACACAACAGACCCAGTCTACTGATTGTTTGTCATACCAAACCACACGTATACAGAGAAACGTTTTTGAAAACGTGCCAGCAGAAAGATTTGTGAATTTTCGTCGGGTCACCGATCTAAGTTACCACTCTTACTGACGAATTCATCAGTGACACTGCATTAAAGAATTTAACTCTGTATTTAATCTGGTGTTCTCCTAGCTATTTTTTTTTATTGATGGCCGTATTAAAAGTTCGATGTTGTTACGTGGCTTCTTCCTTGTAAAGATCCGGCAGTAGATTTTGCTATGAAGCACACATCAGTGTAACTGACGGACGTGGAAGAAGACAAAACTATCCACTATCCAGGTTAAATACATTTTACTTTTATCGAGAACAAAATGTCGTTGATTTACTTCTCTGATAGAAATTAATTACAGATAAAAAAGTCTTTCTTTAACTGGTTTCATAGTTTTGGGCCTTGCAAACTGAAATATTCTTCGGTTATATTTTAAAACAACTTTTTCGTATCAAAAATGATTTCAATGCTTCATTTCTGAAGCTATCAAAGATGCTAGGCTGATAGTCTCCCCTAATCTCCTAGGAGTACAAAATGAATGATTCAAGGTTAATGAAATAAAACTGAAATTCTTTCTTAGTTAACTATTCTTTCTTATGTCTTCATAATATAGATAGGGGATTTTTCTGAAACCCTTTTGGTATACATTTTCAGAAGATGCATATCACTCACAAGAGCTAACACTAAATCAAATGAGGAAACAACGTGGGTGGTTTAAGCGCGAGAAAGTTTTGTAAGAGTTTGAAATTTTGTTCAGTTTGTTGTAAGTCACAATGCTGTCATCCTCAGATACCGGATGCGTAAGTCTAGATATTTGCTTATCTAGAGGTATGCTTCCTCAAGACATAAACGCTGTAATAGTTGTTTTAATGTGCTAAACCTGTATCATTGTACTTTTTAATCCTTTGAGCACTGCAGACGTGAAATCCTGCAGGGGCTGCGGACGTTGTTAGCCGCTGCAGTGGTGTTTCCCATGTGCGTTGCAGACGGCATTCACCGTCGCTACCTGGCCGGTACGTGAGTCCTATAACGGCTTTTAAGGTCAGCCGGTTCGGCTACCCGTGGTTCTGCGGACATTTATAGCCACTTAGCGGATTTCAGAGTTGCTGTTCGAAACTCATGCTAAATTGTTCATGTGACAATCTGCATTCTGCTTCTGTGGTGTCGTTTAGCATCCTGCCTATTCATGAGGATTTTTAGAGAGCTGTCACTTTTGAGTTCCACAAACAAATGCCACGTCGGCGTGGTTGCAGTGACGAAGAGATACTGGAGATATGCACAAGGGGTGACGGTGAGGGTGGCATCCTCAATGACAATGTGGATGATGATGATTCTTCAGAAGAATCTCTTAGTAATATGCGTCCATGTACTTCACCTGATAGAACCCAGGAGGATAGTTCTTCTTAAGATTCTGAAAGTGAAGACGAATCGATCCCTAATAGGCCACGCCTTAATAACAAATTTGATTGGCAAAATCTCGATTTCAGTCCAACACTGCATGCGTTTGATAACTCATCTTCATGGCACAATTGCCAGCTAGCGCCTGATTCAATTGTTCTCTCCTTTTTCATGCCATTTCAATCAGAAAATCTGATGAAATTTATAGCACTTGAAACGAACCGGTTTTATACTTGCACCCTGGCAAATACGTCGGGATCGCTTCATTCTCGACTGTCCACCTGGGAAGATACTGCTTTTGAGGCACTGTCTTGATTCATTGGTATTTGGCTTCTCGCGGCCCGTGGTTAAAAGTTGAGAATAAGAGAATATTGGTCCAGAGATGTACTTCTGAGCACCCCAGTTTTCGGAAACGTTATGTCCCTTGACAGGTACTTCTGAGCACCCCAGTTTTCGGAAATGTTATGTCCCTTGACAGGTTGTTGTTTCTTTTGAGAATGTTGCATTTCGTTACAACTCTGCCGATCGTGTGATCACAGTCTGTTTAAAATTAGGAAAACTGATTGGTACAGTTGGTATGGCGCTCCGCAGTGCGTTTAATACACACGAAAATCTCTGTGCCGATGAAAGCCTATCATTATTCATAGGTCGCTTATTTCTTAAACAGTTAACTCCCTCAAAACGAAGTAGATTTCGAAACAAGACATTCGTGTTGCCCAACTACAAAACTGGAAAACTGGATACGTCTCGGATTTGATTGCACACAGAGGCACAACTACAGAAACTGGAGTCCATAATTTGGGAAAATCCGGCGGTGTAGTGGCAACACTAATGAAGTCACACTGTGAACGTGGACATACCCAGTACGTCGGCAACTGGTATACAAGTCCAGACTTGATCCTCTGGCTTCACAACCGTAGCACCGCAGCATGCGGCATGTACGTAGCAGCAGGAGCAATGTGCCGAAGCTACAGAAGAAGCTGAAACGAGTAGAAGTTGAATTTATGTTAGCTGACACAATGCTTGCCATAACGTGGTGCGAAAATGGAGAAGTATAATGTTGACTACCTGTAACACTACCGAAATGTGTGACACGTGAAAGACAAACACGAAAGCTCGCGAGAAAGTAAGGAAGCCGCAATGTGTCGCCGACTACAATGCGAGTATGGCCGCATCGTGTTGATAAACGCAGAACTGGATGCTTAAAAAAGTCCAAGACAGTAATGAAGAAAACAAAAAAAAGAATTATTCGTATCAATCGTTTCAATTGAATAACGAAAAACGTGAAAATTCTATAGAAACTGATCTTTCAGTATTTCCGAAATTTTCCAATTCCCTAGGCAACTTTTCCAAACTTTTCTATCATACAAGCATTGAATTAACAATTACGAACGCAACAAAGAAAGAATCATTGAAATTAGTTTAGCTATTATTTGAGTTTTAGTGAGACTAATTACAAAATTATAAGTTGTCAGGTTGGAGGTCAGATCTGGAAGCTGGAGAGATCTACACAGATTGAATAAGAGTTCCTAACCGTTCCTCCCACCAACCTGTTGTCTTCTAAAGTAGTGTCCCCAGCGCAGAGGACAACTCATCGGTAGTGTGAGCTTCTTCAGCGGAGGCTGCTGTGCTGTCATCTCGAACTTGAACCTGTGTCCGTGCTTTTTTGTGGAAGCCACTTGCCCAGGCTAGTCTCTGTATCTACGGAGGGCAGGATCTCTTGTACTGACAATGATGGTAGGCGACACCTCTCTTTAACGTATCCTGTTTGTTTGCATTTTAAAATATCACTTTTTACATTGTCAACACTCGACATAGCTTTAGTATGATTACTCTTCTGACAACTTCCGATATACAGTACGACATGTCCGTCAGAAACAGAGATACACGTCCGGCTCAGAAGAACACCCGAAACACAGTGACTAGCGCAGTCGAAGTACTCCAGGCGCGCCAAAGCGGCCCGAAGGTGTCCGAAGCACTTCATGTGATATCATTACTCTTATGTTGTTCGTAACTAGTGATATTTAATAAACAAAAACGGTACACTCGTAGGGTAACCATGAAAGATGGTCATACTGAAAACTGGGTAAATACAATGAAAAGTACATAAGTATTTAATAACAGAAATTAGGCATTTTGGGGCCTAACACCCGAATGTGTCAACCAATCAGAAGCACACACACACACACACACACACACACACACACATATATATATATATATATATATATATATATATATATATATATATATATATATATATATATATATATAATCAATATACAGGGTGTTACAAAAAGGTACGGCCAAACTTCCAGGAAACATTCCTCACACACACATAAAGAAAATATGTTATGTGGACATGTGTCCGGAAACGCTTATTTTCCATGTTAGAGCTCATTTTATTACTTCTCATCAAATCACATTAATCATGGAATGGAAACACACAGCAACAGAACGTACCAGCATGACTTCAAACACTTTGTTACAGGAAATGTTCAAAATGTCCTCCGTTAGCGAGGATACAGGCATCCACCCTCTGTCGCATGGAATCGCTGATGCAGCCCTGGAGAATGGCGTATTGTATCACAGCCGTCCACAATACGAGCACGAAGAGTCTCTACATTTGGTACCGGGGTTGCGTAGACAAGAGCTTTCAAATGCCCCCATAAATGAAAGTCAAGAGGGTTGAGGTCAGGAGAGCGTGGAGGCCATGGAAGTGGTCCGCCTCTACCAATCCATCGGTCACCGAATCTGTTGTTGAGAAACGTACGAACACTTCGACTGAAATGTGCAGGAGCTCCATCGTGCATGAACCACATATTGTGTCGTACTTGTAAAGGCACATGTTCTAGCAGCAGCAAGTATGAAATCATGATAACGTACTCCATTGAGCGTAGTTGGAAGAAAATGGGGCCCAATCAAGACATCACCGACAATGCCTGCCCAAACGTCCACAGAAATGAGTCGCATGTCAACACAAGCACCGAAGTCAACATTACCTCCCTTCAATTGGGCCAACTGGCGGTGAATCGAGGAAGTACAGTACATACTGACGAAACTAAAATGAGCTCTAGTACGGAAATTAAGCGTTTCCGGACATATGTCCACATAACGTATTTTCTTTATTTGTGTGTGAGGAATGTTTCCTGAAAGTTTGGCCGTACCTGCTTGTAACACCCTGTATAACAAAGGTTAACATCAATAGACGATGGTCAGTTGCGTACGCTCACCCGTTTCTGAGGCACAAAAGGTCATTAGGAGTTAAAGGTGACGTTTAATTAGGTAGTGTAGAAACTTCAGCATTTCCTTATCGAATTCTTAAACAAAAGTTATACATCATCGCTTATTTGTACTGTATAATAACAATTGCGTCCCGTATTAGAAGAATTCGGAAACTTTGACCTTTTTGTTTTGAAGTTTCCCTGGGGGTAATTTATTAGGTTAATGATCCAAAAATATAGTGATTAGCTTCGCGAGTTCGAATTGTTGCGCTAGTGCGGACGAACGTCAACGTTTGGTCATTACGGATTCTCCAGCGTTTACATCGTAAGTTATGTCCAAAAAGCTGATATTTATGAATCAGTATGTCAAATAAAACTCAGATATATACAGAAACCTTATTATTATTCCCAAAAACTACTTACAAATTAAAGAAAGCCTTTGATGGGGAGTTAGCAGTATCAGCAGTCTCAGAGTGCATTATATCTGTCGAGCAATTCAGAGCTATGGAATAAGTATCCAGATACACAGTGAATATTTGTAACAGAAGAACCCTGGAACTGCCCTACAGGCACACCCACAATCAGTTGCCAGTTTCCTGCTAGTAAGTGTTGCGCATCAGCGATTTACGTTGATTCTGTTTGTTGTGACTTGGCCAGACAGCCAAGCCACTGGGAGGTAGCCGAAAGGCACACGTTTAAGCTCACGCAGGCTGGCGTGAGGTCTGGAACAGTTAAGGGAATTTATAGTAGCAAAGAACGTAAGTAACTATTGGAATACTTAACTTTAATTTCTAATTGGTGAACATCGGTCTGACGGTACATGCATCACAAGATAAATAGCAAATGATAATGGCGCCTTGCTGGGTCGTAGCAAATGACGTAGCTGAAGGCTATGCTAACTATCGTCTCGGCAAATGAGAGCGTAATTTGTCAGTGAACCATCGCTAGCAAAGTCGACTGTACAACTGGGGCGAGTGCTAGGAAGTCTCTCTAGACATGCCGTGTGGCGGCGCTCGATCTGCAATCACTGACAGTGGCAACACGCGGGTCCGACGTATACTAACGGACCGCGGCCGATTTAAAGGCTACCATCTAGCAAGTGTGGTGTCTGGCGGTGACACCACACTGTTTATGCCATTTTAGTTCATAGCAGAAATCAATTCAGTTTGTATATTTTGTGACGTAATTAGTTATTCAGAAGTGATGTATGTGCCTACTATACTGAAAGGAAATGTACTCACTACGAAGAACAGGTATTTTCGAAGTTTAGTGCGTTCTGTCTTTTGTAACGTAAATTCAGCTTGCGTTATAGAATTCAAAGACAAAAGAAGTGTTGGCTGATGTTGCAAGTTCAAAACAAAGGGCTGCATTTTATACAGGAGCCAGCCTTGGCACAGTTAGGTCACGTCAGAGAAAGAGCGAGGAAACCCCATCCTTGCAGAAAGTTAAAAAAATCGGTAATTCGGCTGACTACAGAATAATTTTTAATCACTCAGAAAATAGTGTTAAAATTAAGTAAATTACAAATTACTTACTCTAACAATAATAAGAATTAAACGTTCTCCTTGGCAGAAAGTTGTTATGCGCAAGACATTGCGTTAACTGCGTTATCCATTGAAGAGATCTATAAATAAAAGAAATAATCGGTAGAGCGGACTGATGTAATTGACTGGTCATTCAAATACTCGATATAAGTAAGGAAATTAAGAGAACATGGCCGGAAGTCATTTTATATCAACGACACTAGGATTGACAACAATATTACTTCTTGAAAATGTTGTCTGGGTCCTTTCATTCGCGGCATCATGGGCAGTGTTAGTGGAAGTAACTGGGTCATAGTGGTGAATACTACATCTAACGCTGGCTTTATTTGTTATTTTTCACCAATGTGAGATCCAAAGTAGACGTGCTTGTTGGACCTGAGAACTGAAAAATGATTTTCTATTCCATATTTGAGTAAAAGATGACTCTGAGTTGGAGGGAGACTAGGGAATCAGTCAAGGATATCATCACTACTTAAGCAACAAAAGGTGCTCAAGTTTGATACTACATCTTCTGCATAAAGTGTGTTAAGTCTCAATGGTTTTGGCAAGTCCTGTTTCTATCGTACTGGGTGCCCAACATAAATGTAACAGTAATTAAACCTCCAGTTACAGAGTTGCGTGGCTATAGGGTAGTAGCCTAAATGCACCCTTACCTTTGTCGTATCACACGGAAATGTATCTGAAACAGAGTAAATGTGAAAACACATGAGAAACAAGAACAATAATTTAATAAAATTATGTGCATCAAAATATATACTTTGGTTTTGCGTTGTGAAAAGGTACGACACTGATGTACAACATAAGACAATCAGTCGTGATCTCAGAAATATTTTTAAATACTTTATTTTTATGATAACGGGTTTCAACCCTGGAAATCGATATCATGCTGTTACATTTTTCCTTAGTCGGTGTGCAGAGACGCTGAGCGAAGCACGATCATATGTCAGGAGAAACATTCGTCGAATTTGAGCACTTCTTCATCTTCGCTGCTGTGGAACACATCTCTTCTATAAGTTCTCATGGCTCTTCAGGTGTGCTCTGTAGAGTCCATGTGTACTGGACTTTTTTTCTTGTTGTTCATAATACCTTCTCCAAAACTATGGAAAGCAAACAACTTGCAGCAGAAGACAGGTGTTCCGCAGAACCTAAGATGAAGAAGTGTTCATAACTCTTAAGATACGCATTTTAGAGCGCGTGTTTACGGTATTTTTTCCTTCGTTTTGTCCATACTAACTTTCTGCAAAATATGAAAAGCAAAGAGCCTGCAGTAGAAGATATGTGTTTCACAGCAGCGAAGAACAACAAGTGCTCACAGCTCCTGAGATATGCTTTTCAGAGCCCATGTTTATTGTACTTTTTCTCCTTTCTTTTGCCCATACTGCCCTGCTGCAAAATGTGGAACGCACAGATGTGTTTCCCAGCAGCGAAGATGAACAAGTGCTCTTAGCTATTGAGGTATGTATTTTAAAGTCCATGTTCCGACATTTTCTTTTGGTTTGATCCGTACTACCAAGTCTGAAAGTTTGTTGGTTGAGTTCTCGTCCCCCTGTGTATTACAGTAAACCCAAGAGAACAGTGCAGTATCTCACGAATAAATAGCTTAATACACGAAAACTGTACTTCAAAACTGGATTCAATACCCGAAACGAATAGTGCAAAGCAAAATTTAAAAAAAATCGTAACTCGTAGCGGAATAAGTTATTTTCTTTAAAAGATGGCTGTTGTTACAGACTTTTACCAACCATTTTTGATGGATAAAAGTAATGTCAGATTAAAATTCAGGTTGAAAGGGTATCAATGACACAATTCGTTATCCTCAGTGAAAGTCAAGAAGTATTATGGAAACTGTTGGATTCACTGAACTATCTAATGAGTGCAAAATATGTAATGAGAGTGAACCGAAGAAAAACGAAATTAATGAGAAGTAGCAGAAGTGAAAACGGCGAGAAACTTAACATCAGAATAAGGAATCACGAAGTAGACGAAGTCAAAGAATTGTGCTATTTAGGTTTCAAAATAATTCATGACGGATGGAGCAGGGATGGCATAAAAAGCAGAGTAGCACTGCCAAAAATGGCATTCCTGGCCAAGAGAAGTCTACTAGCATCAAACATAGGCCTTAATTGGAGGAAGCATTGTATGGTAGTGAAACATGGATTGTGGGACAATCTGAATAGAAGAGAATCGAAGCATTTCAGATGTGGTGCTACAGGCGAATGTTGAAAATTAAGTGTACTGATAAAGTAAATAACGAGGAGATTCTGCATAGGAACGGTGAGGAAAACACTGACAAGAAGAAGGGACAGGTTGATAGGACACCTGTTAAGACATCAGGGAATAACTACTAACGTACTAGATGGAGCTGTTGAGTGTAAAAACTGTAGAGGAAGACAGAGACTGGAATACATCGAGCAAATAGTTGAAGACTTGGGCTGAAGCCGCTGCTCTGACATGAAGAGGTTGTGACAGGAAAGAACTTAGTGATGGGCCGCATCACACCAGTCAGAAGACTGCTGAAGCAAAAAATTAACGAATGAACCGGCAACAATATGAGTGAGAAACTCACAACTGGTACCTAGGTAAGCTTTTACCTTCGACGGGCAAGTGAAATTCATTCCAAGCTCCTATAAGAACTCGTATATAAGATGTAGACTTATGAAATAGGATTAATGTTTCCTTTTCTAAAGTCCTGCACTTGTGGACGCTATTTTAAGTTCGTGTTTGCACCTGAAAGTAGCTGGAGAAACCGACTTAAAATACCGTCAATAATTATAAGCAACTGCGGACAATACGGTCACAAAAAATGAAGAATCCTGTTCTGCAGTAACGCATTTGCGTACTGTATCTATGAAATACGATCCTGTGTGTGTTTGTTATACAGGTCTATATTAATTTTTATTTGTATATAGATAATGTCTGTCCAGTCGAGAGCGTTAGGTTAAAACAATTACCTAGGCGAGCTTTGAATGTAACAAACTGTGTGTATTTAATATACAGTTCTGTATTAATTACTATAGAATTATAGATAATGACTATCCAGTCGAGAGCGGTAGGTTGAAAGAATTATATAGGCGAGCTTTGAATGTAACAAACTGTATTGTCAGTACGGATGTGCGCTAAATCTGCCCTTGCATAAAATTATCAAACTATCAGTTTTTTTTTTTACGTCAAATTTTTCATTTAGAAAATCTGAGAGATTACCTGTGTGAGGCCTAATTTAATACGGTCTGAACGAAGCTTTTTGTTTTTACCGTGATGCTAAGGACAGAATTATCAGCCATTATACTTCACAGCCCAGTAAAAATTTACCTATTATTCTACGACTAACGGTCGGATCCACACCGTAATTCTGGCTGCGCTTTTTTCCCACTAAGCTCTCGTTGATGCCAGGAAGGCTTAATCAGCTTACCATCAACTACGCCGCAGAGATAATAATTTACGTCACGTGAAAGTCAAAGTGCTGAACAATACTTTCCGTTTCGTATGCTATCTAATGAACACGATGGAGATTTTGTTTGATTTCGACTCTAATTTTATACAAACGCTTTTAGGATGTGCTGCATACTCATTTGGAAAGCGCAAGGCCTCTTGCTGTTTTTGGGTAGAACAATATGTGCTGCTTTGAAACTTCGTTTTCTTATGGTTCCATACTTTGGCAGACTGCATCGTTGTGTTTTCTAGCTATCCTGGGGACACAAGATTCTTTGTATTTAGGTCGCATCAAGTTCTATGTTAGAACTCGACTTTTATTAAAGATCTGATTGACTACTGGGCCCGATGTGTGTGTGTCTGTATATAAATGGTATGACTTCCTATCAGTCGAGTGACATCATCTTGAGTGTGATTTACACTTGCAAAATATGAGGAACTGGTAGCAAAGGTAGCACAGTCTCCTCCTCTATTCCTCTTTATAGCGCTGGGTGTGATGTACGGTATGAAAGAAAAACGGAGGGCTCTTCCAGTACCATCATGTCGATAGTGCATATCTTCGAAAAGGAGAGATTTAATGCGGATCGAATATTGAAAATGTCCCACAGGAGATGTAGGCGATATTCTCTTAATATAAGCAATCTATTAATATATTTGTTTTTAACATACAACAACCTGTGGATGTACGGTAGTTTTGTTCCAGGACAAGAAGTAAAATAATTACGGCTTACTGCTGAGTAAAACAAGGATAAATGGAAGCAGTAAATTTAAGTCAGGCGACAGTCAGAAAATTAATTTTCGAAACGAAACACTAAAAATAGAAGACGAATGCTGCTATTTCGACACCAAGAAATAATCGAATAAGACAGGATATAAAATAGACTCGCAGCTGTATGAAAAATTAGAAATTGGTTAACATTTAATAGAAACTGTAGCTGTTGGCACAAAAAGATCTAACCCAAAAGACCGTACTTTGTGCTGCTGCATTTTAAGTACACCGACCGAGCGAGGTGGCGCAGTGGTTAGCACGCTTGACTCGCACTCGGGAGGACGTCGGTTCAAACCCGCCGTTCCGGTTTAGGTTTATCGTGAGTTCCCTAAATCGCTTCAGGCAAATGACGGAACGGTTCCTTTGAAAGGGCACGGCTGACTTCCTTCCCCATCCTTCCTTAATTTGATGGGATCGATGAGTTCGCTGTTTGGTTCCCTCTCCCAAAGCAACAAACCAACCAAACTACACCGTGCAAATGAATTAATATACTACTTTTCGGAAGCCCCATCATATTTTGCTTGATGCGACGAAGTTAGAAATTTGTCTTACACTTTCCTACAACCTCCCCTTGTAATGGTGCAAAATCATGGAGCCCTGAAACCTCATCCTCGAGTTCCACGATGTTTCTAATAGCAGAATGTAAGCACATGTGAAAAAAGAGTCCAAAGTTCAGATGTTCATATGAGCTGTGTGGTGGATTAATGATGTGACATTGTCAACAAGTTTTATCCCAGTAGTGCTCAAAGGTACCTCTGACGTGTCACGTGATGGGAAGAACGTGACACCGCCAATTACATTTCACCCCTTTATGTGACGCCACTGTGGTAGAGCTCAGATTCGCAACTGTCAGCGATGAAGTCACGTATTTTTCTTATGGGTCGCCGAAGAAAATATTTCAAATATACCGACGCTCAGAATCAAAACGAAAGGAAGTGGCATAAAGGACGTCAATGAAACAATTCCTGCCCTTGATGGGTGGATTACCACTCATGTCTCGGTTGAAAACGACTGTTTACAGTGCGATGCGCTACAGGACTGCTTTCTTGACAACATTCGACATTCATGA
Source organism: Schistocerca americana (assembly GCF_021461395.2). Lineage (NCBI taxonomy): Eukaryota > Metazoa > Arthropoda > Insecta > Orthoptera > Acrididae > Schistocerca > Schistocerca americana. The sequence goes on along the minus strand of NC_060120.1, from coordinate 971,686,583 downwards.
CCCACCCCGAACGTTTCAGCACTTGTCTACGGGCATCGTTGGACTGCAACCCCCTGAGTCTGATCTGAACGTTTTTCGTTGTAGTGCAAACACCAAGTTTGCTCTGGTGTACTGGGTGGAACCTCTAGGGACTGTTCAGAGCCATTCGACGAAATATGAAGGTGATCCGAAGCAGCAGAGGGTGTTCCTGCCTTTTTAGACCTCCTATTTCACGCTTTCCTGCGATGTGATGATCGTGAGGTGCGACATTAACATGTGCATGAATAAAATGGCAAAGGTCCCTATACGTCGCTAAAGTCCAGCAACACTCTCTGTGTCACCCAAGAAAGTTTACTGAGCGGTTTGAGAATGTACCTGTTCACAGAAAACCCTTGACCGATTCCTAAGCGCCTATGGGCAAGGAACTTCTTCAGCACCATCAGATACTTCATGCTCGCAAGCGGTCGCTAGAGCAGCAGTGTAATTCTACCCAGGTGTAGGATTTCGTTTGCCGGCCTGCAGGAATCGATCGACATTTGTATCTGTAAGATACATTTTTAAAGCGTGGGTAGCGCTGACAGTTTTGCTGAACTGTGGAGGAATCTTAGTGGGACGTCAGTGCTACCCCTCCCTATGATCACTTAACAGAATGGCGCAAAAGAGGAACAGATGAAGCATTAAAACACTTTGCTGCTTGAGATCACCTTCAAATTTCGTGGAATGGTACTGAATGGTCCTTAGCGCTCCACTTTGAATACCAGAGCAAAAGTTGCAATCGCGCTATACTCTAATAGGGTATAATGACGTACAGTGTAATTACAGCACCACAGTGTCCTTAGAGAAGGGGTGAATCGTCCAGGAGGTACAGCCAAAGTTGTAAGGAATGCCAACTTCCAATTGTCGTGTCTGACCGCCAGATACTCGTAAAGGAATGGTGTCAGGGAAGGGGTGGTTTCATTGGAGCCCTTTATGTCACCCTCTGATGACTTTTCGTTTTCACTTTGAACGGTGGTGCGTCTGGAGTGTTTTCCCTCTTCCACCCACAAGAAAATCTCGTGACTTCTGTGTCGCGAATCGCGGTTTGACCTCCATCGCAGAGGCCTTGAAACAAGGGGTGAAATGTAGGTAAGAGGAGGTGTGATGATGTTCCCATCGTGTGACACGTGGCGTTGGGTATGATTGTGATAAAAACCAAACTAAAATCCGTCCGAACAGGCCTTGGAAGGCCCAACGGTACCGACCGGCCGTCGTGTCATCCTCAGCCCACAGGCGTCACTGGATGCGGATATGGAGGGGCATGTGGTCAGCACACGGCTCTCCCGGCCGTATGTCAGTTTACGAGACCGGAGCCGCTACTTCTCAATCAAGTAGCTCCTCAATTTGCCTCACAAGGGCCGAATGCCGGCCGCTTGCGTTTTTTTCGCACGTGTTGACACCTAACTATTTGAAACGTCGTCGAGCCGGAGAGTTACGTCACAGTAGTCACGATTTTCACCATTACGGAAGAATGTTATAGGCACTTTCTCGCCCAGTTTCACACCTATGCGTCGCAGTGGGGGAAATCTCACGCTTTCGAACAAGTGAAGCGTTAATCCTATTCCGCAGTGTATTTGACTAAATTTAATGACAAGGCTACCGATACAATAAGAATGAGCATTTAATATGGTAGACAGTGGTTTCTAGCGGCACGCGTAGAACGTGTTATGGTGTATACGAAAATACAAGAAACAACTGGATGAAACAGATCCTTACTAAACTGAGGGTTATCACTGAGTTCCGCCGAACACTTCAGTCAGTGTGTTAGGCAGCCTTTCGTGAGGGTATTTGTCTAGAGTGTGGCCCTATACAGGGTGTGGAATTTGAAAGCTCTTGTGTGTGGAATCCCAGTACATGATGTTCAGAGTCTCCGTGCCCCTATTATGGAAGGATATTAAACCATAAACGATACTCCAGAAATTCATCAGCGCATCCGAAATTCACTGTGACGGCGGGTTGATGCATGTACCAGTGCCCACGGAGAGCATATTGAATTTCTCCTGTGAGAAAGAGTTGCACGGGCTATGCTGGTGTGTTGTAATATGGGAACAAAGGGTTTACAGACTCATGTACATGTAACATAATTTCTTCTTCGACATGTGAGAAATGTGTCCTGCAGTTTGTACCATACACTTTTTTTTATACCCTGTATGTAAGGCCGGTTTAAGACCCAAGGGACACAAGTCACCGCTTGGGGCGCCAAGCGGAGTGCTAGACGCCCAAAACCTTAAGATTTCAGTACAGTGCGTATCAGAATTAGTAACTGCTGCTTTGAGTTCTTAACTGGGAGGGTCGACCACGGGCAACATTTATACAAGAGCGTATCGAAATTAGTAGCGAAAATTGTCGCAGAGAGAAAGTGTACGAGGGGAAAGTTGGGGATGGGGGGCACTAAATAATAAGCGCCTTGTGTGGAAAAGCGCTCTAGATCCGGCCCTACGCATAAGGAAGTGAACATTTCAGACGTAAAGAGAATAGAAGCAAATGTGAGTCTACAGAAATATGTTGAAAATCAGTTGGGTAGATAAGATAACTAAGTAAAGGAAAGGGGTATGGCATCGAGTTCGGGAGAAAAATGCGTTCTGGGGCATGTTTTTGGATCAACATCACTATCAGAATGAATTGATTACTATCAAGGCATTCTGTAATATATGTATGGCAGTTATAAGAGTCAAGGGGCATGAAAGGGAAGCAGTGGTTGGGAAGGGTGTGAGACAGGGTTGTAGCCTATCCCCGATGTTATTCGATCTGTATGCTGATCAAGCACTAATGGAAACAAAAGAAATATTTGGAGTAAGAATTAAAACCTATGGAGAAGAAATAAAAACTCTGCGGTTTGTCGATGACATTGTAATTATTTTGGAGACAGCGAATGACCTAGAAGAGCAGTTGAACGTAATGGACAGTGTCTTGAAAGAAGGATATAAGATGAACATCAACAACAGCAAAACGATGATAATGGAGTGTAGTTAAATTAAATCAGGTGATGCTGGGGAACTAGATTAGGAAATCAGACACTTAAGGTAGTAAATGAGCTTTGCTGTTTGGGAAGCAAAATAACTGATGATGGTCGAAGCAGCGAGGATATACAATGCACACTGGCAATGGCAAGGAAAGCGTTTCTGAAGAAAAGAAATTTGTTAACATCGAGTGTAGATTTAAGTGTCAGGAAGTCTTTTCTGTCCGGTGTTAAGCCCCCTTTTTCTTCGGGAACGGGTTGGTGTATAAAATTCAAATTTATATCATTTGCTATGGGCTATGGTCCCTAGCCGGTGTAAAAATGTTAAGTTTCTAATTAAATGGAATCAAATGATACAGGCAATTGTGTCACATATTTTGATACTCGAAAACTCACACATGTAATGTATGGGGTACTTACCGTTGACTTAGGATCATGAAATTTGGCAAGAAGCAAGATTTCACCGTACGTGTAAGGAAAAATAGCTGCGAAATTGTTAAGCTGTTACTGTATTACGTAAAGAAGATATTTTGCCATTATAATATACATTGAATTCATCATCCCACAAAAGCATCATAGACAAACATTACTGCATGCAAATGTAGCATGTAAGTTGCAGTCATGTTTTACTAAACAAATAGAAATATTTCATTTTAATTTTCTCTATCTACGTACAGAAAATGAAGTCCCCTGTTCACTTCTTTTTGTATGCCCGGGCTAGTCTGAGAAACTGCCGTAGATATTTTGATATAGTCTTGGAATTCCCGAATCCGATATCTTGCCAGAATTTGTATTGAGAACAGGCAAATATCGTTGAGATTCTCGATTCCCACGATGGATGATATATATAATTGCTGGCATGCATGTGAAACAGTAACTTGTGCTAGCTGCAGCCTTTGTGGTTGGAGTCTAGACTACCAGCAGAATTTTCAATTTTTTCATTTTCGATGCAGTTCCATGTAGTATGAAGTGCTACTAATATGTATTTTATAATTCGTATATGTTATTTTGTGGGTGTCATTTCAAAATGGCCTAGACGAGTTGAGACAAAGTAATTGACTAACTTAACAATAAGGCAATGTAGGTAGGACAAGAACTGGTCTTATCACGTGCAAGTATTGCCGAAGGCTATGCAATCCAGCAGAAACAAGCTATGATTTCCAAACATGTATTTCATTACGCCATCTTATGGAGTGAAGCTCTTGTGTTTTGTGTAAGCCGAACAGCTTCCTGCAAATCATTCATCTATAGTAGGTCAGAAGCGAGTTTTGCCTGCCGCCTTCACTACTTCGTTGTTATTCTCTGTATTACTCTATTTAAAACGGAAGAGAGGAAACACGAAATTTAAGTGACTTTTTCTGCTATCCGTTCGACAATTCGTTGCCAATATCAGTATAACGCTTTTTTTAAGGGAGAAGAAAAACAATTATTGCTCATCTACCGGAAAAATTGGTTCCCGTAGTCACAGACAACGTTATCTGCGTGTGATGCCTGCTGCACTGCCTTACTTTATGAAATTTAAGTTTTGAAATCTGCAATTAGTCTTTGTAACACCAACGAATCTCATTAACTTCGCGCTTTGTTTAGGTAACACTAATTGCGCAATATATGAGGACAGAAATTTCAGTGTGTACAATAATGACAGTTCGTTATGGCATACTCAGAAAGGCGAATGCAACACGTCACACCTAATGAGGATGTTATGCACCGCATTAATCTGCGCGGCGGTAAACAATTGCAGTGGAAATTCCCCCTGCTTCTCAGTGACCCACACTCGGTACTCAGCGACGGCTAATGTAAAACAGCATGAACAGATCATACTTCAGCAATAAATAATATTGCTAGTGCTGCACGCTTCTCTCGATAATGGAAGTCTACCAATAAATTACATTGAAACTAGATTGTAAATAGTCGTAGTTTCTCGACGTACATTTTGCTTCTCAGGTAAACAATATAGCACACATTTGTGTGAGTAAACATGCGTGAGTTTCATGAAAGATATGCAGATAAATATGACCTTGCAGCGAATAACGACTGCTGGGATGTCGTGGCTGAAGCGCAACTAAATCTTTTACATCACGTCTACTGAATTAGCATGGATTACCTTCGTAAGACAAAGAAAGTGCATTATTTGTTCCTTGGCTATTCTTACATGTACTTATCTGCCATTTGAGGATCACTCTCCCAGTTATCTGAAATCCAAGAATAACACAGGATAACGGAAAAATATGTTTGACTCCTGTTTGTTGGGACTGTTTTGTTGTGCTCCGGATCCAAATCTGAAGTCCTTTTTTCCTATCACTTTGTTTTGTCACACTCTAACATCGTTATACTCAAGTGAAGTAGCAAAACACATGAAACTGAAATGAAAAGTAATGTAATTTCTCTGTAGCCACGAACATTTTCCTGAAGCATAAACACGAAATCACCTCTGCGTTACATAGAAATTACGTATGTATTCGTTTGATTTTCTGCCCTTCTTGAAGTGTTTTCTTAAAGTATTTTTTTTTCTCTCTGTCATGTTACCAACATATGGGTATTCAAATGGCCATGATATTCCAGCAGCCATGACAGTTTCTTCATCACTTGAATGCCTTGATGAGCACACATACTTTGTTCCTCATTGAGATCACCAAAGCTTTTAGTGAAAAAAAAATTCCTTGAATTTCGCAAGAATGTAGTTTACAACAGAAACATGACGTGTGTCCTATTGGTTTCCAAAGAACTCAGTAACAATCTCATTGGTCACATTCGGAAAGAAACCGTTAATAAATGGTTTAAATGTCTCTGAGCACTATGGGACCTATCTGAGGGCATCAGTCCCCTAGAACTTAGAACTATTTAAACCTAACTAACCTAAGGACATCACACACATTCATGCCCGAGGCAGGATTCGAACCTGCGACCGTATCGGTCGCGCGGTTCCGGACTGAAGCGCCTAGAACCGCTCGGCCACACCGGATGGCGAAACCGTTAATACGAGGGGCGTTCAGTAAGTAATGCCGCACATTTTTTGTAGGACAGCTTCTGTTTAAAAATGCGGAATTTGTTGTCGAGCATCCCTCGAATATTCCCTCCACCTACTCCTTAATGTCATGATGTACCAGTAGGTGGCGACGAAATACGTAGCCTTCAAAATGGCTTTTGTAACGAAGGTGCGTTCCAAGCAGAGTGCTGTCATTGACATTCCTTCGGCGGAAACCCAGAGCGTCGTAGGCGCTTGCAGAATGTCTGCGGGGACGTGGCAGTGAACGAAAGCAAGTTGAGTAAGTGGGGGAGGCGTCTGCCATCATCACAACAAGGTCATGTAAACCTGTCCTATCTCCTACACACCAGCCGTCCACACACGGCTGTAATGTTGGAACGTGCGCACTCTCTCATTCGAGATGACTGACGGATGACAAACAAACATCTGTGTTGGTAGTGGTGACAAACTCGTTTACTAATCGTGGTACTGAAAAGTGTGTGGCAGCTGGGTTTATCGCCGCCTAACGGAAGACCGTAAACGGAAACGGATGAGACTGTATTTGAGGAATTGTTTGCGCCTTACGAGACTGATCCTGACAATATTGTGCCGAACATCGTTACAGGCAATGAGACATGGGTCCATCACTTCGAACCTGGAGCAAAACTGCAATCCTGGAGAGGCGCTACACCATCTCTCCTGCGAAGACGTTCGAAGACGTGTCCTCAGCCGGTAAAGTAATGGTGATGGTTTTCTCGACTCTGAAGGAGTTATTCTGTTTGATGGTGCAACTATCAACTCTGAATTGTAGAGCGCTACCCTCTGGAGGCTGAAAGAACGACTTCAGCGTGTTCGTCGCCATAGATTCAAACGAACTTCCCCTTTTCCATGACAAAACAAGGCTTCACACAAGTTTGCGCAACGGAAAGCAGCTCACAAATCTGCACTGTACTGTTCTTCCACATGCGCCCTACATGCCGGATCTCACACCTTCCGACTTCCATTTGTTTGGAAGGATACACACCGCGGGAAGCAGTACATGCATCATGGGGAGGTTATTGATGCAGCAGGACGTTGGTTCCAACGTCAACCTGTAGTGTGATACAGTGTGGGCATAAAGCTCTTCCAGGTAAGGCCGTCGAAATGAATAGAGATTATGTTGAAAAAGAGATTTTTTTTTTTTACCGAAAGAGTGAGGAATAATGTAGTGTATTGTAGCCCTGAATGAAACCATCCTGCTTCCAAAAATGAAAATTTGTTGTATTACTTATTGAACGCTCCTCGTACATTTGGACATTTACCTCTGAGTACATACCATGATGTTATTCCGGTTTTAATGTCATGAAAACAATTCGCTTTCAATGGAGTTTTAACAATAAATGAAGAATAACGCGATCTGACTACTAGGAATGAATTTGCTCTTGTGAGCTAACTTTCTCATACGCATCGAAATCATAAAAAGGTATTCAACGTAAGATAAACTGCAACCAAAATCTCCAACTGGTCTAATGCAAGCTATCACTGTTGATGTTTCGTTGTATATCCGTGTTATACACCTGTCCAATGCAATGGACAGCTGTTTTTGGTCGTTTCTTTGGAATTTTCAATCAGCCCTCAGGCTGTGAATGCACACAGAGCACTCCAGTGGACGCTCCCCAATGGTGCTTTTCCCTGCTTCCATTTGAAGCCTCAAGACTGATTTGAAACGCCAAAGAAGCGACCATTCACCGCAGTGGGCATGTGAACCATAGGGTTATAGGAATAAAAAAAGAACCGCAGATGGACTTGCACATTGTATTCCATAACACATAACCAACTGAAAATTAAAGGCAAAGTCTGAAAGCCTTCGTCATTCTGGAATTCATGTCTTGGAGGTTAAACGCACCTCACACTCACATTATTTAGCTGGACAGTTCTTTTAAAAATAAGAAATGGTGTTTCTCTGAAGGGAAACGGCCTTGCCGCAGTGGATACACCGGTTCCCGTCAGATCACCGCAGTTTAAGCGCTGTCGGGCGTGGCCGGCACTTGGATGGGTGACCATCAGGGCCGCCATGCGCCGTTCCCATTTTTTGGGGTGCACTCAACCTCGTGATGCCAATTGAGGAGCTACTCGACCGAATAATAGCGGCTCCGGTCAAAGAAAACCATCATAACGACCGGGAGAGCAGTGTGCTGACCGCACGCCCCTCCTAGCCGCATCCTCAGCTGAGGATGACATGGTGGTCGGATGGTCCCGATGGGCCACTTGTGGCCTGAAGACGGAGAGCTTCTTCTGAAGGCAATTCACATCTCTTATGAGTGAACGTACTGCATTTGAATAAGGTTTATAATGAGTGAGTGTGCGGATTAACATAAAGATTAAAAGATTTACAAGGGTTGCCCAGAAAGTAATGAACCACATTTTTTTCTCAGCCGATATCAGTGCTACGAATGTGAAACGTTACGTATGTATTATCCGAAGTCTCCTGAGTGAGCGCGCCAAGTCTCCGTCACTTCCCGCATATAGCATGCTGCAGATCAGTTTCAAAATGGCGTCTGTAGGTGGTGTGTGTTACAAGTAACGTTCCGTCATTGAATTTCTCACTGCAGAGAAATATACTGTGGGAAATATTCACAAACGCTTGTGCAAAGTCTATGGAGCATCTGCTGACGACGGAAGTACAGTTAGTCGTTGGGCACGGACGGCGAGGTAATCAGAAGACTGTTAGGCGGAGCTCCACGATTTGCAGCGTTCAGGGAGACAGTCCACAGTTGTCACACCTAACACACCTGACCTAGCACCCTCCGAATTTGACTTCTTTGGGCCATTACAGGGTGCCATTCGTGGAAGACATTTTGAGGACTATGAGGAGGTGATTCCCACAGTGAAGCACTGGCACCGCCACCAGGACAAGGACTGATACCGACAGGGCCTATACGACCTTGTTTTGCACTGCAAGAAGGCCATATAACGGGATGGTGATTACGTGGAAAAATAGGGCGTGTAGATAAAACACCATTCTTTGGTGTGTGTAGTTCTCATTACGTTCAGTAAAGAGATGTGAAGAAAAAAATGCAGCATATTACTTTCTGGGCAACCCTCGTACAAGAAAAGAGGTAAGAAACCAGTTTATACAGACAAAACTTAAGTTATTATCGCTATTTTGTCGACAGTCGACATGTTAAGAAACGTGGCTGTTGTACTTAAGGTTTATAATTTATATAAAAAACAGCTACCAGCCACATGTATGGTTTAAAAAGGTTTATTATCTTCAGACCATGACCGGTTTCGGATTTTTCATTACAAATCCATCTTCAGATGGCAGGTTACAAGCATTCTTAGTTGGACCTAGTTTTGTTTATGTTATTCGCTTGCTGCAGGGCTGTGTAGTTCTGCCTGACAAAATATTCGTAGCGGTCGCGCGGTTCCAGACTGTAGCGCCTAGAACCGCTCGGCCACTCCGGCCGGCACTCAGAGTTGAAAGTTCTAGCTAGCGACATCCCTTGCATTTGCCAATCAAAGACACGACTACTCTAGCAGACAGAAGTATTCAGTAGAGGGACTTGGAGTCATACTGAAGCTTAGCAACACACTTACGAATACGTGACATGAAAGTTATCAACATCAGACGCCTTTAAAGTTTTTATTCAGTGTTTAAATAAAATACCATTTCTCGAATGGTAGGATCAGAAAACGATTTCACTTCTGATATACGAGAAACTTCTCGCACAAATGTTACAAGCATTCTCCATGTTTCAGCAAGACTTTCACAAAGTGTTTCGTTATGCCAGTCAGTATGTGCACCGGTGTAAACAGACGTTTTTTCATGTGCAACGAGCTTGACGTAGTAAGTGTGACCTTTTCAGTCTCTCTCTGTTTTCTTTCCAAATTTGTGTAAAAGGGCTTAATTACTTATGTGTGCAATATAAAGCTTTTTTTAGATATGTAGGAGTGTCAGAGGTGGCCGCTCACCAAACACATTGCCCGATAGCTTCCAGACAACATACTAAAAGTGCGGGCAGGATATGGTTGCCGATGTAAAACGTCCCCAACCTACAGTGAGTAACGTTTAGCAACTAAATACGTCTATTTCACAATACGTAAATGGTGTTAGTGCAATGACAGAGTCATCCATGAGCTTTCTCAAGAATTCATCCAGCCCTCAACAACGCTGCTGTTATGAAGCCTAAAAGACATGTTTTGTTGAAAACTTTTCCACACTCCAGTGCAAAATTTTTACAAGTCCTTTCAACAACGCTTCTCTTTAGAATAAAGATACACGTAATCGGCTGTGGAATACATTTCTAAATCTACAAACCCTTGCAGAAATTTTACAAGTTCATTGGCCTGTCACATGATAACATTCAACCGCTTCCGGTTGCCGCACATCGGCACATGTCTTGGTTCGACTAGATCGTACAACCTACTCGACACTGGGCACCATGGCAGCCTTCCATCTGTCGTTCTAAAACTCACAAAAATAATGTACTGTACACATCATTGTTAAAACTGTACTTACTACCAATTTTTCAGGCTGATACCTTTGACGCATTGAAATACTCCATCTAGACTGGTTTTGACAGGTGAAACAAATATAATGTTGTTAGGGTGTAACCAGATTCTAATTGATAACTTTTTTTCACTTGCTTGGTTTGTGAGTTATTTGCATCTCATCATAATCAAATTAGCAATTATTCATTATTAACTGTTTAACGTTCAGGAGAATTATACACCTGCAAATAGCTAAGGGATTATGATTTATTACCCCATATTATCACAGTATTTATTGGTTTTCAATTTTTTTACGCTCTAAAGCATTTTACTGCTTTTGTAGCAAATGTAATACCGATAATGCTGTTGAAGAGCTGTCAGTGGACACTTTGGTTGTTTTTGTCACTGAAGGAACTTTGGCGTTAGTAATTTTTAAAAGGTACATCTTCATCGTCCATAGTATCCAGCTGAAGTGTTCGACGTTAAATGCTCATTCGCGTCTCGTTTTTCTCTTTCATATTGTGCCACTGCCTATTATACAACTTTAGTAGTACTCAATCGACGGTCATTAAATAGTGAATGGGATTTGATTTTCAGACATATCGGCTCCTTTATGGCACGTACTCCATTGCAACGGGCACTAGCCCGGGAAAATCGCTGGCAGCAACCGCAGGCATTTGTATACAAACAAAAGTAAAACGTATAAAGGTCCTGGTGTTGTTGAACTGCAGATGAAGCTATAAAAGAATATTATATGCTCAAAGATCATTTAGTGCGCAGCTTTGTTGAAGCGATAACCAGTAGACGACGCAGTTGCAATAAAATGGCTCTGAGCACTATGGGACTTAACAGTGGAGGTCATCAGTTCCCTAGAACTTAGACCCACTTAAACCTAACTAATCTAATGACATCACATACATCCATGCGCAGGCCGGATTCGAACCTGCGACCGTAGTGGTTGCGCGGTTCCAGACTGAAGCGCCTAGAACCGCTCGGGCACTCCGACCGGCAGTTGCAATAAAAATGTTCAACCTTCAAAAAGACGACAGTCAAGTTGAAATACGGCAAAATGCGGGGATCATTATTCCGGTGAAGGAAACACAGTATAAGGAAAAAAGCGGTAGACGAACTAGACGTAGAAGTATAAAAGAAATGATATGTGTAGGTGATGAAATCAGGAGTTAACCTGAAAAGATACAATAGATCTCAAAAACAGAGCTTGATCTTCGTTACCTATTGGACACTTACGCAAGCTCTGTTTTTAAGGCCTCTTTTATCCTGAAGGTTAACATAGGTTTTCTTCACCACACATATAATTTGTTTTAAGCTTTTATATCCATCGGGTATAGTGCTTTAACCTTATTCTACGTTTCCTTCGTCGGAAAGATGTTCCCTGCATTCTGCCGCACTGTAACTTGACAACCGACCTCCTGATGATGAACATTTTTAATACAGTTGGATAGAGAATGTTGGATCGCCTACTGGTTATCGCTTGAACTAAGTTACGAAATAAATGTCAGTACGTAGTTTTCTCATATAGTTTTTTATTCAATGCAAATACATTTTAACCGGAATAGAGTCCGCAGCTAGTGGTGTAGTGGCTGACGTTGCTGCCTGTGGATCACGGCGTCCCGGGTTCGATTCCCGGCCGGCTTGGGGATTTTCTCTGCCCCGAGACTGGGTGTTTGTGTTGTCCTCATCATTTCATCATCATAATCATTATCATCACTCGTGACAGTGGCTGCGTTGGACTGAGTAAAAAAAATTGGATTGGGTAAAAATTGGGACTTTGTACGGGCGCTGATTTCCGCGCAGTTGAATGGCTCAAATGGTTCAAATGGCTCTGAGCACTATGGGACTTAACATCTATGGTCATCAGTCCCCTAGAACTTAGAACTACTTAAACCTAACTAACCTAAGGACAGCACACAGCACCCAGCCATCACGAGGCAGAGAAAATCCCTAACCCCGCCGGGAATCGAACCCGGGAACCCGGGCATGGGAAGCGAGAACGCTACCGCACGACCACGAGATGCGGGCTCCGCGCAGTTGAGAGCCCCACAAAGCATACATCAGCCATAACCGAAACACCATCTGCATACGTTTTGCTATTGATTGTATACAGATGCAACCCTGAAGATGTTGATCTGACGCCATGAAACTACCTGGGTCATAAATAAATATTTATCATGGAGCTAAAGCTGTCTATTCATCATGATAGTCAGCAGAGAAGCAGTGAGAGCAGAATGAGTCGGTCAGGAGAGCTCAGTGATATGGATCATGGGATAGTCATTGGGTGTCACCTGTGTACCAAATCCCTCAGTGATATTTCGACCATTCTAAAGCTATCGAGATGTGAGTGTGAAGTGGAAACGCGAAGGAACAGCTGCAGCTAAACCAAGTGCAGCGACACATAATGTACTGACGGAAAGGGGCGATCTAGCACTGCTGATGGTGGTTGCAAATGATCGCATGATATCAGCGGGTAGAATCAGTCGTGAGTTTCAAAGTGTCATCAGCAGTACATCAGTCACAATGACTGTGCGTAGGGAGTAAGAAATAATGACGTACAAGGGTGCAGCAGACACACACAGGTGACATATTTCTGTAGTCACTGCTAAGTGACGCTAGAGTCGACGTAAAGAGCAACGTCTCTGGACAGTAGATGACTGAAAACGAATGACTTGGAGAGATAAGCTAGTTAGTTAGTTACATGTTCCATAGCTCATTTGAACGATTCTTTAATAGAAATGGTGTAGAATGAGTCAGTTGATAGGATATGTACACATGATTAGTGTTAACATTAATGAACACACTATTATTTCTAGAAACACTCGAACCACTACACATTTTTGTGTTACTAGCTACCAGTTTTCAAGCAGAAATTCGTCAATGGAATAGGAGCTGTCCAGGAGAAATGTTTTACACTATATTTAACACGTGATTGGCTACCTGTCAGACATTTTATGTTATTGGACAAATGATCAAATGTTTTGGTGCTGCATTTCCAACCCCTTTCTGAGCCACTGACAGCCTTAACAATGGGAAATACATATCATTTTTCCTTCTAATGTTGTGGGTGTATATGTCACTGTTTTTCCCAAATTGTGATGTGTTATTTACGATGAATTTCACGAGTAAATGTATGTACTGTGACAACACAGTTAAAATGCTACCTCCTTGAAGAGATACCTACATGATGTCCATCGGTGAACACCACATATCATTCTTACTGCTCGCTTTTGTACAATGTGTACTTTCTTTCTAAGTGATGTGATGCTCCAGAAACATATTCCGTACGGCATTATCGAGTGTAAATATGCAATATATGTCAAGAGGTTGATATGTTCGTTTCCAAGATTAGCAGTTTCACGCAGAGCAATAGTACGTGAACGTACTGTTTGAAAAGCTCAGTAATATACTTCATCCAGTTCAAGTTTTCATCAATATGTATACTCAAAGATTTGGAGCATTCTACGCTATTTAATGACTCCTGCCCATGCGCTACGTCCGTTGTTGGTATGACTCTACTTGTTGTACTGAACTGAAAGCGGTGTGTGTTTTCCAAAATTCAGGGAGAGTCGATTTTTAGGGAACCAGTTCATAATCTTTTGGAAAATATCATTTGCCACTCTTCCGTTGCATTTTCTCTGATGGAGTTTATTATATCACTGGTGTCATCTGCGAAAAGTACCAGTACTACTTGTTCAATGAATCACGCTATACCCTGTGGAATCCGATATGTAACGCTGAAACTGAATAACGGCGGAGATGTTGTTACGTTGTTTGTGTTGCGTTGTCGAAACGGTCTCCGCCAATTGTTGGCAGTACTGTTTGCTTACAGTCACTGTCTACCTCCGCCGATTACTTGAGTTCGACCTCGTCTAATACGATGTGAATGAGCAAGGCACTAACCTAGTGTAAAAACTATAGCAACTACAGAAGAGCAATAAGTAGGAAATCCTCTATCCCAGCTTACAGTTGTAAAGTACATTACATCTTGTTGTAATAATAATGCTTGGTTTGTGGGGCGCTGAACTGAGCGGTCATCAGCTGTCGTAGAAAGTCCCAATTTTTACACAGACCAATCTAGCCACTGTCACGAGTGATGATGATGAGGGTAATACATAAACCCAGTTCTCAGGGAGAGAAAATCCCCAACACGGCCGTGAATCGAACCCGGGATCCAGTGAGCCACAAGCAGCAACGCCAGCCACTAGACAACGAGATGCGGACTCTCGTAATATTGACAGAGTATGAGCAGTTCTGATCGACTAGTATAAGAGATTAAATTCTTAACCAGTAACCTAAGTTCAGTTCGTGGCCTCACCCCAGAGTTAGGAAACAGGTGGTGAGCCACTCGATGTAGGGCGAACCCGTTCGTCACACAAGACGCTTTCCTGCCTACGCGAAGATTTGTAAACCGTTCCGGCTGTGACGCTCCACGGAAGTCTCTCCATGACAATAGCCGAAAGGGCGCGTCCTATGTAGGGGGTCTAAAGCAATCTACAGAGAGAATTACTTTAGTGGGGGGGGGGGGGGGGGGAGCGGGGGAGGGCTAGCTGGCTAGTGTCACCATGGCGGGACGCCTGATTGTGGAGTTAAGCCCCTCACTATGCTCTAACAATAGACGCTGCGTAATTCTCTGGCGCCTGTAGAGGAGGGCAGGCAGAATGAATAACTCTTCTTATTACCAGCTCGGGCCTCGGGTCAAATAATGAAAGGGGAGAAATTCTTTGCGGGTTCCGACACAAGCCTAACAATAGAATATTTTCTGAAAGGTTCTAAAATTCTCAGTCAGACCGGCGTCAGGGACCTGGTTGCGCAAACACGCTCTGTCTCCCTCGTACTTCCTGTTTTGCTCTCTGCAACGTTATATAGAAATTTTCCACTCGAGTTTAGTGAGAAGGGATGTCAGAAATTCAGCTCCTCTCTGTTTCGTTGCCGCTCTCTCCCTCCCACTTTGTCTTTTGCTCTCTGTAGAATTACGTAGAAATTTTGCACTCGAGTGTACTAGGAGAGTTTCCCTGTGTTCCACTGGCTAGCCTCCGGGATTTAACGTAGAGTTTATCATGGAGGACGTGGAATGCAGAAAATTAAATTTTCTTGGTGTGTTAGTTTTCAAGAAAGGAGATGGTAGCTTGTGTCACACGGTTTACCGAAAACCCATGCACCCATGCCATTACTTACACCGAAAATCAAACCACCACCCACAACAAAAGCCAATGTAGAAAAGTTGCCAGACAGAGCAAGGAAAAACTGCAAATTAAAACATCTCATCAATGGATTGCTCTAGAATAGTTATTCGTTCGCTGAGGTGAAAGGAGCCTTAAGACCACCGCGTAGAAATCCGAGGGAGCACAGGCGCCAGTGAAATCGAAAGTTTTCATGCCATTCATTATGGACGTTACTGACCGCATAGGAAAAATCTTGAAGAAGCGCAACATCGCGATAATCTACACACACCGACTGATGACACAAGATCACCTAAAACTGGCTAGGTATGCTCGCCAACCACTGGAAAAAGTAAGAATTAACGGGATACCGTGTAGTTGTGGGAAGGTGTACGTGGGTACTACAGAAGCACAAGAGAAATTTTAGAAGAGGGGATACTGACAGATCAATTGTAGGCGGAACATGCTTTGGAGCCAGGAGACCACCACATTCATTTTGACAGGGCAGCCACAAACGGATACCATGAAAGGCTACACAGAGACGCCACAGAGTTTGTAAAACGTGAGGGAATTCAGTAGCGAAGAGGAGGGGGCCAAACTGAATGACATTTGGATTACGGTGTAGAAGAAGCTGTGTACCGGTCTTGCACCATGCGATGATGGCAACATCGGACGACCGCAGTCAACAACAGCCAGTTTCTATCGCTTATTCAAAACATGCGACGTCACGCCACTGCGCGGGAGGGAGTGGTAGCGGAATTTTTATGTAGTCAGTAGCGAGCCAGGGTGTGAATCGGACCTTCAAACAAGCAACAATCCCCCTTCAAAATGTCCTCCGTAGATGGGGACGAAACGTTGGGGTTTAAGGTGAAATGCATTCGACCACGACATAATGGCTCGGAACATTTTATTAATTGTGACATTTCCGTCCGTGAAAGTCTACATTTTACATCGTTTGTTTCTGTGATCACGTCAGCCTTCCCTACATTCGATTTTAGTACATGCTACAGGTTGAGCAATGTGTATTGCATATGCCTTCTTTCATTGTCAGTTTCGTAGTCGCTGGAGTCCTCAATATTCCTCCTTACGTATCAAATATCTAACATCATTCCGTAACAGCAGTACCATATCGGATACAACGTGGCTGCTACACTGCATAACATTAAATCTTTCTCCATCCTGTTCTTCATATTGCGTGTACAACTCTGGAAGGAACTACGCTCCGCCGGCCGCGGTGGTCTAGCGGCTCTAGGCGCTCAGTCCGGAACCGCGCGACTGCTACGGTCGCAGGTTCGAATCCTGCCTCGGGCATGGATGTGTGTGATGTCCTTAGGTTAGTTAGGTTTAAGTAGTTCTACGTTCTAGGGGACTGATGGCCACAGATGTTAAGTCCCATAGTGCTCAGAGCCATTTGAACCATTTTTTTGAACTACGCTCCAACCTGTGTCTCACCCAAAACTACTTTGCAGCCAAGAGGTGATTAAGCTCGATCTGTTATCACTGTGAGTAGCTTCTCCCTTAGCTTATCACAGCTACTCTTCTTCTGTCCAACAACGAACCAGAATCTCTGTCACTTTGTAAACACTGTCCAAGAGTTTCACATTCGTAACCATTTCTTTCTTATTTCCACCTCGTGTGCTAATCGTGCCAACTTCGCCATATTTGATTCGTTATTTACTGGTTTCATATATTTTTGTTAGATTTAGTTACTCACACTAGACAAGAATGTAATGAGGAAATTTCTTAACATCGTATGAGCGACATTTCGTAAATTTCATGTGTTCATTGTTATTATTATTATTGCATTTCTACTATCATGATGTGCTGCTCATGTATAAGGTGGTTATCATTATCTTTCGCTAACTGAGCCGGTATAGATGAAAGACTATTAACCGCATGGGTACACAACATTTTAATAGGGCTGATGTTCAGGCAGTGCACTACAGGATTTGCGTTTTTAGTAGTATCAGTGTCATGACCTACAGATACTGGTACGCCAACGGAGGAGGAACTCAGACCCTAAGGAGTAAGGACATGCAGTGTGAACGGCGCATGTTACTGTGATCTTCAAATGGTTCAAATGGCTCTAAGCACTATGGGACTTAACATCTGAGGTCATCAGTCCCCTAGACTGAGAACTACTTAAACCTAAATAACCTAACGACATCACACACATCCATGCCCGAGGCAAGATTCGAACCTGGAACCGTAGTAGCAGCGCGGTTCCGGACTGAAGCGCCTGGAACCGCTCGGCCACAGCCGCGGGCCACTGTGATCTGCTTCGTCAACATGGGATCTGCTCTACGGGAGAGAGGAGCTTTGGACACAACTGTCTTGACGTATGATGGCGCTCCATTTCACATTGCTTTTGAGGTCACTCGTTTACTCAGTCACACAACTGCAGAAACTGAATCACAGGCTGATGGTTCCAAACTACGTGGCCACCAAGCTCACAAGACTTTTAACCCATGTGATTTCTAGTTGAGGGTTACCTGAAGTACATGATTTACCAGCGTGACATTTAACACACGTTGGTGGTTGAAGATGTGCATAGCGAGACAGGTAGCCAATATGCCACCCAAGATTTTTCGGGCATCAGTAGAGCAATCTCTCGTATGGTTCCAGGCTTTCGTGGTTTGTAACCTGGAACATAAATATGATACGCAGTTAACTAATGTTGACATTACAATGTGTTTCTTTCAACGGTCTGTTCGTTCTTTCTCTTCCGCACGTCCTTGCAAATGTTTCCACAAAGCTTCATTGTGCTGCGATCACTCGTTTTTCATAAGGGACCTCTCAAGTAGCGGAATTAAAAACACCCTATAGTACGAATTTTGAAATGGTGCCTAACTAAGGATGTATAGTTAGATTAAGTGAGACCATGAAGGCCCTAATCTTGCCAGGTTACGTAAATGCTTAAATAAATCAATAAATAAACTCTATAAAGTTGTGGCAGTGCCAGCGTTGTTTTGTAGATGCGTACGTTGGCTTCTTTCTAGACATTAAACCGAAAGACAGAAAACGGGTTGAGATCTTTGAGAGCAGTGTCTGGCTAGCTGACAGGAAGACAGCTGGAAAGAAGTGTACATATTAAATTTCAATGAAGAAAGAGGGAAATTCAGGAAGAATTGAAAGATCATGAAACAAGACCACAAAGAAACAGAACACCAATGTCAGTTCTGAAGGATAAGTCAAAAATAGCTAAGAATAACAGAAGGGGGCCGAAGAAAGGATATAGAGAGAAAACTAGTTGAGGGCGGAACAAGTCAAGGAGGGTTTACTCCCTGATGTTGTTTACGATGATAACCAACATTCAAGTCACAACAGTTAGCACCATTGCTTTCTCTGACCATATGCTTAAAATTCTGCGTTTTCGAGGCAAGACTCCAAAATTTCATCGCACTTCATCTGTGGGAAAGGGAACATTAAAGAAAGAAAGACTATACAAGTAATGTTTTTTTTTAATTTCCGCACGCATGTTGGGATACAATCATGTAATGATCCTTATCATAAATACTATAATACTTGTGCACAAATAAATAATTTTAGACACAGCACAATTTGCACTTGCTCATCGCATCAGTCATTTACTTAGTTTCAGTGATTGACAGCGAAAACTAGAGAGCAGCTGTACATTCCAGAAGCATCTTCTAACTCTGGTGTATTTGAATACGTCTGCTCAATAATGGTCACAGTACGCAGAGATTACAATGGTGGTGGGGAAACCACCACTGGAAGGCTGAAGAACCGAAGGTACTCGCCTGGAGTAAGCAGTCATGATGGTAACTGCAGATACTTGATACGAGGACTAGGTGATGGCTGACAGCAATCATCTGCCTTTATATATGGATGTACAAACACACCTTTTTTCAGTTTAGTATAACTCCACTCCGGAAACTCGTTGTATAGGTATCTACTTACCAGTCTTTATCTAACGCCTCTACTACATTCTTCATGAGCGATAGATTTATAAGAAGTGTTGGTGTCATAACGTCGTTGAGTCAACGTGAGGCACACGATCGACGTTTATACTAGCTGCCTACAATGTATCTCTGACCCACTGTTTCTTCATTGTGTAGTGACACAACACTGTAAAGCCAAAGAAACTGGTACACCTGCCTAATATAGTGTAGGGCCCCCGCTAGTATGCAGAAGTGCCGCAATACGACATGGCATGGACTCGAATATTGTATGAAGTAGTGCTGGAGGGAATTGACACCATAATTCTGAAGGGCTGACCATAAATCCGTAAGAGGACGAGGGGGTGGAGGCCTCTTCTGAACAGCACGTTGTAAGGCATCCCAGATATTCTCAATAATCTTCATGTCTGGGGAGTTTGTTGAACAGCGGAAGTGTTTAAACTCAGGAGAGTATTCCTCAAGCCATTATGCAGCAATTATGGACGTGTGGGATGTCGCATTGTAGTGCTGGAATTGCCCAAGTCCGTCACAATGCACAATGTTCATGAATGAATGCAGGTAATCAGGCAGGATGCTTACGTACATGTCACCTGTCAGAGTTATATCTAGACGTGTCAAGGGTTCCATATCACTCCAACTACACAATTCCCTCACCGTTGCCTGCCGTTGTGAGCGAGCGGTTCTAGGCGCTCCAATGCGGAACCGCGCTGCGGCTACGGTCGCAGGTTCGAATCCTGCCTCGGGCACGGATGTGTGTGATGTCCTTAGGTTAGTTAGGTTTAAGTAGTTCTAAGTTCTAGGGGACTGATGACCTCAGATGTTCCGTCCCATAGTGCTCAGAGCCATTTTAACCATTTTTCAACCCTCACCGTTACAGAACCTCCACCAACTTGAACGGACCCCTGCTGCCATTCAGGGTCCATGGATTCATGAGGATGTCTCCACACCCGAACAAGTCCTTCCGTTCGGTACAATTTGAAACGAGACTCGTCCGACCAGGCAACACGTTTCCAATAATCAATTGTCAAATGTCGGTGTTGACGGGCCCAGGCGAGACGTAAAGCTGTATGTCTTGCAGTCATCAAGGATACACAAGTAGACCTTCGGCTCCGAAAGCCCATACCGATTTTCGTTGAGCGGTTCACACCCTGGCACTTGTTCATGGCCCAGCATTGAAATCTGCAGCAATTTGCGGAAGGGTTTCATTTCTGTCACGTTGAACGATTCTCTTCAGTCGTCGTTGATCCCGTTCTTGCAGGATTTTACCGGATTCCTGATATTCACGGTACAGTATTGAAATGCTCGTGCGGGAAAATCCCCACTTCATCGCTGCCTCGGAGTTGTTTTGTCTCATCGCTTGTGCGCCGACTGTAACACCACGTTCAAACTTACTTACATCTTGATAACCTGCAATTCTAGCAGCAGTAACCGATCTAACAACTGCACCAGACACTTGTTGTCTTAGATAGGCGTTGACGACTGCAGCGCCGTATTCTGACTGATTACATATCTCTCTACTTGAGTACGCGTGCCTATACCAGTTCCTTTGGCGCTTCAGCGTATCTATCACTGCAATGCCGCTCGTAAGTAAACAATAACAGTTGGATGTAGGATTAATCGGTACGAATTTTCAAGACAGTAGTGACAACTTCTGTATCATTAAATACACGCAAACTGTATGTGCGATTTCGTATATTTTCAAGACGTGGCGACATGCTCTCTGACGTTACCTTCAGATTAGTAGGCCAACATCAAAGAAAAAGTTCGCCGCCCGCGGTGGTGTAGCGGTTCTAGGCGCTCAGTCCGGAACCGCGCGACTGCTACGGTTGCAGGTTCGAATCCTGCCTCGGAAATGGATGTGTGTGATGTCCTTAGCTTAGTTAGGTTTAAGTAGTTCTAAGTTCTTGGGGACTGATGACCTCAGATGTTCAGTCCCATAGTGCTCAGAGCCATTTGAACCAAAGAAAAAGTTCCGCTGGCGATATTACAACGACCCTCGCGGTCATTTTAGTTAGTGTTGTTGGCAGTCGAATCTCCGTAACGAGTGAGCACAGCTACATTTGTCGGCAATATTTTACCGGTTGACGGTAATACCATTTGCAAAATATTTCAACGTGTTTTAAAATCGCATAGTACGACGTAACTGGTGTTCGGAGAGGGTGGACTAATTTGCGGCTTTGAATGCAAAATAATGAAAGCCAGTATAAAAAGGTTACGATGAATGGTTCGATCAGAAGGATACTTTTACGGTATGTAGAAAAGCAAACGCAACAGAGCAAAATGGTTTCCAGATTTGGAACAAACACGGAAAACTGTGCTAAAGGACTAATAACCGTTTCAGATAACTACAAATAGTTTTTCATTGTTATTTATGCCGCATGGTATCCTTCCAGGCCTGATGGCCTCCGCACCAGCAAGAAAACTGCCCACTGGTATCATATTGCAGCAGTCTCAACATCAATCTGTTGAATATCCAGTACATGTCCAGATATGGACTTACGCCTCCTACAACGAACAATGTCGTAGATGTCGTAGATATACCAACACTGTTTTAGCTTGCTGGTGGTATACATCAACATCCACATGACTACTATTTAGATCACACGTAAGTGCTTGGTAGAGGAGTAGGGAACCACTTTCACACTATTCCAGTACCGTTCCACTCTCGAACACAGGGCGGAAAAAGCGAAGGCTTAAATATTGCCGTGCGATCTCTGATGTCTCTTATTTTACTACGAGGATAATTTCTCCTTATGTAGATGGGCGTGAACAAAATATTGTCGCATTCGGACCTGAAAATTGGAGATTGACATTTCGGGAAAACATCTCATGGCATCGGAAAACGCTTCGGTTTCATGTTTGCCACTACAACTCCTATATCATATCCGTGACACACTTCCCTCTATGTCATGATAGTGAAAAACGAACTCCCATTTTTAGAACTCTTTCGAGTTCCTCAATCAATACTATCTGGTATGAATCCACATAGCACAGCAGTGTTCTATCAAGGACGTATAAACGTAGTGCGCACGGTCTTCTTAGTGGATTTTTATATCTTTTAAGTGTTCTGCCAATAAAACGCAGTTCTCTGACATCAGTATAGGGCATTTTGTGTTAACCATTATATTCAGTGTGATTTTTTTCTCTTACTTGAAGCGTTTCTACAGTTCTGCAACTCATCTCTTTCTGACGACATTTTATCGAGCTTTATGCATATCCCAGAGACTGCCGAGCAATGCGTTCTGATGGCAAAACACAGTGTTGGTCACATCTGTGAGTGTTTTGTTAACAACGAGAAGAAGAAAAAAAGGGGAATGCAGAAACTCATGTTAAGAAGCTACGTAAGGTAACTTACAAGGGAACACATACGAAAAATATACTGCAGTGCATTCTGCCGAGGAAAACCATCAGAGAAGGAGAGGGAAGTAGCCTGTTACGAAAAAAGCGAAAGACAATTTCGATGATCGAAGCAAATAAAATAGAATTGCACAAGCCCTTCTAGACGTGGTTTCTGGAACGAAGTACCTGCCGCAAAACATCGTCTGTGATGGCCGCAGATCAAAATGATGGCACGTCGTTACGGCGCTCATGGGTGGCTGCCTACTCGGAAGGCGCCTTAACCCTCAAAAATCGAGCCGGCCGAAGTGGCCGTGCGGTTAAAGGCGCTGCAGTCTGGAACCGCAAGACCGCTACGGTCGCAGGTTCGAATCCTGCCTCGGACATGGATGTTTGTGATGTCCTTAGGTTAGTTAGGTTTAACTAGTTCTAAGTTCTAGGGGACTAATGATCTCAGCAGTTGAGTCCCATAGTGCTCAGATCCATTTGAGCCTCAAACATCGGGACGTGCTTTTGATTTAGAGGAAAGAAGGTCTTACGGAAAGGGGGCAGAGGGGGTGAGTGGCGATAAGCGTAAGAATCTGAGGGCGACTCTGAAGTGTGCTAATAAGTGAGGTCATATGACTCCTCGGCTTATATTCGTAGATATCACGTGGGTCATACGTTCACAGAAGAAGGGTCGAAAACTCATGTTACAGTGTAGAAGTAAACAGAATGCTAAATTTCTCGTAGAGATTCTGCCGGCGAAATCTATCAAGCCTTCGACGTTTCACATTTATCTCTACCAGAAGCAAAACAAAAAATATATTACGCATATGTTTAGTCACCAGAGGAACGTCAACCAGCCTTGTGACTTTGTTCTTTGCCATGCTATTAACAGCAGTAGTTTTTAAAAATCTCATTTTTCTTATCCGGTAATCTGCTGTCTCCTCTCATGACCATTGCAAAGACATATCACTGCGTACCGTTCACGTAAACATGACGTTATGAAAACCCTGCACAAAAATGGCGTTTACTGTTCCGTATTAGCACTCGCTACACTTATCCGGCGTAACGTAACTCGTCCACTTGCTACGGTTGACAATGAACAAACACAAGGAAATTGAGCACTGGTGATTCAACTGTTTTCAGTTGAACATTCATTATATTCCATAGGTGAGTGGCACTTCTACCTTCTCTTCGTGAGTGTACACTGTACCCACACACACTCACAACTGTTTGCGAGAGTCTTGTGTGGGTACTTACATCTTTTGCTAGCATTAACCTTTTGTGCGTATCGCTAATGCTCTTGATTGCAAAGCGTGGATACAGTAGTTTATTAATCTGACATTACACTGACTTCATAATATGCAAACTTAATTATTGTTCTTTAATTGTCAGTAGAAATTAAGTGCATCCTCCTCCCCGTAAATAAAAATAGCTGTTAAGAATTGGTTATTATTAATGATTCTGAAAGCTTCCCAGGAACGCTCATAAGCTTGTTGATGTTCAGCTTTATACTATATTACAACTAATGTTATTTCTCTGTAGGTCTCAGTCACATTATGTATTTCCTTACTTAGTGTGTTGCTTACTTTCTAGAAAGATTTTTTTTTCTGGAGTGGTATCCACGTTTTGTTGCGTCATACATTTGAGTTTGGGTTCTTCTGTGTCTAGGCTAACCATGGTGTGCTGCTTGAGCACCTCTTTGCGTGCTTTACCCAGTACCATAGCTATAGCTTTCTAGCCTGACAATGTAATTAACAATTTTATTATTTGGAGCACTGAAGTATTGTCTACTTAATACTGTTATTTATACTTACATGATATTTAAAATCTATGTAATTTATTGCAGATCAGGTCATGAAATGCGGATGAGAATGACTTTAATTCCTGAAGATACATAGATAACGAGTTCAACGTCGTATGTGCTCTTTTTATTTCGCTTTTGTTCTGCTGCCTGTAACCATTGTTTTGTGATTTGTGTTGTGATTACGTTTCTCTGCTATGCACGCAGGCACTTGAGAATTGCTGCTCAGCCGAAACGTCGTAGTACGCAAACTAAGAATTAGATGAAAATACTGCTCCTCTCTCTAACAGCCTGCGGGAAAAAATAACACTTAAATCTTTCCGTGCTAGCTATCATTTCTTTTGTTTTATCATTATAGTCATTTCTTCCAATACCTGTGGACGTCAACAACATAAATTTGCCTTCGAAGGAGAGAGTTTTTGATGAAAACTACATGGAAAGACGTCGCTGCAACGACATACACCTTGTGTTTTAATGATTGCCATCCCAATTCTGACACTTTCTCCTCTATTTCGCGATAATACTAGTACGAAACGTGCTGCCCTTCTTTGAATTTTTCGATGTGCCCCGTCAATGCTATCTGTTAAGGATCCCACATCGCACAGCATTACTCTATTAGAGGACGGGCAAGCGTAGTGTACGCAGTCTCTTTAGTGGGCCGGTTGCTTCTCCTAAATGACCTGGCAATAAACCACATACTTTGGATCGCTTCCCGGCGTTATTTCACGCCGGGAGCTTTGCAGCTGAAGTTTGTCCCTAGTTGTAATCCGTAGATATTTAACTGGAGTGACAGGCTTTGAAACTATATGTTTCCACTTGTAACCAAAATATAACGGATACCTTTCAGTATTCATCAAGATGGCCTCACGTATTTCATGATTTAGATTCAGTTACCACTTCTCTCACCGTAGAGATATCTTTTTGTATTCTTGTGTAACTGGTTTTGATACTCTGATGACTTTACTAGACGCTAAATAACAGTATCATCAGCAAACAATATAAGAGGGATGTTCAGATTGTCTTATAAAAGGTTTATGCAGATTAGGAGAAACGATGGCCTGTAACACTTCCGTGAGGAACGCCAGATATTTCTTTTTTGCTCGATGACCCTCCGTCAGTTGCTATGAAATGTGATGTTTCTGACAGGAAATCATGAGTCCAGTCATACAACTGAGACGATGCTGCGTAAGCGTACACTGTGAATAGAAGTTGCTTTTGGAGAAAAGTGTCAAAAGCTTTCTGTAAATCTAGAAATATGGTGAGATCCCCTGTCGATAGCACTCATTACTTTGTGTTCAATAGAAAGCTAACTGTATTTAACAGGAACGATATTTCCTGAATCCGTGCTGTTTGTCAATGGATCGTTTTCTGCGAGGTAAATCATGATATTGAAACACAGTATACGTTCCAAGATACAACTGCAAATCGACGTTAGTGATATGAACCTGTATTTCAGGTGATTGCTCCTAGTTACTTTCTTGATTACGGGAGTGACCTGTACTACTTTCCAGTCTTTAGGTATGGCTCTTCCGTCGAGAGAGCGATTGTATCTGACTGACAAGCAAGGAGTTATTGTATAAGTGTACTGTGAAAGGAACCCAGCTGGTATACAGTCTGGACGAAAACCTTTGGCTTTATTGTGTGATTTACGCCACTTCGCTACACTTGTAAGTTACTCATGTTTGCAGCTATTCCACGTTCGAATGCTGGAATACTTACTTCGTCTTCATTGGTGAAGGAGTTTCGGGAAACCGTGTTTAGTATCACGGTTTTTAGTGGCACATTCATCGGTAACAATACCTTTTCTACCTTGCAGTGGAGATATTGGTTGCGTCTTGCTACTGCTGTACTTTCCACAATCTCCGCGTATTTTCTGCCAGATTTCGAAACAGTTTCATTGTGGAACCTATTAAAAGCATCTCGCACTAAGGTCCGTACTAAGTTTCGAGCTGCTGTAAAGTGTCACCAAACTTGGAGATTTAGCTTTGTTTTGATCTAGCATGCTGTTGTGTTGCGTCTTTACAGTTTTCTGGACTTTTTTGTGTACCAATAGGGTCATTTCCATCTTCAGTTAATTCTTTTGTATAAATCTCTCAACTGCCGTCAATACTATGTCTTTCAGTTAAAGGCACATGAAGACTAGGCTTACGTAGTTGGGAAGAAGAGCAGACTGTCTCTTAGGACGCCGTCTAGCTAATTTTTACGTTCTTTTTTAAACAGATATAACTTGTATTTATGTTTCGTAGATTTGGATGTTACGATATTGATCCCTCTACAACGATCTTACGGGCATTAATTCCCTTATCCGTCTGGATTGCTTTGGACTGTTTGTTGGTAAGAGGTCAAGTAAGTTTCCGTAATCTTTTACACGTCAAGTGAGCTCCTGAAATCATTGCTCAAAATAATTTTGCGAGAAAGCGTTTAGTATAATTTCTGACGATGTTTATACCACCACCGGCTATGAACAAGTAATTTCACCAACTATAACTGTATGCATTGGTGCCTATTTGAGATGATATTCCAGTTTTCTTTGAACTGTTTTCAAGCTGTATCATGCGAGTCGGGATTTCGGTGAAAGGAACTAGTTATTAATTTTTTCCATGTATCAAGTATAATCTCCATCCATTCTAAATCACAGGGAGTATCTACTTTATATTCATTACATGATAAACTACTACTAACAGTAACCAACACGTTACCACTAACTGCATTTAATCTATCCATTCTGAACACCATTAGGTCGTTTATAAAAATTTCGGCTTACCTTATCTCCGGCTTTAGTCAGCTTTCAGCACCTATAACAGTTTTAGCTTCTAAGCTTTCGATAAATGCTTGGTGATCTGGTTCTTTCCAAACACAGCTAGGACCTCTTACAACAACAGTAGGCAACTCTTGCTAGGTCTATCTTCGTCGTATGTATGTCCTACTCTCTTTGAAACTCAAGCCATTTCTGTACTTGCACGAGACCCTGTGACCCAAAGTCATAATTCCGAATATCTGTGATTTTACGGTCGGGGTCATTTCGCGAGATGTAAATAGGTGGAAACTGTATGTTTCTCAAATAAATGTGGAACTTGAGCTCTAAGAGGTGAGTAAGGCTCTTGGAGATGTGCAACACGTTCCTTATAGCTATAACATTCATGTGACACCCTCAACGATGACTAAACGAAACCGTCATGATACGTGCAATTCTTCTTTGAATCTGTTCTGTCTCTTCTACTTCTCCAATTTGACAGTGGTCCCAGAGTAATTCGAGAAACGCTCAAATCAAGGTTTTCTAATCGACCTTTTGCATGTGTGAATTAAAACTGTAACTGCCTTCGCCACGGCTAGATTTCTGTGTGTGTTTACAGCTGAATTTCACGAATAAATACTTCTACATCCTTGATCGCTTTTACTTGCAGACGATCGCACAAACTACAGTTCGTCGGGTGATATGGGCTATTTATGCACATTACAATGTGTTTATTTGTGATATTTAAAATCCGTCCTGAATATGGCGCTGTGCTATCTCAGCTTTTTGTTTGGTTCTAACTTGAGCCACTATGCTTTTGGGATAAAAAAAAACATTTGTAGATTACGATAATACGTTTTACTTACTCTCCTAATCTGTTAAAGTATTTGCTATATGCGCATAACATTTGAGACATTTGTAGAAAAAAGATTACACAGCAGCGAATGCATATTCGTATTAGCTGAACGGGCCTCAGATATGTGATTGTTTTCGGAAAATAGATCCCAGTACGCTGTCCTGAGTAGCGAAAGTTTTTGAGAGACAGATATCGCTAGGAATGCCCCAGGGATGTATGACATGACCCATCTTGCTCTTTATATGCGAGTACAAGAGCGAAATGACGGGCGGGGTGAGCAGCGATTTGTGACGACGCTATAGTCTACGCGAAATTGTTATATTTGAATGACTGCAGGAGGATATAGTATCAGTTGGACAGAATTTTTATTTAATGTGGAGAGCGGCAGAGCCTTCTAAATGTGGAAAAGTGTGAATTAATTCAGATGAGTAAGAGAGCTAATCTTTTAATATTCGTGTATAGTGGTGTGCTGCTTGACATATTCATGTCGATTAAACGTCCAGGCGTAACGTTGCAAAGTGACATGAAACGGTACAAACACATCAAACCTATTTATTGAGGTAATTCTAGGAATGTGTAGCTCATCTATAAAGGAGATCTGGTACAAAACACTTGCGCGATCTATTCTTGAGTACTATTTGAGTGTTTCGGTTCTCTGTAAGTTCAAGTTAGAGGAAGACATCGAAGCAATTCACGCGCTGGTTTTGTTACCGGTAGTTTCGATCAACGCACAAGTGTTATGGAAATGCTACACGAGCTCAAATGGAAATCCTTGGAGGGTACAGCTCGTTCTTTTCGCGAAACGCTACTGAGAACGTTTAGATAACCGGTATATGCACAAGACTGCAGAACCTTCATCTGCCACCAACATTCATCTCGCTTACGAGCCGCGAAAAAGAAGTAGCAGGGCTCGTCAGGAAGCATATAGAGAGTTTCTTTCCCTGTGCTCTCATTACGAGTTGAACAGCAAAGGGTATGACTAGTGGTAGTAAAAAGCACCCACCACCTTGCAACATATGCTGTCTTTAGGAGTACGCACGTAGGTGAAGACACACCTGTACATTTTGTGATGTGAGTCATTTATCTGTAGATTGTCGGTAGTGTGCAGTCTAAAATGCGTAGATACAATGTTAACTGTTTCTTCCTTACCCGAACTACAGTGGCATGACGACTGAACGTCACAAGTAACAGTCAAATAACAATCTGATGCACTTTTGCCGTACTTCCTCGACCTTCCCACAATTCTGCATCGAGTAACCGTTTTAATTTCCCCCCCCTCCCTACCCCCCTCTCCCCCCCTCCCCCCGTATTCCTAAATGGCATTATTTTCGACTGAAAGCTGTGTGCCAAATTGATTGTATCTGGTTATCAGGCTCGGCACTGTAATGGATCACTTTGAGAAAACAGAGTTAGTTCTCTACGCTTCTCTGTGATCAACGACCGCTATTCAAAGTTCTAAAATATTATGTATTTATTGCGTGAGCATGCCAAAATAAGGCCTATAGTTTTAATATGCGGCTGCCACTGGATTACAAGGTCTCTAGTCCGAATGTAACGCATATCAGATTATCGTAATGTTCGAACTGTACTCACAAGAGTTTCATAATTAGGGAATGATGATGATTACACAAGAAAGAATATTTGTTCGACGACAAAGCATCCCATTGTTACATGCGTGAGTTTCCAGATAATTACGTTTGATTTCTCAATCCCTCTCCATATTCTTTCCGGAATGTATGGGGGAGTTTTTATGGTCCAGAAGTTTATATAAGTGTCCTGAATTTTATCCGCATTCGTAGTATTGTCCAGAAATTTGGGTCTGTATTATCACGCTTTGGATTTTATCTCCTCTAGTCAGCTATCAACGTATACATTTAAAACAATCCACTATTTGTTTCAGTTATTTGTGTCATTATAGAGTCTGGGTTGTCCACGTCTCTTTTGTGGCTTATGTTTGACAGTAAAGCCAGTTCTGGAATGCAGACGACACCGAACTCGGGCATGGTGTTACTGAAGTGCTAGAGATTTACTAGTAGCACATTCTAAACGAAAATTTAGTGATGATCATAGCATTAAACACCGTCACTAAAGGAACAAAGCTGATGGTGCAAGCGTAGATACGTATACAAGAAGAGGTATGGCAGCATATTTTTCATAAGACAATTTTTGTTATGAATGAGAATGCAATGAAAATTGTTTTTAAAGAGAATATCTGGCATAAATATGGTGTCATAGTATTTATTTACTATAGTATGCACGTTCGGAGCACAGCGTCTTACGATAGAGAATTATGTACTATTGGAAGACTGGTAAAGAAGATAATCGACGCGACTGAGATTTTATGCTAGACAAAGATGCTGAAAATTTGGATGGACAGATAACATAAGAACTGAGGAAGTTCTCTGCAGAATAGGCGAGAGGAGGAACATTTGGCACACGCTGAAAAGAAGGAAGGACAGTATGATTGGACATGTGTTAAATTACCAAGAATAAACTTCCATGGGCCGGCCGGTGTGGCCGTGCGGTTAAAGGCGCTTCAGTCTGGAACCGCGTGACCGCTACGGTCGCAGGTTCGAATCCTGCCTCGGGCATGGATGTGTGTGATGTCCTTAGGTTAGTTAGGTTTAATTAGTTCTAAGTTCTAGGCGACTGATGACCTCAGAAGTTAAGTCGCATAGTGCTCAGAGCCATTTGAACCATTTTAAACTTCCATGGTATTCGTCGGAGCTGTAGGGGGTAAAAGCTTTGAAGTACGGGATTGGAATACATCCAACAAATAATTAACGTCTTATGGTCGGGTTTCACAGTAATGTAGATTTTTTAAAGGGCATCATATTCGCCGTTGACTGTAGAAATATTTATTTCATAACTCCAGTTTCGGCCTTTGGGACATTTTCAAATATCACTGCAAAAGATTTTGCTTCAGCCCATGTCAGACTTTAAAATCCTTCGATATGTAGACATGTCATCGTCAAAGCCCAGCTCTGACGATTCCATGTACACGTGTGCTGATGAAAATGTTTGACATGTACTGAAGGAAAATCTTTTGCAGTACCACTTGAAAATCACCCACAGGCCGAAATTGTGCTATTCTAAAATGAAGAGGTTGATACACGAGAGGAAAAAAAAAGAAACGTTTCACTCAGTTCATTATGTGACACTTAATTGGCTCTGAGCACTATGCCTGTCACACGTAATTCACGAGATCGCAGGGTCGCGACAGTAATGCAGAACTGCATCAGACCAGTTTTAGCGTTGATAACCTCAATAATGGTAATGTAGTTGTGCAGTATCACTTTTAAAACTAATCGAAAGAAAAGACTAATGGCTGTGTATTGCTCTATGTTTCTAGAAACTACGTGTGCCCTATAGACTATAGCAATGTACTCTGTGTGGAGCATACTTACCAACGAAAAAGCAAACCATTCCAAGCTGGGGATGTAGGTCTTGAATGAAAGTGGGAGATGTTCCGGAAATGATTGCCCACCGCTTCAGTAACATTCAGAGAATTATCACATATATGGCTAAACAAAAAGCTTCAATCAGACTATATGCGTAATGAAATTTACTTTTAATTGACCATTACATGCTTTAGATTATAAATCATTGTTTTTTTTTACGTAGGACAACAACAGTTTGCTTTACCAAGAGCGCGACTGAAGAAGAAATGGGAGTAGTACGGACCGTGGAGGCACATTTCCAGTTCATAAATATACCGTCAAAAGTTGAGGATTCTCTTATTGATGGGAGTTCGGCAAGCAGGCAACAAGATGCGTAAATCTGGAAGATGGCAGCACACAAACTTTTCTAATAACTTTTAATTATAATTTGTTCTATGATAACAGCGGAAAATGTCGTCTTCCTAAGACGCTTTGCACAAAGCTGCTTTGTTGTATTTCTCTTCCTAAGCCGAAAGTAATTGCTTCCAAAGCACTGAAACCTTGCTTCTATACTTTTTTTAGTTTACTTCTGCTCTGAACATGAAGATTATTACTGCCTTAACCAAAAACATGAATGATGAAACAGTCTTACGCAATCTGTGCAGCTATAGCCATTGGAAAACGCCGCAGAGCTGTTTTTCAAGTGGGAGATTGGCGAAAATCTGATTACATTTACACTGAGCGCAGTGAGATGCGATGTGATGGCGAGCCGGATGGTAACGAGCGAATGGTAACTGAAATCGTGTGCCGATGGGCAGTGCCGAAATGGCCCATGGCGTGTGCTGTCTTCAGCTGCCAGTTACAGCGCTATGGACGTTCTCGCTACAAGAGAAGCCGAACACGCTGAGAAATATCAAGCAATGACGCCGACGCAGCCGCAGTCTACATCCTCTTCAGTCTGTGAGTACACGCATGTGGACTTCGAGGTTTTACTTTGTAAAATTAATAAAAAATTTTACCAGTTCAATATATGTAGTACACGTTCGTGTAGGTTGCGTGGATTCAGTTTTTGCATACCAAAAGGAATTTGCAGAACGATCTGCAGAGAATTGATGAATAGTGCAGTCTCTGGTAATTGACCCTGAAAGTAAAGGAATTGTACATATTGCGCATACATAGGTAAAAAAAATCACTACTGTACAGCTACACTGTTGGTGACAAACAGCGAGAGACAGTGCCTGCCGTAAAATATCTAGGCGTAACCTTAAGTGGAATGACCACATAAAAGAGATAGTAGGAAAAGCAGGCACCACACTCAGATTCATCAGGAGAATCTTAAGTAAATGTAACTCAACCACCAGAGAAGTGGATTATGAGGCGCTAGTTCGCCCGATTCCCTATCAGGTAGGACTGATTGAGGAGAAGATGCAACGAAGAGCGGCGCGTTTCGTCGCGGGATCGTTTAGCTGGCGAGAGAGCGTAACGGAGATGCTAAACACACTCCACTGCCAGACGTTACAAGCGAGGCGTTGTGCATTTAGGAGAGATTTACTGATGAAATTTCTGGACAGCACTTTTCAGGAGGAGACGGACAACCTATTACTTCCCCCCACATACATCTCGCGTACTGACGACGAGCAATTAGAGCCAATACAGCGGCTTACGGACAGTCATTCTTTCCACTCTCTGTTCGCCAGTGGAACAGGGTTGGAGGGATCAGATAGTGGTACTGAAAGTAGCCTCCGCCACCCACCATTAGCTGGCTTGCGGAGTGATGTAGATGTAGATGTAGATCCACGTTACACTGGCGTCGCTCTTTACGCCCCTCATGCGTCAGGTAGCAATGGCTACAGAAATGAGGCTGCTTGGCCAATGTACCACATTTATTTTAGCCGTTAACTTGCGATCTCTTAGACCTCGCGATAATTTCCGAAATCGCACTCCAAGGTCAGTTGTGGCGGAATGCATCTATACTCGCCGTACTCTCGTTAAACTGCCAACCCTACAATCTTTTGCTGTCGGTTCCCTTATCGCCTTCTTTATTTGTTGTCAACACTTGTTAATGACAGGTGTTAGGGTCCCCTGGACGCGTGTCTTGCGAACTACGTACCCGTTTTCTTCAGTATGGTACCGTGTGGTACAAAACGTGTTCACAGGAAGGTGCCACTTTTAGCTTTCCCAACTTTGATGAAATTGTTAATCGCTGGATGGAGGAAAGGGTCAGTGATATAGATCAAGAAGTAGACGAACAACATGACAATTTTACATTTGCCAGGGATCACAGATATGCTATCAAACAAGAGCATCATTCAGAGGAAGAACTGCAGGATAGTTGTGATGGATATCTGTCTGTTTCGCCAATTACATACTTAAACTGTTGATTAAAAATCTAAAATATTCTGAATGGTGATAAGAAAATAGACCGCAGCAATGAATGTCAATTTTTCCGCCCTTCGAGTGGAATTTTTATGCGCAATTTTAACCCTGGAATTTAGTATCACGCGAAAATTTAACTCCATACAGATAGTATAATTTTTCTGAGATTCTGTTCTTTAACGGTCCATTTACATAGACTATTCCAAAAAACCACACAAAAGTACACTACTGGCCATTAAAATTGCTACACCACGAAGATGACGTGCTACAGACGCGAAATTTAATCGACAGGAAGAAGATGCTGTGATATGCAAATGATTAGCTTTTCAGAGCATTCACACAAGGTTGGCGCCGGTGGTGACACCTACAATGTGCTGACATGAGGAACGTTTCCAACCGATTTCTCATACACAAACAGCAGTTCACAGGCGTTGCCTGGTGAAACGTTGTTGTGATGCCTCGTGTGAAGAGGTGAAATGTGTAGCATCACGTTTCCGACTTTCATAAAGGTCGGATTGTAGCCTACACCGATTGCAGTTTATCGTATCGCGACATTGCTGCTCGCGTTGGTCGAGATCCAATGACTGTTAGCAGAATATGGAATCGGTGGGTTCAGGAGGGTAGTACGGAACGCCGTGCTGGATTCCAGCGGCCTCGTATCACTAGCAGTCGAGATGATAGGCATCTTATCCGCATGGCTGTAACGGAACGTGCAGCCACTTCTCGATCCCTGAATCATCGGACGGGGACATTTGCAAGACAACAACGATCTGCACGAACAGTTAGACGACGTTTGTACCAGCATGGACTATCAGCTCTGAGTCCATGGCTGTGGTTACCCTTGACGCTGCATCACAGACAGGAGCGCCTGCGATGGTGTACTCAACGACGAATTTGGGTGCACGATTGGCAAAACGTCATTTTCTTCGGATGAATCCAGGTTCTGTTTACAGCATCATAATGGCCGCATCCGTGTTTGGCGACATCTCGGTGAACCACATTGGAAGCGTGTATTCGTCATCACCATACTGGCGTATCACCCGGCGTGATGGTATGGGGTGCCATTGGTTACACGTGTCGGTCACCTCTTGTTCGCACTGACGGCACTTTGAACAGTGGACGTTACATTTCTGATGTGTTACGACCCGTGGCTCTACCCTTCATTCGATCTCTGCGAAACCCTACATTTCAGCTGGATAATGCACGACCGCATGTTGCAAGTCCTGTAGGCCTTTCTGGATACAGATAAGGTTCAACTGCTGCCCTGGTCAGCAGAATCTCCATATCTCTCACCAATTGAAAACGTCTGGTCAATGGTGGCCGAGCAACTGGCTCGTCACAATACGCTAGTCACTACTCTTGACGAACTGTGGTATCGTGTTGAAGCTGCGTGGGCAGCTGTACCTGTACACGCCATCCAAGCTCTGCTTGACTCAGTGCCCAGTCGTATCAAGGCCGTTATTACGGCCAGAGGTCGTTGATCTGGGTACTGATTTCTCAGGATCTATTCACCCAAATTGCGTGAAAATGTAATCACATGTCAGTTCTAGTATAATATATTTGTCCCATGAATACCCGTTTATCATCTACATTTCTTCTTGGTGTAGCAATTTTAATGGCCAGTAGTGTATGTGATTTTGTGTGGTAAATAGTAAAATACTGTAGGCTTTATTTAATACAATAAAATAAACAAGGAACATTTAAAATAATTATTTAAATAATTGTAAAGATAAATGTCATACAATATAAACTGGAAACTGAAAACCATTTCCGACTTAAATATTCATATCAACATTTGGGTACTAGAAAACCCATCTCGTTACTGAAGAGTCACCTCGTGACGTAAGGTTAAATCTCTACGCACACTTATTGTCCTAGCTGGATCGCTGGTAGAACTTGGGAACTGGAGAGTGATTCCATCTTGTGATTCCATGAGAATTTTTACAGCCACATTTCACAATGCACTAAGGCCCATGTATGTCAGTGCATGAGGTCTCTCTGGTCTCAGTTTAGCTGAGGCTGTTCCTTCGAGTATTCAATTATTGACATCGCAGAATTTACATGGGAAGCTTTAGAAGGTTTGAAATGTACCTGATGGATCTGATCTGTTATTCAGGTGACAGTCAGTGACTAGTCCACGTTCAAAACCACTGATCTCTCGTAATGGACCATTCTGCTGTTGCTGCTTCTGTACTGACAACACAAGACACCTGCTTTTGTGATGGTGGGACCTCTCCTAGTTGATCTGATGGTCAATTCCGAATTTACATGGGAAGCTTTAGAAGGGTTGAAATGTACCTGATGGATCTGATCTATTATTCAGGTGACAGTCAGTGACTAGTATACGTTCAAAACCACTGATCTCTCGTAATGGACCATTCTGCTGTTGCTGCTTCTGTACTGACAGCACAAGACACCTGCTCTTGTGATGGTGGGACCTCTCCTAGTTGATCTGATGGTCAATTCCGAATTATTATACAGGGGTGTCGGGATACTTTTGATATGTAGTGTATATAACATCACACAAAATTAAGTACAATTTTAATACTTACTATTAAAATAATTGCATTCTTAACTACCAAAATTATTGATTATTATTGGAAGAAGTGTAGGTTAGTTTCTGTTAAAATGATTTTAGAATGACTCTCTGTCAGTACTGCAACAAGATTAACTAATGACATTGGTAATAGGTGCACATTTCAACAATACTTTTTATTGGTACAATTGGAAAGTGGGGCAACGTACTGCCCAGAGGGCCATCATCATGCGTTTACCTTAGCACTATTTCATTGTTATCAATGCAATGCCGGAACAAACTAAACGACAAACGGAAAATATAATATTTCTACTTACCTTGTGTTAGCTCACGTGGAACATTATATTGGCGTCATCAAGTAGCAGGTTACATTTACTATGCGCGAACTATCTAGGTTGTGACTAGGGACACGCACCACAAAGAAATCTGTTGCACAAAAATTGAAAGCAAAGTAATATCTGCACCTTAATGCCGTGGAGCGAGCCCCAATGTAACGTAAAATACCTAGACATAATTATTTTATATGTGCTTAACGATCTGAATTTTTCAGTGAATAGGTAATAAAAACTGTGCCTGTATTCGCGTCGCAATGCCTAGCATCAAATTCGCAATGGCATCCACTCAAAATCTTGACACTTCAGTTGGTAAAACTACTTCAACCTTTCAAAGAGTAGGTGCACGCGTTATGGCTGTTGTTTCCAAACCACATGTGATACAATCGGGGTGGATATAGCTTCAAAGGCTGTTTTCATAATATCTAGGTCGCTTCCAAAGTGTCGTTTACGATCACAAGCAGCAGCGGGAAAAGTTATTTTGAGAATTACAGTAGCTTGGAAACAGGCCTCGAGCCTCCACGTTGGAAAAGTGGCTCAATGTTCTGGCTTCGTTTAGTATTGACGACGACGACGACGTATTAAGACGTCGAAGCTATGAGGATACTACTGTCCCACTGATATGAAGCTTAGGCGGAAACCTATTAGCCAATAACGTTATTTAATACTATCATTTTAACGCTATTTACAGAAGTATTTTATTTGAAATAAACGTTCATAAAATTTAGAATTACAGTTTGTTATTTGAAAAATTGAATTACTGACTTAGGGAATTTCAGGTCCACTTGCCACAAAGACAGCTGTTCTTCTTTAATGTCCAAACATAGTACAGCAACTTTTTTGCCATAGTGGGAATTTTTTTAAAATCAAGTATTGATTATGGAAATGCTGAATCTGGCTGGAATGATGTTAATGTTTAGTATCAATTCGTTTCATTCTTTTATCATCACTGCAGCTGTAGCGCCTTTAATTATTAGGTAGAGAGTTGTTACTTTCGTTTTCTGTATTTTTTATTGTTGTATTTTTGTGTCCCAGTTACAACTGCGTCTTTTTCAAGCTTACGTCATCATTATTGGTCTACTACTGGTCTCTTCATCTAGTATAATGACCTGGGTAGGAATTTTATTGTTTTAGTGGAATACTGAATCAGGTACATTATGATTTTGTCCTGGGTGATGAATTTTAATGTTATCATCGTTGACCGTCTTGAAGTGTGATCCACATTGTCTAACTTTTCGTGCTGTTTCCTGGATCTTCGTCTAATTTCATCGAATAGTGGCTTTATCTGCAGTTGATTGCGGATGTTCATATTTTTTGATATTTCTTGTATGTCTTAGTGCTCTACTTATCCTTCGTAAACATCTGTTTAACACAACGTGGACTCGGTTGCTCACTATAGTCCGATGCACGAACGATGGCGGTTCACCCATATCGAGGCACGGACTAGGATTGCAATGCTGAAGGTTCCAATCTACAGTTGCGATACGCGCATGCGCGTGATTTCCGCTTGAAGAAAGCGCATATTCTGCAAATTATGTCTCTCAAGTGATTATGTAGAATTTAGCAGTCGCCACCACGATCAACGATGAAACTCGCAACAAATGGAATCGAAAATGACTAAACAACTCGCTACAATCACATTTAAAGCTCGCTTTAGCCACAGGATTCGCAGCAGAGCGCTCCGTACACTGCTGAGCGCTCACTGGCTGTCGGAGAATATGTCACGTAGGTACACGGAACAAGCTAAATTCAACCGCCATCGTTCGTGACTCCAACGAGTAGCGGTATAAGATAATCGATGAAACAGTGGATTTACATATGCATACCCTGGTACTCGAGCCTAATTCCTGCCTCAGCAAGAAGGGAATAAGAGATTTTGTCACTCTTCCTCATTTTATCCGCTTCCGTCGTAAGTGCTCTCTGAACGTTAAATTTTTGTCATAAATGATGGCGAGATAATTAAGGGTTTGGGATTACGTGTTATGGTGCCCATGGAGGTATACATGAACGGGAGGGTTCGGATGTTTAGGAAAGAAATAGACAGCTGCGCACTTCTGCGCACTTAGTTGCAAGTTAATGGTTATGCACTTAATCTCCATCACTTTGAGTCGTTTCTGTGAACTCTGGATTTTTGTTTACGTTGTTGTATGTTCCGCTCATGAGGAAACAGTATGATAGGCATAATATGCCGTTGCAATGCGTTTTTCAGTCGGCATGTCGTTCACTTATATATTGAATAGAAGGAGACAACACAGAATCTCGTTGGATTCCTGAAGTTGTTTTTGTAGCTGATGGTTCAAATGGCTCTGAGCACTATGGGACCTAACTGCTGAGGTCATCAGTCCCCTAGAACTTAGAACTACTTAAACCTAACTAACCTAAGGACATCACTTACATCCATGCCCGAGGCAGGATTCGAACCTGCGACCGTAGCGGTCGCGCGGTTCCAGACTGTAGCGCCCAGAACCGCTCGGCCACACCGGTCGGCTGTAGCTGATCTTTGTCTGTCTATTTTTAACTCGTATTCTTCGATACTAGAGATATAAAGCGATTAGATTAATCTAACAGTCTGGAAGTATAGTTTGGGAACTTAGCTTGAAGTTCTCTCTCCAAACTTTTCAGAAAGCTTTTTTAATATTAAGGAATACTGCTACAGTAGATTTTGAAACGATGAAGTTTCTGGTGATGTGGTCAATGACTCATTGCACTTGTATTTCGGCAGATAATTTCTTTTGGAATCCCGTTTGCCCAGGCCTAATGGCGTTGCCTGTGGGTAGAACTTCTTCGGTTCTGCACACGATGATACGTTCGAAGACTTTACCCAGTGTCCTCAAAAACTTAATCGATCGGTAGTTTTCTTGTCCTGATTGATCTTTGTCAGGGTTTGGAACAATAATTTCTGCTAGACGATCTGTTGTGGAAAATATGCATTTAGAAGGAAACTATTGTATACATGGCCGTATAAACGGATTAAGAAGACCAATGTCTTGCACCGTATTTTCTGAAATTTTTGGTTGGTGGTTTTTTCTGGTTGTGGCACTTTATGTATTCCAAGGCGGCGAAAGATTGGTTTTATTTCGCTAACCGTGGTTAATTTTGGGTTAATTGTTGAACTGTTTGTTTGAGGATTTTTTTGAGCTACATAGTTAATTCGTCTTTCTTCGAGCTGTTGTCTGCCGTTTAAATTGATTTGGGGAAGTGAGTTCTGTAGTTCATAAGTTGCCAAAGATTCCGTCTTTAGCCAAAACTTTCAAATTGAAACCTTAAGCTCCTCGTCTTTGGCTCCATAGATGAGACCATACCGAATGTCTCATATGCGAAAGTATTTAGCACTCATCGATTACCGTTGCCACCTAGCGGAGAATATCAGTAATCACAACGAAGGCTTGTGGGTTCAGTAGATACGTGCAAGGCCGCCGAATGTACACTCCTGGAAATGGAAAAAAGAACACATTGACACCGGTGTGTCAGACCCACCATACTTGCTCCGGACACTGCGAGAGGGCTGTACAAGCAATGATCACACGCACGGCACAGCGGACACACCAGGAACCGCGGTGTTGGCCGTCGAGTGGCGCTAGCTGCGCAGCATTTGTGCACCGCCGCCGTCAGTGTCAGCCAGTTTGCCGTGGCATACGGAGCTCCATCGCAGTCTTTAACACTGGTAGCATGCCGCGACAGCGTGGACGTGAACCGTATGTGCAGTTGACGGACTTTGAGCGAGGGCGTATAGTGGGCATGCGGGAGGCCGGGTGGACGTACCGCCGAATTGCTCAACACGTGGGGCATGAGGTCTCCACAGTACATCGATGTTGTCGCCAGTGGTCGGCGGAACGTGCACATGCCCGTCGACCTGGGACCAGACCGCAGCGACGCACGGATGCACGCCAAGACCCTAGGATCCTACGCAGTGCCGTAGGGGACCGCACCGCCACTTCCCAGCAAATTAGGGACACTGTTGCTCCTGGGGTATCGGCGAGGACCATTCGCAACCGTCTCCATGAAGCTGGGCTACGGTCCCGCACACCGTTAGGCCGTCTTCCGCTCACGCCCCAACATCGTGCAGCCCGCCTCCAGTGGTGTCGCGACAGGCGTAAATGGAGGGACGAATGGAGACGTGTCGTCTTCAGCGATGAGATTCGCTTCTGCCTTGGTGCCAATGATGGTCGTAAGCGTGTAGGTGAGCCCCACAATCAGGACTGCATACGACCGAGGCACACAGGGCCAACACGCGGCATCATGGTGTGGGGAGCGATCTCCTACACTGGCCGTACACCACTGGCGATCGTCGAGGGAACACTGAATAGTGTACGGTACATCCAAACCGTCATCGAACCCATCGTTCTACCATTGCTAGACCGGCAAGGGAACTTGCTGTTCCAACAGGACAATGCACGTCCGCATGTATCCCGTGCCACCCAACGTGCTCTAGAAGGTGTAAGTCAACTACCCTGGCCAGCAAGATCTCCGGATCTGTCCCCCATTGAGCATGTTTGGGACTGGATGAAGCGTCGTCTCACGCGGTCTGCACGTCCAGCACGAACGCTGGTCCAACTGAGGCGCCAGGTGGAAATGGCATGGCAAGCCGTTCCACAGGACTACATCCAGCATCTCTACGATCGTCTCCATGGGAGAATAGCAGCCTGCATTGCTGCGAAAGGTGGATATACACTGTACTAGTGCCGACATTGTGCATGCTCTGTTGCCTGTGTCTATGTGCCTGTGGTTCTGTCAGTGTGATCATGTGATGTATCTGACCCCAGGAATGTGTCAATAAAGTTTCCCCTTCCTGGGACAATGAATTCACGGTGTTCTTATTTCAATTTCCAGGAGTGTATTATTAGGGTGGCACGTTCCACAGCTAGTGAGAGGCTGGCGAAAGCTAATGTTGATTTCTTAAGGGATGTCAAATGCAGAATGCATTAGATATCAAGTCGATAAGAAGAAAATTTTGATACAGAATACATGTTGAAGCAGTGTGAAGGTAAATGGGAAATGCAGGAAAAGATCACCACATAATACTGCATTTCCCATGCGAATTAACGCAAGAAAATTAATAATAATGTATTGTGAAACATTTCTTTAAGCTCTCAGAAGAAATTAACTGGAACTTCACTTTAGACGAAACCAACTGAATTCCTTTGTAGCAGCAGTTCAAAGGAAAGTGTTCAGCATCCAGTTTCCTTGTCTGATAGCGACCATCCTGGGCGCAGCTAGCCGTGCAGATTTCCGTTGAGCCGCGCAAAAATTGACATCCATCCCGCGTCACTAAATATATTGTGAAAGGTAAAATAAATAAACTCAGAGGCTACGCGTCGCTATAGCAGAATGAAACAGCAGATAGACTAGCCACTGCTAGCATGCTATGGTGCGAAGCGCACTTAACGGAAACCCTTACAAAACGGATACCACATTCCTTTTCAACCCTAACACGTTTAACTATTTTTATATGCAAAGACAGTCGATCACTGTTAATTTACAAAGTTCCAAGTTAAGAACCGCACTATTAAAACGCAACTCTTCCTGTGCGTTTTATCGGTGGTACGGTTGCCGGTAGATAAATTCATATTGGATTCTATTACATGTTTCGCATCACCACAGTTATAAATAGCTTTGATTGTAATTTAAAACGTTGTGCAGCAAAGCTTGCTGTTGCATTTTCAGCATCAAGCACTGGTTCGTGCGGATAATCCAGAATTGTAAGAGCAAAGTTAGGTTTTCATACGATACAGGATTACTTATTAAACAGACAAATTCACTCGTTTCTCGGAATTTCCATCGCTAACATTTATTAATACACAAAATACATGATTACTGAAAAAACCGGTCGATGTTTTAATTAAATGGCCCCTCTAAGAAAACAATTTGGGCTCATATGAATACTCTGTTTCTCTCTATGTATTTTCAGCTCAGATTGTTAGAATCACGGCAACGCAGAGCACATTGTTATATGTTCATAAATCCTTGAAAACTTAGCTCCTGTCGCTTCATTCAAAATGATATTCTTCCTTGCAGTCTAGTGGAAGTAGAAGCTTCATTTTGCGAAGATTTCATAATTTTGCATTTAGTGGAGCGTATTTTTTCTCAGTCACATTACAGCTAAACTGGAGCTACAACGATGGTCTCATGTCTTCTTTGTTCATATTGTACCCATGAAAGTTTTTATTAATGCATCAAATGTCACAGGGCTACTCAAGGTTAAAGGTTTCAGTATCGCAATAGAAATTCTTCTATTACTCCAAGTAATTACAATAGATCAAAAAAAAAATTATTAAAATAAAGCTATTAAATAACGTTAGTTTTCCTTTTATTAGTCGTTATTTATAAAAAGTCTATAATTATCGAGTGATGTTACAACAATATCAACAAAAATTTGTATGTCGTCTTGTTATCAGTAAATATTTCCGTAGAACAACTTGAAAGTGGTGATATCGGCTGAAAAAATTAGGTCAGATGTATGACCTATAGTGTAACAAATACACCCTAATAAATGAAAAATGGCGGCGCTTAATAATGTCATATAGCCTGTGTACCCCAGTACTAAGTAATTATGAAAACAAGAAGAACACACGAATATTTGCAGTGTTTACAATTTCAGTTGAAACTCACTAATTAGTAATTTGCTTCGCACGGAGAAAGCAAAGAACGACTTACAAATTCTGTGGGGACAGTGCTGCGAGTGACAGCCACATTTCCCGCCAAGGGTGGAAAAATTCAGCATCGCGAATGTTGATGTTGTGCAAGCATTTCTAACCAATGTTCATTTCGTACGACTCTGAAAAAGAACTTGTTTGCTCCATCTACATTTCATTTGTGTGGCTGCATATTTCGCCCGTCCCCATTTAGTTTTAATTCTCATAATTACGCTGACGGAGATG
This sequence comes from Schistocerca americana, assembly GCF_021461395.2. Lineage (NCBI taxonomy): Eukaryota > Metazoa > Arthropoda > Insecta > Orthoptera > Acrididae > Schistocerca > Schistocerca americana. The sequence continues at coordinate 971,642,860 of NC_060120.1, read as the reverse complement.
AAATGTGTTACCGATGAAGCACCAGTGCCATACGTATCAAAGGTTGTGGGTATCTTCATCACATAACGGGTATTAAGTCTGGAACAGCGCGACCGCTACGGTCGCAGGTTCGAATCCTGCCTCGGGCACGGATGTGTGTGATGTCCTTAGGTTAGTTAGGTTTAAGTAGTTCTACGTTCTAAGGGACTGATGACCTGAGATATTAAGTCCGATAGGGCTCAGAGCCATTTGAACCCAATTCACGTACCATATGCGTGGCACAGTCTCACTTATTTCGCGATAATGAAAAACGAGCTGCCCTTCTTTGAATTTTTTCGATGTCCTCCGTCAATTCCTTTTGATGGGGATCCCATAGCGCGCACCAGTACCTCAGAAAAGAAGGGTAAAGTGTAGTGTAAACAGTCTTTTTAGTGGATCTCTTTCATTTTCTAAGTTTGCTGCAAATAAATCGCATTCTATGCTTACCTTTCACAACATTATCTAAGACATCATTCCAATGTAATTTATTAATAATTGTAATCCCTAAGTGCTTAGTTGAATTCATAGCCATCACATTCGTGTGATTTATTTTGTAACCGAATTTTAATGTATGTCTTTTTTCATATTATCATTATTCAGAGTCAGTCCGCATTTTTCGTAGAACACAAATACCTTGTCTGAATAATTTGGCAATTGATCATCTGATGACCTTGAAAGGTGGTAAATGACAGCAATATCTGCAATCAACCGAAGAAGGCTGCTCGTGTTGTCTGCTAAATCTTGCAGAGGGCTTATAAAACTTCCTTGGGGAACGTTAAACAGTACTATTCGTCGACTTGTCCGTTAATTACTATGAACTGTGACCTTTCCGGCAGGAAATCAAGAATCCAGTCCCACAGTTGAGTACTCGATTTTATTAGAAATCGGTTGTGAGGAACGGGAAAAATCTAAAAATGTAGAATGAATTTGACATGCTGTTTCGGTAACACTCATTACCTCGTCAGAATAAAGTGCTTGTTGTGTTTCACAAGAACAAATTTTCTGAATCCTTGCGGGTGTTTGTCGACAAATATTTTTTTTCGACATAATTTCAAAAGTTCTAACTCAGTATATGTTCCAAAATCCTAATTCAGATCGACGTTGGTGATAGGAGCCTGTATTGGGCGGATTACTGCTATTTCCTACCTTGAGTATTGGTGTGACCAGTGCAACTTTCCAGTCTTGCTAGCGGTTGTATATAATTGCGCAATACTGAGCTGTTGTGTCAACATACTCTGAAAGCAACCCACTGAGTATACAGTCTGGAACCGAAGAATTACCTTTATTAAGCTGCTTCGCTACACCGAGAATAACTACGTCTAAGTTACTCATATTGTAATGTGTTCTTCATTCGAATTATGGAATATATAGTTCGTCTTCTTTGGTAAAGGCTGTGCCGCTGGTCCCGGCGGAGGTTCGAGTCCTCCCTTGGGCATGGGTGTGTGTGTTTGTGTTTAGGATAATTTAGGTTAAGTAGTGTGTAAGCTTAGGGACTGATGGCCTTAGCAGTTAAGTCCCATAAGATTTCACACACATTTGAACATTTTTTTCTGGTTAAGGAAAACCGTATTTACTAACTCTTCTTTTGTGGCTCTATTACCTGTACCATTACCATTGACATTGTGCAGTGAAGGTATTGATTGCTTGTCTCTGGTGTATTTTGCATATGACCAGTAAGTCTTTGGATTTTCTGCCAGATTTAGGCAGAGTCTCGTTGTGGAAACAATTAATAGCATCTAGTAATGGAGATCCGGCTATATGTCGAACGTTTTTTAGAACTATGTCAGTCTTAAAGATCTTGCATTCTTTAAATTTTGCGTAGTTTTAAAATTTCTTCTAAAACAATGTTCTGACCTGTTTTTTGTACTATGGGGGCAGCAGTACCTAAACTAAACTAAACTCTGTCCCAATAGGCCTCGGGGGCCTAAACGGTACTGATCGACCGCCGTGCCATTCTCAGTCGATAGGCGTCGCTGGATACGGATATGGAGGGAATATGGTCAGCAGACCGCTCTCCCGGCCGTTGTCACCTTCCGTGACCTAAGCCGCTATTTTTGAACCAGGTAGCTCCTCAATATGCCTCACAAGAGCTAAGTGCACCCCACTTGCCAACAGTGCTCAGCGGAACAATTCAAGTGGTAAAGGCCGACAGCGCTCAAGCTCGGTGATAGAAACCAATGTTATCGCTGCGGCAAAGCCATTTGCTGGAGGAATCGGTACTTTCTGTCATTAATGAATTTGGTATACATCTTTCAATTGCCGTCGGTACAATTTTTTTGAGTCTAAACCTTGTCTGGTCTACACCTATATAGTCCGACTGGGAGAAGTGAAGACTGTCTCTTAAGAGGGTGTCAAGGGAATTTTAACTGCTTCATTAAATAGATATTGTTGTGTCAGCTATTTCGGGAAGCAGGACCGACACGAACAAGGAAGGAGAAAAGTTGCGATGGCCGGTCGAGTTACGTCGATTCAGAGAGGGATATTCGAGTCATTGCTTTTGGTACGTTTTCTTCAATTACCTGTCTATCGAATAGTGAAAGACTATCGCCGGTAGACAACTAGCGAGGACAACTGATCAAGTGGCAATTGATCAGTCACCGACCGGAGTTGAAAATTATTCAATGACTAAAATCGCTATTAAAAATAGGGCGAAAATTTAGAGTTGCGTGTATTTTGTAATGCCACATCATAAAAAATAAAAAAAGTTGTTTCCAAAAAATAAGAAAAAAATTTCTGGGGTGGACCACCCTTGTCACTTAGGGGTATGAAAAATAGATTACGACCGATTCTGAGACCTATCGAATATACATGCAAAATTTCATCACAATCGATCTAGCCGTTTTGGAAGAGTATGGCAATAAACACTGTGACACGAGGATGTTAGATATAATCCTAACTAATTACTCCGCATTTAGTTTCATGCCATTTAACCCTATTCCACTATTGTTGACGTTCATCTTATAATGTATTTTCAAGATGCTATCCATTCCATTCAACTGATCTTCCAAGTACATGAAAGGTATTCGCAGCTGAGAATACAGACAACCATCAGTTGTGTAATGGAAGTAAGGAAATGGACATTTGTGCCCGATCGCGACTCGAACCCGAATTTACCGCTTTGCGTATCTGCGCACGACTTACGGCTGACTCAAATTTCCGTATGTCGTCGTTCATGCGTCATGACCTGCACTTGTTCACATTACGTAATTCCCGTACAGGGGAGGACACTTAAAGTCGCTGCATGGTGTGAACGGACAAATACGATACTGCAGTGTCTATGTTGTTAAGAAGTACGAGGAAACGTGGCCTGAGATACGCATCCATGTCCGAAGGAACATTGTATCCTAGTTCTTAACAACATAGGCGCTGCAATATCGTATCGTGCTCTACCAAGTCTTTTTGTCCTTTGCGACGGGGTTAGAACGTAATCCGGAGAGCTCGAGGTTTAAAATTTTTGCTTTCTGATGTTTACTTCTTCATCCAGTTTTCTAACTGATTTCTTTCGCAGCTTGATCGATTTTTTTCCGTCTTCTTTCTCCGTTATGTGCTGGACGTTTCCCTATCTCTGTCTTTCTCCAGAGCTTCCTCCGGAAGAGAATCTCTGATGTCTTAACAGATATCCTATCATCCTGTTCCTTCCTCTTGCCTTGCCTTTCCAGCTCACCCGATGTGCAACATGCTTGAGCACCCCATCTGAAATACTTTTATTTTCTTATGTTCCCGTTTTCTCACAGTCCGGCTTCACTACGAAACATTGCTACGCTGCAAACGTACTTTCTTAAAAATTTCTTCCTCAGATTAAGGCCTGTGTGTGATACCAGTAGACTTGTCTTGCCCAGGAATGTACAGACTGAATAACACTGGGGATAAGGTACAGTCCTGCGTCACTCCCTTAACAACAACTGCTTTACTGTTATATACGCTGACTCTTGCAACGGCAGTGAAGTTTCTGTGCAAGTTATACATAACTTCTCAGTGATTGTTAGGGTCTTCTAAACGCTTTGAAATCTATCTACTCGAATGAATTGCCTCACTGGCTGACAAGTCTTCCCTCGATTTAAATCTTTCCATATTACACCTGAGACGCCTTCCATCTGGACATGAAGCTCACTTAAGATAATTGTTGTATACAAATATATAGTACGATTAACTAGGTGTGGAGATTTTAAGAGGGCGAAAAGCCTGACTTATGAGAGAGATGATCACGCTTAACAGCGAGACTGCAAAATAAATGCTGTGTGGGAGCGCCTTTATTGCTTCGAGACAGCAGAGAACATTTTGCAGGCCCTTCAAAACAGCGGCTGGCGCGAAGCTAAACAGGCCGTCAGTAGTTTTGATAAACGGCCCCTGCGGGCTGCTTTATGCCCTACCCTTGACCGCCACAAAACGGCCTGCTGCTACCTTCGGCTTCCAAGGGTGGTATCCATTACGGACACAGCTCGCTCTGCTCATAATTCCCCATTACGTACGATGTAGATGCCATAGCTTCTGCTGCAACACGTCATCATTGTGAAGCAATGAAACAAGTCATTACTTCGAAACGACTTACAACTCACCCTTACTGTATGTATGTTTTGAGCAGCAGTGTCGTGGATATTTTACACCCGAAGTGCAGGATAGATAAATTATTCATACCTGTTGCACTTGTTCAGTGAAACCACGAACACGTTCCAGATAGCATACTTTAGTTTACTACTACCGACAGGCGTTAAGTGCGACGGCGGATCCAGAGTCGTGGCTTGCTAGTTCAGTCGATAAGAGCGGTACCCACTTTAGGCAGGATTCCAGGTTCGAGTCCCGACACGACGAACCTTTCTAATCTGCGAAGAAGTTTCAAAAAAGTACTTATTCCACTATGGAGAGACAGTTTTATTCTGGATTCCTTCTATTGTAGAAATAATTAAAAACTGGAAATTTTTTATGCCCCATCTGCTTGTGGTAACGGTTTCCTAAGTTGGGGTCAGCCGGGCAAGGTGGCCACGCTAAGGTATTCCTACTTTGTAAGCTGAGGCAGAAAATGGTGTGGATAGTTTACAATTACTGAACTAAAATACTGAATAGTTTAAATATCCCAGGACCAGATTAAGTGGGTTACATTATTCAATTTTCACAAAGTGACAAAATGGCCATTTTGCCCGGCATAAGCGGGCAAAGTGGTCACTTAATTTTAACCTCAATAGTAAGGGATAAAAATATTTTTAGCAAGGAACTAAACATATTTTATGGTAAAACCCGATTCGAAATAAATTAATTAAACTTTTCACAAATCGTTCAAGTGGCTCTACGCACTATGGGACTTAACATCTGAAGTCATCAGCCCCCTAGGACTTAGAACTACTTAAACTTAACTAACCTAAGGACATCAGAAACATCCATGCCCGAGGCAGGATTCGAACCCGCGACCGTAGCAGCAGTGCAGTTCCGGGCTGAAGCGCCTAGAACCGCTCGGCCACAGCGACCGGAAAACGTTTCACAAATAAAATTCAAACTTTCTTCCTCAACTCCTGAACAGAGGTCGTATGCTCAGAGGGAGAAGAATCAACACTAAATCCACAGTTCTTGTCGCGTCTCATCGGTCTCGTCAGAAAGAGCTCTTTTAGGGTTGGGTTTACAGATCTTTGCACTCTTATGGATTCTCCCTTCTACTCTTCAGATGCTTCCGGTTCAAAAATGGCTCTCAGCTCTATGGGACTTAACTGCTGAGGTCATCAGTCCCCTAGAACTTAGAACTACTTAAACCTAACTAACATAAGGCAGGATTCGAACCTGCGACCGTAGCGGATGCTTCCGGTTTTTTCTCCTTTTTTACTTCCTGGTTCTTCTCTTTGTATGCCTCTTCTAATGACTCAAGTCTCGATTTAAGTATCGCCACGGAGCCACTCTTTCGACCGCTGCTGATACTTTTTCCTCCCATAACACCCACGATAAATATCAGTCAGGCTTCCGAAAGCACCATAGTAAAACAACTGCAGTAATCAAAGTAACTGATGAGATTAAACATGCTGTGAACAGACGTGGAGCTACCATTCTAACACTGCTTGACTTTAGCACAGCTTTTGATACAGTTGACTTTGACATATTACTAATTAAAATGAAACGGCTGAATTTCTCAAACTGTGCAATACACTGGTTCGACAACTACCTCAAAAACAGAAGTCAACAAGTCATTTGTGGGTCGGAGAAGTCATCGTGGAAAAACGTTCGCTCTGGAGTTCCCCAAGGCTCCGTCATTACTCTTCTCACTGTACATTAATGATATTTCTTCAGTGATTCACTCCTGCAGCTACCATCTATATGTCGACGACATCCAACTGTACAAGCCCCAAGAACTTTGCTGACGCACTAGCGAGTATGAACGCAGATCTTTGCTGTGTTTCTCGATGGGCACAGAACCTAGGTATGAAACTAAACCCCAAGAAATCCCAGGTCATTCTTATATCTCATCCAAAGTAAATTAGCGAGTACTTTCGCGAAACAGTCCCTCAAACATTCCTCAATGGTACCCAACTACCATACCAAAAAACAGTAAAAGACCTTGGAATAATCTTGGTTGAACACCTAAACTGGGAGAACAAACAGTCACCGCTTGCCGGAAATCGCTCTCCTCCCTATATGCAATCCAAAAATTCAGAAAAATATTTCCAACCCATTTTAATCTAAAATTATTCAAAAAACTAGTCTTGCCTAATCTTTACTACTGTGATGTAGTTCAACACGGCACAAATAGTGAAAATTCGAGATGCCTCGAGCCAGTGATGAATGCTTGCGTTAGATACGTGTGCAATATACGGTTGTATGATCGTATCAGCCCTTCATACTCCCAGCTAGATTGGATACGCCCACATAAGGTACGCGATCTCCACACGAAGTGCTTACTTCATCAAGTCACTGGTGCCCCCAATACTTATCTTCTCACATTAAACCCCTATCATCATTCCACAACCCCAATACCAGCCCGGATACGTCTAGCATCTTGGCTGTACCTTTACATAACACAAAATATTTCTACGTGTCATTCTCCATCTCAGCCACACGACAGTGGAACGCGCTGCCCTGTGATCTGCGTCTTATCCAGAACCACTCAACATTCAAGAGGGAACTCAAAACTTACATATTAGGGATGGTATCGCCACCATTGTTGTGCCCCTCTCTTTCTTTCTCCTTTCCATCATAGCTTCGAATTTTACCATTCTATTTATCTTCCTCTAACCTAGCTACAACTTCTACATCTCTTTCACCCCATTCTATCGTCTTATGTCTCTGCTCGATGTGAATAACTCACAAGCTGCAAAAACATAACGAGAAAATTCCCAACTAGCAATAGGATTGATATTTATAAAAGAAAAATATGTTTACTTTCATATACATAGCCATTACTATTATTATTATTATTATTATTCGTGATTGTTATAATTATTTTTTATTGTTATAATTATCCTTGTACTACTGTTTTAATCTCTATTTTTTCTTTAACATTAATACTGTATAACACGTGGAATGTCCATAATGTTCTGTACAAACTGAAATTTGTTCAATCTGAGTATGCCTGGTTAGGTGTAAGAGAGTGCCTGAAGGCCCTAATCTTGCCAGGTAAAATAAATTCATAAATAAATAAAGTGCCCAGAATACACCGCTGAGATGCTCACATTGCCTGCATTGGCGTCACTACTGCTGTATACTCTTTAATACAAACATCTAAATTTCAATAAATAAATTAGGATTATGGATTCAAGATACGACAATTTCAATAAAATGTAATTAAAAACACGACACATGCCCTCTTCACAATAAATACACAAACTGACCACTCACATCAGAAAACTAAGTTCCACAAAATTTGTTATAACACTGAAGAGCGGCACAGCAAGCAAGTTACACTTCGTGGGGTGACTGGTCCCTCGATAGAGAATTAGTTAAAGCATTTCCCGCACCATGCCAACATCATACAACCCCAAGGACTCCAATAGCCACTTTTCCCGGCTCTTCCGAACATCTCCTGTCTAACCACATCGCGTTATCCAAGGGTTAGAGAAACTGACCCTTAACATCAGGATAACCAAAATAAAAAAAAACAAAAAGAAAAGTTACAACTCTGCGGAGCCGCACAACAAGTAGGTCAGATTTCGTCTTGTGACTTGCCCCTCCAAGGAAAATTAGTTAAAGCATTTCAAGCACCATGCCAACACCTTATAGCACCCAGAATCCCAACAGCAATTTTGACCTCTATGGCCACCTTTTCCACTCGACCCGACATCTCCTGGCTAACCACATTACATTGTACAAGGGGTGGATAAAGGTATGAATATGATGGGACGAGAAATATGGAAACACCTAAAACACAACGCGGTAGCAGTCCTAGACATTGGCATTCCAAACATCTTTCAGTCCCCTAGGAATGTTTTTCAAGAGAATCCTATACAATTCTTCCTGCAAAATAGTGGCAATTTCAGGCAACAATGCTGGAGGTGAATAGGGTTCACGCACCCTGTTCTCTAAAGTAGACCCCAAAGTCTCAACAATATTGAGATCTGATGACTGTAGCGATGCGATAATTCATCCTCGTGCTCACAATATCAGCCCTGGATGATTATATCTGTGTGAGCAGAGGCCACATCATCTTGGAACACAGCTCCATCATTTTGCAACAAACTTTGTAGCATGGGATGAACCTGATCAGCCAAAATGGTCACATAATATTCGCAGCAATACAACCTTACAGAGTACTCGTGGGGCCCAAGGAATACGACGATATCGGTGCCCAAATCATCTCTGAAGCTCCCGCCATGTTTCTCTCTTGGCAAGTTCAAAAAATGGTTCAAATGGCTCTGAGCACCACGGAACTTAAAATCTAAGGTCATCAGTCCCCTAGAACTTAGTACTACTTAAACCTAACTAACCGAAGGACATCACGCACATCCATGCCAGAGGCAGGATTCGAACCCGCGACCGTAGCAGTCGCTCGGTTTCGGACTGAAACGCCTAGAACCGCTCGGCCACTGCGGCCGGCTTCTTGGCACGTAAACCCTGCCGAAAGTTGGAAGCTGTGTGATACATTAGTAATCCGACGAAACGACATTCTTCTGTTTCTCCGTAAGCCAAGTGTTACGGCTTACGAACGACGCTTAACTGTTGCGAACATTTGCATTACTGACGAGTGGTTTTGGAATTCCAGCTCGCCACGAGATTTCTAGCTTCTGAAGGTCCCTTCACCTACGTTTTGGTTGTTACAGGGTTCGCGAGTGTGACTTTAGGCTCTACGGTAACTTTTGTAGCTGTCGTCCTCTCATTTCTTGTCTCCGTCCTCCTCGGTGATCGTCCGTCGCTAAGCTTATACAGTGTCCCGTCACATTAATCTGACGACTTGTCAGAAGCCTACACCCGTCAAAAGCCTCAATAACCATCTTTCGCAGCTCGACCTCTTTTAGACGTGCAGGAAGACAGTAAATGCGATTCTGGAATGTACCAAAGTGGATGTGGGGCCATGCCGATACCAGTGTTGTGGCCAGCTGCGATAGGTTTCTGGGTTAAGGATCCATGGCACGAACAGTGCGATCGAGGCTGTCACACAGATTCTTGATTGTTTTTAAACGTGAAGAGTGTGGTGGTCAGAGGAGTACGGTGTCGCCTAAGGAATTCCACAAAAACACTCCTCAGACCGTACTGTCCCATCTTCCGACCTGGCCCCTTCCGACCGTTGTTGGAGGGTGTTTGTATTCAGACGCTTCACACTCGATAGAGCATGAAACGTAATTCATCTGGAAATGCTGCTGTCGTCAGTGGACTTCCAGTTGCGGTAATGGCGTGCAAATTCCAGCCATCGTGGCCGATGATCAGTTGGCAGCATGGATGCGTGAGCCAGGGCCATATGCAGTAACGTTCTCTGAAACGGCGCTGAAATCGTTGCTCAGCAGATGTACGTCCTTTCGCCACTAACATCCCCAGGCGTCTTGCACCACTGCCATCTATGCCCAGTGGTGTAGGACGTAAGCCTGCATCGCGACTATAACGCAAGAGGTACAACACACGGTTTCAGTAGAAACGTGGTACAAAAAGTGTAGACTAATGAAGGAATCCGTAAAGGTCGCAGTGGTAACTTTCTATAGAGCTTAGCAATGGCGGCAGTACTGCACGGATACGAGAGCTGAGTACGAATGAAAATGTGAAAACAAGTGGTGTATTGCACTCTACAGGGCAACACGGCCGTGACACTATGCAACACGAACATGATAAAGAAAGTAACGAAAGTTACGAAACAAAACACTACAGATGCAGCCCACTGGAAGTGAACAGTGAAACGATAGGTAAGCAACTACTGTGTGCATCAGAAGAGGATCTAAAAGAATATGAAACAAAATTAAGAAAAAAGAGTATTGAAAGTTACAATATGGAACTTCCATTAAATAAAACATCGAAATTAGAAGGAAAACACAATAAAAGAGCTAAGATTGTTACGAATGACTACATAGTAGAAAAGGAAAACTCCTTAATGTATCTGGAACTACGACACGAGTATTTTAGAGAAAAACTCACAAAAGAGAAACAGAATAAACTGCTCCATAAAAAGATAATACGGCGTAAAATTAAAGAAAGTCAATTCTAACATTACAAATATTCGTGTTAAAAATGCAAATGTGATAGATGAATAGCGCAGAATAAATTTGTATTAGGTGTAAATTTAAGAGCTGGTTATCAGTGCTGACATTCGTAAACCACTTAGTTTAGCAAGTACTCTAGCAGAATATGAGAGTAGTGAAGCACATGGTTCTAATTAAGACTGCCTGATGAGAGACAGCTGGTGCAAGCATTCTGATCACTTATCAGGACGAAAGAAAAAGGAATGATCAATCAAATGAAATGGAGAAAACAGTTCCTCGTGTTTACTTTGATGGGTCACTTCTCCAAGCCTTTTGCGTGGAAGAAAAAGGAGGAGAAAAAGATGAAGAAGAACAGAAAATGATACAACATCATCTAGTACCTGAGTGGAATACAGAGAAACGGCATGGTACTGGAGAATGAACCAGGAATTGACAGCTTCTTAACTCCTGAAGTGCAGAAGGATATCGACAACTGTATTTGTGTATTTAAAGCAAAATAATATAGCAAACAGCATTAACGTAACGTATTTAGCCTAAGACATTGTGGACTATAATCGTTCTTACTGTGAAGTCATGGCCTATAAGATTATACAGTGATTATGCAAATGGTCTTGCTCCCCGTCTAACAGCACTTTATCGTAGACCGCTGGAGAATCGAAGTGTACCTAATGACTGAAAAAGACTGAAGGTTATTCCCGTTTTTAAGCAGATCCGTAGGATTGATGTACATTATTATAGGCTCATATCACTGACGTCAGTTACCTGTAGAAGTATGGAACATGTTTTGTGCTCAAGAATTATGATGTTTTTGGACAACGAAAATCTCCTCTGCAAAAATCAACATGGATTCCGCAGACAGAGATCTTGCGAAATTCAGCTCACACTGTTTCTTCGCGAGGTACATAGCGCTATATAAAATAGCGCTCAAATATTTGACACCATCAGGCAAAGACGGTTAGTGGAAAGGAATACGATCTTATCGAGTACTGGACCAGATTTGCGACTTATTTCAAGATTTCCTTGCAGACAGAACTCATCACGTCGCTCTTACGGAACAAAATCGACAGATGTAAAGCTGATTTTCCTAATATCCCAAGGAAACGTGACAGGAGTGTTACTATTCACACGGTATATAAATGATGTGGTAGAAAGCATCGGAATCTCCTTAAGACTGTTCGAAACTGATGCGTTTGAACATAAGAAAGTAGCAACTCTAGAAAATTTTGCAAAATGACCCGCAATGGATTGATGAACGGTGCAGGCAGTTGACCCAGAATGTCAATAAGTGTAGCATATTGCGCATAGATAGCAAAAGAAATCCACAATTGTACAACTAAATACTGATTGCAGAAACAGCATTAGTCCTTGTATGTTGATTTTGAGAAAAACGGAAAAATAAGTTTGCGGGCCTGAGTATTCTATTTTATTTTACAGCTCTATTTTACTTGGAACGGCACAGTCTCTGGTGATGTACAGACTCTGTTTTTAGTGATGTAATGATTAGATTAATTAATGATTTAAATACGGAAAGTTCGTAGATATGTGCTGTTCCTGAAATCAGTTGGTTGCCAGAAATGTAAGTCTGTGTTTTTCAGCAGTTTATTTGTAAATTTTTTATGTTCAATACAAAAATTGTTATTATTAGGCTACATTACAGTTTCTGAAGATCAGCTCTATTATTTCACATTACCAAAATTCTTATTTTATGTGTACATAACAGATTCTGAAGAACTACTTTTAACTACAAATTACAATCAGATAAATAGCAAGCTTAGTGAAATATTGCTTGTACCCATATCTATTATTCACTGTGAGGCCCCCTGCAGTCTACTGAAGGCCAGTTGTAGAGAGCTCTGTAAGAGGATAGGTGCTCTTCAGGGATATACGACTCCAATTTCTTGAGGTCAGCTATTTTCTTCTCACGTAGTGGTACACATTTTTCGTATGCAGCAGCCGTCGGTAGTGTTACTGTTGTTTTTAAATCAAGAAGTAAACGAAAAGTGTGCGTCACCACGCTTCCAATGTATGGTTCTGCAATGACGTTCCCACTACACTCACTGTTATATTCAAATTCCATGAATTCTCAAACGGTGAAGGATTGTTTCTCATTCCTTGTGAGCACTTTGCTGTTCATTGTTTTCCCGGTGACCCTCTGGCCACTAGACGACGTTCCACAAGCAAGCAGATTGCTTATCCTCCTTACCCTTTCGTTTGTGACACCAGGGATACTTAAGAAAGCTTTCTTGCATACATCTGATTGTCTAGTGCTGGAATTAATATAATACCGAAAACTGTTGCATTCTAGTTTGCAGTTGCCTCCTTCTGGTACTCTTCTTCGTCTTCTGGAAATATTACCTACAGTAATCAGCCCTTGGAGATAAGAATCTTGTGCGTCCTTTGATGTCATGTTGTAGAAAAGTGAAAATACTTATTTTCTCTCCTCTTCAGGAATTCTTCCAAAGCAGTTTCTACGACATCTACAAAATTACATAGATATTTCAGTCACGCAATAAATCATTAGTTTACTATTTTACTGACGTATAACCTACCGTATTTGAACATTACTTACTTGCAGTCCACACCAACGCTTTTCTTTGAAACTAGCTTTCCACTGTAGTTTTTGTACTCTAAACCTTCAATTTGCAACCTTTTTATGATTTCACGCTTATACTCCACGTTCTTTACAAATTTTTTCCTCTTTCTACTTTCACCACCATCATGTACATTCATAACTTCCCTGTTCAACATGGTTGTGCTTCACAAAGAAAAACCGTGCGAACACAGAGATGATATTACATAACACAAGTGTTCTTTCTCCTCTCACTCATAACGTCGGTATCTTGTTTGTCCCATTAAGAATTATGGGCAAATGTTGTTTCTGCATTCATTCGATAGAGGGAGCGCCATAACATGGAAATCAGCTCTTAACTCAATTTAACCAAAAATTGGACAAGTGTTGTTTCTGCAATCAGCGATTCAACTATATTATTGATGAAAAAATGCTGGAAACAGTATCCCGTAAAATATCTAGGAATAACTAGCCAGAGTGACCTTAAATGGGATGGCCACATAAAATAGATACTAGGAAAAATAGTTTCCCGACTATAATTCACAGGAAGAATCTGAAGAACCACGAAGGAATTTGCATATTAGTCGCCTGTTCGACCGATACCTGACTTGTTTATGAGTATGAGATGCTTACAAGATAGGACATACAAACAGAGAAGATGTAGTTACGAGTGGCGTGTTTTGCCATGGGATCTTTTAGTCTCAATCTGACCGTTACAATGCACAGCATGTTATAAGAGAGGCGTTCGGAATCCCAGAGAAGTTTATTTTTGAATTTCGAGAGAGCATTTTCCCGGAGGAGTCTGACAACAAATTGCTTCCTCTGCCATACATCTCGCGAAATGAGCGCGACGAGAATTCGACAAATTAGTGCCAACAGAGAGGCTTACTGAGAATCATTCTTCACTTGCGCCAGTTTCGATTTACGAGTGGAACAGGGTAGAGGAGGAGGACGGGGGGGGGGGGGGGGGGGCAAATCAGTTAGTGGTACCACTGGTACCGTCCACCATACCGTTAACTAGCTTGCGGAGAATGATGTAGGCGATACAGATGCGGATGTGAAGGCAAATATCATATAAGGCTACATAACAGCTGCTGTTATGTTTCCACAAGCGTAATAAACTGGCAAAGGTTTCATTATATGTTTTTGCATGAATCCTTTAAAAGATCTGGTAGAAATGTAATTAAAATCACAGTTATTAAATTCAGCTGTTACAAATCACTTTTTTCATTCATTTGCATTTAATAAATTCCATTTTATATCATTGACAAAAATTCTATTTGCTTTGTTTCACATACTTTGCTTGTATCCGAAATTAAAACGAGTAGTTTGCAAATCCAGTATTTATTTAATTTTACGCGTCTGTTCTGTGTATCTGTTTGAAATACAGCTGTTAAATTAATTTATTAATACGTAACACTGTATCTTAAATTAATTTATTAATACGTAACACTGTATCTTAACGTGGAAAATTCCATTCATTCTAGCTGGCGCTGCTGGATTATGTGGAAGCTCTCGGTATCATTCCCTTCTTGTGCAGTTAAGATGTTTTTCTAGGCAATCACTTCAACGAATTTTCTCATAAGATTTTCTTTGAAAAATTTAAAGCTGAAATTCGTTGGGTAGGCTATTAGGAATATTTAAAGTTAATGTAGGACACTCAGTCTGAAAGCTACGTTCTGAAATTAGGAAAAGAGTTAATTCATGTTGTCTGGCAATGGGTATTTATTTGAGATGCCTCTAATAAATGATGGTTAAGTCTTTAGTACATTCTAGGCCAGACGTCTTATTCGGCAGATCAAGAATCGACGTAAAGAATAGAGAAATTTGTAAATTTGTTCACTTTGCACTGCGAAGTGCCGCTGCAGACATCAAGTTCTAGGGTATTTCATCTGGAGACGTAAATCTTAAATTACGTATCCATGTAAAGTACTAGTAATTTGTTTTCATTAATGTTTCGTTGACGGCTATTTAATATCTCCATTGTATTCTCCAACAACTAGGGCAGTATAACATAATAAACAATATCTTCTTATCCAACGCGAAACTTTTCATCTCAGCTTGAATCCTGTGCACTACGTTATCCATAATTTTTAATAACGATTAATTTTCTTGTCTCTCTTTGAGTTGATATCTTCATGTTTCACATAGTTAATGCTCGATATCCTAGCCCAAACACGAGAGTTGTATGCCAACAATACTTTAACAAAGCACTTTATAAGTACCATTTAGGTTTACCGTTCTTTTGCAGGAACGCTTTTCAGAATATTTCCGTTGTTTGTCCAACGTTTATATCTATTCACGTTTCACCTTCATTCGTGACTTTGCTCCGAATGTACATATGCGGACTGCAGTCATTCGTATCTTGACGACAGCTGCATATGTCAAAAGGAAACATTCTTTGCCTTGAAACAGCACTCCTAATGGGCAGTCGCCTATAAACTAAATTTCTGGATCCCTTCATAATTTATAGAGTGACTTAGAAGGAAACAATTATTGAAGCATGTGAAAGAAAAACGTAAATTAGTTACAAACTACGGCGTGCACACACTTTAGCCAACATGTAAACGTCACTACAGATATTCGGACTTAGGTTATGATATGTTCGATATACCTGCCACCATTACCAATGATGCGCAGACGAACAGCGAAATGCTGCTTGACCCGCTGAAGTGTCGGAACATCAATGCTGTCGATGACCTCCGGAATGGCTGTTTTCAGCTCAGCAGTGGTTTTGTAGTTATTGCTGTACGCTGTGTCTCTAATATAGACCCACGAGAAGGAGTCACAGGTGATATGATCCGGGGAATATGCCGACCAATCAAGGCCTACGCCACCGACCTCTGGGTAGCCCAGAACGGGGTCTCCAAAGTGCTATTCCAGGACATCAACAACTCTCCTGCTTCTATGGGGTCGATCTCCGTCTTACATGAACCACATCTTGTCGATATCAGGGTTAATTTGGATAATGGGGATGAGATCATCTTCCAAAATCCTCACGAACCGTTTCGTAGTCACCGTGCCATCAAGGAATATCGCAACGACTGGATACACACCACAAAGTCCTGCATTGAGCGCGAAGAGACATTTCGACCGCGAAATACAGATTCTCAGTCCTTCAGATGCGCCAATTTTGCTTGTTGACGAACCCATCCAGATGAAAGTGGTCTTGGTCGCTAAACCAAACCATGCATGCGCATGCTAATTCCCATCAGCCCCTCCCCCCATCCCCCTCCTTGTCAGCCGTATAGTTTCAACGTCCTAACGCAGTTTTGACGATTTATTTCATATAGTTCAATAACTGTCTCCCTGTATATAACATGACCCACGCACTTACATGTTTATGTGTGCATGATGGAATACGCATATAATAATAATTTTAAACGCGGTGACAAAGGATAATGTGGCATCATTTTCTCGTCACATATCGACCGGCGAAATTTGCAGACCGATGGTGGCTATTTGTCGTTCATGTTTGAACAACAGTTTATCGTAAACTGAACAGTGTCGAATCAAATCGTGTAGGACAATATTTTGTGCGAGTAGTGGGATGAGTTTCATTTTCATGTCTGTATGCCTTTACGGTAGCAGTTATTTTAATGGGGTTTTCCAGTTACTGAGCGTTATTTTATGCTCATGTTCAACTTTTTTTGGAAATAATTATTCCTTCATTCAAATCTTTATTAACAAACAACAGCGCACATCTTAAATACTACGTAGATAATTTTCGTCCGGCAAACTGATGAGCCTATGCAGCTCAAAATGGTGAACTTACACCTCTGCTCTGATAGCGCAACTACACGTTTCGCACGATTGAGGAAGTGCAGTCTGCAATTAAAATTAAACATATGTACATTATCAGAATTAGATTTCCTATGGCGTGAAACTCAAAAATCAAATTTCGTGGAGTGCATTCCAAATTGCGGCCACTTGAAAACAGAGGTACTGAAAATCGACCTGCATTTTTTGCCTTTAAATGTTTATAAATAACAAACATTAGGAAATATATGTTTTTTAAGTACATATCAAAGTTACAAATGTCTGTTTTATAAAATCCAGACAGGCTTCCAGTTGTATAGAGCAGATTTCGTAATCATACGAAGCAGTTTACAAAACGTTGTCTCGCGAAATGCACATTTAATGTTTTGCGTTCGATTTTCGTGTTTATAGCCTTAAAGCTTTTCAGCTTACCATTAATCTGATAGTCCTGGGCCATACAGTATCTTCCTCTTCTTGGGAGGTCTCATTTTGTAAATTGCGAATCTCTCCAGGCGCAATTCTAGCTTCGACGCTGCTCTGGAGCGAGCGCCGGGTCGAACACTTGAGTTTTTGTCCCTTTTCGTGGCAAATGAGCAAGACTGCGGTGCTGATAACGACACCCATGACTTTCATGTTATGCAACACAACCTCAGAGCTGTAGTCAGAAATGGCACACGCCCAAATGTGAGCAATCTGGACAACTTTTACACTTGTAAACACGTGTTTTGGAGCAGAAATCCAAATTTCTGAAATCCGTGGTTCATTGTTGTTCTGCGTGTAGACTTCGAGGCTCCCTCGAGCACACTTTCGTGGGACAGATGTTCGCACAGGTTCACTCACCTTACTCCTCAGTGATGGCTTATGATCAAAATCATCCATTCATATCAGCTTGCTCCCATTCACATCAACTTTCAGAACAGTAATCGTACTGCGGATTGACATTCTTTGAACTCCTGGGATAAAGTGACGCCATAACCGACTTTTCATCTCACTGTCGTCGGAAGTTCATACTTGGGACATCTGGAGGGAACATACTTCAACTTTATCGATATTTTCTTCGACCTAGCATGTTACAATAACTTTACAGAGAAAGAGACATCGATCAGAGTCGCGAACGGCCTTTTGCCGCTACTGAGGTATCAACGACGACCGGTTTGTCAATGGTCTGAGGGCGCAAGAAGTTATCACCGTGGACTTGCAGAACGGAACTTTCTTTGCGTCCGCCGAAGTAATCAGGCGGCGCAAAAGAATTAGCGAATACAGATCGGATAAATACACAATCATACATAGATAAATTTATCTCCGAGAAGAACGTTACTTTTACTACGCGTATCTACAAGAAATAATAATTGACAAGAAACAACAACAGAACCATTATATCTCAAAACAGCATGGACGCTCCGTGGCGGTTGTGAAATATTGAGTGGCGATTGCAGCGCCCCTGACGGCTGGCACGGAAAGCCAACTGACAGCCTTGACGTAAACAAAACTACGCTCGCACACAAGACACGTGGCACTTCACTGCACTGTAGGGAAGTGAAATCCGATAGCGGCAAGAGTGGGCGCTTCTAATGAAACGTGATGGTCAGGTATAAAGAAATTTCCCGACCGAATACTTTTTATCGCGTATTCTTAAGACTATAAGGAGTAGAAAAGAAGAAATTTGTTTTGAAACCCCCTTAAAGCGTGCACGGGCATATAATACGGCGATCTCACGCATACTTATGTAGGAGTACGCATCTGAAATTGGCTGACGACCGAAATCAGCTGATTGCAGTGTAAATAACAGTAATTATATGACAGACGTTGGAATATGGAATTTTACTTAACGTTTTGAATGCAATGTTAACAATACTTAGAACCGTGATTCTGTTGTGCAGTGGCAGACGAGTAATGTCCTGCGTCTACAAACTGAAGTTGAATGTTGAAATGGATATATATGAGAACGAAATATAAACTGAGGAACAGATTCCTGAAAGTGTAAATCTGGAGCAGAGCACTGTGTGGGCATGAAGCGAGGGACGTCGGAAAGTTAGAGGAATCAGGGACATTTGGCACTTGGTATCATCGAAGAATATTAAAAATTAAATGAAAGAGTGCTAAATAGCGTAACTGAGACTGCCAATACAAGTATATGGAAAACAGACTGTAGAGGATGTTGGATGTAATATTTATGTAGGGCTGAAAATATTATCGGAGGGTCGGAATGACTGATGACTGAAAAAAAAATCCCTACGTCATGAGGGATGTAGAACATTCGCTCTCCGTAACCATTACTGTAGTTCTTCAAGTCTAATTTCACTTAGAACGACAGTGTCTTATAAGCCGATTACCTCTGGGACACCTCCTCGACATAACGGTAATTTTAATCCACCGTTCTCTTCTTTCACTCGCCGTAGTCTCGTGGAATAGCAGTTTCTGCCCCTCACTTTTACCAATTTCCGTCACGTTGCTAGGTAATACCCTCCTCACACACGGCTGTCCAATATAAGCTCTCCCTTTGCGTGTGCCCTTTGATCTGTGCTCGTTAGCTGCGTCCCATCTGCCCTCCTGCCAAATATTGGCTCACGTCGAGAACTCCTGCCCGGAAATACTTCTAGACCTCCTGCGTGCAATATCAGTTCCAGAACAATCATGCAGTCTGCAGTGTTTTAGTTTTCATGAGGTCAACACCCACTGTAAATTCTTTGAATTATAACATTCTCTTACGCTGGGTGTCCTTGTATGGATTAAAATGTCCCTTTATATTGCACTCACTGCTGGGCAATTTCAGTTGTAATAAAGCTAAAATACAAAGTACTAGCAAGAAATTTGTTGATCATGAAATGCATACAAATAGGAGTTACAAATTACAAAACATCAGAGTGAAAATACAAAGGATTTATCGAATTATATAGGGGTAAATTGGAATGTAGTTGATCTTGTATGAAATGCAGGACATTTTAAATGGAATATAGCGGCTACATAGGGCTATGACTGATGTATAGCACTACATCGCTAAATAATAAATAGGATGTTAAAGAACGTTCGACCTTTCTTTTCTCTATTTTACTCCCCTTGGTCACAAGATCAATATTTAAGCGATAGCCAATTTCCCTCGACATTTTCCGAGCATATGTGGGGGTCACAATCGCGAGCGTATTGGACACATGCGTCTTGAAATGTTCTCGGGAAAGGAGGCACTTACACACAGTTGTTCACATAATCTCATAAAAGGAAATCAGTTGGTAGCAGGTCTGGAGATCAAAATGTTTTTTAAAAAAGGACATTACGACTTTGAAAATTCATATTAATTAATTCATAGTACCTACAGAGGTGATTGTAGTATCAATTTGTAGGGAAATACATCACGATTTGCCTCTCGTAGCTCGCTAGTGCCGAATCACCCCGGAATGAGCGCTAGTGGCAGTTCCGTTAATGATGGCTGCCTTCACTGGACCCGAGCGTGCTAGCTATGTTTTGGTTTGAAGAATCGAAGTGGGCGACAACAGTTCAGTGTAAATTCCGTACCAAGTACGCAAAAGATCCTCTTAGTAGGCCTACAGTTTATGAGTGGCATAGATGTTTTGTGAAAAGAGGGTGCACAGTAAGACATGGGAAATCATCAAGTCATCCAAGCACATCTGATGACGTCACTGAGCGATTGAGGCAACGTTTTGTCAACAGCCCTACGAAATTAATCCTGCGTGCAACTCGCAAACTTTAAATCCCACACAGGACCGTTTGGCGAGTGTTGAAAAACCGTTTGCATCTGAAACCGTACAGACATACGATCCTACAAGCATTAAAAGACACTGATAAAACTGCTCGCAAGAACTTCTGTGCGGATATGTTAAATCGATGAATATTTCTTGGACGAAATCATCTTGTCTGACCAGTCGACTTTTCACTTAAGTGGCAAGGTTAACACACAGAACTGTAGGTCTTGAGGCAGCGAAATTCCACATCAAACATTGTAACACGTTCGTGATATCCCTAAACTGAACGTTTTTTGTGCAAGAACAAAGTGTATGGCCCTTTTTTTCTGTGGGAGAACCATCAACGGGATAGTGTATCTGGATATGTTAAATCAATTTTCGATACCACAGATCGATGAGGATAACCAAGAACGAAGTATTTACTTCGTGTAAGATGGTGCACCACCCCACTACCTAGCTGACGTCCGAGATTTTATCAGTGACCGATTTGCAGGTCAATGTATTGGCCGTGATGCTCCAATTTTTTGAAACACCCTTTACGTTTGATGCCACTCCTTATGATCATATGTTATGAGGAGACCACAATTGGATTATTGCAACTTGTTATATTTATGATACGCGATGTTCAGAACCCCAAAATTAGCCGCCCAAAGTAGTTCGCGTGAACTCTCAAAAAATCTCAAGAAAATCGACTTTGAACTTTCTAATACCCTAAAATATGGTAGATTTTTCGACAGTCACGGTCGTCCTTTGTTAGAATGCTCAGCTTCTGCGCCAGTGGTCGCGACTTCATTTCCATACGATGCAGTTTTTTAAACGTAGGTGGATGCTCTACGAGCGTTTCAGGTAAATGCAACATACATAAAGATGAGGAAAACTTCGTAATCTATGGAGCGCTCGATCGTACCTCATTTCACTTATTTTTTGGTGTTTTCCTTTCAGTTCAAACACTGCGTCATTTAAGTATAAAATTCAACAAATGTATGCTAATTACCACATATATATTTGTCAGTTTTGTGAAATATGGACGTCTTTTTATTATAATTACACCTCACACACCAAAATCCAGTTCTGAACGCAAGTATAAAGTCGTAATTACTAATCTTTAATGAAGGGCAGTTCACAGAAATGCATGTAGAACACACATTTTTGTTTAAACGTTTACCATCACTGGGAAATGAAACGTAGTCTCATAGGTAGCAAACGAACACTCTATCACAGAGCCAAGAAGACCCTTATGAAAAGTCGCTTTTGTTTTGTGGTATTACAGACGCTATGAAAACTTCAAAGTCAACGTTCTCGAGAAGTTTTCGAATTTCCATCGCCGGCCTTGGAAGAATGATATCTGAGTTCTGAACTTCACGTACCAGGAATACAATGGTCTCGTTAGTTATTAAGCGACACTTAGTTTCAAAGTATCTTCTAACATGTTTTTATACTCGTATAGCTGAGAAATCAGACGATCTCTAAAATGATTTTATACCCACATAACTGCGAAATCAGATAGTAAAATATGCAAAGCTAAGTAATTCAGAAATGTTGACTGAAAATTCTGAAGCTTATTTGGGATGAAAACACGTGAAGCTCCACGCTACACTACACTATATAATCAAAAGTATCCAGACACCCACAAAAACATACGTTTTTCGTACTAGGTGCATTACACTGCCAACCACTGCCAGATACTTCATATCAGCGACATCACTAGTCATTAGACATCGTGAGAAAGCAGAATGGGGCGCTCCGCTGAACTAACGGACTTCGAAAGTTGTCAGGCAATTGTGTGTCTACTTGTGTCATACGTCTGTACGTGAGATTTTCACACTTCTAAACATCCATAGGTCCACTGTTTCCGATGTGATAGTGAAGTGGAATTGTGAAGGGGCACGTACAGCACAAAAGCGTACAGCCCGACCTCGTCTGTTGACTGACAGAGACAACCGACAGTTGAAAGTCGTAATGTGTAATTGGCAGACATCGATCCAGACCGTCACACAGGAATTGTAAACTGCGTCAGATCCACTGCAAGTGCTATGACAGTTAGGCGGGAGGTGAGAAAGCTTAGATTTCGTAGTCGAGCGGCTTCTCATAAGCCACACATCACGCCGGTAAATGCCAAACGACGCCTCGCTTGGTGTAAGGAGCGTAAACATTGGACGATTGAACAGTGAAAAAACGTTGTGTGGAGTGACGAATCACGATACACAATGTAGTGGTCCGATGACATGGTGTGGTATGGCGAATGCCCGGTGAACGTCATCTGCCAGCGTACGTAGTGCCAACAGTAAAATTCGGGGGCGGTGGTTTTATGGTGTGGTCGTGTTTTTCGTGGAGGGGGCTTGCACTCCTTATAATTTTGTGTGCCACTATCACAGCACAGGCCTACATTGATGTTTTAAGCACCTTCTTGCTTCCCACTGTTGAAGAGTAATTTGGGGATGGCGATTGCATCTTTCTACAAGATCGAGCATGATCATGATGCACGGCCTGTGGCCGAGTATTTACGCGACAGTAACATCCCGGTAATGGACTGGCCTGCACTGAGTCCTGAACTGAATCCTTCAGAACACATCTGGGATGTTTTGGAACGCCGTCTTCGCGCGAGGCCTCACCGACCGACATCGATATCTCTCCTCAGTGCAGCACTCCGTGAAGAATAGGCTGCCGTTCCCCGAGAAACCTTCCAGCACCTGAAGGAACGTATGCCTTCGAGAGTATAATCTGTCATCAAGGCTAAGGGTGAGCCAACACCATATTGAATTCCATCACTGATGGATGGCGCCACGAACTTGTAAGTCATTCTCAGCCAGGAGGCCGGATACGTTTGATCACATAGTCTATATGAAATTCAGAGTAACCAGTCGACCAAGCATACGACTGTAACAATGAAATCTGTTCTCAATAAGATATGCGTACGTTATATGACTCTGTGATAAAATGACTCTATGTTAAATGTTAGCCTGAAGTTTGTGACTGAAACCATTTACACAACAAATGATCACTGAATAAATCGCGTCTGACTTTATGTGTTAAATCTTTTTTTCATAAAATATTTCTCTCCCAAGAAAGCTTTGAACTTATACTGACGTTATTCTTGTAAACAACTCCAGCAATCACTGTGCCTGACTCTGACTGTGGACTACAATGATAACGAAATTTATGGATTACTGTCACAGTGGACAGCTCAACTGCTCTGCAACTCTATTTTATATAAGATTATCTGAGTATCAAAATTATGTTTCATTCACCTTACTCGCGATGTACAGCGCGAGTGAGCAGTCAAATAAAACATGAATTCAGATGAAAAATGGGGTACTAATCCCATCGACAAAGAAACAGCTGAGTCGACACTTTAAGTTTTAACTGAGGTTCATTGTCATAGTAACAATACAACTTTCCACACTTCTCACACATGGACTTAGTGGCAAAATGCAGAATGCCTCTTTAGCATTCATCACTGCGGGGAAAAAAAGGTTCAAATGGCTCTGAGCACTATGGGACTCAACTGCTGTGGTCATAAGTCCCCTAGAACTTAGAACTACTTAAACCTAACTAACCTAAGGACATCACACACATCCTTGCCCGAGGCAGGATTCGAACCTGCGACCGTAGTGGTCGTGCGGTTCCAGACTGTAGCGCCTTTAACCGCTCGGCCACTCCGGCCGGCACTGCAGGGAAAGACAGAACCATATAACTTCATTACAAAAAACCTCACAGAAAATCTAAACCATAGTCATAAGAATTGGCATACAAAATTATTACAAATATAACAAATCACTTCACCTTTAAATGTTAACTTTTCTCATTCATAGAGCATTACAATCCTTCTGCTTAATACCTCTCTTTAAACATATTACAGAAAATTGCTCCAAATAATGCTACCTCCATTCCAGGGCAGGCCAGCTTCCGTCCATTTCAGATCAAGCACATTACTAAACAGTTGCTTCTATAAGCACACTCTGACTTCACTCTGACGAAGTAAAGCTAACCTCTCTGACCAACATTTCTGGTCTCGAACGTAGTTCCAAAGAGTATAGCTATAAAGAAAATGTTAAAGCAATATTACAAGAACTAAGAACATATATTAAACTTACAAATTAAGTCATATTTGTGGCCCATGGCATGAATTATCGTATCAAATAGAACAGTTATCTTTCACATTCTCATCACGAAGTTATTTCCGTAAACCAACGTAGATTGTCTGAGAGAAGTTATTATTGAGCAATGGGATAGCTTACGAAGTGCGGTGATTTCCTGAGAAGCGTATCTGCGCAGTTGATTCCATCTTATCCATTCAGTGTCGCTCTTGTTCATTTCATGCTCGAAAAATGCTGATTTCCGTACATCACCGTTTCGCTGTATTTATGCTGACGTAATCGTAGATTTTAAGGCCGTCTTTTGCCACAGTGCAAAACACTTCATCTTATGCCATAAACTCTTTAAATAACCCTCCACAAATCCAGTTCGTCAACCTCTGCTACGTGTGAAGTATAAAATATAACGTAGGAATGGAGCTATAAACCTGACCGCTTTATGAATTGAATAATGCCGCAGGAAGAGCAGCGTAAGGGATCGCTATGTTCGGCAGCGTTGCCCGTGACTGTTGTCCCAAATACAGTGCGTTAATGAAAGCTGTAAGTCAATCACTGGCGTTGCCCGGTAGCAAAGGGCGAACCACGTGTGTAAATGCTAATCAGCCTTTCTCCCTCTAGGATACGTTTTATGATCCAGCCTTTGTCCTCCCTCTATTGCTATTCCACAGGGTGCACGGGAGTCCCTGGCTTCATTTTAGCTCACGTCTGGCATATATGGCGAGCTATTCAAAGGCTTGTTCAGATGCACGTCACAAGTCGCTTTTACACCTGCCTTGAATCTGATACGCGTTGTGTTCTAGGAACACCAGTCTTTTCGGGAAGCACGTGACAATAAGACTTACACTTTGATGGAAAACCGAGTGGTTTTTCTTCAGATACATTATCTCTCCCCGCAAAATTTATGAAAGAAAAGACAATAAAACATTTTCGGACAGTAAGAGTGTCTTTTGATTCTTTCCTTTCGTTTTGTGTTTACTTTCTTTTCTTCATCATGTGCACGTGACTCCCGTTTTGCAGTACAGGGCAGCATGATCGGTAGTATACTCTTGTTGTTCTTTTGTCAAATGACTCGTTGAGGAAATGAATCTAATCGAAACAGTTGAAGGAACACTTTTTCCTTTCGCTTAATTGCTTAATTACATAGCAAGTTTTGCAGAATTATGTGTTACAGTTCAATATTAGAGGAAGAAGGCATGCGAAAGGCGATTAACGGTACTATTTAATTCTCGGATGCATAGTAGCGTCGACTGTTCCGTTAGAATGAGTGTGGCAATAACAAATTCCGCCTGGCTTAAGATTTGATCAGAATTTGATTTATAGTTGCTAGAGGACGTAATGATGCGGAAAATTCGCTATCGACCATGCGAAATATATGGGGCCATGGTAATGCGAGCGACGCCATTTTTCATCCGTTAGGCTGCATTTGTCATACGTTGAAGATATTTCGCCGAATTTTGTTTCTATTCATGGCAAACCACCCTGAACTCACATTTCAACAAGATAATGCCCTCAGCACGCGGTAAGAGTTTCTGCTGCATGTCTTTGTCAAACCCTACCTTGGCCAGCAAAGTCGTCAGATCTCCCCCAAGTTGAGAATATATTGACCACTATGGGTTAGGTTGGGTTGTCTGGGGGAGGAGACCAGACAGACCAGTCTCATTGGATTAGGGAAGGATGGGGAAGGAAGTCGGCCGTGCCCTTTCGAAGGAACCATCCTGGCATTTGCCTGGAGTGATTTAGGGAAATCACGGAAAACCTAAATCAGGATAGCCCGACCATTATGAGTAGTGTCCTCCAGCCAGATTGGGATTTTGACGATCCAACGCGCTATTGGACAGAATCTGGCACGATGTCTCTCAGGAGGACATCCAGCATCTCTATTAATCAGTGCCAAGCCGAATAACTGCTTGCATAAGGGCCAGAGGTGGATCAACGTGTTATTAATTTGCTCGATTTATGAAGCTCTTTCTCTTGTATAAATCGTACATCTTTTCTGAAATGGTTATCATCAGTTTGTCTGTACGTGTACTTCACATCTACCGATTTCTGCCCTATTCGGATAATTACTTTGTGGTGCGTTGCTTTTTTTGTCTTTAGAGTGTATGTATAGGAAACTTAAGAACTTATATTTTCGGTGCAAAACTGATAAAATCTCGGAAGGTTTGTTCGTAATTTTAATTTTGTAGAAGAATACAGACGTAGGTCTTTGAAAGCATTAAAAAATTCTTCTAAACTTTTACAACAGCTATAATACATGTTTATTGGGTACAGATCTATTATTGTTTAGTGCTTACGTTGGGGTTATTGCTTTGGTTGGTTCAAATGGTTCAAAAACGGCTGTGAGCACTATGGGACTTAACGTCTGAGGTCATCAGTCCCCTAGAACTTAGAAATACTTAAACCTAACTAACCTAAGGACATCACACACATCCCTGCCCAAGGCGGGATGACATTGCCTGCCGCCTGGAAAATTACCCTAAGAAGTGTCTTAGACGTCTTTCGCAGCAAACACAAATATTGTGAACCTCCTAGAAAGAGGTGCTAAGCTGCTTGGGCTAAGGCCCTATAAAGTATCAGTAGCACAAGACATTCGACGTGATCCTGCGCGCAGGGTTAAGCAGCAGTGGCGCGGTTTCGGACTGGCGCACCTAGAAACGCTCGGCCACCGCAACCACCTACATTGCTTTCTTTCGACAACGTTGAGGAGGAATATGATTTTATTGCAAACCGTAATTATTTTTTTTGTAAGTCATCCTTAAATTACGAAACGCCTATAAATATGTCCCTATATGAGAAACAGCCTTCCTTTGTGTCCTAAGTAGCAGCAGTTTTGACCTAAAACAGGAATTATGTTGCAACATGCTGTTTTAAAGACCGTTGAAGAGAATGAAGGACTTTTTACCGTAAGATGTAGGTTGAGGTAGTCTCAGTTATGACAACTGCCAGTACGTTCCGCCGACATACAGGATGAGTCAGGATACGTACCTGCTTTGACACGTAATAGTATTGGTGATCTGAAACAAAAGACTTCAATTTTAATCTTGATGTGGTGGAACGAAGCCCACCTGCCAACTCTAAAAGAACTTCCGCACAACTCGACATTGCACAAACACGAGTGATGTGTGCAGTACGCGAGAAAATCTGCGTCTGTATCACCAGCATAGCGTGCAACATCTGCATGTAGGAGATGATACCAAATAAAAGCCATTCTGGCAGTGGACCATTGCCAGTGAGCGCTGTATTCGACGTACTTTATTCACTAATGAGTCAACGTTTAAGACTGGGCAGATGAAAATGTACACTCTACCTGGGAAACAATTTTCCCGCATGCTTCTCAGTGAATATGTAGTGCGGTAATATTGATGACCAACTCATCGGTCCAGTTGTTTTAGATAACCGTCTTAATGTAATTAGGAGTCTTGAATTCCTTCAAAATGTGTTACGAGAATACTTCGAGGATAATCCTTTGGGAACACAACGTAGTATTTACTTTCAGTACGAGGGGGCTCCTGCACATTGCGTACGGCCAGTGAGACATTACCTCACTGAAACGTATCTTGCGCGCTGAAATGGCCGCCGAGGGGTAACACCTTGGCCACCGGTGTCTTCCGTCCTTACTCCATTAGATTACAGTTTGTGATGCTGGCTTAAGAGCAAAGTCTACAAGAGCAGAGTGGACGCAAAGAAGGAACTTCTCGGTCGTATTTTACATCCGAGTGCTCAAATAAAGGGCAATGCACGTTGCAGCTGTTGTAGATAGCTTCAAAACGCATTGCAGCTGACGCTGGTGTTTTTAGTTAATTTTGTTGAACAAAATATTACATCACAAAGTTTCGTCTACTATCACCTGAACTTGTGGTGTTGCCTAATGTTTTTATTAGTCTCCCCGGCAACTGTTAATAATAGGACATACGTTCACATGATTTTATTTTGTCAGAATCACTAATACTTTCCTCCTGACTCATCCTGCGTCATAATCCCCACTGTATCTCCCTCTGTTTCTCTTCTATGCAGAAGGTGTTTCTTCATAAATGACGACAGAAACTTCGTATGAATTTCGGCTTACGAATAGGATTATGAAGCTTTTATTTTCAAAAGAAAGGCTTGATTTTACAAGGGGCCATCAAAAAGTTATCGTTCGATGGCCAATCATACAAGATCGCCGTGAGCGTTGAGTTGATCATCCCACCGAAGCACCAGGTTGAATTTGCCCGCCTGGTAAATCATGGCGTACTGCTGCGTGAAGAACGCTAGTGAATAAAACGTTCTCGGTTTTCAAGCCGAGTCAGTTCGAATAAAATTCTTGAGCTTTCGATGACCATCTCCACCTCACTGACTGCCGGGGCTGCTACGGTTCCTCGCTTATATAGGCATGATGACATCATCAGCAGCCAATCAGATAGACCCGATGTATCGCGCGCTATTGCGCATCTGTCTTTGATTTCTTTAGATGTCCAACGCCCGCCCCCATGCCCTGCTGAGTGTGTACCTCTGGTGTTTGTTGAAATTGTTGTTGTTTAAACGATTCTCTGCCGGTTACTTTATAACGGAGTACCAATATGTTGATGCATGAGTCCCCACTTTTCTATTTTCGAACTGTATTTTATGCTCCGCTATGGCCGACTTGTAAAGCTCCCTCTGTTTTATATGGCGCTTGCGCTCAGTACAACACTCCGCAACCGTGCGAATTGTTTGTCCAATGTACATGCTGCCAGATTCACAGGGTACACCATACACACCGGACACTCGAAGAGCAATGTCGTCTTTAACAGGGCGCAACATATCTCGTATCTTGGGAGCGGGCCGGATCACCAGTCATAGCCCATGTTTCTGCAGCAGACGTCCTAACTAGCTTCTAGTTGCTCCACAGTATGGCAGGAACGTAGTCCGTTGGGCCTCTTCTACTGATTCACCAGGTGCCTTTCGTCGGCGGCCCTTGACAGCGTTTGCCATGTCTTTTTTGCTACACTCCTGGAAATGGAAAAAAGAACACATTGACACCGGTGTGTCAGACCCACCATACTTGCTCCGGACACTGCGAGAGGGCTGTACAAGCAATGATCACACGCACGGCACAGCGGACACACCAGGAACCGCGGTGTTGGCCGTCGAATGGCGCTAGCTGCGCAGCATTTGTGCACCGCCGCCGTCAGTGTCAGCCAGTTTGCCGTGGCATACGGAGCTCCATCGCAGTCTTTAACACTGGTAGCATGCCGCGACAGCGTGGACGTGAACCGTATGTGCAGTTGACGGACTTTGAGCGAGGGCGTATAGTGGGCATGCGGGAGGCCGGGTGGACGTACCGCCGAATTGCTCAACACGTGGGGCGTGAGGTCTCCACAGTACATCGATGTTGTCGCCAGTGGTCGGCGGAAGGTGCACGTGCCCGTCGACCTGGGACCGGACCGCAGCGACGCACGAATGCACGCCAAGACCGTAGGATCCTACGCAGTGCCGTAGGGGACCGCACCGCCACTTCCCAGCAAATTAGGGACACTGTTGCTCCTGGGGTATCGGCGAGGACCATTCGCAACCGTCTCCATGAAGCTGGGCTACGGTCCCGCACACCGTTAGGCCGTCTTCCGCTCACGCCCCAACATCGTGCAGCCCGCCTCCAGTGGTGTCGCGACAGGCGTGAATGGAGGGACGAATGGAGACGTGTCGTCTTCAGCGATGAGAGTCGCTTCTGCCTTGGTGCCAATGATGGTCGTATGCGTGTTTGGCGCCGTGTAGGTGAGCGCCACAATCAGGACTGCATACGACCGAGGCACACAGGGCCAACACCCGGCATCATGGTGTCGGGAGCGATCTCCTACACTGGCCGTACACCACTGGTGATCGTCGAGGGGACACTGAATAGTGCACGGTACATCCAAACCGTCATCGAACCCATCGTTCTACCTTTCCTAGACCGGCAAGGGAACTTGCTGTTCCAACAGGACAATGCACGTCCGCATGTATCCCGTGCCACCCAACGTGCTCTAGAAGGTGTAAGTCAACTACCCTGGCCAGCAAGATCTCCGGATCTGTCCCCCATTGAGCATGTTTGGGACTGGATGAAGCGTCGTCTCACGCGGTCTGCACGTCCAGCACGAACGCTGGTCCAACTGAGGCGCCAGGTGGAAATGGCATGGCAAGCCGTTCCACAGGACTACATCCAGCATCTCTACGACCGTCTCCATGGGAGAATAGCAGCCTGCATTGCTGCGAAAGGTGGATATACACTGCACTAGTGCCGACATTGTGCATGCTCTGTTGCCTGTGTCTATGTGCCTGTGGTTCTGTCAGTGTGATCATGTGATGTATCTGACCCCAGGAATGTGTCAATAAAGTTTCCCCTTCCTGGGACAATGAATTCACGGTGTTCTTATTTCAATTTCCAGGAGTGTATATCCATTTTCCCCGAAAACACGTTTTAAGTTCTGCAATTCAGACTGTAGGTGGTCGTCCCCAGAGCTAATCTTGGCTCTATGAACCAACGTGTTCAGGACCGCTTTCTTGTATACAGGGTGGTGGAAACTATTGGCGTTCAGGTACCGATTAGTGTGTGTTGGTTTCTGGTACATTGAATGACCAAGCTGGCCTCCTGCCTTCCGCTCAATCAAAACATCCAATATCCTATATATGTGAGAAACCGTAGCAGCCCCGGCAATCAGTGAACTCCTGACGACGATGGCGGAGATGGTCATAGAAAACTCGAGGATTTTATTCGAATCGACGCGGCTTGAAAACCGAGAACGTTTTATTGATGTATGCCGTCGCGAAAGACTCCCAGGACACAAGTCCGTAAGTATCTGCTGCAAGTCCTCGTCCGACGCATAACATCGACCATTCAAGGTTTTTTTTTAAGGGACCGAAAGCGTGAAAAACACATGAAAAGATATCAAGACTGTAACGCGGTTGCTCTAGTGTCTCCTGCTTGAGTTGCCGTAACGTCTGCGCTATGACATTTGCGATAAGGGAACGTGCGTTTTCGAGAAGCAGCAGCACCCCTTGTCCACAGCGGTGGTTCTCAAAAGACACGCTGCCAAACGCACATTCTTCTTTCCCCAGTGGATGTGTACTGGTGTTTGTTCTTCGGTAGTTAAGAAAATAATAACAGCACGACCGTCCTGTTTAGACGTATTTGGCAGAAACATCGCCATAGTTTACGATTCCACATTCACCACACGGTCGTCGGAAAGAAACGAAGGCCACACTGCTCCCTTTTCTATATGTCAGTGCTCGTATAATCTCATCGAAGTCGAACTACATTACATATACGCAACGTTCCCAAACGAGAACTTTTTCATCGCCCCTTATATTTTATATGTATACACTCACAATAACGTTGTGGATCTAAGTTCTCATTACCTATCACAAACGATCAAACGTACTCACGAGCAATATCCCAGCAATAGTCAAACTGTTTCCATCCTCTTGCGAGTGTGTCGGCGTCCCGCATGTGCATAAGTTTTATTGAAGTAATTGATACTGAAGCCCGCCCGGTTAGCCGTTCGGTCTAACGCGCTGCTTTCCGGACTGGGAAGGAGGGCCTCGTTCCCGGCACTAATCCGCCCGGCGGACTTGTGTCGAGGTCCGGTGAGCCGGCCAGTCTGTGGATGGTTTTTAGGCGGTTTTCCATCTGCCCCGGCGAATGCGGGCTGGTTCCCCTTATTCCGTCTCAGCTACACTATGTCGGCGATTGCTGCGCAGATAAGTTCTCCACGTACGCGTACACCACCATTACTCTCAACGCAAACATAGGGGTTACACTCGTCTGGTGTGAGACATTCCCTGGAGGGGCGTTCACCGGGGGCCGAAATGCACAATAACCCAGAAAGAGTGGTTCGGTGTGGGGTGGCGAGGGGGTGAAGTGGACTGCGGTAGTCGTCGTGGGGATGGGGGCCACTGCAGCTGCGGCGGGGACGGAGGCTCTCCGTCGTTTCTAGGCCACCAGTTATCATACAATACAATACAAATGACAGTGAACATTGGATTTCAGCTTCTAAGTTTTGACGTGGTGATAGCAGTAGCCGAAACGTTGTTATCAGTAAAGAAAACACTAAGGTGACAAAAGTCATGGGACAGCGATATGTCCATATACGTACAAATGGCGATAGTGCAGCGTACACGAGGTATAGACAGTACGTTGGCGAAGCTGTCATTTGTACTCAGGTGAATCATGTGAATATATTTCCGACGTGATTATGACTGCACGACGAGAATTCACAGACTTTTAACGAGGAATGGTAGTTGGAGCTAGGCGTATGGGACGTTCCATTTCTGAACTCGTTAGGGAATTCAATATTCCGAGATCCACAGTCTCAAGAAAAAGCCGACAATACCAGTGAAACGCCCGCTGAATCACCCAGAACTAGCAAGTAATTAGGATTGTGGAATGTGCCAAGGAAGTTGCTTTCGGATTCATTTCATAAGTGTAAATTGTCATTTAGTTCACAAGTACACTTTTAAAAGCGTACCGTAGCGGTCGCGTGGCTCCAGACTGCAGCGCCTAGAACCGCTCGGCCACTCCGGCCGGCTGCCCCTTTGCAGATTGTCAACGAAGTTACGAGCCTCTGGAGAAAGTTCAGAGATATGTGAGTGACGCGCAGTCTTCTTAAGTTATAGAACACAATACGTTATCCTCGACGGCGGGTGTTCATCACAGACAGGGGTATAGTCAGAGTGCGCCGTCCGCAGCTCGTGGTCGTGCGGTAGCGTTCTCGCTTCCCGCGCCCGGGTTCCCGGGTTCGGTTCCCGGCGGGGTCAGGGATTTTCTCTGCCTCGTGATGACTGGGTGTTGTGTGATGTCCTTAGGTTAGTTAGGTTTAAGTAGTTCTAAGTTCTAGGGGACTGATGACCATAGATGTTAAGTCCCATAGTGCTCAGAGCCATTTTCAGAGTGCGCCAGGGAGTGTGATAGGACCACTGTTGTTCTCTGTATACATAAACGATTTTGCGGATGGGTGGGCAGCAATCTGGGGTTGTTTGCTGATGATGCTGCAGTGTATGGCAAGGTGTTGAAGTTGAGGGACTGTAGGAAGATACAGGACAACCTAGACAAAATGTCTAGTCGGTGTGATGAATGGCAGGTAGGTGTAAGTGAAGAGAAATGAAGTTAGCGCGGATGAGTAGGGAGAACAAACCTGTAATGTTCTGATTCAGTATTACTAGTATCCTGTTTGACGCAGTCAAATCATTTAAATATCTGGGCGTAACGTTGCAAAGCGATATGAAATGGAACGAGTATGGGAGAAATTTGGTAGGAAAGATGGATGGTCGACTCCGGTTTTTTGGAAGAATTATTTGAAAAAGTGATTCACCTGTGAAGGATGACGCATATAGGACGCTGGTGCGACGTATTCTTGAGTACTGCTGGAGTTTTTGGGATCCCTTGGTAAAGGTCCGACAGCATACTAGGATTGATGATCAGAGGGTAAACAGTGAGGTTATTGAATTGCAAATTGCGAACAGTGTGCGAAATGTGGAGCTGTTCAGTACTGGTGAGAAGGAATGGTAATTGGATGAGATAGTAGAGGATGCACGTGTGATAAAGTAAACGGATGCATAAAGCAAGGTGGAGTGGATGACGTTCAAGGATTTGGAGGCACTGATAGTACGTGATCTCTGTATGTTAGCTGCCGCTCAAGGATTAATCCAAGATATTTTAGTTTATTAGTTAAGGGGATGGGACCATTGCAAATGAGGAGTAGGAGTCGTGGAGGCATAAGGTGCGTGTTGTTCCTCCTTTAATTGCAGCCTGGGTTTTGGAGAGATTGAAGTAGTAATGTGTAAATTCAGTGCAAAAACAGTTCTAATTACGTTGCAGAAAAGAGAACACTGTCCAGTGCAACGGGTAGTAAATACCATCAGCAACTGAGTGCGTGGTGATGCTCTTGTTCTCTTCCATGTGATGCTGTTCCCTGGGGGAGGCTTGTTTCTCTTGCCTGTTTCCCTTTACGAAGACCTGCGATCTAGAAACGAGTGCCACAACTCTATTAGTTTTAGGAAAGACACTTAACAGCTTTGTGGAGTGCGATAGCTTTGGGGGGGGGGGGGTACTTCCTCCTCTGACCACTTCTGTTGATCTGTTTGTCATTGCCTAATATGAGGAAATGACTGATGGCCTCGTCTATGTACAAGTACTGTGAAATGGCCGTGTATTGACCCTTCTCGGTGTAGCGAGCGTCCGAGTTCAGTCGGTCCTTGCTACATCGCTCAGAGTGCTGAACTGTGGTCCACAGGAGATTTACGATCGCTTGGTGCTTAGCGACCGACAAGCAGAAGGTGCCCGGTCAACGGGTTCGCTACCAAAGAAATAAGGAAGATGGGAGAATCTTACGACCCTCGCACAACAGCAGCTATCATTATAAAAGTTCAAGAACAAATTCTCTCATGGTTTCCGTTCCAGGAGGTGTCACGTGTGTTGCTCGAAGACCATTATTTCCGTTCCAGCAACGCGTCTTGTACGTAGCTTGAACACCATGTCCGCCTTCCTACACTGTACATCGAACTATGTCGAAATGGCTTGTCTGAAGACTGCTTGTACCGACGGTAATAAAAGCAAATATAAAATTTTAGAATGTTTAGATGAGATAAGAAGAAACCCTTTTTTATGTCACAAGAATTCTCAGGTGCACCATTTGCGCGCTCGTGTTCACGAAAGTTTTGACGGAAGTGATGTTCAGAGACGGTGATGGAATTACCGTGTGATGAATATAGGTTTCGAGATGTTGCGGAAAATATCGTCTTTCTGCATTAATGTACAACTGACAACAGTTTAGCAGTGTGCAACAAGGTATACAACGAATAATCGCTGCGTCTTCAGCCAAACCCGCCGTCTACGCCGCCTCACATAGGAAGCAAAAAAAAAAAAAAAAAAAATCTCTAAAGCAGTATTCAGCACACAGCAGTTCGAAGCCCGTACCTAAACATCACTTGCGTCAAAAACGTCACGGAACCCTACCGGGAAAACGGTAGACCTGTGACACTTTTATCGCGTGAGAGTGGTTGTGTTGATGTTCTCTGAAGACTCTACAGTTTTGTAAACGTAGCGCTTTTACGGGCTGCCTTTGTGCAGTGGAAATGATTCCACTATGGTCACCGGTAATCTAAAAGAAACCAATGTGAAAATAACTGCAGACCCGATTAGGATATTCTGCCTATACATCTGCATACATAGCCCTGAAACCACTGTTGCGGAAGGTGCTTTGTCCAGTACGGTTCTGGACCTATTACAATCGCGTATTGCTATATGCTTACACGCACGCCACAATCTCTCCAACGCACCTGTTGCGTGTTCTTAGAGGCTATACTGACCCTGCCAATGCATCACTGATTCGCTTGATTTTTTTGCAGTAATTTCCACTTGTTAAGAGACACAAGCGCTGGAACAGTTCTCTAGAATTGATCGAATGAGTTTCTCGCAGTGATCTCTTTTACAGACGCACCTCACTTTCCCAGAACCCTTCTAACAGATAAGTCTTTCATTCGAATTACCAACTAACGAATTTAAATTTTATTGATCTTAGACACACCTCTAAAATTTTATATGATATGTCATGTTCCAGATGTTCATCTCTAATATAATCGTATCCAACTTGTTTCTTTCTCTATGTTGTGAAGATGCTGTCAGTTCAATTTATCAGCTGACAGATAATCTGGTATTGTCTAACGTGGTGGGTAATGTGCTTGTATACTTACAAGGATACCGAAACTACTCGTCATCACCAGTTCCGTCCATATTTATAGTACACGCAGGGTTTGCCAGATATCAAAGTGACAAAAGCGAGAGCAACAGATGATAAAGCGTTCCAAAATAAGTAGCATTTTCCACGTGATTCCGGCAAGGAATGTGTGTTTTATGTTAGGGGAAGAAGTCAGCAGTCGGCACAGCGGAAAATGTACAAAACGGTAATCCGCATGGCAAGATATCGATTTCCTATCATCAAAAATATTTCGCTTTAATTTTCAAGTTACACGTAACAAACACTGCAATGTCAAGATAATCATTTTTGAAATAGAGAAATATCGAATTTAAATTTAAACACCAGAACAAACCACAGCCAATAAGCTACAATAAAAGATTTGTGTTTCTGAAGGCCTACAACATCACCAAACTGACCAGTGACCCAACAGGAAAATATCAGAGAGACAACCAGATGAAACCAATGGCACGAAAAAATCCAAAGGCACCCACTGTTAAATCCCAACCAAAGGTGCACAGAGAACATACCCCCTTCAGGCCAGACATCATACCACCTAACCCAACATACATATACACATTACTGTAGAACACATACACTTTTGAAAGCAACAGAAACTCAGAAAACTCAATGCAGCTAGTAGAGAGATTCAAAAAGAACATAGACATAATAGATACAGCAAACCTCGTATCATTTGATGTCACATCATCGTACACTGGTATTCCATTAAATGAAACGAAAAGCACCCACCATAGAAAAACTAAAACAACAAGAAATGGCACCAGTCTCACACATTAATGAAACAGCAACCATACTCAAGACTATAACAGCACAAAATTACTTTACATTCAACAAACAATTTGATTCCCACCATGAAGGTCAGCCAATGGCATCACCTATTAGTGTCCTCCTAGCCAACAAAGTCATGAGCAATCTAGAAAACAGGATCATCACACACATAATAACACCAACAAAAAGAACGTCGATGAATTAATATGCCTGATTGACGAACTACACCCCCCCCCCACCCCCACTCACACACACACACACACACAGAGCAGCTACACAAGGAAATAAAAAACTTTCATACAAAAATTGACGTCACGCTTGAAAATGAATAAAAAACACACTAAATTTGCTGGACCTCACCATACGAAAAACGAACCACACCAATGATTTCACAATATGCAGGAAACCGACAACCACGAGCACGACCATTCACAATCTGTCAAACCACCCGGCGGCACACAACCTTCAGATTCGTGTTCCACGGATTGAACAGAACACCTGTAAACAAACAGAAATACACACAATAAAACAGATAGCAGAGGAAAATGGTCACAAACCCCACGTGATAGAGAAATTAAACCAACGAAACTGTAAACAGAAAAGGAACGAAAGCACAACACACACACAAAACCTTACACAATACATATCAACACAACATATAAACAATGACCACATGCAAGATACAACATTACTATAACACCACACACCAAGACAAACTGGCAATTACTCACCTCAACTAACGAAATTGTCCACAGAATAGGCAACATATTGGAGAAACAGGTACTGCAAACAGGATGCAGGACTGACAACACAACACAGAAAATATTCACAACACAGCAGACACTCACAGAAAAATTGAACAGATCAGGAATATATAAACTGACATGCAACACTTGTCAGTAACATACATGTGACAAACATACGGGAACACCTCAGAGCAGTAAAAAGTAACAGCATCCATAGCATATATGTTGACCATTCAGCCCATAGCTACCATCCAACCAAAATAGCTACAGATTTGAAAATACTGAATTCGAGCCACATTCTCTACGACAATCTGACAAAACCAGAGAACTTCCACATACAGAAGGGAATTGCAGAGGGCAAACAAGTTTAAATAAAAACACTACACTCCGCGAAGTTTCACTATTTGAAACATTAAAGGAACTTTACAGAAAAGGCAACACAAAAAGCTAAAGGAGCTCTCTCTCTCTCTCTCTCTCTCTCTCTCTCGCTCTCTCTCTCAAACACACGCACACACACACACACACACACACACACACACACACACACACATACACACATACAAGTAGCTAAACATAACCACTTACGGCCAATGATGGGTTAAATTTGACCAGAGGACTCAATCCATTCTGCGTAAACACAGTTCACACCATCATGGAGTCACCACCAGCTTGCACAATGCCTTGTTGACAACTTCTGTACTTGTTTTCGTGGGGTCTGTGTCACACTCGAACCCTACCATCACTTCCTACAAACTGAAATCGTGACTCATCTAAAAACGCCACTTATTTCCAGTCGTCTAGGATCCAACCTATACGATAATGAGCCCAGCAGAGGCACTGCAGACAACGTCGTGCTGTTAGCAAAGGCGCTCGCATCGGTCGTCTGCTTCCGTAGCGCATTAACGCCAAATTTCACTGCACTGTTCTAACGAATATGTTCGTCGTGCGTCCCACATTGATTTCTGCGGTTATTTGAATCAGTTCTGCTTCTCTGTTGGCAGTGGCCACGCAAACGCCGCTGCGGTTGGTCATTGAGTGAAAGCTGTCGGTCACTGCGTTGACCGTGGTTAGAGATAATGCGTAAAATTTTGTCTTCTCGGCACACTCTTGACACTGTGGATCCCGCAATATTAAATTCCGTAACGATTTCCGAAATGGAATGTCCCATGTGTCTAGCTCGAGCCATCATTCCGCGTTAAAAGTATTTAATTCCTGTCGTGCGGACATCATCGCGTCTGAAACCTTTTCAAATCACCTGATTGCAAATGACACCTCGGCCAGTGTACTGCCCTTTTACACATTGTGTACACGACACACCACCATTTGTATATGTACATATCGTTACCCCACGACGTTTGTCAGCTCAGTATATGATGACTGTAAAATTACATTTTGCCAAGTTTAATTCAGCTAAACTTTACGAAATTAATGGAGTAAAAACTTAATAAAACATCATCTGATCTGTATGCATTTGCATTAGAGGTAAGTGGTCCAGAAAAGGCAATATTTGACGGCACTCCCTCCCAGTTTTCCGATACACGAACAACACAACTGCATCAGAGTTCAGTAAGGACGACAGTAGTCTGTAGAGAAAACATACACTTTACTTCAATTAGTGCTGAAATTTATCACAACAACTGAAACGAGATTTCATTGATATTGACGTCATCTTCTTGGCAGAGCAATTTTCGTTTTGTCTTATCAACTGATCTGTTTTTAGATCAACTTGCAGAAAGTCCACAAAGGTTTGGAAAACTGACGGTCCGGTAGCATTATTTTGCGTAGGTAAACGTAACTTCTGCTCCCGCAAAACGAGATCTGGGGTGTTGCGGATGTTTATCAAAAGCTTGATAACCGGTGGTTCAATCCTTCTATAGACGCTGAGGCCGGATAAATATTTGTTGGAGAGACATGAGAAGAAAATGAGTAATTGCAGATTTATCATCCGCAGCTTACTATAAAGGGTACAAAAAAGCGTTCAAAATTCATGAAACAGTTGTTGACGGTTCGGAGCTGAAAAGAGTTTTGTAGCAAAGCAACCTGCGAAAATTTTATCTTATCGTCTCTAGAATACATCGCTGACTGAATTAATCATTCGTATCATTGACATCGGTCGTGAGAGCACGAGCATTGATACGTAAAAGAAACCTCAGTTAAGTCTGCAAACTTCTGAATCGTACTGCCCTTTCTCTGCATCTGCATAGTTATCATGTAACCTTCGCTAGTATTTTCATGTTGTTTTCCTACGGAAAATCGTTCCACACAGAAATTAGTGAATTCGTGTTAAACTTGAGACTATAATACTACCGGCGTATAATTAACTGACAAATATGTCACAACCATTATCATCATCTTCGTCATAATTGTTATCATAATCATCATCGTCAGCCTAAATGATAGATTTAGACCCATAGTAAGGGGAATATATCTTGTAGTACAGCTACTGATTCTGTTTGGAAACTACATGCAATGAAAACACATATTTATTTTTTTTATATTGTGAAAAAAAGTGTGAAACAAATGAGGCTACAAGATTAAAATTTCCCTAGAAACATGGACATACTACTGAAAACTGTGGACGAAAGGATTTCACTCGCACGAGTATAATAATTATTTATTAATCTTAATTTGTAGGTACTAAAGGTGAAAAATTTGCATGAGTACATATGTAATACACGTATTCTTGTTGAAGACAGTTGATTTTGGTAGTTAACAGTACGTATGTCGATGTTTCGATTGTATTCATGTACGCTGAGAACAGGTTACTTTACAGAAAAAATAATAACATTTTTGGAAAGCATTTCTGTCGTCAGAGGCATTTATGTGGAGTGAGTCTGTATGTTTTGCGGGAGTGTGAATGTTGAGGCAGGAACTAGTGGGATGTGTTCTTTCAAAGGACGCACAAAAGAGCAAACAAACTTTTTTAGCGAACTGAATTCTTTGCCCTTCCGGCACACTTTCTTTTCATACAGCTTACGCTACTGAAGCTCTAGGTGACATTCATGGCTGTGTACAATCTGCTGTTTTGCAGTCAAACGAACTTCATATCTGATGCCCACGTTGTATTCAGATGCGTCGGATGGTGTTAAAGGGACGGACAGATAACGTCGGCCATCTTGAGGTAATGGGACGAAGACGAAGAAAAAGTGCATGAAAGGTTATTAGCTGTACAAAGCTACAAATATTTGAACTTCTTAACGTGGTGGTCACTTATAAGGATGTTTTGTGGGTGAATGAAATCTTCTACGTAAACAGAAACAAGATGCCAGAAACCACGGAGAATTTTTCCTGATGTATATAGGTCGGAAATAATGACAGTCGAATTCATTTTGAAATGGGTGTGTGGCGGGATTCTTGTTCCATCAAAACTTACCGACTGAGTACTTCATTTTACATGTGACTAATCGCACACGTTAGGATATTTTACGATATGAAGATGACTTCCAGCAGAATCTTAGCATCTCATATCATTGCATAAATTTGCGATCTAGGCTAAGAAAAAAGAATTATATTGAGTAACGAAATTCTGAACACCGTATTTTGGAAAAGGCAGAGTGGGAGGAATGAAAAATTTATTTTACCAAGGCCAATAAGAGAGACAAAAGAAGCACATTGGCGTAGCCAAGGGCAGCTGAGTGAGATATTTCTGTTGGGAACACTATGTAAATGGACCGCCAGCATGTAGAACACAGACGCATCAGAAATGTGATACTACGTAAGGACGTTGCAGAGATAAATCACAAAAGGACAAAATACTGGGGAGAATAAAGTGGTAAATAGATATAGGAAAAATGTGCACGAGCAGAAGGAATAGTTTATGGGGCTGCAACTGGTTCATCTGGTTCACTCAGCGGTAATTGATTCACTAACAGAAGGACCAATGAGGGAAAAATTACATTTGCAAACCAAGATGATAGTATTTATAAAATATTACAGTGAATAATGCTTGTGATGGACATGTAGAGGTAAAAAATATTTCTATAATGGAGGGTTTCTCCGTAAGATTTTGATTGAATAGGAACAAACTGCAGACCCAACCTAATGCTGATGTTTAGTTGATATGCAGAGAATCTTCAAGAGAGTCGTACTGGACTCTAAATTTGGTATTTTGTGGATTTGAAAAACGATGACAACATAGAGGGAACAGGGAAGCGGAAAGAAAGATGAGGGACAAAGCTGAATATTCCCATCAGAAACTATTTAACAGAGCTCAAATATAGCAAGATATTTCTGCGAGAAACTAAACCTTAATGGAATTTCATTACACTCGTATTCACTGAGACATTAAGTTTTGCAGTAGTGAATATTTTAATTAATATACTTGTCTGAACAACAAAGTGGAATTTTTATACAGCAAGAAAGTCGATTTTTTATGTAAGTGAAATTACGAGCTTGCGATGTTCATACTGCTGTTAGAAATGCTTCGGCGTTTCGTTAACAGGAAATGACCTGATGAAACTGTGACATACAGTAATTCGTTTCAGTCGAGCGACACTTATTGATAAGAGACGTGGCGCAAAATTTTTGACGTGGGCCATTCATTAATGGAGTGAAACATTCACAGCAGTGGAACACACTCTAAGGCGAACGTCCCTGGGAACGTTAAACTTGTATCGCACTCAAACGAGAACCAGGAATATTGCCGTGGCGGGAAACGTTAAGTAACTGACCCATGTCTGAAATACGACGCTGCTAAAAGTTGTCAGAAATTTACCGGACAGGTCACATTCGAGGGCTGAATGGAAAGTAATACGTCATCGTTCGAAATTTGTATGTTAACAGTTCCAGTCTCTGAAGTTCTTCAGTGTTAGCCAGTGAGATGTGGCCTGCTATTGTCATGCTACACGAAAACATTACACATTTCGTTTTGTAACATTGTTAGTCATTATAGCAAAATTTCCTACACTGTTTATATTGAACTGAAGTGACTGTTTTTCCACGTCCAAGGAAATCAACTAGGATCCCACCATCCGCCACCAAAAACACGGATGCTACGATTCTTCTGTGTCCTGGATTTCTTCTCCTGGAGCAAACCTTTATCTTGTAGTCACGGTTACCTGCAGCGTGCATGAAGATAATGAATGACATGGCGTATAAGCAGGGTGTTTCGGGAGCATTGGTCAATATTCAGGGGTATGACAGGAACCATCACTTGAACCAGGAAACTTCATATCAACGTATGACCTGCTCAGAATGGTTTCCGAGATAGAACACATTTAATGTATAGTGGTATTTATTTTCAGTATCGTTCAATACATTCTTAGATTTACACATGTATACATATGCATCATTTATTAAACATGACAACATTACACATTCGTTCAACAATGTATCAGTTGAAAAAGGAGTGTTTTTAACACACTCATCTGTAAGCATCATCGTATTTGACAAATTACAGCTGTTGTAGGGTTCAAATTAGATGTTCGAATATCCCACAGTCAACTTCAGCGTATGTGTAAATTCTGGGGAAAACATGTTGTGTTGCCTGTCTGCGTGTCGCTGCACATTCCCTGAGGGCAGGGCGTCCATAATGCGACAAAGCAGTTAATTTTACGTTTCGTTTGAACAGCCCAGACTTCATCCAACCGCGTAAACAAACATGCAACGGCGTAAGGTCGATGAAGTACCAAGAACATTTTGGGTAAGTGGTGTTTGACAGCTGTAAGCTTGCCGAAAGTGACATCTGAAATGTTACATACACGTACGGGGGCGTGATGAAAAGTAATGAGTGTATTTTTTGTACGAAAATCCTTAAAGCTTTTTAAATAAAACAAACGTCATTAACATTCTGTATCATTACTTTTCATGTGAAAATTTTGTTCTCAACAGTTACCCTGGCGACGAACACATCTCTCCAAACGAGAGACCATTTTATTGAGACCGTCACTGTAGAACGTCTGACTTTTTGATGGAGCTACGACCACAGCTCTACTTGCACGACTTCATCACTAACAGACTGAAAACCTCGAAGGTGTGCTTTAAGTTTTG
This sequence comes from Schistocerca americana, assembly GCF_021461395.2. Taxonomy (NCBI): domain Eukaryota; kingdom Metazoa; phylum Arthropoda; class Insecta; order Orthoptera; family Acrididae; genus Schistocerca; species Schistocerca americana. Next base: position 971,598,917 of record NC_060120.1, on the reverse strand, counting down.
AAATCGGATGAAACCTGGGGGGTAGGGGGGGGGGGGGAGGAGGGGGTAAGTCGATGACAATGAAGTCAAGGACAGTTACAAATGTCATATGTGGTGTGGTATTTTGACTTTGAAGGAGAGAGTGTCCTTTGTGTGGACGGAGCCATCAAATTCGGAACTCGATTACAGCACGCTGACTCTTACGCACCAACATAGTTACATCGCGCCACGTTACACGCAAATGGTTGCAAATACGTGGAGGATAAAGATGTAGAATGTTTTATTTATGAACCCTTAAGAGTTGTGACAGAAAAAAAAATCGGAAGCATTACTTTTCAACACTCCCTCGAACCATTCGGAATATGGCATATACTCATGATGTCTTTTGCTTCAAATGAGCAGCTTGTTACATCACTGAATTTTCCTCCTGAGACACACTGCATATATACAAAAACAAGCCTACTTGCTTTACTACCCACACATTATCAATATTGGGGTATATGACCATCTTGATCGATCCTGCACTGCATGACAGGCACGTTGTGGAGTCTGCTTTATTTACCAGTATTGCCGGAGCTAGGTATAGGACGATGTAGGGGGGGGGGGGGGGGGGGTGACATGCAGGTGGAAAAGGAAGAATGGGAGATGAAGATGGAGAGAGAGAGGGGGAACGACAATATGGTCTGAGGCATTGGGAGGAAGATATGATCAGAGATATGTAGTGGACGAATGGGCAAAGAGAGGGATAGAAGGTGACGGAGAGAAAGAGTGGGAAGGAAGTTAGAGACTGTTAGAGGTGGGAGGAAGACAGAAAGAGCGAGGAAGAGGTAGTCACTGAGAGGTGGAGGAGGAGGTATGTTTAATGTAAGTATCGAACACATACACGGGCAAAGCCTAGTAAACAATAAAAGAAGCACCCTGTCTGTGTGTATATAATGTTATTCATCTTTACCCTCTAATGTTACATGTGAACACTATAGATATAGGTTACTTCAGCTCGTCTACTCGCCGGTGGGTTGCTTGTAGCCCGGGCACAGATTGACAGGGGTGGGCAAAAGGCAGACGAGCAGGAGTCCATGCCCGATTTCTGCACCGGCTGAGCGAAAGCGTATATCGCGGTATAGACACTATTATTTGGACAGTCTGCTACGAACAGATGTGCTGTGAACGTTGCAGGAGGTCATGAGTTGACGGACTGAGGGTGGGATTATAAACTGTGCTACACGCATGCTTCATATCATATCTGAGATCACACAGGAATTCGGGGCCGCGCGGGATTAGCCGAGCGGTCAGGGGCGCTGCAGTCATGGACTGTGCGGCTGGTCCCGGCGGAGGTTCGAGTCCTCCCTCGGGCACGGGTGTGTATGTTTCTTCTTAGGATAATTTAGGTTAAGTAGTGTGTAAGCTTAGGGACTGATGACCTTAGCAATTAAGTCCCATAAGACTTTTTTTTTTAAAAAAAAGAAAAAAGAAACGGGAGTTCGGATTTCCGAGGCCAATAGTCTGTACTACGGAAGAGGCGTTTCCACAATCGGAAACGACCGCAGAGGACGACCTCAAGTGTGTCACGAGTGGACGTCGCCTCGGCTCCGCAGAGGCCCGTCTCTAACGACCATGACGTCGGCGTGACGTTGACCTCCAGTCTTCCTTCTCCTATAGAGAAATTCTAGGCGATCGGTGGTTTACTTCGACTGTAATCGCCGCCGATTTGAACTTGTAGCCTCACGATACAATTTCTACCAGTACTGTACAACGACTGGACTGCAGCAGCCGGCGAGTACCACAGTATCGTCCCATAATGTCTGGCCATTCGGAGTTAATTCCGTCAAAAGACGTGGGAGAGCAGCGGAACGAAGTGGATAATCTCTTGAAGAGTATTACACCAGTAACAGGAAAAGATGTGTAGTGGTGTGTAGTCCAATAAATTCAGGTAATGCTTATGGAAGTACTATAGGAAATGATATGCTAATCTTAGTGTACGTGTTTTGCTATTTGGGTAGAAAAATAACTGAAGATCGGCGAAGCGAAGAAGATTGCTAAATTTACCCCGGCAATAGCAAGAAAATATTTTACGAAGAAGAAAAAATATGTATAATTGAATATACATAAAAGAAAACGAAAAGCAATGCCATATACTGGGCTGTGGTGTTTTTGACCTGATTGTGCACATCTTGCATAGAAGACAAAAACTGAAAGTTATCCCCCCTCCTCCACGCCCCTCAACGTTCCATCTGCTGTCGCTTCCACTGTTTTCAGATAGGACAGCTACGACACAGTGTAGCAAAAACACTGGAATAATGCCACTATAGGATTTCGCTATGGGTTTCCCTATTAAACTACAGTCCAGTGTAGTTTCAATAGGAAAGATGTGACCCAGTTACTAGCTAACAGTATGGTACAGAAAACTCATCGTGCTGTTGATCAGGCAAAGACACAGCAAGTAGATCGGCTGCAAATTAACGCAGCTGGAAGGTGCAGAATTATGACTCCACATGTGTGGAGAACGTACTGAGTGAGAGACACAACTAACAGCCACAGCCCTAAAAATCAAAAGCCATCATGACAATTTAATATTAAGTGACAGAACACAAATTAACACTTTCTTCTTCTAAACTTCACATAATCCTATCATTTCCTTCAAATTCCTCTATTCTTTGATATGTATTCGTTTCCTTTTTTCTGTTTTTTACTTTGTTGTGATTGCTTGTGTTTCCCATATACTCTGTTGTTACAATTGTAAAGTCTTTCCATTATTTGGTTTCTGTAGCACTTTCCATGTGTAATACCTCCTGCAATATTCTTGTCAAGTAGTAGTTTTGTTTTCTATTACTGAATTTGTTTATTTAATGTAAAGTGTTATGTAAGCAGTGCTTTTAGCGTTTAGTGTTATTCTTTCTCCTGGTTCGCTCCCTTGATATTTCTTTACTGGTCTACGTTTCACCTTTTAAACTGTATTATGATTGCAATGTCAATGATAACATTCATGTGTTTCTGCCTAGGTCTATATGAGTATCATTGTTTAAAAACATTGTAACTCCTTTCACACGGCGTTGCCAGTTAACGTCTGATGGCGGCCTTCTAAGCCTAAAACCGGTTAACCTGAATGAATTAATCTTGTAGAATATACGCATTATAGTGCTTTTTATTTGTTATTATGTTGTTCTACCAGGAAGCGATGGAAAATTATTACCATGATAATTAAACGTGTTAAAAATTCTTTTCCGACAGTAAGTGCCTGGAGGCTATCCCTACTTGGAAGTGCAACATGCGTACCGGTACAGTTAAGTATAGAAAACAAGCTTTTGGAAAGATACTGAAGATTAGTTGGGTACGTACGATAGGACTTCAAAAAGTACGTTACGCATTACTAAGGCACGCCAAGTAACTTTTATTGAATGCTTCACTATACGTCGAAGTGATACGGGTGCAAGACACTACTTTCTTGCATAGTTCCCAAGTGTCTATAGACAACAAACAGTAGGAGCGTCCTACCAGTGGTTCAATTCTTCGACGACAGAAATCCGTCATTCAAGAACCGCTGTGTGAACAACCTCTGAGTTGGAAAATCACTAAGGTGTTCTCTCATTTTGTCATAAAGATGGAAATCAGACGGTGCAAGATCTGAAATTACCGATCAACGTCACTCACGCCTGTGCGCCTGCGGTCACATTGTTGTCACCATTTCGCTACGGCTGATCACGACACTTCGTTTGGTCAGTACTCAGCCTGAATTTCACGGTGAATCTGTGTGTAATTTAGACGACTGTCCGCGTGAATCGTACTGTCTCGCACCCTTTGACATTCGAGTAAGTTTCCATATGCCACGCCATTTCGACCGCACGCTGTGGTGCACCTGCTATCCGTACCGCAGCAGAAATGTCTGTATGATACCGCCGTTGTTGCATAATATGCATAACTTTATTTCAGAATTCCCTGCAATGATAATGAGGTGGTACGGAATCTAATCTGGGAGAAACAAATTTAACGGCGCAATTTGCTAAAACAACGGGCCTCACTGAGAGCACACGGCTTGAGGTGTCAAAGAATAGTACAATTTATATGTAATACGCTATGGGGAATAAACATGGCAGAGGCAGACGATTGTAACTAAACTCACCAGTTTCAGTTGCATTTAGTGAACGTTAGTTACTTAAAAACTAAGACACAACCACAGGACAGACTTGCATGGAGAATTTCTTCAAAGCAATCTTTGACCTCGAGATTACAACAATAACAATACAGCAATGTCAGATACGGAACCAGTTGGTTTGTAATTTACTTCAGTTAACCGCCCGAAAGCCAAATATGAAGCATCATGTCTGCTGATCACCAGTGATGTTGGCGACTGCATGGTTTTGCGAATAAGCGGACACTGACAGATAACCGATGCTTTGGTCTGTTTTTCTCGACAGACGGACTGGGATGTTTGCTGCTCTGGGCCATTGGGTGCGGCGGGTGCAGTGGTGGTGAAATTGTGTATTACTCACGACTTCTTCCGCCCACTCCCTCCCTCCCCCCTTCGAGTGATTAATGGCGGGCCAGAGCGAAACGAGATGCGACAGTGCCACACTGTCTCGCTTCGTTAAAGCCCGCTCGCGTGACAGAGACGTGGGTGCCCTGGGATTTTTCCGTCCTTCACCGCACTTCCAAAGTTCATCCAGCCAGTGTAAATAAATAGTCACGGCGGTGTAATATTAATCGAAGATTATGTCAAAACTACAGCCAATGCACGACACGCGCAGGATATTTTAGCTTATCGAAAACTAGTCTTTGGTATTTACTCAAAAAATCATGTCATCACGCTGGACGAAAATAGTCACCTATAAGTAATTTCACGTTAGTACCATGTAACATCGTGTGTAGTCCCGTTTCGGCGAGGAAAGGGGGTTTGGTATAACTAGCTGAAGCCACCTTCTGATAATTACATCCCGTAGAGCTATCAAGTTACCTAGAAGCTGTTTCCAATGTTTCTCCCGCTGTTCAAAACAATACTAGACTTTTCTGTGTGGTGAATATCGATTGATTGAGCGCGCCACCCGAGGTGTGCAAGGATGTGTGTTCATCAGTTCAAAATACACTACTGGCCATTAAAACTGCTACACCACGAAGATGACGTGCTACAGACGCGAAATTTGACCGACAGGAAGAAGATGCTGTCATATGCAAATGAATAACTCTTCAGAGCATTCATACAAGGTTGGCGCCGGTGGCGTCACCTACAACGTACTGACATGAGGAAAGTTTCAAACCGATTTCTCATACACAAACAGCAGTTGACCAGCGTTGACTGGTGAAACGTTGTTGTGATGCCTCGTGTAAGGAGGAGAAATGCGTACCATCACGTTTCCGGCTTTGATAAAGGTCGGATTCTAGTCTATGGCGATTGCGGTTTATCGTATAGCGACAATGCTGCTCGCGTTAGTCGAGTTCCAATGACGGTTAGCAGAATATGGAATCGGTGGTTTCAGGAGGGTTATACGGAACGCCGTGCTGGTTCCCAACGGCCTCGTATCACTAGCAGTCGCGATGACAGGCATCTTATTCGCATGGCTGTAACGGTTCGCGCAGCCAAGTCTCGATCCCTGAGTCAACAGATGGGGACGTTTGCAAGACAACAACCATCTGCACGAACAGTTCGACGATGTTTCCAGCAGCATGCACTTTCAGCTCAGAGACCATGGCTGGGCTTACTCTTGACGCTTCATCACAGACAGGAGCGCCTGCGATGGTGTACTTAACGACGAATCTGCGTGCACGAATGGCAAAACGTCATTTTTTCGGATGAATCCAAGTTCTGTTTACAGCATCATGATGGTCGCATCCGTGTTTGGCGACATAGCGGTGAACGCACATTGGAAGCGTGTATTCGTCATCGCCATACTGGCATATTACCCGGCGTGATGGTATGCGGTGCCATTAGTTACACGTCTCGGTCACCTCTTGTTCGCACTGTCGGCACTTTGAAGAGTGGACGTTACATTTCAGATGTGTTACGACCCGTGGCTCTACCCTTCATTCGATCCCTGCGAAACCGTATATTTCAACAGGATAATGCACGACCGCATCTGTAGGTCCTGTACGGGCCTTTCTGGATACAGAAAATGTTCGACTGCTGCCCTGGCCAGCACATTCTTCAGTTCTGTCACCAATTGAAAACGTCTGGTCAGTGGCGGCCGAGCAACTGGCTCGGAACAATACGCCAGTTACTACTCTTGATGAACAGTGGTATCGTGTTGAAGCTGCATGGGCAGCTGTACCTGTACACGCCATCCAAGCTCTGTTTGACTCAATACCCAAGCGTATCAAGGCCGTTATTACGGCCAGAGGTTGTTGTTCCGGGTACTGATTTCTCAGGATCTACGCACCCAAATTGCGTGAAAATATAATCACATGTCAGTTCTAGTATAATTTATTTGTCCAATGAATACCCGTTTGTCATCTACATTTCTTCTTGGTGTAGCAATTTTAATGGCCAGTGGTGCAGTAAGCGCGTATATCTGTATACACTGCTGTTGCCATCTTGGAAGAAGAGACTGTTGGGAACAAACCCTGTCAGTCCAACTTATTTCGAGACTTTGTTCGTAAATTAAATAAACGCTAAGATTATTGTTTTAATGCTTCAGATGTCCAACGATAGAACCGCCCCCCCCCCGCCCCCCCCGCAGAAGAACCGCTCATCCCTGCACCCCCAACCATCATTCGTGTCTCACATTGTCCTTAATGTCGACTGTGTCATCAGAGCATTATGGTTTCATGTGTATTTCCGCTGTTTGTCGTTTCATGGTAGCTTCGTGTTGACAACACCGTTATCGTCACCCATTGTGAATTTTTCCAGAAGAAAAGTCTGCGTTTTGAACACGGTTCATGTTCGCCATAGTTAAAGTACATCGTCCATAGCTAAATGGTGCTATCGAAGACTGGCGTCGAGGCAACTGTGGCGCCCGACGGGCCTTAGGGGTGAACGACGGATGAGGAGATGTGTAGGGGCGAACAGATGTTCAGCTGCTCAGCAACTGAACACCCGTATGAACCAAGGAGCGGCCAACTGTCTTTCCTCAACGACTATTCAGCGAACGTTGCTGCGTGTGGGCCTCCGCAGCTGGCCTGGTTCAGTACTCATCCTAACTGCTGTTCGTCGGCGACGAAAGCTGGAAATTGCCCTCCAATACAGCAACTGGACATCTGCCTAGTGGCGAAAGGAGGCCTCTCAAGATGAATCACGCTTGTGCTCCATCTGACATGGGGTCGTTGGCTTGTACAGTCCTGTGACAATCGTCCAAGGGGTCCAGGTCAGAGAAGGGATCTTTGTGGTCTGGGAAGTGTTTTCGTGTCATTCCCTGCGTGATCTCGTCATACTGAAAGATACAATGGATCAATACAAATACGCATCTTTTCTTGGGAACCACCCCTACATGTCGTCTGTTATTGCCTCGACACGAAGGCATCTGCCAGCAGGACAATGCAACGTGTCACGCACTCCCGTGCTCAACAGAACCCCCGTATGTAAAACCAGTCGAGAATCCGTGAAACCACATCGATCCGGCTGTTCGTGCCATGAATCCTCAACCGAGAAACGTAGCGCAGCTGGCTACGTCACTGGAGTCGTCATGGCTCTACAGGCCTCTCTGCACCTTCCAAAACCTTATTTACTCTCTTCCTGCACGTCTAGCAACGGCCCGTATTCAGACTTTCTACTGGTGGCCATATTAATATGACTGGACAGTGTATTTCATTCAAGTCGTCGCAGCCGTTCACACAAATGACTCTGAGCACTATGGGACTTAACTGCTGAGGTCATAAGTCCCCTAGAACGTAGAACCACTTGAACCTAACCAACCTAAGTACAGCACACACATCCATGCCCGAGGCAGGATTCGAATCTGCGACCGTAGCAGCTGCGCGGTTCCGGACTGAAGCGCCTAGAACCGCTTGGCCACAGTGGACGGCAGAGGTGGTGGAGTACAGTTCCTGATCACAAGTAATTTCATCTATATGCTGAATTTAATTCCCAACCTCTACACAGTAAGGGGATGTGACGCCATTAGTGATAATCCGTCCGGGGAATGGCATATTAGGCGCAGAGTCCGCTTACTGCCATACGAGAGCAGTAGACAATGTGCCAGCACCGGCTTTCAGCCGAAATCATGTAACATTAACCCTCACCATGAAAAACACAAATCAAAATCTCATAAGCACGAAAGATAAATGAGACAAGAAAAAATGGAAATACCGGAAGTCGGGGAGATTCTTGTTGACTGATCTTTCAAAAGACAGTTATGGAGCGGTGTGTGCCAGCTATGTGTCGTACAAGTTGACAGTTAAACTTTCGAAGTAATACGTAATTAAAATTTCAAAGATTATTTTTACTGTCAATGTATAGGTTTTTAGATAATCTATTTGTTTGCAAATACAACTGCGCAAAGAATTGCTGGTTTCGCCTTCAGTTTAAGTATTTACATCTATAGAAAAACATTTATTCTTACAAACATCTGTGAGCCAGTACAGTAGTCTTTGAGACGGCATTTGAAGAAAGGTGAACTGATGCACTTTCCAGTGTGCAGTATGAACAGTTCGAGTTGAAGCACAACTGTTGGTGTTAATGAGCTGCGTAAAAATATTGTAAGGCTGAGAACTGAATCTGAAACAAAATTTGTAGATTTTAAAACTTAGGAAGCATTATCCCTTTGTCTTTCAGATTTTTTTTTTAAAACGGATATTGAATGAGAGCATGCTCAAATAAAAGTGGATATAATTGAGATCTCGGCGATTCCAATGTAATAGCAAATTTCATTGAAGTGGATGAGCTGTGTATATTACAAGTATTTACCAGCCACGTTTGAAAGTACCAGAAAATTCGCATACGAAATCAAATCCATGTTGTGAAGTACATATCGGTGTGAGCAGTTACTTTTAAGTGAGAGGAGTAACAAATCTCCTGGCATTTCCAGAACTACTGACATTCATCTTTGGTGGATTTTAAGTATGATATCTGCATACAAAATGCCTTGCAAAGTGCAAAAGGTAGGTATCAGAGAACATATGTCAAGTGTCATGGAGCCAACAGTAATTTTGTAATCGTAGGCGATTTTCATAAGTCGTAGCATTGAATGTGCAGGCAAGTTACTATTCAGTAACTAATTAATGCAATCCTTCACAGACCAATATGTTTCTGACATTAGCTCCATACGAACTGGTTCTTATACCGAGACCAATTGATAATAAGCGTTGACAGAGCTGTTAGTTATTACTCATGATCTGGTAATATGCTAGCTCCGGTAATGCAGAGATGTAACACAATGTCCGCGGAAGTCACGGAATCTGATTAACATTCTTGTCTCACATACACTATTATACTAATTAATTCCACTTGTTCACCGAGAAGCGAGACGGCCACAATGTAAACGAAACACAAAACCATGGCCTTATCTTACATAACGTTGTGTACTCATGTAGGTTACCTTGAATCCTGTTATGCACAGTGACACCTTTGCCATTTTGGAATGCTGCACTACAAGATCAACAATCTCGGTGGAATAATATTTATGTAATTGGACCTTTTGAACTGATACGTCTTCCGACGGAAGGAGGATATAAGGGAATGGCCAGTCTCGTGTTCGCTGCAATGACATTTCTGTTAGCATTATTTTTTGAGTTACCGTCGTTGAAATTTGTGTTACGAAACTTCGGAGATCATGTTCGTTAACAAGGTAAATAGCTGCTGAATGTGTTCTACAAATTATGTTTTTTTTTTTTGTTTATATAACGTGAACTGTCTGTGGCCATCAGATCCTCTCTTACATCGGACCAGGGTTTCACATATACAGTACCTTCTTAACATCGCAGTTATCTAATAAATTACAATTTTAATATGGTAAATAGTATTAAAATGATTTCAGCGTCTGCAATGACAATGTGAGTAAATAATACTGACTATGTACTAAGAAAGTTAATACTATGATCTAATAAAGTTAATATTCTCAGTACTTGTACTTCGCTGCTGCTGCTGCCACTAATAGTGATAATTATCATAATAATTATAACAATAATGATAATGGCAGACGTAAAAAGAATTTATAGGTGTTGAAAATGGATGTTTAATGATACAGGGAAAGGAACAAAAATGAAATGATCGTGTAGTATTGTCGGCGGGGAGACCCACTTTCGGGAAAGTTCGGCCGCCGTGTTGCTAGTCTTATTTGAAGTGACACCACCCTGGACGATTTGAGCGTCGGTAATGATAAAGTGATGATACTAACAACACCCAGTCAAAGAGCGGAGAAAATCTCCACCTCTGCCTGGAATCGAACCCGGGAACGCTGCATTGTAGGCAACACGTTACCACTCAGCTAAGAAGGTGGACCCGGGGGCAAGCAGCACCAGTGAAGAATACTGGGAAAAGAGGAAGATCTGGTCGGAAAGAAGGATGCACAAGGATAAGGGGTCCGTACTGGTTCAATGGTAATCATTATTATTGCTTTAGTAGATATACCACTAACTGTCTTCTGAAGCTGGTGATGTTAATTCGTTCTCTGACACCCTACGGGAGGTTCCTGCTAATGTGAAGGGTTTCAAGAAAATAGCTGAACAGTGGAGTGGGACAGAAAGGACTTCGCTATCACGGGGTGTTTCTGCCGCGTTCTTCATAGAAGAGCGTCAAGTTCGTGGAGAGATATGAGTTAGAGCGTATGTTGTGAAGACAGTAGAAAAGACAGACGGTATGGAAAACTCTGCGCTTGTCTGCACTCACTGCTAGCCAGGATATCTGTGCATATTAGGGGGAAACATCATTAAGCAGTCGAATATAACAAATATAACGAACACAAGCACTCAATCAGGTCCAGGCGCCGTAAACTTTTCTGAGAAAAGCCTTGCAGGATAACATCCCTGTAATCAATATCTAGAAGTTCAAAATGGTTCAAATGGCTCTGAGCACTATGGGACTTAACATCTATGGTCATCAGTCCCCTAGAACTTAGTACTACTTAAATCTAACTAACCTAAGGACATCACACTACACCCAGTCATCACGAGGCAGAGAAAAATAACTAGAATTATAAGTGTTTGTACAAGTTCCTTTTTCAAGTCAAGAGGGAATACTTTTTTATATTTTTGTAGGGCATGGAGACATGCTGATGCCTTCTTGCACAATGCACTTAAGCGCTCCATCCCATTTAGATTTTCATCTGTTATTAATATCAGACTCTTTGGGGAAGGAGACAAGTTTATATTTGTCCGATTTGGGGTTAGAGAAGGTAGGGACTCCCTGTAATTCGGGCTAATCAGCGTGGAATGAATAACCAGTACCGCTTTGGTTTTTGATGTAAAACTCTGCATTAGTGTGAAACCAATGTTTGACTGTTTTCCCGAAAACGATATTTCGTCAGAGCTACAGGTATTTAAGTCAACTAAATACTGCCGAATGTATTTTTAGAGCTTACACAGCCTGTGCCACAGTCCTGTTGAAATGATGCACTTGCAAATCCGCAAACCTTAGGTAGCGTCATGTGGTCCGTATTTTGTATTCTCTGTTCAGTCGGTCTAAAAGCATATTTCTGCAAAGAGTTATTGAGCTGGGATAATAAAGGCATTGCAGAGATGTTGTTATGATGCTGATATTAGTTTCACATCGCTGTCGCTTTAGCTATTCAGCCACCATGTGCAGTGCGGATACCTGAGAATGACATGCCATGACCATGTACTCCACATGCCAAGTGTGCAGATTGTGCCACTTGACTCTGTTACAAACATTTCACTGATACTCCAAATTAGCACTTCGATGGGGGAAAGATGGAAAAACAGACAACAGAACAATTCTGTTGTGGGAAATAGGACTCTGTAAGTAATGCATGTGTTATCATATACTATTTCTCGAAAATGTTCTTTTTTCCAAATACTGTCTCATTTACAACTATCGTGAGACCGTTCCTCGTAGCTATCAAGTGCCTTGTTTGCTCAGTACTTAGAACTACTAAACCTAACTAACCCAAGGACAACACACACATCCATGCCCGAGGCAGGATTCGAACCGGTGACCGTAGTAGTCGCGCGGTTCTGGACTGAAGCGCCTAGAACCGCTCGGCCACCGAGGCCGGCCAACGTTTTACAGGTAAAAGATCTTGACAGGTGGTAGGAGTGACACCTCTTCATATTTTTAAAAATTGTATTAAAGTACTGAGTCTGGAAACGTAGCATATTGCTCGATAGACTTTCTTAAACAACACAGCAAGAGTCATGCTGCTATTTATTCAGAATATGCACGGCAATAAGGAAACAGGATTTATTTCCTTGAAATGAACTTTATATCACGTGTCAGTATCTTTGTAGAACAGTACATTTACTCGCGCACGCAACCTTTGGTATTTATTTCCAAATCAGAATGAAATAATACTACCTCTAGGCTCGTAAGCATTGACAACACGCTGGTGACATTCTGATTTCCAGACAGCCGGTACAAATGCTGCTGGCTGTTTCATTGCACAAAAAAGGCATTTTTTCTTGGGATATCTTTTGTGAAGTCTCGTCCCCAGTTTTGTAAAGGTCTCGTCACTACTGTTGTGGAGGCCGAGTTGCCACTGTACAGGAGGACGAGTTCGTGAGATCGCGAAACGGCTTCTGGTGCAGTGCACCGCTAAGTGTTTCTCCCTGCCACTACTACACAGCTACGCCCCAGTGTCAGGTAACAGATTGCGAGAACGAAGGTTCTACAACACTCCAACAAATTAGTAACAAACATGTGAAAAAGGTTTACTTACGAGACCTTAACTTTCCCCGGCGAATCGAATGTCCAAATAACTTACGGGTTTGCTGCCGGATGGCGTCGTCGAACACCGCCGATATTTCGACAGAAGCACACCTTGCCATTCTCAAGGCACAAATGCAAGGAAGAAAAAATGTGCAGGCAAATTTAATGCCTCGGTTCACAGAGGAGAAGACACCGCACACAAAACAAGTGTCAACACAACCAACGATAACCAACACCAGAAATATCGATGGTTACTATTAATCAACAGGTGAGGTAGCACTATTTCTGTCCCTCTGTTTTTTGATGAGAGACAGAGCTGGATTCCAAGCAGCATTTAAACAAAATCCACCATCTCTGTTAATAAGGTTGCTTGATAGTGTGATTTCAACAGCTTACTTAATAACACTATCCCAATAGCTGGACGTGCAAGCCAGAATCTCTGTGTTGTTGTATTCCATAGGATGACCGGTGTCAAGGCAATGTTCTGCAATAGCGGACTTGATCGGCTGTTGTAAGCCTGTGTGACAATTATGTTCAATACACCGGTCTTCCACAATCCTGATTGTCTGACCAATATATGACATGCCACAACTGCAAGGAATACGATAGACCCCAGACTTACGCAAACCAAGATTATCTTTTACGGACGCCAACAGGGCCTTAATCTTAGAAGGTGGTCGAAAAACACATTTCACATCATATATCCGCAAAATACAGCCAATGCTGTTGGAAATGCTTCCTGCGTAAGGCAAAAAGGCCGTAGACTTAGGTGCCACTTCGTTGCTATCGTCACTCACCCGTTGCACAGAAGGCTGATGGCGCAACGCACGTTCGATCTGCCTCTCACTATAACCATTTTGACGAAAGGTGACTTCGAGATGTGCTAGCTCAGCTGCCAAACTTTCAGGGACTGAGATAACGTGGGCCCCGTGTACCAAGGTGTGAAGTACTCCTTCACGCTGAACTGGATGGTGACAACTATCAGCTCGCAGATACAAGTCAGTGTGGCTCTGCTCCTGTCGAAATATCGGCGGTGTTCGACGACGCCACCCGGCAGCAAACCTGTAAGTTATTTGAGCAGGTTTACTTATATTTGCGTCTTGTTGAATGATTAAGTCTGCAACACAACATGTAATGTAACTCAAAAAAGGCCCTCAATCGCTAAGTGGAAATAATCGTAGGTAAACTTCGGTGTACATAACAAACACAGTTTAAAACAATTGTGTGTTCGCTTCTAAAATGTCAACAAACAACGTTCCCTTTCTAAGTCAGCCCTGGACGATGATGTATAACCAAGTGGGTGAGAGCTGCTCTTCTATCTTCCGAGCAGGTTTCTGTCCGTTGTCGTCAGATCATTGGCGGATTGTACTCGGCCGGAAATTGGTCGAGGTCAATCCTGTACTTTCGTCCTCAGCGCTGCCCGTGGCGCAGGTGGAACTCGCGCAAGTAGCGAGTCTCTGTGACACTAGCACCAGCTCGTATCTTTGCGCCTGTGGTGGTTTTAGCCCTGACTGTGTCTTGTTCGGACGACACAGCAATATCTTAAGGTGTGGTTACAGCTGCCTGTCGGAGAAGGTGTTCTTCCTCCACCCACAATGACCTCTTTCCTTGCGGATGTGTCGTATGTGAATTTGTACAGTATAGCTGAGTTTAATGAGTGTTTGTATAGTGTAGTGCCACGTTTGTGTTGTATGATGCCCATGATGATGATGATGATGACGATGATGATGACAACGAGGACGACGACGACGACGACGTCTGTGAGAGAAGGGAGAGGGAGAAACTCTGTGACCGCGCACAGCCTATTTCTCTCAAACAGCACCAATGGGGCCCCCGAGCTTAACGTATTCGTCCGCCGGACGCATGACCATGAACAGTGTTACACCCGCTATAACGGCTCTTATTCTTGATGATTTGGTTTGATTTGTACTTGGCCTCGGCTAAAACTCGGCGCCAGTCGGTAGAGTGTTGAGATCGTTATCAAGTTACGAAGACGACGTTACACAAAATAACAGTACTGAACCGAAAAGTCGACGTGCGTGAGATATTTACTTCGTAATCGATGTTTAATGATGAAATATTAATGATAAAACCAATACAGTCACATCCACAACAAATTCCCTACAAGCTGGTCGTAATTTACAGTATCTAAGAAATCGTAACAGTGGGCTTGTTATTTGAGCTCGGCTACGAAGGTAAGACACAATTTTATAGCCAATACAGACATCAATTCTTTTCACTCCTTACTGTAACAAGTGAACACGTGCGCAGAGGCCAGCAGAAGATCTATTGGAGAATATTACGCTTTTCTTATTTGCGAGCAAGCAACCAAGCAAAGCTCCGCGTTCTGGCCTTGATGTGTCAGATGGGACCGACCGACCGCCATGTCGTCCTCAATACCGGGTCATTGGATGCGGTACGAAATTACGTGGTGTCAACAAACCGCTCTCCATGCCTTGTCGGCTTCTTTGACCTTGAAATTGCTGAATGAACCCCCTTCCAGTCCACCCACCGGAGATGGTTCAATTGGCTCTGAGCACTATGGGACTCAACTTCTGAGGTCAGAAGTCCCCTAGAACTTAGAACTACTTAAACATAACTAACCTAAGGACGTCACACACATCCCTGCCCGAGGCAGGATTCGAACCTGCGACCGTAGCGGTCATGCGGTTCCAGACTGTAGCGCCTAGAACCGCACGGCCACTCCGGCCGGCCCCACCGAAGAAAAATGCATGGCACCAGTGGGATTCGAAACTGTGTCGCCCGCGCAGCAGCCATACAGGCCGACCATTGAGCTACGAATAACCGTACAAGAAGCAGTATTAAAGATTTTAGTACATATTTTCATATGGACAGTCTTCCTTGCTTGCGCAATCCTGAAAAAAGTTTGTAAAAGTTTGCAGTACTGCTACCAAGAAACTGTTACACAGAAACCTATTTGTTACGTAGAGTATCTGTTCTTCTTTATCCTGTATCATTTATCGATGTTCATCTCACCGCTAATAGTTGACAGAGGATATTCATGCCTTTGGAAATTAATTGGTAGACACGAAATTAGATGACTCCGTAGCGATTGGTAACTAGTTACAAGTTACAAAATGTCGTGTTAGAACGAATTTCGCGTACTAAGAAACAGTAGGATCTCTTCAGGCGCCATTAAATCGTGGGTTACAGGACTGAAAGTGATACAGGTAATGAGGTACAAGGAAAACGTGATGTAACTAGCGAGAGCAACACTACAATTTCTTCCGCAGTCACCTTCACATTAACAGACAGAATACTCCGTTTCTCGGCAAGCTACTCATTTAACTTTGTTGGTAAGTCGCTTTAGGATATTTGTATGCAGGCAGTGAGACATTATAGATACACAGTATCTCTACAAGTAAAAAAGCAACTGAAAGAAATATTTCCAATTTTACGTAACACGTAATGTCCACAATTCTTCCTTTCCTGCAGTACAAACACTGTATTAAAACCGTTACTGGTATTCTTGATTTCATTTCAGTAACTTATGTAGAAAGAAAACAAAAATGTATTCGTCACACAGCTGTCTGCTACTTTCGGATTTTGACGGTATTAGATTAATAACACGCTCCTTGGCAGACTAGACTTCTCAGCTATTATGAGACACAATAACATCGTTTCGCGTTTAAAGAGTGAAATTTAAAAGTCGTTGTACAATTTTTAACGTAAGTAGTACACATCTGTAGCTATTTAACATTAACACTGTTATACAAGATGTACCACAGATGACAAGAAAACGTTCATTTTTCGTCTTAACCCTTGATCTCCTAACCTCATCGTTGTCGTTAATGAATGCTTTGGCCCTTTCTATACGACTATTTTTGAACAAATATTTGAACAAGATGACCTTGAAATTACACAGTGGATTTTTGCTCGAATTTTTATAGCCAAATGGACACAAGGAAGTGGACAAATGGGGCCTAGTTTTGCAAAAAAGAATTAGTTACTTGAAAATGATTAAGGCATTAAAAATTAATTAGTTGTTTAAGAGAAAGTTGAAATATTTTTCTGACAACTGCTGCTAGCTATATAACTGAAATGTCAAAAAATATCAAATCCCAGCATAAACTGAAACTACTCTCTCTTCTCTTGATCTGTTACTCTTAATAAAGTAATACCGATAAATATTTTAAGTATTTCATGCTTTCTGAACAAAACCTGAAAACAAAATAAAAACTGAAAGAAC
Organism: Schistocerca americana; assembly: GCF_021461395.2. Taxonomy (NCBI): domain Eukaryota; kingdom Metazoa; phylum Arthropoda; class Insecta; order Orthoptera; family Acrididae; genus Schistocerca; species Schistocerca americana. The sequence continues at coordinate 971,581,986 of NC_060120.1, read as the reverse complement.
AGTGACGTGTTTTATGAAATGATTTGTGCTTTTATAAGGAATAAAATATAGTACAGGAACATTTGACGCGCCTTTGAATGAGGCTTGAAATCATATACAGCAAATGAGACGCCGTTTGAAAAATTAAAGTCCAAAGTTTAAAATAGAATTTTAAATAATACTGCAGGATATTTGTCTGGTGGAATTGCACGTATGAGCATCTCAGCTGCTGTACAGTATTTCGAGTATTATTCAAAGGCGTATCAAACGTTTCTCTAATCTGTCTTAATACTTACATTCAGAAACATCATTTTACAAAACAGTTGGTCGTTTTTCTTCAGGTATTTTTTTAGATTATAATTTTTGTCATTTGGCCAACGGAAACTGCAATAATTGAAGAAAAACCTATTACTGGATCTATTTTCAGTTAAAAGAGAAAGAACAGCGATTGTCTGCGAAGTTTAAGTACTGTACATCGTTGAGTATTCTAATCTCATTAATTAAGAGCTCTACCCGCATCTGCGACACTTTAATGGATGCGAAGGCAGTCGCTCGCTTTCAATTAATGACACTGTAAAGAAGAATCGACGTACTATATAATCGGAAACTATCAGGCTCTACATTTCAGGAAACTACATTCACTTTCTTCAAATGCAGTTATGTGCTTCGACGTAAAAATTAAAATTTTTATCGTAAGTTCTTCAACAGTTAATCGAAAATGTTTCCACGTGTTGCACAGCGCATTAATGAGTATCGCTGTTGAAGTTGGGCGCATTTTATTTATTTCACCTCCCGCGAAAAATTTAATTTCAGTGACCACCAATATATCATAGTACTGATACTCTACGATTTATTCCCTTAACGAAATATATCGACATTCGTGCAGCAAATAGGTGATATGAAATTTAGTATATGTGGACATTTAGTGAATGAGATTAAATAAAAAAGACCTAGCCGATGTGTGTCTCAGTAGCTTGTAAGTCTTTCATCGACAAGTGAAAGCATTTCACCTTCTTACCAGGTGTAGGTGCAATAGAAATACAAGAGAGAGAGACGCTAGGAACGATGCAAATATGTACAGGAGAGAATATAATATATAGTTATACAGTTACTGTGTAAATTAATAATGAGCATTATAGAAAAGCTATTGTATCAAGTCACAGCATACCGATGTAAATTTAACTCATGCAGTCAAATCAGTAGGTACATTTGTCATAGCAGTGCAGCTTTCCGACTTCATGGTGGTTGATGTCTAGAGAACGCTTAAGAGTCTGATAGTTCCCCCTCCACCCCAATACGCTCGTTCAGTTAGTCTCTAGCATGCGTTGAGGATTTTAAAAGCCAAAGCGGAAAGATGGAGAGTCGCTGTCAGGAACCGGTAGCGGAGAACGTCTACTATATCTACAGGGCTAAGGATCCAAGTACATTTAGATTTGGCAGATGGCAAAAGGACTATTTTCCTAAACTCATTACTTTATCCTCACTGATATCCGGCAGTGAAAGTCTGTCACAAAGTGAAATTCTCAAGTCACACCATTCACCAACCAGTACCATACGAAAAGTCCATTTATTTCCTCAGTCCTGCAACTTCACTTGAAGTTTCAACGTAACGATTAGGATCAGTTTAAGGATGGAGTTGGTAACACAGTTCAGTGTACCTCTCCAACCTCACGCAATTAGACAGATTTGTTGGTGCTTTAAAACTTAATGAGACCTGGATTTTGACTTTGTGCACATACCTAGATGGACGAGAGAATGTGACAAATTGAACACAAGGTATCAGCAATCACATCGTGACATAGTAGATGAAGACCTACTGAAGGTTTTCGATCATAACAGAAGTGACAAAAGCCACAAACCACTGACGGAATGAGTTTTACAGCCTTAATTCCTGAAACAGACCCATATATACCAAGAAGAAACGCACACGCAAATGGGAATACAAATAATGACGGAGACGTATAAACCGACTAAGAAATAACTGCAACAAGCAAACTACTTTTCTTTGGTACCATACACCTGAATTTAGTGTATGTGAACTCAACTCTGGGCTCTTTGAAGAATACTAAAACGTGTGGGTTTGTTGGAAGATATTCGGAGTTCTTGAAAGCTGTTGCTCTTCGATGAAATATTGAGAGCTAGAAAATTATCAGAGATGTTGTAGAGTCTCTATATGGTTAGAGGTGACAGTTTTTTTGCTATTTTTCCACAAGGAGCGTGTTTCCAGGGTAGATGTGAAGATGAGACACTTTGGATAGCAAAGTTTATATTGTTGTCTCTTGGTCAGTCCGCGCTGGCTAGAATTTCATTGTCGAGTGTTGGCAGGATCGGACCATGCTAGGGCGGAGGGCTGATTCTGGAATACTGTTGCTGCAGCTTTTACATATGAAATGAGGTAATATCTATCTATGCTTTCGTTTGCTCAAATATTGCAGGAAACGAAATGTTGTGTTTAGAAAGCGTTTTCGTTTTAAGCGTTTTCAGTGACTATTTTGACTATTAGAACGATATCGATATAAGCACTTCATAATATGCATGAACTTAGGAAAGCATCTCATCAATCTTTACCTCTTTCTTTTTAATGTACAAAATCTAAGAGGAAGTTCTGTAAAAACATTCCATTTAGTGAGCTTTCTGTTAATAACAATGATCATCAACGTAGACATGTTGATATTTTTAACTCTGTTAGTCGTTCATGGTTAATATACAAATAAAGCACAACAGTTTTCAAGTTATTCCTTACAGGGCCGTCATATCCCACTTGTCTGTTCATAAGTTTTAAGTGCAATTATTTAAACACTTGTTGCTGAAACTTGCGTCTTCCGAAAGATTTAATGGCGCTTAGCTTACTCGCATTGCAATCAGTGATATTTATTTGTGTAATATCAAAAGCAGCGTAATTCTTTCCGCCTCATCTTCTTGCAGATGATTACACTCAAAGTAAGCATGCATTGCAGAACAGAACCGCGTTTCCGTTCTAGCGCAGATAAACTATATCATTCTTTAGGTCATGTTCAGACATACTTTAGTGCATTTAAGTAACAGTATGTCTTTATTCATTTTGCACAGGTTCACATTATCTGCAGTGGCAGTATATTCCGCACGTCTATCAAGTTATTATGACAAACGTACTATCGTATTCAGAGTACTGCGTTAAAAAATATGGGGGGCTCTATACTTACAGGGCGGATACGTACTCCTTGTGTTCAGTGATCATTTCGGTCATGGTGCAACAGACTTGCACGGATACATACGTCAAAGTTGGTTTGGTTAGCATACATTCCGATGTAGTCCAATAAAAACATTGTATAAATGTTCTGTATTAGTAGTTAAATTATGCAAATAACGCCTGAAGTTCATACAGTTATACAGCAATCACATCTAGAAGATCATATTTCTAGGCTTCACATAAGTTTCACAAAGCATACGCAGCTATACTAGATGGGTGTCCAAATACTGAAGTTTCATATAGTTTCACATAATGGATTCATATAGACAGATAGAAGTACAAAAATTACAGTATTCAAGAAAGCTTAAGCAACCACAGATCTGAAACCAGGCAAAAAAGAACTGATGTGGCTAACTACCGATCTATCCATGTTCTCAGAAGACTCACGCACGAACTGTTCCCTACAAATTTAATTATATATATAGTTCATCAAACCCTGGTATCGAGAATCTCGACGACTTTTGCCTGTTATCGATAGCGATACAGGAAATATACACGTCCACCCATACCTGGGAAAAAGTGTTCTTAGAAGGGCGGGCACAGTCTCCAACTGTTATGACATTAGAAATGCAACAAATATATATTTTTTCATGTTATGCAAATACAATTTAATGATTTTCGGATTTTTTTCCTTACTTGTTATCGACATGACGACATATCATAAGGTCCAACTCAAAATGAAGGCGTTTCATAACAAAAATTTTTTAAGACCTGAAGATAAAAGCGAAGTCTATCGAAACTAGTTGTTTGTAAATAAAGAGAAATTTATGCGACCTTGGTTTTAGACAGGTTTTACTTGTAAAACAGATCTCTCCTTCTGATTTCTTAAAATGAGAAAATTCAGTCGCTACCGGCCCAATTTTTTGATTATAGTGCTACAGGAAGCACCGTACAGGTTTATCAGTACTGAAATATGTGACATTAATGGCCATATCTTTTGACTCCAAAGACATAAGTTGAATTTTTTCACTACCAAGATACAGTAGACCTCGGTATGTGACACAAATTCGAAGTCGATAAACTACTTTGAGAAAAAGGGGTTTTAACAGAAGGACAGACAGGCAGTCGGATAAGAAATGAAAAAAAATCGAGTGTTATAACTAAAAATTAACGATTTTCGGATTTTTTTCTTTAGTTGTTCTGTGAAGCCTTGCTACTTGCCAAACTTCATGATTCTAGGTGAACGGGAAGTATACTATAGGTTCTGAGGATGAGTCTGCGAGTACCAAAATATGTGTCACAAATGGCCTTATCTTTTGACTGCATTACCTTAGAAACATACATTTATTACACCACCAAGGTACTTTACGTCTTTGTATTAGAGATAAGTTCCAACTTGATATGTCCATCCATTCCTGAGAAAAACGGTTTTTTACAGTCGGACAGACATACAAACGGCAGTCGGACAACAAGGTGATCCTGTAAGGGTTCCGTTTTTACCCATTGAGGCACGAAACCCTAAAAATAATCACAGTTGACTTGGATGACTTTATAAGAAGTAGAGTCATTCCGATAAGGTACTATAACTCGAAACATTTATAGAATTTGGGTTTAAGAGCGATCTCAAATCAGCTGCAGTCCCTCTGCGGAGAAAATTATTGACGCTCCATTTTGCTGGCCTTGTTCCATGTTATAAGCTACCAATTTTATTGAAAAACATGCTTTCTGATCGATGGTTTCACGTGTTGGTGGATGGAAAAGCTAGCACATGCAGAGCACTCAAAAAGGACCTGCCTGCTCGCTCGCATCCTGTTTAATTTGAACGTCCAGGGCATGCCACATATTAACTATAAGAAAACTCAGTATGCACGTGACCCGGCATTAATATTCAGAAGAAATATATCAGACTTCGGGAAAGTATACTCTTAAGTGACTTTATTACACCAAATGAGACCGAGCGGGGTGGCGCAGTGGTTAGACACTGGACTCGCATTCGGGAGGACGACGGTTCAATCCCGCGTCCGGCCATCCTGATTTAGGTTTTCCGTGATTTCCCTAAATCACTCCAGGCAAATGCCGGGATGGTTCCTCTGAAAGGGCACGGCCGACTTCCTTCCCAATCCTTCCCTAATCCGATGAGACCGATGACCACGCTGTCTGGTCTCCTTCCCCAAACCAACCAACCAACCAACACCAAATGAGTATATTTGAGATGGAGACCCTAACCAAATTCTATTATGTCATACGCCACTCAGCTCCAGCTCCATAGTCAAGAGGCACACTGGAATCGCACATAATATTTGACGGGGTCCAAGTTTCACGTAAATACGTATTAAATATGTGGGTGTCCCGCTTCATCGAACACTGTCATTTAAGCAGAACAGCACGAACATTTCAAAGAAGTTCAACTGAAGACTAAACGTACTCCACAAGTTGCTGGAATCAGCCGGGTAGCAAAAGCAGATTAGCTATGCAGTGCTGGAATTTCACTTGTTCACTCATCTGCTGAATGTTTTATACTTGCCTTAGATAACGACGGACATATAACTAAGAAAGATGTTTCCCTCAATGTGGCCATAAGACCATTACTGGCACTATCAGATCTTCCCACATTCATTGGTTACCTGTTCTGCCAAATATTTCCACTCCCAGTCTCAGAAGGAAAGCTGGCAAGGTGCAAATTCTCAAGAATATAGAGCCATACTAGAACTTATTTCCATTTAGCGCTTTCCAGAATTCAGCAGCTACAGGTCTGAAGATAGACAAGCCACCTCGGGTCGATCTGCAGGGTCACAGACGCTTTCAATGTCACCGAGAAGTTGGAAGGACGCTGCAGTTACCATCTGCCCCAGAACGCCTCTCTAGTTCGAAACCCAACGATGAATGGTGCAAGGCCTGATCCTCCACCTTACAATTGGTCTAGACTCAATCGCACGCGAGTGAGACAAGAGATATTTTGCCACATCTTGAAGAAGTGAGATTATTGTGAAAGTGCTGCGTGCTACTGTGACGTGGAGGTACTGACCGTAGGACAAATTGTGGAGAACAGCCGTTATGTTAGCCAAGGCGGTAACGCTTCCCATGTTTTAAATTACTACTATGAAACAGTAATAAATTACAATTGTCACTTACGATTTTTGTTTCCTACTCTATTTCTGATGTTCTGCTAACATATACCTGCATAAGAATATTAGGAATGAAAAAGAAAACAAAATATCGTTACAGTTTTACGATGGACGTTCATTCATCAATGCAAAACTTTTTTTTAAGCAGATTCCTATTCAGCATCTTATCCTTCTCTCTTTCGGCTGCGGAACTCCATTTTTCAACATAATCTCCGTTCAACGCAACTGCCTTTACTCCACCTTACTGGAAGTGTCTGTACGCCAGCATGGTACCCCTCTATTGGTCGACATCGGAGCAAACGTCTTCCTGCATCAGTAACCTTCCCGTTATCCGTACAACCTCCCGCGGAGTGGGTCCTTTATTGGGCTAAACAGATGGGAGTCGGAAGGTGCGAAATTTGGCGTGTAGGGTGAATGAGGAAGAACTATACCATGAAGTTTTGTAACATCATCCCTCCTGTACAGATTTGTATGGGGCCTTACATTGTCATGGAGAAGGAGAAGTTAGTTTGCCTCTTCGTGACGACTAAAACGCTGAAGTTGTTTCTTCAATTACCTGAGGGTAGCACAATACGCTTCTGAGTGATCGTAGCACCGTGAGGGAGGACATCATACAGAACAGCCCCTTCGGAGACCCAGAATTGTTCTTATGACTTTACCAGCTGAGGGTAAGGCTTTGAACATTTTATTTGGAGAAGTGATGGTACGACGCCACTTCATTGATTGCCATTGTATTTCTGGTTCGTAGTGATGAACGCATGTTTCACCACCTGTGACCATGTTCGATAAAAAAAAAAGACACGATCAGCCTCATAAAGACCAAACAGCTCTGCACAGATGGTCCTTCGTTGTCCTTTGTGGTCTTCCGTAAGAAAGCGAGGAACCTAGCGCGTACACGCCTTCTACCACCGCAACAGGCGGATGAGTGTGCGCTACCATTAGAGACGTCCCCTTGGGCAGCAATGCATTTGATTGTGATCCGTCGACTCCTTGAATGAGTGTGTCCTCACGCTTCAACACTGGAGCAGTCACAAATGTATGTGGCCGGCCGGCACGCGTGAGTTCGAACAGGTTTGGCTCTGACAAGGGAACCTCCCCATCGCACCCCCTCACATTTAGTTATAAGATGGCACAGTGGATAGGCCTTGAAAAACTGAACGCAGATCAATCGAGAAAACAGGAAGAAGTTGTGTGGAACTATGAAAAAATAAGCAAATTATACAAACTGAATAGCCCACGTGCAAGATATGCAACATCAAGGATAGAGTGAACTCAGGAGCGCCGTGGTCCCGTGGGTAGCGTGAGCAGCTGCTAAAAGATAGGTCCTGGGTTCAAGTCTTCTCTCGAGTGAAAAATTTACTTTCTTTATTTTCGCCAAGTTATGATCTGTCCGTTCGTTCATTGACGTCTCTGTTCACTGTAATAAGTTTAGTGTCTGTGTTTTGCGACCGCACCGCAGTACTGTGCGATTAGTAGACGAAAGGACGTGCCTCTCCAATGGGAACCGAAAACATTTGATCGCAAGGTCATAGGTCAACCGGTTCCTCCACAGGAAATCACGTCTGATATATTCTATACGACACTGGTGACGGCATGTGCGTCACATGACAGGAATATGTTGTAGACCCACCTAACTTTACACTTCGCGAATGGGTAAAAAGATTCTACTACCTTGCCCGATTTAGGTTTTCTTGTGGATGTGATAGTCACTCCCAAAAAAGTGATGAAAACATAAGAGTTTGTCATGTAAACCGAAAATAAAAAATTAAAATTTTCACTCGAGGGAAGACTTGAACCAAGGACCTTTCGTTCCGCAGCTGCTCACGCAAAGCACGGGACCACAGCGCTCCTCTGTTCACATTTGCCTAGATATTGCTTATCTTGCGCATGGACTACTCGGTTTGTATATTTTGCTTATTTTTTCATAGTTCCACACAACTTCTCCCTGTTTTCTCGATCGATCTGTGTTCAGTTTTTCAAGGCCTATCCACTGTGCCAACTTATAACTAAATCTGAGGGGGGTGCGATGGGGAGTTTCCCTTGTGAGCACTATTGGACTTAACATCCGGAGTCATCAGTCAACTAAACAACCTAGCTAACCTAAGGACAGCACACACATCCATGCCTGAGGCAGGATTCGAACCTGCGAGCGTAGCAGAAGCGCGGTTCCGGGCTGAAGCGCCTAGAACCGCACGGCCACAACGGCCGGCTCAAACAGGTATGCACCTCGCCCAGCGACTAACAGTGTGTTTGTAGACAAGCTGGAAGTGTCTATGAAAACCTGCATGCTCTTGTTTCCCGCTACAAGAAATTTAATGAGAGCTCTCTACTTGGAACGCAGCTCCGTTACAGACGTCATTTTGAAGGCTACACACACAAGTATCGTAACTTCATGAAACTATCAGGGCTGAAGAGCGAATATTGCACTATGTCACAAAACAATTTCCTCATTTTTTCAACCGAAACTTGCGGAGAAAAAGCTGTTGCGTTACTTATTAAACATCTCTCCTAATTTATTTCTGAATAATAGTGGTAATTAAAACAAGAGAATTTTTTACAATACAGGCAAACAGATTTATAAGGGAAACGACATTGTTCTAGTGAACACTCAAGATGTTTTACAATGTAGTGAAACGCGTAAGGACTAAACAAGATTAATATTACAGTCGCAAAGGAGGCTACTGACGTCGCCGCGCGGAATTAGCCGAGCGGTCTAAGGAGCTGCAGTCATGGACTGTGCGGTTGGTCCCGGCGGAGGTTCGAGTCCTCACTCAGGCATGGGTGTGTGTGGTTGTCCTTTGGATAATTTGGGTTAAGTAGTGTGTAATCTTAGGGACTGATGACCTTAGCAGTTAAGTCCCATAAGAAAAAATGGTTCAAATGGCTCTGAGCACTATGGGACTCAACTGCTGAGGTCATTAGTCCCCTAGAACTTAGAACCAGTTAAATCTAACTAACCTAAGGACATCACAAACATCCATGCCCGAGGCAGGATTCGAACCTGCGACCGTAGCGGTCTTGCGGTTCCAGACTGCAGCGCCTTTAACCGCACGGCCACTTCGGCCGGCAGTCCCATAAGATTTCACACACATTTGAACATTTGATGTTTGCTACTGACGGGAGCCGTGTACCGGCTAGTATCGATGAGCTGCGATTGCGGCCAGAGATCTTGCTAACTGTGTCGCTACGTGACTGATTACGCGACGTCCTGATAGGGGGCAAGCGAAGCGGCGAGGAAGAAAATTTAGCGACGGCACGACCTGTGTGTTGCTGTCTAGTGCTGATGGCGACTCGGCGATGGGGCAGTGTGCTACGTGTCGGATGGGTGCCACACAGTATTTACTGTGGACGGGATATGCGGAGGGGTGTGGTGATGGCAGTGTGGGATTTAGGCATAATCGTCTCTGTGTGTGATGTGCTGCAAAGGACGGAACGTTACCACCGAAAGGTTTTACACTCTTGGCTGCATCTCTTTAAAGTTACTATCGCCATTAGTCTGTTGTTTATTTGGAGTGTTACATTTACACTTACAAGATCATGATTTCGGCTTCGAAGTGCCAATGATAATGGCACTTTGAAGCCGAAATCATGATCGTGTAAGTGTAAATGTAACAGTGCAAACAAACAACAGTCCAGTGGCGGTACTGACTTTAAAGAAATACATTATGACTGTTGTCCCGCGTTATGAAAAAATCTTGGCTGCATGTTCCCGGGGCATATTTCGCGCATGATTTACTGGAATTTAATTTACTTGTTAGCTTTCACTATCATTCTAAAACTATCCCTCTCACACATTTGATCTCCGGCAATCTTCCGCGATCTCGTGGATCTCTCTCACCCTCTTGCAGACACCGTAATTAAGAAGAGCTCAGTTCTAGAAAATTCCACATTATCTTCGTGAGATGGCCGATATCCATACATGGAGATCTGTCCACAGAACATGTTGTTGTTATTGGTTCTATTCTGCTGTATACATTTTGTCTGTATTTCAGACGTACCTGTCCTTCAACTCAACTGCTGCCAAAGATATTTCGTAGTGTCGTGCGTTATACTTTAAGTTACTAGCCGCGTCGTCCTTTTTCGATTCACGGGCAGTGCCTCCAAAGTATACAGACCGGCTGATATTACAACATTGTCCCTGTACTAATGATCTTCCTGTTACGGATGTGTTTAGTCAGTTAGTATGCCCGGTCCGTTCTTTAACTGGGTCGTTATGGTGCAGTATTTTAACGAGGTTAGTAACACATCTTGACGGTCCCAATCTTCCTACGGTAACTATCATCCAATCAGGCCCGCTGACGATGTTCTTCATATATTGCTTTTCACAGGAAATCTCTAGTCCTACTGTCTCGTCTTTATTGTTGTCTTCCTTTCATTCTTCACATACTCCCCAAGACTGGATTTGCTTAACTCAGTATTTTTCAATATTCCATCCTACCCCCGTTTTCTTGGAACATTTCGCCTTAGTAACATTTCGCCTTGTTTTTACTAACTTCCGCATCCCATTCGCCAGTTGTCTTGTCGCTGCTGTATTTATAGAACTACCTCATTCCAGGTACTTCTTAGTTGGTGCCTCCACGCAATTTCATGCGACCTGGCTCTGTGATCCTGTGCCACCTCCCGCTGAAACTATAATGCCGTTATTCAGCGTGGCGTAATGCGTACATCGTTATCCACTACGACATGCAAACGTTACGCAGGGCTACCTCTAAGCAGTTCCTCGGTGGTTAAACTGCGTAGCGAGTCACGCACCGTGGATACGCTTCCGGTCATGGTCAATGGAAGTTTCCACAGCTGCGGTGTCGTCTTCTGGACAAGCTTTTCAGCACTAACTATTTAACCTAGACATCATTAGCATTATTCGTCTTTGAGAATCACCACCGTTTGTTGTCAAAGTTAGGTGCAATCATTTCTACAGGAAATCTATTATGAGAGATATAGTACAGCTTGTACGCAAACCAGACTGTAGCTATGTCAGTCAATGTACATGAATGAGAGACGGTAGGTAGAAAGCAGCGAGTCGATTCCCCCACCTTAGTCGGTGGGGGTGTAGAGCAGGCATTGTAGGGAATCAATAAAAAATTTGAAAAAAGATTGAAAGCAGAAATAGAAAACTAAGGATTTCCCGTTGACCCTGGAACGTCGTTTGAACGAAATATGAAGTATTCTGAAAAGAGGTCATGTGATGGAAGTTAGTAAAACTAAGACCATGGCTATGAAGTATAGTCCAATTATGTCAGGTGATGGTAAGGGAATGAAACTGTAAATATGAAGACGAGTGCTGCTGATTGGACAGCAAAATAGCTGACTACTGGCAAAGAAAGGAGGATACAGAGTGCCGAAAAGCAGTTACAAGGAAGAACTTTATGAAAAAGAAAAATAGCCTATGTCAACGTCGAATATAAATTTAGATGTTACAACGCTTACTTATAACCATGCTTTACCACCGTCATCTGTTACGATTTATTTATCATTGCCTTCTGTATCATTTTTTTGCTAATTATCTTCAGCACAAACTATTTCTCAGTTACAGTATTTCTTTGGATGCGTACGTGACATTCCATCGCCCTGTACATAACGACCTGGGCTACAGAAGTCAATACATCGAAAAGCAGCGATTGTCTGGAGCATCCACTGCATCAGTAATATAAGAGGGCTGGTATATGCAGCACATTTTTTCTGGAAGCGGGTAAGATTTATTCGTGATTCCAATAGACTTTATTATTCCCCACTGGCTACAAAGCCCTACTTTTCAAAAAAATATCCGTTCAATCTGACAGTCTTCCGCCACCTTATCGGGAGGGCCTGTGTGTCCGCATAGTACCACTCAAGTGGACTTCGTTGGAAATTAGAAATTTGTTGTAGGTTGCCCGGGTTCCCGGGTTCGATTCCCGGCGGGGTCAGGGATTTTCTCTGCCTCGTGATGACTGGGTGTTGTGTGATGTCCTTAGGTTAGTTAGGTTTAAGTAGTTCTAAGTTCTAGGGGACTGATGACCGTAGATGTTAAGTTCCATAGTGCTCAGAGCCATTTGAAACATTTGTTGTAAGTTACTATGGGACCAAACTGCTGAGGTCATCGATCCCTACGTTTACGCACTACTGAAACAAACTTTCGCTAATGACAACACACACACACACCCAGGCCCGAAGGAGGACTCGAGCCTCCGACGGGGAGAGCCGCGCGAACCCTGGCAAGACGCCCCCGACCGCGCGGCTACCCCGCGTGGCGTTCTACGTCGGAGCCAGCGTCTTGCTGCATCGGTAGCCTCCCCATCACACACATACTGCTCCCCGCGGAGTGCAGCCTTCATTGGGCCAAACAGATGGAAGTGGGAATGTGCGAGATCCGGGCTGTAGGATGGATGAGGAAGTACAGTCGAATGAAGTTTTATAAGCTCCTCCCCGTTGCGTATTGTGTGAAGCCTTGCATTGTCATAGAGAAAAATTTCGTACTTCCTTTGGATTTTTGTGGCGACGGACACGTTGAAGTCGTTTGTTCAGTTTCCTAAGGGAAGCACCATGCACTTCTGAGTCGATCGTTGAATCAAATGAAACACACGTCCGGAGCCTCAGAAGACCGTCCCGGCTGAGCGTGTGACTTTGAACTTTTCATACGAAGAAGAGGTAGTGTGGCGCCACTCCATGGATTGCGGTTTTATTTCCGATCCTAGTGATGAACCCATGTTTCATCGCCTCTGACGATACTCCACAAAAAATTATCAGGATCAGCCTCGCAACGCGCAGGCAGTTCCTCACAGACCGTCCTTCGTTGCTCTTTACAGTGTTCTGTCAGGCGGCGAGGAAACCAGTTGGTACACACCTTTGAGTACTCCAAGTGATGGACGAGTGTGTCAACAATACCAACAGAGAATTATAGTTGCGAAGCGAGATGTTTGACTGTGATCCATAGATCATCTCAAATAAGAGTGTCCGTGCGTTCCAACACTGTAGGATTTACAGAAATGTGCGTTCGGCCGACAGCGGGAAATGGGACAGGTCTGTGAGACCCTGTTGCGATGAGGTCAGATGCCTCGCCAACAATTCACTGCGCATTTATTCCCTCCCAAGTCTCCGTGGACATTCCGCAAGCACCTGTGAATATCTGCGATGCTCTCACTTTCCGCTAAAAGAAATTTACTCACAGCGCTCTGCTTGGAACGCACCTCCGTTTCAGACGCCATTCTACGTATAGCGCCGCTACCAGTCGAAACTCCATGAAATTACAAGGGCTGAAGCGGGTTTAGTCCACATTGTTCAACAACGAATTCCGCCTTCTCAACCTAAACTGGTTGAAGTTAAATAAAAAAGAAAAAGCCTTCCGGAGTGGCCGTGCGGTACTAGGCTCTACACTCTGGAACCGACCGACCGCTACGAGCGCAGGTTCGAATCCAGCCACGGGCATGGATGTGCGTGATGTCCTTAGGTTAGTTAGGTTTAATTAGTTCTACACTCCTGGAAATTGAAATAAGAACACCGTGAATTCATTGTCCCAGGAAGGGGAAACTTTATTGACACATTCCTGGGGTCAGATACATCACATGAACACACTGACAGAACCACAGGCACATAGACACAGGCTACAGAGCATGCACAATGTCGGCACTAGTACAGTGTATATCCACCTTTCGCAGCAATGCAGGCTGCTATTCTCCCATGGAGACGATAATAGAGATACTGGATGTAGTCCTGTGGAACGGCTTGCCATGCCATTTCCACCTGGCGCCTCAGCTGGACCAGCGTTCGTGCTGGACGTGCAGACCGCGTGAGACGACGCTTCATCCAGTCCCAAACATGCTCAATGGGGGGCAGATCCGGAGATCTTGCTGGCCAGGGTAGTTGACTTACACCTTCTAGAGCACGGGATACATGCGGACGTGCATTGTCCTGTTGGAACAGCAAGTTCCCTTGCCGGTCTAGGAATGGTAGAACGATGGGTTCGATGACGGTTTGGATGTACCGTGCACTATTCAGTGTCCCCTCGACGATCACCAGTGGTGTACGGCCAGTGTAGGAGATGGCTCCCCATACCATGATGCCGGGTGTTGGCCCTGTGTGCCTCAGGTCGTATGCAGTCCTGATTGTGGCGCTCACCTGCACGGCGCCAAACACGCATACGACCATCATTGGCACCAAGGCAGAAGCGACTCTCATCGCTGAAGACGACACGTGTCCCTTCGTCCCTCCATTCACGCCTGTCGCGACACCACTGGAGGCGGGCTGCACGATGTTGGGGCGTGAGCGGAAGACGGCCTAACGGTGTGCGGGACCGTAGCCCAGCTTCATGGAGACGGCTGCGAATGGTCCTCGCCGATACCCCAGGAGCAACAGTGTCCCTAATTTGCTGGGAAGTGGCGGTGCGGTCCCCTACGGCACTGCGTAGAATCCTACGGTCTTGGCGTGCGTCGCTGCGGTCCGGTCCCAGGTCGACGGGCACGTGCACCTTCCGCCGACCACTGGCGACAACATCGATGTACTGTGGAGACCTCACGCCCCACGTGTTGAGCAATTCGGCGGTACGTCCACCCGGCCTCCCGCATGCCCACTATACGCCCTCGCTCAAAGTCCGTCAACTGCACGTACGGTTCACGTCCACGCTGTCGCGGCATGCTACCAGTGCTAAAGACTGCGATGGAGCTCCGTATGCCACGGCAAACTGGCTGACACTGACGGCGGCGGTGCACAAATGTTGCGCAGCTAGCGCCATTCGACGGCCAACACCGCGGTTCCTGGTGTGTCCGCTGTGCCGTTCGTGTGATCATTGCTTGTACAGCCCTCTCGCAGTGTCCGGAGCAAGTATGGTGGGTCTGACACACCGGTGTCAATGTGTTCTTTTTTCCATTTACAGGAGTGTTTATTCTAGGCGACTGATGACCTCATAAGTTAAGTCGCATAGTGCTCAGAGACATTTTTTTGAAAAAGAAATGTGTTGCTTCCCTTACTGAATGCAACTCGTACATGCACTGCTGGCCATTAAAATTGCTACACCAAGAAGAAATTCAGATAATAAACGGGCATTAATTGGACAAATATATTATACTAGAACTGACATGTGAATACATTTTCACGCAATTTAGGTGCGTAGATCCTGAGAAATCAGTACCCAGAACAACCACCTCTGCCCGTAATAACGGCCTTGATACGCATGAGCATTGAGTCCAACAGAGCTTGGATGGCGTGTACAGGTACAGCTGCCCATGCAGCTTCAACACGATACCATGGTTCATCAAGAGTAGTGACTGGCGTATTGTGACGAGCCAGTTGCTCGGTCTCCATTGACCAGACGTTTTCAATTGGTGAGAGGCTCAAATGGCTCTGAGCACTATGGGACTTAACTTCTAAGGTCATCAGTCTCCATTGGTGAGAGATCTGGAGAATGTGCTGGCCAGTGCAGCAGTCGAAAACTTTCTGTACCCAGAAAGGCCCGTACATAACCTGCAACATGCGGTCGTGCATTATCCGGCTGAAATGTAGGGTTTCGCAGGGATCGAATGAAGGGTAGAGACATGGGTCGTAACACAGCTGAAACGTAACGTCCACTGTTCAAAGTGCCGTCAATGCGAACAAGAGGTGAACGAGACGTTTAACCAATGGCACCCCATACGATCACGCCGCGTGATACGCCAGTATGGCGATAACGAATAGACGCTTCCAATGTGCGTTCACACCGATGTCGCCAAACACGGATGCGACCATCATGATGCTGTAAATAGAACCTGGATTCATCCGAAAAAATTGCGTTTAGCCTTTCGTGCACCCAGGTTCGTCGTGGCGTACACCATCGCAGGCACTCGTGTCTGTGATGCAGCGTCAAGGGTAACCGCAGCCATGGTCTGCGACCTGATAGTCCATGCTGCTGCAAACGTCGTCGAACTTTTGTTGTTGTCTTGCAAACGTCCCCGTCTGTTGACTCAGGGATCGAGACGTTGATGCATGATCCGTTACAGCCATGCGGATAAGATGCCTGTCATCTCGACTGCTAGTGATACGATGCCGCTGGGATCCAGCACGGCGCTCCATATTACCCTCCTGAACCCACCGATTCCCCATTCTGCTAACAGTCATTGGATCTCGACCAATGCGAACAGCAATGTCACGATACGATAAACCGCAAACGCGAGAGGCTACAATCCGACCTTTATCAAAGTCGGAAACGTGATGGTACGCATTCTCCTCCTTACACGAGGCACACAACAACGTTTCACCAGGCAACGCCGGTAAATTGTTGTTTGTGTATGAGAAATCAGTTGGAAACTTTCCTCATGTCTACACGTTGTAGGTGTCGCCATCGGCTCCAATCTCATTTGAATGCTCTGAAAAGCTCATCATTTACATATCGCAGCATCTTCTTCCTGTCATTTATATTTCGTGTCTGTAGCAAATCATCTTCGAGGTGTAGGAATTTTAATGGCCAGTAGTGTAAAACACCTTTGACTACGTAGGTCGTTTGCATGACGCACCCTTTTTCATCTGAGATCCAGAATGTATGAAATCCCCTTGTCTCGCTATGGGTGCTACGCAGGTTAAGCTTGTTTATGGGGCTGCCGCCTCGCGGCTTTCAATATTTCGGATTACTGTTGTTAGTCTGATCACCATTCCGAGGACGGAGCTCTAACTGCGCTGATGAGATGTGTTTCGCCTCTTCTGCTTTTGGGATGTTATATAACAGAACATGCACAAATGCGTAAACCTTGACGTGTAGAAGAAAAAGACGAGGATAAGTTCTAGGCGCTTCAGTCTGGAACCACGCGTCCGCTATGGTTGCTGGTTGGAATAATGCCTCGGGCATGGATGTGTGTGATGTTCTTAGGTTAGTTAGGTTTAACTAGTTCTAAGTTCTAGGGGACTGATGACGTCAGATGTAAAGTCCCTTAGTTCTCAGTGCCATTTGAACCATTTTTTGACGAATAAGTGGAAGATGCATTTGGAACAAGCTACAACAATTCGGCAGTGTTGCAGAGCTGTTTAAATATTACCTCAGACCACTTATTTCAAACTGAACGATGAGATGTATGAACATACGGATGGCGTGGCTAAGGGGAACCCTTAGCGAATTCCTTTATGGAAAAATTCGACAAGCAGGCATAACAGCCAGCAAAAAACAGAGAATTTGTTCCGTTATGTGGATGATGCGTTGTTTTGTGGAGATGTGGCAGAGAGCAGGTAGATTTTCATAAGAACCGTAACGGGATTCATCCGAAGATTCAACTTACCGTAGAGAAAATGGCGGGCAGAAGATTAAATTTTCTTGATTTTGCCAGTTGTTAAGAAGAAGATGGTTGTTTAGGCCACACAGTTTGCCGAAAACCAACACAGACAGACTGTTACCTACACAGGAATTCGAACCACCACATACAACAAAAGCGAGGCATCATAAAAACGTTGGGGAATGCAGCAAGGATCATCTGCGAACCAGAGATACTTGACGCGGATTTGAAACATCTCACCAATTCATTTCTCAAGTTTAGAACATGGCTACTTGATTCAGTGACCATTTATAAATTGAAACAAATGAGCCCTCACTCAAAATTTTTTAGTCCTATTAACCAGGCTTCAACACTTCTAAGCGTGCCTTCATCAGAATTTAGACATGCATTGCTCAAGGTTGGTTGTTCGTCCGTTGAGCTAAAAAGAGTGCTAAGACGTCCGCGGAGTAATCACGTGATGCCCTGCCACCTGTGAAATCGAAAGTTTTCCTGCCTTTCATTAAGGACGTTACTGACTGCTTAGGAAAAATAGAACACCATTGTAATCTATAAACCGACCCGGAAGATACAGGATGGCCTGAAAATGGAAGAGGATACTTGCAAACTTTTGCAAAAAGCTATAATTTGTAGGATTCCCTGTAGATGTGGGAAGGTGCATGTGGACACTACAAAAAGACTGTCAAGAAGCGACTAGAAGAGCACGAGGGCAGTTGTAGAAGAGGGGAGACATAGATCACATGATGGTGAGTGTGGTTTGCAGCCAGGAGACCACAACAGTCATTTTTGTAGGACTTAAGTACTGACAGCCACAAGAGGATACCTTGAAAGGCAATATGGAGAGGCCATAGAGATTGTAAATTATCTTTGGAATTTCAGTAGGAAGGAGGATGGCATGGATTTGATTAACATTTGGTTAGTGGTGCTGTAGAATTTGTGTACTAGGCTTCCACAATGGGGTGATAGCAAAAGCGGACGATAACACCCAAAGTGTGAAACGGACACTCAAAGTAGCTACGATCGTCTTGAAAATGTCCTCCGTAGACGGGGACGAAACGTTGGGTTTAAATGTGAAATCCATTCGACCACGGGAAAATATCCCGGAACGCTTTATTAATTGAACCTTGTATACTGTAGAGGCAACATCGCTGTTAGACGTCTGAACCAAGACTTATATTTACGAAACTGTCTGAAGTGTGGGCTTGTACGAAAGTGAAACTGTGACGACAAACGTTAAGGGCATGAAGAGAATAGAAGTATATGAAGTGCTGTATCTAATCCACGAGAAACGAGTTCACTGCTGATGAGAACTTGTAAGTACATGCGAAACATTTTGAGGCATCAAGAAGTAGTTAATTTGGTAATGGAGCAAATATCATTCTCCAATCGATCATACCAAATAAAACTTGTTGTTTTTCAGTAATGGGAATAAAATGACATAAACCAGCTATTCAGTATTCAATAAAACTCTTGAACACTATTTATTCCCCGTAATTTGTATGTGCGTATTTGGGTTCGTTGTGAATTGAAACGAACTGAGAACTACTAAACTGACAAGAGCAGACTTCACAAAATAAATGACAGAACAGTACATCACTCGAAACGAGACTGAATACAATAATTTTGGAATCATACATAAGTTCGGTAACAATTCATTTTTAATATTGACAAATCACGATGGTCACAGTGGATTTGGTGTCGCTTTGGCTTGTTCTTGCGGTTTATGGCTGTCGACCATCTACGGTTTGTATACGTCTGCTGACGTGTGTACCACTCAAGCCGCGCCAAATTTCACCGTCCTTTGGGTACAGATACCCGCCAGCATACTTGAAACAAGCAACACAAACAGTCTATTAGACAAATAACGGTACATTAATTATGACTCACTAACATTAACGAAACACTGTACCAGTAGCATACATTGTGAAGGCGTGTAAATGCTTGATGATTCCACAGTAGCATTTAATTGTCATTTGCCTCGGCCATCGTTGATTATCATTATAATAAAATGCCGCTTTCTTCAAAACCATGTGGCTAGACAGATTTACAGAGAAGTTATAGATTTATGGGAACGTAGATTTTCAAAATGTAGACACTATAAGGCCAGAAATAGCTATGAAAAGTGTGATCCTGGGATCATGTCTTTAAATAATAAGAATACTTCAATAGTTTCTATTTATATTTGTATTTCAGAAAGATGCTATTGCTTGTACCGCTTGAAATTTAGAATCAGAAATAACGTACGGCTTTTGGATTTATTTGGCTCTTACATTTACTAATTGGAGTGTTCCTCTGCAAATGGAAATATACGAATTTTACGGAAATCGTCACGATAATTAGCAATTGATAGTCCACCTTTTCTGCTTTTTTCTGCCTCTTTTCTTGGTTGTACTTAAGTGTGGTTATCCTGTGTCTTGACCACTTAACGTTTCCTGCGCACAGCTTTTTTGAACCTCTTTTCTCTACTGTCATACTGTCTTTGTTAACGGCTTAACGGTTCCTGCCATCATTATTCCACTACCGCCGATCGTTATAAATTACTAGGATCTTATTCCATTTCAAACTGAAGAATTCAGACTTTTTATCATCATTTTCAGAGGTGCAGGGCTTTAGATTACTCTCTACGAGCAGCTTAAAACCACTTTCATTGCCAAATTAGAACGGCAATACATAAATAGGGATATTTATAAGCGTCAGTAAATTAAAACCTATACATGCAGGGAGAAAAAACATTATTGTATACTATCGTAAATTTTAATGGGATTGTCAGACAAGAAGGTCATTAGCGTCTTGGAACAGATCCAGTGCAGGCTAAGATTTTACTAAACACGAAATAGAAAACATTTATTAAGTACTTAAGCGATGCTAACTACCATTAATCACAGACGCAGCGCAGTTTTCGTCCTGAGTCAATGTTCGGTGCACTTACACCGTTTATTATTGGAAAGCGACATCCACTCGGTACATTTCTTTCCCACTTTTTCTCTGGCGAAATGGAGAGATACGACAACAACGAGGAAGGAAAGCGATCGTACCCTACCCATCCACAACCACGTCTATACCCCACATGTCACCTTATGATGCGTGGCGGAGGATTCTCTGGTACTACACTTTCTGACTTCATTTGGTGAACCGTGAGTAGAAAGAGAGACTGCCAACAAGCTTCCACATGAGTACTAATTTGTGGCCGCGCAGGATTAGCCGAGTGGTCTTAGGGGCTGCAGTCGTGGACTGTACGGCTGGTCCCGGCGGAGGTTCGAGTCCTCCCTCGCGCATAGGTGTGTGTGTTTGTCCTTAGGATAATTTAGGTTAAGTAGTGTGTAAGCTTACGGACTGATGACCTTAGCAGCTAAGTCCTATAAGATTTCGTATACATTTGAACATTTTTGAACTAATTTGTGGAAATGAACCATACCTGAAGTTCCCTTCAGCAATTTCGGATAACGCAAATAATCCACCACCGTGCTCGTCTTTCTTATGTTCCAACACCCTACTTTTCGTACATTACGATAGGATATTTGTACCAGCAAAATAAAATTGCTCACTTCTAACATGTACAAAATTGCGTCAATTTGTCCACAAGTAGCCGTTCACATTTCAGCAACTCCAGCAAGTGACCACCGTGAACTGAAATAGTCGCACAGTCTTTCGTTACATGTTTGTTGTACTGGCTGTTCTCTGTTCAGTCGCCGCGTTGACAATCAGAGGTTTCCCTAATATCCATAATTATCTTCGACAGGAAAGAAACTGACTGTCGATGAAGTAATGAAACAACTGAGATGTAATTGATGATGAGATGCTCGATGCCACACGAGATAGCTTTGACGCCAACTATGAAACGGTAGCATATTAATTTCCTGGACGTCTTTTAACTGGTTGTAAAGAGCTGTGGAAACGCGTAGCCTATAATCTTACTCAGATGCTTGAATGAAAGATATTAAAGTTCTCGACATACACTCTACTTTCGTCGTCTTCTTCGTGATAGAGTGCTAGCTTGTTGAAGGCTAGAACCGGCCCTGTTTAGTTAAGACTCTATGCTTATTCGTGTGAATTATGAAACCAACGAATATACTTTAGTGTTTAACTTAGAGAAAAACAATTGTCAACTAGGGCCGTTATGGACGATTTGATCTGCATGCCTGTTGCGGAAACCAAATTCTTAGCTTAACGCTTAATCCTTAGTCACATAAACAAGTAAAACATTTTTTCGTGATTTTCGTTCAGATAACCACGTAAGAACCCCACAAGAAGCGACATCGCTTGCAATTGGTGTGTCGCTTCAACACCGCCACACACGATCGATCCGTCTGTGAATTTCAACTACTAATAGGATCGCCTCTGAGTCGAGAATTTTGCTACGTTTCGACCAGTTTATCTCCTTATATTTATGAATAATTGCCAAACATTACTAAAAAGGAACCAATGTTTATAGAATTAGCTTTGAAACACTTTTCTTGGGAAGTGTATGTACTTTACATTTTTCGTTGACGCTAAGTGGTTAGCGTACATCATTCATGTGTGCTCATAAAATTCATTTTTCATTTACTAGTCCTCAATTCCTTTTTCATTTACTGGTGTTATAGCTTAACTGCACGAATTTATACAATGCATTTCTAATTCTGATGTGTATTTAGAAATGTTGTCAATAGCAGTGCTGATGATTTCCATGGCTCTAGTTACACACCAAGGTGACCAAAGTCATGGGATATCTCCTAATATCGTGTCCGACTTCCTTTTGCCTGGCGTAGTGTAGCAACTGGACGTGGATTCGACTCAGAAAGTCGTACGTCCCATATCGATTTCTGCTGTTATTTCACGTATTGTTGCTTGTCTGTTAGCACTGACAGATCTACGCAAACGCCGCTGCTCTCGGTCATTAAGTGAAGTCTGTCGGCCACTGCGTTGAGCGTGGTGGGAGGTAATGGTTTAAATCAGGCACGCCCTTGACACTGTGGATCGCAGAATATTAAATTCCCTAATGATTTCCGAAATGGAATGTCCCATGCGTCTTGCTCCAGCTAGCATTGCGCGTTCAAAGTCTGTTAACTCCCTTCGTGCGGCCATTAGCACGTCGAAAACATTTCATCTGTAACAACTAAGAGCTAATGGCGCTGCACGAGTGCACTGCTCTTTGGTATCTTGCGTACGTGATACTATCACCATCTACATGCGTGCATATGGTTGTCTCATGATTTTCGTCACCTCAGTGTAAACTGCATGTGCGAGAGTTATGTTTTACGAAACGACAAGGGACTTGATATAGCTCTATAATGTGTTTGCAGTAGGCATTTTAACTAAAACATCCTCTCAATATTACAGTACGTCATTCTGTTTATAAGTTAAAACCTCTATAATGCGTGTGGTTGTTTCATAAATAAAATCTCCACATGGAGCCCAGTTGTCGTGACTCATTATGAACTTTCCTTTAATTCCAATGGTACCGCACAAGTTTAAAATGCTAATTACTGCAAGATCTTAGCGTGACAGTGCTTTTATGTTAGTCTTAGTTCAAGCGGCAACTCTGGCCTCAGCGTCACTCCTCAGGCTGTTTCGCGCTCCCTGAGTAACTGTAAAATATAATGTAGAATTCTTACTAAATGTGAGCGAAGCAAAACTGAAAACTACACAACCACGCTCAATAACAAGCCAAACGAGTCGCAGTTACGCAGGAATACTGTCACAGGTCAAATGCGACTCTTCAGACTATGGGATTTCCGTACTATTAGCGATCGATAGCTACAATGTTGCGACTTGCTCACAAAGGGCCTATTCCTCCACACATCTGCTTGATGACTACTTTTTCCTTCACTAGGAGACTGACCACCGGCCTTGAAAGCACTTAGTGCCACTGAGCATCCAAGCCTCATTGTGCACTCAATTATTTGTGCCGAGAAAGGTGGGAAAATTGCTAGCAGAGGACAAAGTGTACATTAAAAGAGATTAAATTGCGCCCAGAATAATATCGTAATAGCGTGGTTGTGGCCAGCTACCACTGTGGAAAGGAATGAAGTCCTTAATCCATCATCCGCTGACATTTGTTGCAGTCTCTCTGTAATCTCCATACATTTGCCTCTCGTATTGCTTGCCATTTGGAAACTGGAAGCCGCTCTCATATAACGTAAGGATGTGTTTTTTAATTGTTAATTTTTATGATTTTCACCTTCGTAGCTGGGTGCTGTTAATGAACCCTTGTACTCTGAGTAACCTGCCTCCTAACAAGGGGACCTCGCCGTTTTTGTTCAGATTTATAGTGCTTGGCCACATATGAAAACCGAGCGAGTTACCGCAGTTGTTAGCACACTGGTCTCGCATTCGGGAGAACAACGGTTCAAACCAGCGTCCGGCCATCCTGATTTAGGTTTCCCGTGATTTCCGTAAATTACTTCAGGCAAATGCCGGAATGAATTCTCTGAAAGGGCACGGCCGACTTCCTTCCCCATCCTTTTCCTAATCCGATGGGACCGATGACTTCGCTGCTTGGTCCCCTCCCCCGAATCAAGCAAACAAGCAACCACAAATGGAAATGATGGACGTGGGAGCTCCTGATGCCAAGCGTTTAGGAAAAAATGGCGTTCGTATTCTGTATAGGGCGAGGCATGACACTTATACGTTAGCGTAGTTTCCAGGCAACAGTTTGAGCAGCAGAAAGAGAATGGAACGGAAATCCAAGGGTCGTATAGTGGAGCCTGTATAGAGAAACCTTCCTTTATTTACAATTTTTACGGTACTCACACTGCAGATAATCCGCAATAATACTCATTATATTGTGTTTCTTAACATTTTTATAAAAGGCATGAAAGGGAAAGATCGATGAAAATTTGGGAGTTCAAATAAATTTCCAGGATAGGATTGTTAGACGTACATGAGAACTTCGTTTATAAAATTGGATAGCTCTTTTTTACAGTTGATGATGTATGCATATCGGGTTGATACTGATCGTAAAAACAGGAAAAGAATTTTCTTGGCATCTTGCACACGTTGTAAACGTCACATTTTTACAATTACATGGTGGTTTTAAAGTTTTTTTAGAGAAACCAATATAGATAGATTATCCCAAGGCACAGTGTGGAAGCAAATCACGCGTAACGCAGTCTTTTTCGAATGTTATTTCATTAACTCTTTTGATGAGATAAGAACAGTTCCAAAGCTTTACGATCGAATTCTTTTTTTGAAGTTATGGTATTGCACTAGCGAGAGTATTTGTATTGGGGGAAAAGCAAATCTGTTTAATACTACGTGATGGCAATCCTTCCGGGTCTTGAAAAATCTCTTTGTAAAACTGTGGATTTGTTTCTTCTCCACACGAGTCTATTAACGGAAGAAATGTGTTCTCTTTCACATAGGAGTTCGTCGTACCAGCCAAAAATTTTTATACAAGGTTGGCTGTTTCCCAGATTTGATTAAGTATTAACGACGACACTGTATTTTGCCCCGAACTCATCCACCAAATTTTCATTCATCTTCCCTTTCATACCTTTATAAAAACATAATAAATACAATATATCGAGCATTATGTCCATTTATTTGAGTAAGTAAAGTCTGCAAATTGTGGACCACCTGTGTTCGCTTCCACTCGCCCCCGTGTAATCGGCTTAAGGTAAATGCCGCAACTGTTCATCAGAGAGGGCCAGCTTACTCCTTTCTCAATCTTCCACGACATGTTGTTTCGCTTCGATTGACCTCGTCTTTGCCATACAAAAATCTGTCATTAATCCATCACTACAAGTAAACGATTTAAAAGTCAGTAGATGTATTTGGGTGTTACTTAATAAGCATTCAGCCAGCCGGATAGGCCGAGCGGTTCTAGGCGCTACAGTTTGGAACTGCGCGACCGCTACGGTCGAAGGTTCCAATTCTGCTTCGGGCATGGATGTGTGTGATGTCCTTAGGTTAGTTAGGTTTAAGTAGTTCTAAGTTGTACGGGACTGATGGCCTCAGCAGTTAAGTCCTATAGTGCTCAGAGCCATTTGAACCATTTAATAAGCATTCGTTATTAAAAATGGCATGAAACTCAAGTTATATATGATAAGTCTATAACGCTGTGAATATGAATACTCTGTGGTTTACTGTAAAGCCTTCGTTGTCATCTCACATGTTACTAAGGGACAAATAATTGAAAAGAATTCTTGTTAGATAAATGAATAATTAAATTCATCCTGAATTCAGCCCCATTTTATGTCGCTGTTTGGTGATAAATACGAGCACCAGTAAGTTGAGGGAAATGTTTGGAAGACTACCGAAGTCTTCGGCAGATGGCTTCAGACATTATGGTGAAATCATAAAAAAGCGTGACGTGAGAAGTACGGATGCTAAACCACTGGACGAGACATTAATGTAGCTTCGTAGCTTCACAACACAGCGCCCCAGGACACTTAGAGCGGGGGACGTAACGGTGAACGACGGCGAATGATGTGGGAGTGCTGTGGAAACTGAGATAATTAAAATTTTTTGAAAGAATACTGAGAACACAAGGTAGGTGTGAGAATTGAATATGAAAACTGTTATTATTATTATTATTATTATTATTATTAACAACAAAGTGTTAAATATAGTGAAAAATCTGGTGCACTCAGTAGCATTATTGTATGATAACAATTGGTAACTTAGCCGGCCGTGGTGACCGAGCGGTTCTAGGCGCTTCAGTCCGGAACCGCGCTACTGCTACGGTCGCAGGTTCAAATCCTCCTTCGGGCATGGATGTGTGTGTTGTCCTTAGGTTAGTTAGGTTTAAGTTGTTCTAAGTTCTAGGGGACTGATGAAAAAAATTGGTTCAAATGGCTCTGAGCACTATGGGACTTAACACCTGAGGTCATCAGTCCCCTAGAACTTAGAACTACTTAAACCTAACTAACCTAAAGACATCACACACATCTATGCCCGAGGCAGGATTCGAACCTGCGACCGTAACAGTCATGCGGTTTCAGACTGAAGCGGCTAGAACCGCTCGGCCACCGCGGACGGCGGGACTGATGACCTCAGATGTTAAGACCCATAGTGCTCAGAGCCATTTTTAGTTGGTGACATAAACCAAGACTAAATGATATGCTGGAAATCCAAAAAAATAACTATCGTACGTTTGTTACTCCATTCCACGATTTATCTACGAATAAACGCCAAGAAAAGATCGATGCATTCATGCAGTGCTCACCACCATCTTCACGGTAACACAGAGAATAGGATATCCATTTGTAGCAGAGTTCATCTTCCAAGGAGACTATGCATCAGAACACTGTTTCAGGATAACGTCTCTGTTATCACAACGTTCAGGATTAAAGTTTGAAAGTCACAGATTGTCCCACTAACATATAATATGAACAGATATAAAAATCCGTTTCACAAGTAAGTATTTAAAAATTGACATTGAGGCCAAAATACAGCACGTTATAAAATAAGCGGTCGGTATCTACCACCCTTGAGCTAAACTTAATTTTCTAAAGGTATTTAAATTCATTCGTTTGAGAAGAACTAGACACTGTAGGTGCAGCTGACTCATCAAAATAATGCCTAAGTACATCTCCAGTGTTACACATCCAAATGTAATTCATAGTCGGTAGGGAGCCAACATACTTACACTGTTTGTTTAAAATGCTTCGAGCAATGTATAGTCACATCATGAAACCAATTAACTATCCTCTAGCCAGACTGTTGCGGTTCTGTCTCGGCTGCAGATGCTCAGACAAAGAAAGTAAATTCTTGATGGGCCCACTTTACGGATCCTCGACCGTGGCGTTATTAATATTTCATGCGTTAGGTGAGCTTTCTGAAGCAGGCTGGTAGAAGGATATTGTAGTAAAGTCGATACTGTTTTGGAATAAATTACTTTTTATGAACCCCTACTGCGTTTTTAATTAGACTGCTAATTAATTTCATATCTTTGCAGAGTAGCTTTCTACGCTGTTTCGCGAATATTATGAGAAAAAACCAGGAAACGGCCTCTTCTTTCAGCCTAAAATATTTTAATTTAAGCATCTCTCGTCTCCTCTGCTTTGACACTAGCATAATGTGTTCGTTATTTCGGCAGTCAACGCCTTGTAATTGGTGAGTAAAAGAGTTATTGTGACAAGTAAAACGAGAAACAAAATTTTCCTCTTTAGCTCGAGACGACATGCAGTGTCTGACTTCCACAATTTTCACTTTGGTGCTCTCTCTCTCTCTCTCTCTCTGTCTCTCTCTGTCTCCAACACACACGCACACGCACAAACACACACACACACAGCGCTTTTGCACCGCGAGACGTCCTCAAATTGCTAACATTCCACAACATTTTTTATGTAACTGTTAGTAAATATTTCGAGAACGGCTATATAGGCGGAGACTCCATCTAATCTGGTTTGTAGAATTTCACTTCAAAATGTCAGCGCTGGCTAAACATCAGCAGATTCTGTAGACTGATAGGTCGGCGAAAGTAAGACAGATGCGCAAGTGTTTAATCAGTACACTTATATCCATTTGCCACGTGGAACACACTCGTATTTACTTTTGGTTTACTTTGGATGACGCTTTTCGTAGACAACTGTTCCTTTACACTGATTAAAGCAGAAAATATCTCAATAGCTACATCTTTTGCAGCCATTTCTGTAACTTAAGAACTTTCTTATAGACACGGCAACTGGCAATTTACCCACAGAATCTTTCAGTACATAGTCTCAGGCAGGATAGATGCGACATATTTGTAATTCTAACTACCACTATTCTTACGTGCTCTTGTTCGACACGCTTTTTTCCATCTGTGCAACCTGTATCTTATTAATGAAATGTTTCCTAGGTGTGTACAACTTTTCGTAGTGCCAGTTTTCGTGGATGGGAAGATGTGTGTTCTTACCTGACTATAATGATACTATTGTTCATAGAACGAGGCAGTGCAAGCACACAGTAAAGATTTGCAGTTTATTTCATTAATCGCAGTTCTTAATCACATTCTTAAGTGCTCAGACCAAACTTTCTGTCAAAATTTAAAACCCTGCTTAACATTTTTGTTAATATCAAGGTGCTTTAAACTGTCCGATTAAAAATTTATCATAGGGTGCAAGAACAATAGTGCATAATAGTAGTCTTCTTTTTTCAAAAGAATGTCTCCGTATGTTGTATATGTTTCATGTTGCAACGATGTATGCCTTTTAATCTTTCATTTATGTTATGATAACAGGATTTCAGCGATATACAAGGTGATTCAAATACCCACACCTAAGGATTTTATGCATCTCGCAGTGCCTTCAGATACCATATGCAAGATTTTCATCTTCTCACACTCTCTATGTGCAGTCTAATAGTTGTGCAGGAACTCTTTCTGCAGGAATAACAGTTTGTGTATAGCAAACAGGACAATATGAAAATCTCATGCGTGGTTTTTGAAGGAGTTTTAGGCTGCATAAAATCTAAGGGATAGCAGAATCACCTTGTATTTTATTCATTATTTCTGTTACAGTATATTAAACTACGTTCTTATTGAAATACATATGTTGTATATTATGGGTATTCATTATTATATATTTCTTTGGCAGTTTTTTCGATTGGCATAAACATTCGATTTTAGACATTCTTAATGATATTCATATGCTGATATATTAGGGTTTCTGTAAATTCAGGGGCTCCTCTAAATTCAGAACTGAGTTACGTTCATTTATTTGTTGTACTG
This sequence comes from Schistocerca americana, assembly GCF_021461395.2. Lineage (NCBI taxonomy): Eukaryota > Metazoa > Arthropoda > Insecta > Orthoptera > Acrididae > Schistocerca > Schistocerca americana. The sequence continues at coordinate 971,552,877 of NC_060120.1, read as the reverse complement.
TAATCATTTATTGTAAAATATCTCTCTACTCAGGCTTTTTTGTGGATGTGACTTTATTTGAAAAATATACTTTTTATATTCAGTTCATTACGCAATAAGAAACGCTTTGATCTATATCCCCTACTACAAAATATATCTGCCACCTGCTTCTCCTTCTGTTTCTTCTTCTTCTTCTTATTCTTCTTCTTCAACTTGTACCGTTGTTCTGCATCGGCGCAGGGTCAGGATGGGATATGTCTGAGTGTAGTATTATTAGCGTAAAACTGAGCGAGAGTTCCTTAAATGTATGTGAATGTGTAACTTAGGCGTGGGTACTATCCCAGTATTCTAGTCGGGTGTGGGAAACCGCCAAAATGTCACGTCCAGGCTGGCCAGCACGCTGACTCTGGAAGTTAATCCGCTGAGCAGATTCGATCCATGGCGGTGCACCTCCGCGTCCCAGAAGCGGCGTTTTAACATTCGCAGCTATCTGGGCTGGTCTTCTACACAGTCGTTTAGTCAGTCTTGTGGTGCTATCGTAAATAAATGTATCTTTTGTCCTTTGTTATTTTATTCAGCATAATAGCAAGACCGGCGCAAGCCCGTTTCGCTGCAGGGACGGTAGTATAAATTAAGGTGCATTTGTTGAGTTCTGTGGATTCTTAACAGTTCTGCTCATTTTACGTTTGAAAAACTGATATAAGTTTTGATAATTTAGTAAATTTTTTATAAGCAGCAATAAAATTAACACGAAACACACAGAAAAAATAAATTTGTTGTTTATTATTTCAAAATCAATCGCCATAAATGTTAATACATTTATGCCACAGTCAGGTAAGACGGTCAATGCCTTCAAGGAAAAATGTTTGCGATTGCCTACGGAATCATGATCCTACCCAGATACGCATCACTTGCTCTTCGTCCACCCACATGTTGTCAAGGTTATTTCAAGTAATCTGCAGAAGTTTCACTAGGAAGCCCTTGCGTATTCTCCCTCCAGTGCCGATCACACCCTATTCGATTTCCACATTTTTTGGAGCCCTGAAAAGATATTTATAGCTGTCGATTTGCTACAGTCGAAATTCTGCACGCCTATGTTCGATCATGGTTTCCTGTCAACTGCAAACGTTTGTCCCTGAATGTATTGACAGCCATTTCTCACAGAGATGAATGTATTAACAGTTATGGCTATTAATTTTGAAATAATAAACAGTTTACTTACATCTCCTGTCTGTCTCATTTTCACCTAACTGCCTCTTACAGTTCTTCTTTACGTAACTACATCTACATCTGCATCTGCATCTACATACAGGATGACAACTATTGAACTATATGAAATAAAATCGTCACAACGTCTGAACGGTTTGCGTTAGGACGTTCAAATTGCACGGTTTTCTTTTTTACGTAACTACATCTACATCTGCATCTGCATCTACATACAGGATGACAATTATTGAACTATATGAAATAAAATCGTCATAACTTCTGAACGGTTTGCGTTAATACGTTCAAATTGCACGGTTTTCTTCTTTACGTAACTACATCTACATCTGCATCTACATACAGGATGACAATCATTGAACTATATGAAATAAAATCGTCACAACTTCTGAACGGTTTGCGTTAGTACGTTCAAATTGCACGGTTTTCTTCTTTACGTAACTACATCTACATCTGCATCTACATACAGTATGACAATTATTGAACTATATGAAATAAAATCGTCACAACTTCTGAACGGTTTGCGTTAGGACGTTCAAATTGCACGGTATTCTTCTTTACGTAACTACATCTACATCTGCACCTGCATCTACATACAGGATGACAATTATTGTGCTATATGAAATAAAATCGTCATAACTTCTGAACGGTTTGCGTTAGGACGTTCAAATTGCACGGTTTTCGCAGGGCATAATGGGAATTAGTATGCGCACCCGCACGCGCCTTGCTGTTGTTGGCGGTTAGCACGTGAAAATGTCACGGTACAGCATAACTTATCCTACAGCGTTTTTAAAGGCCTACTCTGCGAGAAATAAGAGCCCAACGACGGCTCAAAGGAAGTTTGCGACCGAGTTCAAGCTGAAGGTAATCGTTCCACGTGTGCTAGCAATCAAGAATTTGATTCGCAGGTTTGAGAGATGTTTGTGATGACAGTGTTGGCAATGTTGGTCGTCCAAAAAGGGTAAAAACGCCTTAAAACATGTGCTTCAAAACAGCTCCAGGAAATCCATCACACGAGCTGCACGACACGTGGGAATCAAAGGGGAGGCACTGTTGAAAGCCTGCATCCCTATACAAAATTCAAATCCATCAGCCAGTGCCATGGGACAGTGGTTGTGTTTCGCCAACAGCGTTGTCCACAGAAATGACGAACAGAACTACGATGTGAATATTGTTTAGTTTGACGACAAAGCGCACTTTCATTTGGTTGCGTTCGTCAACAAGCAAAATTGGGGCATTTGGGGGACCAACAATACGCATTTCGTGATCGAGAATTCTCTTCACCCTCAACGGGTGACTGTTTGGTGTGCAATGTCCAGTCGTGGAATAATCGGTGCGATATTCCTTGCTGGCACAATACAGGACGGTACGTGAAGGTTTTTTGGAAGATGATTTGATCCCCATTATCCACAGTGGCGCTGATTTCGACAAGATTTGGTTCATGCAAGAGGGAGCTCGACCCCATCGAAGCAGGAAAGTGATTGATGTCCTGGAGGAGCACTTAGGTGACCGCATTCTGGCTCTGTGGTACCCTGAGGCCACTGACAAGGGCCTCGATTGGCCACCGTATTCTCCGGATCTGAACACATGCGACTACTTTTTGTGGATATATATTAAAGCCAAGGTGTACAGCAACCCCAAAACCATTGTTGAGCTAAAAAAACCCATTAAGGAGGCCATCGACAGCATCGATGTTCCGACAGTTCAGCGGGTCATGCAGAATTTCGCTACTTGTCTGCGCCACATCATTGCCAATGACGGCATGCGTATAGAACATGTCACAACGTAAATCTTATTACCTGCAGTAACGTTGACATGTTCAATAAAGTGTGTGCACGCCGTAGTTTTTTTATTATACTTCGATAATTTTCACTCTGTACATACTCTGCAAGCTACCACATTGTGCATATAGGAGAGTACCTCGTACCACTAGTAGTCATTTCCTATCCTTTTCACCCGTAAAGACAGTGACAGATAGACAACTGTCAATATTCTTCCGTACGACCCATAATTTCTGTTATGTTATCTTCGTAGTCCTTAAGCGTAATGTACGTTGGCGGCAGACACCATCAAATACCGGTTCTCTGAATTTTCTCAACAGTGTTTCACGAAAAGAACATCGTCTTCCCCCCTCGGGTTCCCATTTGAGATTACGAAGCCTCTCTGGAATACTTGCGTGTTGATAGAACCTACAGGTAACGAATCTAGCATCACGCCTTCGATGTCTTCCTCTAATCCGACCTGAGAGGAATACGAAACACTCGTTCAGTAGTAAAGAATGGGTTGCACTAGCGTTTTGTACGCGGTCTCCTTTACTTCTTTATAGAAGACCTACACTTTCTCAAAGTTTTCCCAATAAACCGAAGTCGACCATTCACCTTCCCAACTACCGGTCTTACGTGCTCGTTCAATTTCATATCGCTTTGCGACGTCACACCTAGGCACTTAACCCTTTTAGACCTTCAGGCTAGAATTGTGTACATTAATTTCTACTGTGTCTTAGCTGTTACAGAAGTATTTCTCTGCCACTGGAAACCTGAGAAACACATTTGTGAATGTTCCACCTTTTCATCCTGTTCGAGCGCTGCCAACTGCTGGACATTACTATGAAAACATCAACAAGTCACTACAGCAGGCGCAGCATATTTTGACCATCGGAGTACGGAGTTGTTGATTCACTGTATTCCACTGTTTAATTGAATGTTGTTATAGTTATCCTGCGTGGTGATTACTGAATGATAATTGTACTGTTTGTTACAATAGAGAATATTCCGTAATTAATTATTTCAGTCCAGAAAACGGAGCCAAGTGCAAGAGGTATGTTTTGACAAAGGGTACATATTTTTGTATACCTAAGGGTATTACCACATAAAGAAAAAATTTCCTTCCGCCAGAATAAATTCAAGTCTGAAAGGGTTAATCGATCTGTCTGTGACAATCATACACTACTAACGCTGTATTCCAACATTGTGGAAGTGTTTTTCCTACTTGTCTGCATTAACTTACAGTTTGATACATTTAGATCAAGCTGCCATCCAGAACACTAAGTAGAAACGTTACCTGTGTCATCTGATATCCTTATACATTCACTCAACGACTACACCTTCGCAAACACCACAGCGCCATCAGCAACTAGAAACAGATAGCCAGTCAACCTGTTGTCATATCATTTATGCATATAGAGAGCAACCTCAAACATCCCATGCAGCCAGTTCAAACGAACTTTCTATTCCTGGTCCTTTGCTCCATTTACGTTTTTAAGACGCCTTATTTTCGGTAGTGTGCCACATATTTTTAGGAGATTCCGAGTAAATCGGTTTCCTCTGATGAGGTTACTGGCCTCTCAGAAATGAGGTCTTAGCAGAGCAGCCATCTCAATGCCTTTGATCTGAGCTCCTTTGTATAATTACTCCATTAGGGAGGGGGCTTAAAACTAGACAAGGAAATTTGAAGGTCTCCTGAGCCTTCGAGGTCAAAGACATTAGACACGCTTTATACGTATCGACTTGCAAAAATAAACAGTGTACCTGTCTTTAATTGGAGGAAGGAATTTCGGCTCCAGCTGGAAACACTTTCGGTAGACACTGGCCTCATTAGCAAAATGAAAGATCCCTTTGGCACTGCTGGTTCAGAGGTACATACTTCATTTTCCACCTATGGAACTCGCTGCCTTGAGGTCAGACTCCTCCAAAAATCATTTTTACGGGAGGAATATTAACTGTCAATAAATTTAATGAAACAGAAATGAACAGATTATGGATTCGTGCTTGGTGAAAGCCTTTTAACATGACGAAACTACAGGAGCTTGCTATCAGTTTCCTTCCTTATTTTACGTATTGAAATTCTCATTTGACTATATGGCACAAAGTCACATATGATAAAACTGCTCATATGCACATGCTTGTAATTTTGACATCCTGTTGTGCATTCATGCTCATATGTTGGTGAGTTTTTTCTACCGAATTGGATGGGCTGCTATTGTATATATGACTCTAGTCAGCATTTGAAAACCTGGAACATCGCTGATTGCTTATGACACCAGACACACTCATTAAGATTTCCTGCCGGTGTGGCCGTGCGGTTCTAAGCGCGTCAGTTTGTAACCGCGTGACCGCTACGGTCGCAGGTTCGAATCCTGCCTCGGGCATGGATGTATGTGATGTCCTTAGGTTACTTGGGTTTAAGTAGTTCTAAGTTCTAGGGGACTGATGACCTCAGTAGTTAAGTCTCATCGTGCTCAGAGCCATTTGAACCATTTTTTTAAGATTTCCTGACTTGTACTTGGGAGAAACAAATAAACACCGTGAATTTAATACCAATATGAAATTTCTGCAAAACATCAGTTTATAACCAAGAAATGAATTAGACGTACTTTCACACCCACACCTGTTAAAGACGTTTATTCAGCGATTACTTAACTAATAATGGCTGAATAAACAAGTGTGGGTGTCAAAGTACGCCTAATTCAGTTTTTGGTTAGAAACTGATGTTTTGCTGAAATTTCACATTCACCGTGTTTACGTGTTTCTCTCACGTAGAAATCGGTAAATCTTAATGAGTGTGTCTGGTCTCATAAGAAATCAATATTGTGGCGTAGTAAAAAGAATAAGAAATGAGTACACCTTCACTATAGCAGTAAGCCTATAGAGATAAAAACTTCGGTGAACCATGTTAAGGGGCTCCGGAACGCCCTATACTTGCAATGTTAAAATAACGCTTATAAATTACATCTTTCCTCACAAAGTATTTGAGGTAGGAAGTTGAACATTTTACAGATTATTTATTGGAATATGGGCTACAACTTAACAGAGGGATTTTACAAAATTTTAGTTCAGTTATTAAAGATGATTTTTTTCAATTGTAATGAAAATTCACAACATTTTTTTGCAATTTTTTATTTATATATTCAAAAATATACAGTTTTTGGAAAAAGGCTGTATTAAATTATGCAGAAGGTACTGTGTAACATTTACTGAAAGTTTGAAACAAATATGTTTGGAAGATCCTTAGAAAACATGTAATTAGTATGAGAAAATAAAAGTTTTGGGAATCGAGCGACAAAGATTGGATTAACTTTTTAGTGCATTCCAGGTCCATAGGATGGATTATCTTCATCCTCTGCAAACTCCTCCTCCAGCTTCCTCTTGTTCCTCCTCCTGTTTACTCTTGCTTGTATTTCTAGACTCTTTACAGCCCTGTCTGCAGCCCGAAGGCGTTCCTTGTCTAAAGCAAGCATCGCTCGTTGTTGTGTTCGTAGATTTTGCTACCATTTTCTTCAGTTGCAGTTACTGCAACACTGTTCCAAAAGGTGGTCATGTATGAACACTTATCACATTTCAGTTGTATTTCACTAGCAAGTCCTACGTGCTTTATTATGGAGAGTTCCAGACCAACTTCACTACAATGAATACATCTTACATAGTTTGAAAAAATTCCTTTGAGAACCGACATATCAAATATTTCATTCACATCCGATTCGCCCATAAAACATTCATAGTTTTCACTCATTGAACCAAGCTTCTTCTGTGAAGTATTTTCTTTCCCACTTTGACTGCTATGGGCAGGTGTACTTGAGAGGTTAGGTTCACTCACTTGGTTATCGTCTTTATTGTTTACAGTAATAACACATACCTTTGGCTTTCCAACATTTCTCCTTTTCTTAAAAGCCTTCAGAGGATTTCTAATAACTTTACTTTTACTCATTATTATACTTCAACAAAACAGAGACAGAATTAATTACGAATATTTTCGAGATAACGACAGAGTAAATAAACATGAAACAATCGACAATCACACCAGCGATATATATTGAACCATCACAGGTTAGCCACAACACATACTTTATCTCACATCACTAAAATGTACCTGATGAACACGGACGTTAATAATAACACCATTTGACAGCAGTTTAACAGCGCCACAGTGGGTCACGCCCATGTAGAACACATTTAAAAAAAAATTTAAAAATAGTTGTATTCTTCGGAATTGAATAAATATATATCTATTAAAAGGTAATAGTCTGCAGATTCAGAAAATGCAAAAAAGTAAAAATTGAACTTTTCATGATTTTGAGCCTTTCCGGAGCCCCTTAAGTAAAAAGTGTGAGATAGTGAAATGGTCTTCAACTTCGTCCGTATGAGAAAAGTAAAACTGGAAGGCCAGAATTCTCGGCTATAAGGCAGGACTGTGAAGTGACAAAAAGTAATTCATCCGCGAAAGAAATAGCCTGCAAGTACTTCTTCGCCCAGATTTCGAGATAAGATGGTTGATTTGAAATTAATAGATGTTATAGACACAAAGCAGTTTCCAGCAAGGATTTATTAGCAAGCGCGAGAGCGCCATTTGGTGCTAATCAGACACCATTGGCGGACGCTGCAAAGGGAGCGTAATGCGTACAGGAGAGTTCCACTGCTTAAATTATCACAGCTTACGTTCGAAGAGGAGCCTTCCAACACGTCACGCCCTCCCACATATATTTCGCTAAGGGATGACGATGTGAATATAAGATTAAGTAAGGTTCATAGAGTTTTTTTTCTTGTACTATTCGGGACAAGAACGGGAGAGTGGAGGGTGGTAGTCACACTAGAAACGCAGTACTGATTATAGATGTGTATATTGTAAGTGTTTAGAAGTAGATTAGCACAGGCGAATATGTTCCCCAGCAGAAGGTCTGTACAGGGACCAAACAGCGGCTATTGAGGGTGAACTGGGTGTAAAATTCCCCACTATAGGCACAGAAATGGAACGTGGTCTTTATAGGAAAGAGGTGCTACAGAAAAATGTTGAAATATAAGTGTAAAGAATAAGTAGGAAATAAACAGGTGTTAGGTAGACCAGCAAATACGATATTGAAGTGCCTGTGAGGCTGAGAAATACGATGCAATGTCCCTTTGGACATGCATGCATGCATGTATTTCCAAAAGTATTCTGCATCGTAATTCGGAATAATACAGGCACTGCAATATCGTAATTATCCGCCGACACGGAGCTAGTGACACAAGAACAGGGTTATTACAAATGATTGAAGCGATTTCACAGCTCTACAATAACTTTATTATTTGAGATATTTTCGCAATGCTTTGCACACGCATACAAAAACTCGAAAAGTTTTTTTAGGCGTTCACAAATGTTCGATACGTGCCCCTTTAGTGATTCGGCAGACATCAAGCCGATAATCAAGTTCCTCCCACACTCGGCGCAGCATGTCCCCATCAATGAGTTCGAAAGCATCGTTGATGCGAGCTCTCAGTTCTGGCACGTTTCTTGGTAGAGGAGGTTTAAACACTCAATCTTTCACATAACCCCACACAAAGAAATCGCATGGGGTTAAGTCGGGAGAGCGTGGAGGCCATGACATGAATTGCTGATCATGATCTCCACCACGACCGATCCATCGGTTTTCCAATCTCCTGTTTATGAAATGCCGAACATCATGATGGAAGTGCGGTGGAGCACCATCCAGTTGAAACATTAAGTCGGCATTTTCGGTCTCCAGTTGTGGCATGAGCCAATTTTCCAGCATGTCCAGATACACGTGTCCTGTAACGTTTTTTTTCGCAGAAGAAAAAGGGGCCGTAAACTTTAAACCGCGAGATTGCACAAAACACGTTAACTTTTGGTGAATTGCGAATTTGCTGCACGAATGCGTGACGATTCTCTACCGCCCAGATTCGCACATTGTGCCTGTTCACTTCACCATTAAGAAAAAAATGTTGCTTCATCACTGAAAACAAGTTTCGCACTGAACGCATCCTCTTCCATGAGCTGTTGCACCGCGCCGAAAATTCAAAGCGTTTGACTTTGTCATCGGGTGTCAGGGCTTGTAGCAATTGTAAACGGTAAGGCTTCTGCTTTAGTCTTTTCCGTAAGATTTTCCAAACCGTCGGCTGTGGTACGTTTAGCTCCCTGCTTGCTTTATTCGTCGACTTCCGCGGGCTACGCGTGAAACTTGCCCGCACGCGTTCAACCGTTTCTTCGCTCACAGCAGGCCGACCCGTTGATTTCCCCTTACAGAGGCATCCAGAAGCTTTAAACTGCGCATACCATCGCCGAATGGAGTTAGCAGTGGGTGGATCTTTGTTGAACTTCGTCCTGAAGTGTCGTTGCACTGTTATGACTGACTGATGTGAGTGCATTTCAAGCACTACATACGCTCTCTCGGCTCCTGTCGCCATTTTGTCTCACTGCGCTCTCGAGCGCTCTGGCGACGGAAATCTGAAGTGCGGCTTCAGCCGAACAAAACTTTGAGTTTTTCTACGTATCTGTAGTGTGTAGTGACCATATGTCAATGAATGGAGCTACAGTGAATTTATGAAATCGCTTCAATCATTTGTAATAGCCCTGTAATATGTCTGCCCTCTACGGTAATTTACATAACGGATGTACGAGCACAGGTTGTGGGCACGCGGTTAACAAAGTATGGAAATTTGGGTCTGCCCGTGAGGGGTGCTCGGATAGCCAAAAAGGTAAACAGGAAATCCAGGCTCGAGTGGTGGTCCGGCACAAATTTTAATTGTCGTCATTCCATTACGCAGCTGATGGTTGTCCATATTCGCAGCTGCGAATACATTTAATAGCCAGCAAATAAGCTTGTGGAAAAGCATTACGAGAAGAAGATACACGAAAGCAGGACAGGTGTTACGGCATCGGCACCATTTACGTTATTAGTGGGCTTAGACAGGCTTCGACTGTGTCAAAACGGTTTCATGAGGTTATTGAGTAATAAAATCAGGTAGAGAGAAAATTTGTTTTATAGGCTGTAGAATGGTATCATCGCAGTAGATAGAAAAACGAATGACGTTAAAAATTTCTTAATTGTAAGCCATATAATGGATTAAAATGAGTCTACCTTACTGATTGAGTGCTAATTCAAAGAACACTGCGTCAGGTTTTGGACCTACATTTCCAAGTAACATTCTTGTGCGCGGAGAAAGTGGTTTTCGTGTACAAATCGCGTTTTCCCTAGTCTCCTAAAATAGCTTCGTGCCTAGCTGCAGGATAGGAAACAGTTTGCGGCCGGTGTGTGTGTAACGGCAGCTATCTGCTTGCCGGACGCACTCTGCACTCGCATAGAGTGTGTCGATGTTCTCCAGGTAGCCATTTCGGAAACGACCCCTTGGGCCAAAAATAGCAGAGTGCTTCCGGATGTGCTTCTGCAAAGTGGCGTGAGGCACGTGAGAGCTCAAATCTGGAGCAGAGCCCTTCGTTAAGTTACACGTCTAATGATTCGCACAAATAACGTGAATCAGGAACAAACCTAAAGTTTGTAAAAGTATCTGCTTTAAAATAGTATTGATAAATTAATTAAGAAAGTAAAAGTAAATCTAATATCGTCTCACTGTAAAGAGCGAGCGCACGGGCCCACATCTACAGCCTGTTAAGTAAGGGCGTGGTCGGCGTTACACACACATGGTAAAGGATATCGTCTTACTTCTTTCGCAACACAACGGAGGGAACCTGTGCCCTTCATACAATGTCCATGAAGCATTAGTTTACTTTGAATTCTTAACCGAGATACACAAGAAGAGATGTGAGTTGCAGCTTACACATCGCGTTTGTGCGAAGATGTCTCGTGCTGACTGTCAAACGCTGGTTCGTCGGCAGAAATGGAGATTGGATACTGTAGTATGAAAATGATCCGAAATTCCACAGCGGGATTCGCAGTGACTGGAAAAAGGAGGAAGGTGCGAAGGTGCTTGATTGGCCCTCGCAGTCACCTGACGCTAATTCTTTTGAACATGCGTGGTCTTATATCAAAAAGAAGTTGCAGGGAAAAAAGACCTTCACTGTGAAACATGTGGGAAAGCAAATAGGACGCACTTGAAGGTCTCTTCCACAGAAGACTTGGTTTATTTTTTCTACTGGTTAACCTGACAATGATCTTACTTAACAGGTTGTACATCTAAAACACTAGTCTGTTGTTCGTACTTAAGTGCTTGGGAATGGGCTCACAGAGCCTCTTATACATTATTTCTCGAAGTTACTACATCTCGAGTACCACGCGAGGTAAATGAGAACCTAAATTTTTCGGTTCCAACTCAGTTTTCTCTTATTTTAGTGTGATGGTCAACAAAATAGTTTAGTATTCAGAGCAGAATTTTGGTGATTGGAAGTTCGTGAAAACATCTCGCAACAACGAAAAATACCTTTGTTCTAATAACTTATGGGGATACAGCCAGGAGATGTTGTAGACAATGGGCTAATAATTATCACTATAGAAATTCTTCCAGTCCATATGTGGCATACCGCAAAACAGTGATTAATAGTATTGGTTAAAAAAAGTCTTGGTTGCAATTTTATTTTTTTTATTTTTTTAACTACGCGTTTCGCCTTTCTTAGGCATCTTCAGGTTATCCTAATTTGGTATTTCCTAGAACAATCCTTTAGCCAGTGTAGCGAAAGGGCATCGTCGAATATATTAGGCCAAAGTCGCCTTCGTTAACCTCAGTAAAAACGCACGTCCATCTAGAAAAGTTTTTACTCAATTCAACGAAGTCGATGTTGGCCTGATATATTCGACGATACCCTTTGGCTACACTGACTAAAGGATTCTCACTGTTTTTAACCAATACTAACCATCACCATCCAACTTAAAACGAAGACATACTTCGTATCTTGGTACATAAGACGCACTGCATCTCGGACCATGAGAGAGCGGCTATAGCAGAAGACAGATCAGACCTGCTTTGCCCTATCGATCAATCGTACAGTCGGGTGAATGGTGGTAATACCGACGTGGCAGATAGGTCTACGGCGTTTTTGCCTTAAGAAGGGAGAATTTCCAACGGGACTGGTCTGTTTTGCGGAAATATGTTGTCAAACACGTTTTTCGTCCTTCGTCTAAGATTAGCTTCCTTATAGCTTACGTAAAGGATGGTCCCTGGTTTGCATAAGGAGAGTGTGTACCGTAGCCCTTGCAGTTGTGGCATGTCGTATATTGGTCAGACTGTGAGGACTGTGGAGGGCTGGAGTACTAAGCATAGGAGTTCAAATGGTTCAAATGGCTCGGAGCACTATGGGACTCAACTGCTGTGGTCATCAGTCCCCTAGAACTTAGAACTACTTAAACCTAACTAACCTAAGGACATCACACACATCCATGCCCGAGGCAGGATTCGAACCTGCGACCGTAGGGGTCGCGCGGCTCCGGACTGGAGCGCCTAGAACGGCACGGCCACCGCGGCCGGCAAGCATAGGAGTCAGACACGCCTAGAACAGTTGAGCAAATTTGCTATTGCAGAACATTATCTTGGCACAGCTCATCCTATGGAATATAACAACACCGAGTTCCTGACATTCGCATCCAGCTATAGGATGGTGTTACTAAGGAAGCAGTTGAATTTAAATTAGCAAGTAACCTTACAATTAGATACGAAGGTTTTTCTTTATATTCTGCGTGGAATCGTATTTTCGTACGCTTGTCAAAATACACAGGGAATTATTTAATGCTACCTCACCCGATGATTATTAATTTTCACTACCCATAACTTCTGACGTCACCATCTTTGGTTTGTGAGGGCACTATTCTTTACAGTAAATTCATATATGTTCCGCAACGCTTACTTTGTGCAGTTTTGGCTTGAAAATGACATATTGTGCACCTGTTTAAATATTGGCGTTTGTCGACGATGTCGCCCGCCTGCATACCCGTAAGTTTTTTGAGCGTTATATACACTGGGAGAAACTCAGGTCTGACAAAAATAACTATGTTTTAATGACAGCCTCTTCAACTCGCGTTTAATAGCCTGTTTCGCGATAATGCTAAACAACACAAAGTCATTCTCTGCGCAAGACATGCAATTATTAGAAACATAAGCATCATTTCTTAATTGGTTTGTAACTTTGTAATTTTTGTTGAACCCGTACTCACGTGGTACCGTCTTCAACTAGTAGTCAAACCGTACTCGGTGCCTGGCTCGACTCGCCCCACCGTTTAAATATTGAATAAAATATCATCAGCAATGGCGGCCGAATATTTTCCAGCGTATGAAGTCAACCTCGGCGTTCCAACGGCCTGTCAAAAAGGGCGAAAGAGCGGACAGAAGTTCAGGGTACTGTCTTCTCCTTAGAGTGGGAAACTGCCACTAAAAGGCGGAAGAATTAGCAGTGATTAACGGCATTAGGATGAAGAATGCAATGGTAACCGCTGTTTTAAAGACAACTAATGTGTATCCACATGACATGTAGCCTGTAACTGAAAAAGTGTCGTGATCATCTCTCCATTAACAAAAGATACCAGACCAGCCCCCAATTCAGATATTCGGGCTGACAAGTAGGAGTTGACAGTGAGAAAAAGATGAAATAACCAACGAACGGATACAACTTTGCGAGTCGGGGAATGAAGTCGGAAAGGAACTGGTCGTCGGAAGGACTGACCCAGCAGACATAAAAGTCAAAACAATCTTCGGTGAAATTAAGACTGCAGCATTAAGAGAACGGTGGGGACTCCACTGTTAAATGCAGAAGAGAGAGCGGATAGGTAGAAAAAGTACACTGAAGGAACCTGTCTGATGACGTGACAGTAGAATAAAGTGGGGTCGATGTGAAAGAACAATGGGATCCAGCGCTATAGGCAGCATTTAAAAGAGCTTTGGAAGACTTAAGATCAAATAAGGCAGACAGATACAGATAACATTCCATCGGAATATTTGAAATCCCTGGAGGTAATGACAACCAAACGACAATTCTGGCTGGTGCGTAGACTCTCTCTGATTGACAGCTCGTGCATCCAATCTGCTGAAAAGAGTTTTATACAGATGAGCGGAAAAGAAAATCGAAGATTTGTTAAGTGACGATCAGTTTGGCGTTAGGAAAGGTAAAGGTAAGAGAGGCAGTCCAATTATTGCCGTTGATAGTGCAAGCAAGACGGAAGAAAAAAAGCAGTGACCGAAATAAACGGAATATTCGAGAGCGAGATTAATATTTAGAATGAGAGGATATACATGATAAGATATTCTGAAGACATCGCTATCCCCAGTAAGGTGAAGAATTACAGTACCTGCTGAATGGAATTTTAGGAAAGGGTGGTTCACGTCTAACAGAGACAGCGTATAGGACGCTGGCGCGACCTATTCTCGAGTACCGTTCCAGTGTTTGGGATCCGTATCATGTCGGATTGCAGTAAGACATCGAAGCAGTTCAGAGATGGGCGGCTAGATTCGTTATCGGTGAATACGAACAACACGCAAATTTTACAGACATGCCGTGGGAACTCAAATGGTAATTTCTGGAGAGAAGGTGACTTTCTTTTTGAGGAACACTACTGAGAAAATTTAGTGAACTGGCGTTTGCAACTGACTACCAAACGATTCTACTGCAGCCATTATACAGCGCGAGCAAGGGCCACGAAGGTAAGACACGAGAAATTAGAGCTGATACGGAATTGTTTTTCCCTCGCTCTAGTTTCGAGTGGAACAAGAGTGTAAATGACAAGAATTACAGTACCTGCTGAATGGAATTTTAGGAAAGGGTGGTTCACGTCTAACGGAGACAGCGTATAGGACGCTGGTGCGACCTATTCTTGAGTACCGTTCCAGTGTTTGGGATCCGTACCATGTCGGATTGAAGTAAGACATCGAAGCAGTTCAGAGACGGGCGGCTAGATTCGTTACCGGTGGATGCGAACAACACGCAAATTTTACAGACATGCCGCGGGAACTCAAATGTTAATTCCTGGATACCCCTCACAACGCACCGTACAATGGCTTGCGAAGTACACTCCTGGATATTGAAATATGAACACCGTGAATTCATTGTCCCAGGAAGGGGAAACTTTATTGACACATTCCTGGGGTCAGATACATCACATGATCACACTGACAGAACCACAGGCACATAGACACAGGCAACAGAGCATGCACAATGTCGGCACTAGTACAGTGTATATCCACCTTTCGCAGCAATGCAGGCTGCTATTCTCCCATGGAGACGATCGTAGAGATGCTGGATGTAGTCCTGTGGAACGGCTTGCCATGCCATTTCCACCTGGCGCCTCAGTTGGACCAGCGTTCGTGCTGGACGTGCAGACCGCGTGAGACGACGCTTCATCCAGTCCCAAACATGCTCAATGGGGGACAGATCCGGAGATCTTGCTGGCCAGGGTAGTTGACTTACACCTTCTAGAGCACGTTGGGTGGCACGGGATACATGCGGACGTGCATTGTCCTGTTGGAACAGCAAGTTCCCTTGCCGGTCTAGGAATGGTAGAACGATGGGTTCGATGACGGTTTGGATGTACCGTGCACTATTCAGTGTCCCCTCGACGATCACCAGTGGTGTACGGCCAGTGTAGGAGATCGCTCCCCACACCATGATGCCGGGTGTTGGCCCTGTGTGCCTCGGTCGTATGCAGTCCTGATTGTGGTGCTCACCTGCACGGCGCCAAACACGCATACGACCATCATTGGTACCAAGGCAGAAGCGACTCTCATCGCTGAAGACGACACGTCTCCATTCGTCCCTCCATTCACGCCTGTCGCGACACCACTGGAGGCGGGCTGCACGATCTTGGGGCGTGAGCGGAAGATAGCCTAACGGTGTGCGGGACCGTAGCCCAGCTTCATGGAGACGGTTGCGAATGGTCCTCGCCGATAGCCCAGGAGCAACAGTGTCCCTAATTTGCTGGCAAGTGGCGGTGCGGTCCCCTACGGCACTGCGTAGGATCCTACGGTCTTGGCGTGCATCCGTGCGTCGCTGCGGTTCGGTCCCAGGTCGACGGGCACGTGCACCTTCCGCCGACCACTGGCGACAACATCGATGTACTGTGGAGACCTCGCGCCCCACGTGTTGAGCAATTCGGCGGTACGTCCACCCGGCCTCCCGCATGCCCACTATACGCCCTCGCTCAAAGTCCGTCAACTGCACATACGGTTCACGTCCACGCTGTCGCGGCATGCTACCAGTGTTAAAGACTGCGATGGAGCTCCGTATGCCACGGCAAACTGGCTGACACTGACGGCGGCGGTGCACAAATGCTGCGCAGCTAGCGCCATTCGACGGCCATCACCGCGGTTCCTGGTGTGTCCGCTGTGCCGTGCGTGTGATCATTGCTTGTACAGCCCTCTCGCAGTGTCCGGAGCAAGTATGGTGGGTCTGACACACCGGTGTCAATGTGTTCTTTTTTCCATTTCCAGGTGTGTATTTACAGGGTGTTTCAAAAATGACCGCTATATTTGAAACGGCAATAAAAACTAAACGAGCAGAGATAGAAATACACCGTTTGTTGCAATATGCTTGGGACAACAGTACATTTTCAGGCAGACAAACTTTCGAAATTACAGTAGTTACAATTTTCAACAACAGATGGCGCTGCGGTCTGGGAAACTCTATAGTACGATATTTTCCACATATCCACCATGCGTAGCAATAATATGGCGTAGTCTCTGAATGAAATTACCCGAAACCTTTGACAACGTGTCTGGTGGAATGGCTTCACATGCAGATGAGATGTACTGCTTCAGCTGTTCAATTGTTTCTCGATTCCGGCGGTACACCTGGTCTTTCAAGTGTCCCCACAGAAAGAAGTCACAGGGGTTCATGTCTGGCGAATAGGGAGGCCAATCCACGTCGCCTCCTGTATGTTTCGGATAGCCCAAAGCAATCACACGATCATCGAAATATTCATTCAGGTATTTAAAGACGTCGGCCGTGCGATGTGGCCGGGCACCATCTTGCATAAACCACGAGGTGTTCGCAGTGTCGTCTAAGGCAGTTTGTACCGCCACAAATTCACGAAGAATGTCCAGATAGCGTGATGCAGTAATCGTTTCGGATCTGAAAAATGGGCCAATGATTCCTTTGGAAGAAATGGCGGCCCAGACCAGTACTTTTTGAGGATGCAGGGACGATGGGACTGCAACATGGGGCTTTTCGGTTCCCCATATGCGCCAGTTCTGTTTACTGACGAAGCCGTCCAGGTAAAAATAAGCTTCATCAGTAAACCAAATGCTGCCCACATGCATATCGCCGTCATCAAACCTGTGCACTATATCGTTAGCGAATGTCTCTCGTGCAGCAATGGTAGCGGCGCTGAGGGGTTGCCATGTTTGAATTTTGTATGGATAGAGGTGTAAACTCTGGCGCATGAGACGATACGTGGACGTTGGCGTCATTTGGACCGCAGCTGCAACAGGGCGAACGGAAACCCGAGGCCGCTGTTGGATCACCTGCTGCACTAGCTGCGCGTTGCCCTCTGTGGTTGCCGTACGCGGTCGCCCTACCTTTCCAGCACGTTCATCCATCACGTTCCCAGTCCATTGAAATTTTTCAAGCAGATCCTTTATTGTATCGCTTTTCGGTCCTTTGGTTACATTAAACCTCCGTTGAAAACTTCGTCTTGTTGCAACAACACTGTGTTCTAGGCGGTGGAATTCCAACACCATAAAAATCCTCTGTTCTAAGGAATAAACCATGTTGTCCACAGCACACTTGCACGTTGTGAGCAGCACACGCTTACAGCAGAAAGACGACGTACAGAATGGCGCACCCACAGACTGCGTTGTCTTCTGTATCTTTCACATCACTTGCAGCGCCATCTGTTGTTGAAAATTGTAACTACTGTAATTTCGAAAGTTTGTCCGCCTGAAAATGTACTGTTGTCCCAAGCATATTGCAACAAACGGTGTATTTCTATCGCTGCTCGTTTAGTTTTTATTGCCGTTTCAAATATACCTGTCATTTTTGAAACACTCTGTATGTTGATGTAGGTGTAGCTGCAGATGGAATGAAAACTCTAATCAGTACGCAATGTGGATTGAGAGTAAACTGAAAAAGCCAAAAGTGAGTAACGTCAGAAATGATTGTAGTGTGAAACTTAAATCAAAATTGGTCATGAACTAGAAGAAGTTGGCGAGTTTTGGTACCGTGGAAGCAAAGTGACCCATGACGGAAGGAGCAATGAGGATAGACTAAACAGACAAAGAAGACATTCCTGTCCATAATTTGAGGATGAAGTTTCTGAGGATGTGCTTGCAGTGCACAGCACCGTATGGTAGTGAGTTATGGACAGTGAGAAAACCGGAAACAGAAGGGAATCGAAACGTTTCAGGTGTGGAACTACAGAAGAATGTTAAAATTAGTTGGACTGATAACAAATGAGGAGGTTCTTCTTACAATCGGCGAAGACAGGACAGTATGGAAAACGCAGACAGGAGGAAGCGATAGGATGGTAGGGCATTTTTAAGGCAGCAAGTAATGACTTCCATGTTACTAGAGGGACCTGCACTGGTAAAAAACCAGAGAGAAAGACAGATATCGGAATATATCCAACAAATAATGGAGGTCGAGTGGTGCAGTTGCTACTCTGGGCTGAAGAGTTTGGCACGGGGCAGAAATTCGTGACGGGGCATATGAAACCACTGATGAATCAAAAACGAAGTCATACACACATTACCTGACGTATGCACAGTGGAGCGAATACCAATTAAAACAGTTAAGCAGAGTTGATGAACCCGCTGACGTAATACACACAGCTGCGCAAATTCACACATGCTGCGTTGAATAACGCAGTGCGAAGTGGTAACACGTAATACGCGTGTGTGAAAAACAAGCGCAGTCACCTGTCGTCTGCGCTACTGTATTTATGCACTCGCGTTAACCCGCGCTAATGACCTAATACTAGTACTGAAAAAAGCGTAAAGAGCAGGGCACATCCTGGCACCCATGTGAAAAATCTATTCACATGTTGTGCTCGTGTGAATATGATGTGTGAGCAGATAAATATACTGAATTTACTCCAATAATGCTGAAAAATCAGAATTATTGAAACTGCTCAGCCAAAAGCAAGAATTCTCTATCAGTCGATACGTGGTCGTATAAATGCTGCAGTGCGTATCAGTGCGTGAACTGAAAATAAAGCGCGAATAATGGCGTACGTAACTCCAATAAAATCCACGCCCTGATAAACGTGTTGAAAGAAAACAGTTTCCTGCATCGGCTGTCATTCATTTCCCATTTTGCTTTTAATTTGTGTACTTCCGTGTTTCAGCTTTGTAGCCATTCATATGTAGCTGTGTACTAGTCGACCACAACAGTATTTAACAAGGGACTGCACCGAGCAAGATGGCACAGCGGTTAGTACACTGGACTCGCATTCTGGAGGGCGACGGTTCAAACCCGCATGTGGGCAATCAGATTTAGATTTTCCGTGATTTCCCTAATTCAGGCAACTGCCGGGATGGTTCCTTTGAAGGTGCACGGCCGACTTCCTTCCCCATCCTTCCCTAATCCCATGAGACCGATGACATCCCTGTTTGGTCCCCTGTCCCAAGCCAACCAACCAACCAACCATTGGACGGCGGGCGCTTCAGTCGACTTTTCGCGAATCTGTTCGAAGTCTGGGTTGAGGATGGGAGCAAGTACAACCACAGCTGTACTAACCTTGACGATTAGAGTTATGAAGTGGATAAACGTCATGAAGAGGGTGTACTCCAAGTTCTACATCTGCGTTATGTGTTGCACTGTTGCCGGTTCCAATGTCATCCGCGGTGTCAGTTTCCGTGAAATGTTCCATATTCGTCTGACCCTCCCGATCAGCACTGATTATTATATTCTCTGTTACTTCCTCCATTAATTCATCTCTGCGCCAGTGTTCATTTTCGATTCCTTTCACATGTTCGGAAGCTTTTAAGCAATCATGTTGACTAATGTGAGTTAAATATTCTTTAGTTGTTTGTTTTAGGGTGCTGTCATTAAATTAACGGAAGAAATGTTTTCCTGCTATTTTTTGTTTCATTGTATTTCAGATTACCCTGCACGGTTCAGGGAATCTCAGAACATGTTGTCACTTACACTTTAAAACGGCATCTTCTTAAAAACAGTTTTTGGTTTATAATAGCACACAATATTTGTAACAGTTCGATTCAAACTGAATTTGTTTTGAATAAGCCATTTAGTTATTCCTTTTTTTTGCGAATTGCAATAGTGGGGGCCTTTATTCTCCGTATAGTATGATACGGCATGTTATCAAAAACAGCAATAACCATTTGTCGTATTATCCCTATACATACCATCGTGATAATATTTGAATTTAGATTCCGAATGGAAAACTGACTCGGTCCCTTGAATGGCACCCATTGCTCCTCCAGCAAGGACAACAGTAACTCTTTGTCCTAGACAGCTATTAGTCGTTACGTCCGGAATTTCTTCATGCTGCCAGCGCTTTTTCGTGGTATAATGCGAATGATCCCACGTTTTGTCCGTGAGTTCCACTGGTGTATTTGTCCCCTTTTAATTATTTCTGATTGCTGTCAAGTATTCCACGAGATTTGGAACAATATCAGAATGTTAGATTTTAATGGTTCTCTTACTTTTACATTTTTTAAGTTAAACTTACATCTCTTGATAAATTTTCCCGTATGTTTCCCTTCCCCTCCGAAAAGTTATCTCAGTTTTTGAAAATATAAGCAGCTTTCTCAGTGTTGGGATATTTTTTTTCTCCTCATAGTATTTTACCGTAATGTTTCATCGTAGTTGTCTATATAGACTGGTTTTCTAGAGCGCCTTTTGTTTTCTAGGAGTTTTAATTTTTTCCTGATTTCTTACATTTTCTTAAAATCTTTCAGAATTTATTTTCTGTTCTTTCTAACTTGCATATCATATTGGCCGCCCGGAGTTTGCTTTCTGCACGGTGCCGTTACCTGGTTCTGCTGTTTTTCTTCCTAGCAAAACTGTACAACACAATACAAACTGTTTTTCCCCTGAATGTGTCCACTTTCGCCGCATCATCTTCCTCCGTTTTCCACTCACAAAGGTATCCGTGATTAGGAACAAAAATGACCTGCACTACGGATGACGTTTCACGAGGACACACCAAACCACTTCAGAATCAACCTGGAAACAATGGCGATGCTATGAGTTTTCGTTACTCACCACTCATTTGTTCACAGTAACGTCACCGCGTGTTTCCAATGACGGCCATGGGAAGCCATGTACAGTAGTATCGAGGTTGGGTAGTACAGACCAGAAAAACATGATTAGAATGCAAATTACAAAACAACCAATGATTATACACATCAAAATAAAAACAGTATATATTAACACTTAACAATGTTTAACCTGTCAACTACGTATATTTTGCGTTACAGACGTTTTCATTGGCAGTCTGTGACTGGTCTGACTTCGAATAAAGTAAATAAAAGCTAACTACAAGAAGAAAGTACTAGTTAGGTATTAGTTGACAACGTCATTGTAATATGGTTTACCACATTATCCGGTTTGGAGATTTTAGCCATGGTATTCGGTGCAGTTCAAATGGTTCAAATGGCTCTGAGCACTATGGGACTCAACTGCTGTGGCCATCAGTCCCCTAGAACTTAGAACTACTTAAACCTAACTAACCTAAGGACATCACACACATCCATGCCCGAGGCAGGATTCGAACCTGCGACCGTAGCAGTCGCACGGTTCCGGACTGCGCGCCTAGAACCACGAGACCACCGCGGCCGGCATTCGGTACAGTACAAGTGTAGATACAGCCAATCCATTTACCACTGTCAGGTACTATAGAATTTCGTGCAGCGACACCTCGCAGCAACCAAGCCAGAGATAAACCTTTGTTGACTGTTACGTTCTGTGTCGTCTATGCTATCTGACACATTAAGAAAGACGTTCGGAAGAAGGAACGAAGGATTATTTCTTGCGTTATTCTGTGTGATAAAATCTACGAAGCATCACGCCTGGCTGTATTGTTTATCACTTCATCTTAATCTTCCCACTGACTCTGTTTTCTGGAAAGAACAAGGGAATTTATAGATTAACTTACTTCTTTCTAGTGTTTCAAACTTAGTGTAAGAACTACAATAATGCTGATACTGAACAACTTCTGTTTTGATAGTATCGGATACTAGCCTTATACTAATTTTGTTGTGTATCGGGCATTATGTCAGTGTCATTCAAGGCTGTAAAACACGTTAAATAAAGGCTAAATACAATTATTTGTGTACAGTACTTAAGTCCAGACCATAGGTATATCAAAAATCAAAATAAGCTTTATCAAACCGTAATATAAAACATAAAATTGTTCAGAAAGAAAGAAATTAAGCTGTTAACGTGTAGGAATGCACATGGCGCTTTCTATAGGGACCTCTGTGTAACAAACATGAGGCAAATATATTCGGCAGGGACGCTACCAGTAATCGTGGTAACGTTCTGAAGATCGTGGTTCGCTAGTAATCACAGTACTATCAGCAAGATCGATATGCTTCTACTACCAATCAGAGAACTGAGTAGTTATTATACATTGAGAATTATTTATGTTACAATTACATTAAAAAATAACATGGACTTTGGTCACTGAAAGGAGATACGAGCAAAAATTGTAAGATAGAAGACAATAGTTCCCTTCCATTGTGCGTAGCATATATCAGGTATAGATGGCGAGAAACGTATTACCTATAATCACGGTAATCGTATGGATATCGATGTGTCGATGTGTTCCTATTCTTAATACTATGTACAAAATGGGATGTGAGGCATTCATTATCCACAGGGTTTACAATTACGTTTAAAACATTAAAGAACCTCAGTGGAAAAATATAAAAATAAATTTAAATAAACCTTTGACATTAACATCAAATGTCCACAAAGGGAACCTAAACAAACGTAAGGTAACTGTGATTAGGATAATGCGGCAATGGTACTGTGGTAATAACAGAAACATTAGTGTATCCTCATTTTACAGTAAATGATGACCTGATATTGTGTCCTGGTTAATTTGTAAAATGAATATAAGTAGTGTTACATAATATATAAAACGAGTAAATAAGTAGTGTTACATCAAATATAAAAGGAGTAATCTTGTCCTTTCTGTCGATTCTGTCGAAACCAGTGTTCTGAAATATACAGCGCCCTCAGTGCGAAACATGTGCTAAGATTGGTAACCAAAGGTATTTAAATATTCCAATCAATATTCAGACAATAAATAAGCATTGTCAGTCTTTAAAACTTTGACTTGAATCCACACAGTAATTAGCTACAGATCAAAAATGCGAATATGCAGTAATAAAAGTGGTCTGTTACTGAAAATACTCCTTGATGTGATAAAGTTATTTGTTAAATATACATTCTTGTGTTATAAAAATGGTCAGTGAAGAAAGTGATTCAGATGTTCGCTAATAAAAGCACCATCAGATGAAACCAGGATATATTCAGAGTAAGCTTTTGCCATAGTAATGTAGCAAACCTGTGAACGAATAAAATAGACGGGCAACGAGTCCTAGAGTAAGTCGCCAAAGAGATCGAAAAAGAATTTTTCTCTGAAACCTAACTGTTCGTTAAGCAAAGATAGTGATTTTATTTTATGAAGAACATAAATTTCTAATTCTTCTAAAGTGCTGAGAGAGGGCCCTTGCGGGCATTATGAAGAAGTGTTAGGTTACTTGAAACAGATTCTACTCAATGTCTATTGACCAAAGACAAATTTACAGCTTTCCACCTTTGTAGTATGTTCACAGAATCTAATTGAAAAATTCTGTTTGTCCAATATAGATGTTGTCAGATTTATCGTAGATTTTTTTATAGACCCCAGAGTTTGTGTGCGTATTGTAATGGTTATCAATGGTGTGTCAGAGTCTATACTGCAAGGCATTTTTTGCTGTGAAATCTATAATTTGTTATGTGTTCTTAAATTATTTTTTTATATTATCAGATAAGGTATCTAAGTATATCATTTTACTAAGTTTCTAGTTATTGTTAATATTAGCTGGAAGTGAATTCTGATACGATGTATGTAACTTTATGAATAATCGATCAATGTCATCAGCTTTATAATTATTGACTTTTGCTGTATGATTAAGAAGATTAACCTCTTTCTGGATCGTTGCTGGTTCTAACTGCAGCTCAAAATTCTCTGAATTGTATTCTGAAATAATGTTGCCTTATATTTCAGGGGATGAGATGAATCAGAATTAATAACTGCGTCGCTCGTTGTAGGCTTCCTGTAAATTGCAGATTTGTGTTTGCCATTGTAATTTGTAGTTGTAATGTGTGGGAAACTGATACTCTTTTGGATTTCGTGTTCAACTGTAAACAAAAGTTTTTTATACATATTATTTGAATCGATTACATCTCTATATGCATTGCGTATTATAAGAGTATCATCGACATATCTTTTATAATAATTCTTTATTAGAGAACCGTGTTTCTATGCAATTTACGAATATATTGGCATCTCGCTGAAAATATATTTTTCCATTAATTTAAAATGGATTGAAGGGAAGCGGGTTTTCAAATAGTTCAATAAAATAAGAAATTTCTTCTTGATTTTTCATGTTGTGCCCGATCACATTAGCTTTTATGATACCAACAGCTTCGGCAACGGGTGTATTAGTATAAGAATTCGTCTTTTTTTGCCCCCTGTCACCTTCACTTCTCACAGACTATTTTTAGTCAGACTGTTCCGTTTCAGTGGATTATATTTCGTCTTTGTTATTCTATACCAGATGTGCTGGCCACGTAACCATAATTTAAGCATTGTTACTAAAAATGTGTCTCTTTCGTGTACTTTTGTAAAGCAGCTACCTTGCAATGTTTAGAGGTATCACTTACAAGGGAACCTCCCCATCGCACCCCCCTCAGATTTAGTTATAAATTGACACAGTGGATAGGCCTTGAAAAACTAAACACAGATCAATCGAGAAAACAGGAAGAAGTTGTGTGGAACTATGAAAAAATAGGCAAAATATACAAACCGAGTAGTCCATGTGCGAGATAGGCAACATCAAGGACAATCTAAGCTGAGGAGTGCCGTGGTCCCGTGGTTAGCGTGAGCAGCTGCGGAACGAGAGGTCCTTGGTTCAAGTCTTGCCTCGAGTGGAAAGTTTACTTTCTTTATTTTTGCAAAGTTATGATCCGTCCGTTCATTCATTGACGTCTCTGTTCACTGTAATAAGTTTAGTGTCTGTGTTTTGCGACCGCACCGCAAAACCGTGCGATTAGTAGACGAAACGACGTGCCTCTCCAATAGGAACCGAAAACATTTGATCGCAAGGTCATAGGTCAACCGATTCGTCCACAGGAAAACACGTCTGATATATTCTTTACGACACTGGTGACGGCATGTGTTATATCCTAGCCAGTAATGCCACCCGAGCCCGCTGCCAAAAGGTTGGCAGCATCAAAGTCCGGACGCCGTCCGCATAAGCAGCGCCAGTGAGACAGGAAATCGCCGCAAGTCTGCGCGCGCCACCGCTGGCTTCTGGCTTCTTAAGCGCTGGAGTCGCGAGCGCTAGGACAGTTCTGTATTCGCCGCTCAGTTGTATACTCGCCACCGAATTGTGTACTTGCGAGTCAGTTGTGTGTTCATCGCAGCCGAGTTGTTGTTTGTCGTCAGCCGACGCTGACCTAGCCGCTCCGACTCGAACTAGACAGATTTCTGTAGACACAGAGTTCACTACTGTGTTTCTGTATCTTCGTTAATAAAGATAAGTACCGACTTTTATTTAATCAGAGTGTTTGGGTTTTTCATCTTTCTGTTCACTGTTCCAGCGGACCGGTCGGCCCGCTATTAAAAGTGTGACGGTGACTTCGTAAGCCGTTTCTACAGCGAATTGTTTGTCGCTACGAACGCCGCCACAAAAGCATGTTCGTCATATGACAGGAAAATGTTGTCGACCCACCTAATGCACACTTGGCGAATGGGTAAAGATTCTTCTACCTTGCCCCATTTAGGTTTTCTTGTGGATGTGATAATCACTCCCAAAAAAGTGATGAAAACATAAGAGTTTGTCACATAATCTGCAATAAATGAATGCAACGGTTTCACAGTTTTCCCTGTGCTCTGTCAAAACATATGTTTTTTACGTTTTCAAATGTTTCCGTGCGTAGACCGTCAAATCCTGCATATGTCCAAGCAAATCTGAACATGTCCTGGAATTTTGGAGAGCGAAGTTGATTATTTGTGAGTGCCTGAACTTTGATAATTATCTGAAAATAAAAAATTAAACTTTTCACGCGAGAGGAGATTTGAACTAAGGACTTCTCGTTCCGCAGCTGCTCACGATAACCACGGGACTACGGCGCTCGTAAGCTGACACTCTCCTTGATGTTGCCTACCTTGTGCATGGACTATTCAGTTTGTATATTTCGCTTATTTTTTTCATAGTTCGACACAACTTTTTCCTGTTTTCTCGATTGATCTGTGTTCAGTTTTTCAAGGCCTATCCCTGTGCCAACTTATAACTAAATCTGAGGGGGGTGCGATGGGGAGGTTCCCTTGTTAGTAATTAAACACAGATGTCTTTGAAATATGTGAAGCTACACTTTTTTCTACATACTATATGTCTGTATGCTGCCTCCATATTTGGTCTATGGAGCCTAGCATCTATACATAGCGGTTGTGTATACACCTAATCAGTCAAGAATTTATCAGTTGATATTTGTACATTTTCTACTTACTACAGACTACACTCTGTTACCTCCGTGAAAATAGGCTGACATTGCTGTATACGAAACGTCAGCTGTTGTGCCCATGGCGCAACCACGTAACCCCTGCTCTCTGGTTGCCTTGTCCCCCTCCGTCTCCCTGCGACAGCTAGTAGTCTGTCATCTTACGTTACATATACACTCCTGGAAATGGAAAAAAGAAAACATTGACACCGGTGTGTCAGACCCACCATACTTGCTCCGGACACTGCGAGAGGGCTGTACAAGCAATGATCACACGCACGGCACAGCGGACACACCAGGAACCGCGGTGTTGGCCGTCGAATGGCGCTAGCTGCGCAGCATTTGTGCACCGCCGCCGTCAGTGTCAGCCAGTTTGCTGTGGCATACGGAGCTCCATCGCAGTCTTTAACACTGGTAGCATTCGCGACAGCGTGGACGTGAACCGTATGTGCAGTTGACGGACTTTGAGCGAGGGCGTATAGTGGGCATGCGGGAGGCCGGGTGGACGTACCGCCGAATTGCTCAACACGTGGGGCGTGAGGTCTCCACAGTACATCGATGTTGTCGCCAGTGGTCGGCGGAAGGTGCACGTGCCCGTCGACCTGGGACCGGACCGCAGCGACGCACGGATGCACGCCAAGACCGTAGGATCCTACGCAGTGCCGTAGGGGACCGCACCGCCACTTCCCGGCAAATTAGGGACACTGTTGCTCCTGGGGTATCGGCGAGGACCATTCAAAACCGTCTCCATGAAGCTGGGCTACGGTCCCGCACACCGTTAGGCCGTCTTCCGCTCACGCCCCAACATCGTGCAGCCCGCCTCCAGTGGTGTCGCGACAGGCGTGAATGGAGGGACGAAGGGACACGTGTCGTCTTCAGCGATGAGAGTCGCTTCTGACTTGGTGCCAATGATGGTCGTATGCGTGTTTGGCGCCGTGCAGGTGAGCGCCACAATCAGGACTGCATACGACCGAGGCACACAGGCCAACACCCGGCATCATGATGTGGGGAGCGATCTCCTACACTGGCCGTACACCACTGGTGATCGTCGAGGGGACACTGAATAGTGCACGGTACATCCAAACCGTCATCGAACCCATCGTTCTACCATTCCTAGACCGGCAAGGGAACTTGCTGTTCCAACAGGACAATGCACGTCCGCATGTATCCCGTGCCACCCAACGTGCTCTAGAAGGTGTAAGTCAACTACCCTGGCCAGCAAGATCTCCGGATCTGTCCCCCATTGAGCATGTTTGGGACTGGATGAAGCGTCGTCTCACGCGGTCTGCACGTCCAGCACGAACGCTGGTCCAGCTGAGGCGCCAAGTGGAAATGGCATGGCAAGCCGTTCCACAGGACTACATCCAGCATCTCTACGATCGTCTCCATGGGAGAATAGCAGCCTGCATTGCTGCGAAAGGTGGATATACACTGTACTAGTGCCGACATTGTGCATGCTCTGTTGCCTGTGTCTATGTGCCTGTGGTTCTGTCAGTGTGATCATGTGATGTATCTGACCCCAGGAATGTGTCAATAAAGTTTCCCCTTCCTGGGACAATGAATTCACGGTGTTCTTATTTCAATTTCCAGGAGTGTACATCTAGTAACGAGCGTACGCTGTGACCCTCTCGGCAGTTGGGTGGATTTTTACGAATCGTATTTTGAATTTTTTCGTAGTTAATATATTAATTTTTCTACTCATAATTTTTATATATCTGTTATTGGAAATAAGTCCGAAACGCGCCAAGTGACCGTTTTGAGCAATAAAGTCATTTTTCATCGGCTGTATCACTTTGTTGAAGCGACCTATTCAGTTCCAATACAGTACAACATTACAACTCTCATCTTCGCCTAAGGATGACAAGAAGAATACTAGGCGAAATGTTGTTACAAGACGACCCTGCCATCAGCTCACATCTCGATAAGATTTGATCAGTGAAATTCGCCGAGACAGTAGTGGTCCTACATCAGATCTTTTGAGTACACCTGAAGCTAGCTGTATAACTGACGATGTATCTCTGTGAAGAATGTCATGCACAACTCAGTTGGCTAGGTTATATTCAATACAATCACAGAGTTGGTTTGGTTTTCTGTACGCCCATATTTCCCTCACCAGACAACAGTTTGGGAGAGCATTCGAAAAGTCTCGCAGGTCATGGAACATGCCATCAACTAGAGCGCCATTATTTAGTGCCTTCTGTGTCTCGTGGAGGAACACAGCGGTCTGGTTTTCATATGGTCGTTGTTTGTGGGAAAGACGTTGATATCTGTTGTACGGAAAGAGTATAATACGCGATGATAGTATCGGTAAGTATAATTTAACGCATCATGGTGGCAGGGAAATTTATTGTGAGACTGGGAACGACCGTTTGACTATCGAATTGTAACGGAAATTATTCCCACTCAAAACCTTAAGTTATTGTGTGTGAGACGAAGACATGTCTTGCACGAGGAAGATGGGAAACTTTAACGAAAACCTCTCCCAACCACCTGAGTTACTTTAAAGAAGAGAGGCCTTTTGACGCGGAAGATGACAAAACCTGTGGCCACCATTGACGCGTCCGAATTCTAAAGAAAATTCCTCCCCATCACTATGTGGAAAGAGCCAGTTTTTGACTTGAGAGAGGTAGGCAGCATGGGAGTGAGACAGAAAAAACGCGTTTCCTACACGACTCTCGGTTGGTGTGCTTTATATCCACCGGTCAGCTTTTACCCCTCCTCATGCGGCCATGCTCTGTTTTCTGGAAAAAGGCTAGGAAGCTGAATTCTGAGGGAGACGACTGCGGTGAGTGCGCCTTCGCGAATGGGTAAAGTCTCCTGACATTCTCGAAAATGCCATGTTAGGTCGCTTTATGTCGCTTTTGAGTTTTCAGCACCAGTTTTGTAGTCAAAGCATCGATACGGTTGGGATATTCATACGTCTTACATGACGTTGGCACCAAGAAAAGCATTACCTAATGTCAGTTCCTGCCGCGAGGCATTCTTTTCTCACTCTGTCACCAGCATCTGAAATACTAGTCGCTAGTTATCACAGAAGAATCACTCTCGGGTGTGCCTGCGCCATTGTCGTTTCCCATACGAACGATCTTGCCATTTCCTCCTCTCTTGAGTATAATCCCATATCTTCACAGAATTAATATGTTAAGGCGACCACAGGTTGATTGCTGTATAACTATTCACTTCAAATGGTTCAAATGGCTCTGAGCACTATGGGACTCAACTTCTGAGGTCATTAGTCCCCTAGAACTTAGAACTAGTTAAACCCAACTAACCTAAGGACATCACACACATCCATGCCCGAGGCAGGATTCGAACCTGCGACCGTAGTGGCCTCGCGGTTCCAGACTGCAGCGCCAAGAACCGCACGGCCACTTTGGCCGGCAACTATTCACTAATCATACATTATCAGTGATCTGGTTCTGTGGTTGCTCATGACCTTTTATGACGCTAAAACAATCCGGCAACTCCTCCAAACCATCTCCCACGATGTGCACGCGAGCAGACATTTCCATGCCACGAGATTTCGATGTTGATTTCCTGGGAGGGACTTTATTGCTCGTCCTAATTTCTGAAGCGGCTGGGGAGGAAGCAGGTTCAAAAAAGGCTCTGAGCGCTATGGGACTTAACATCTATGGTCATCAGTCCCCTAGAACTTAGAATTACTTAAACCTAACTAACCTAAGGACAGCACACAACACCCAGCCATCACGAGGCAGAGAAAATCCCTGACCCCGCCGGGAATCGAACCCGGGAACCCGGGCGTGGGAAGCGAGAACGCTACCGCACGACCACGAGATGCGGGCAGGAACATACAGAAGTTTATTCCACTCAGATTATCCCGCTGGAACTATTTTAAACGAATTAATTGCTTCTCAGAAATTATTCAGTTAAGTGTCTCCGCTAGGATGGAGATAAAAAGATAGAGCACTCGGCTTTCATTATATTAGAATACACTCCGTCTGGGAACGAATTTTCCAAATCCTGCTCAGAAGTAACCGGAAAGGAAGAGTTACGTTACAGTTGCTTTCTCGGCTCTCATTTTTGATCGCATAATTTTTTCCTTACTCTGCACATTTTGGTCTGTTTGTGAGCAACCAGATATTTTCTGTTAAATTGTTTATTGGCTCCCTATTAGAACCTGACTCCGAAATTTATACGAATTAAAGTCACTCTGCCCAAAACAAATCTTTGCGAATGGAGAGTCCTGAATTTTTATTTCACAGTCTGCATAACGTAGCATATTGCAAGTCGTTCGAAACATCTCATCAGCACCCGCTTTCGCGGAGAGTTTTGTTCAGACATATATATTCATAGAACTAACTTGAGCACCCGACGATGACAGGCTATGTATTTATTACAATGCAGTTACTTCATTTCCTTTCCTCTTTCTCTCTTTCCATCTCCTCCACCGTCCACTCGACCCAGCTCCTTCTCCCCTCCACTCTCTCTGCCCAACTCTTTCCGCTACTCTCTCTGTCCATCTGCTACTCCCCCTCTTTCTGTCCATCTGCTACTCCATTTCTCTCCCTTCTTCTTACTCTCTCAGTCTATATTCTCCTTCTCCTTTCTCTGTCCATTTCGTCCCATTCGTCCTTCCATATCCTCCTAGCCCGCTTTCTGTCTCCTCCTCTTCCCTTCTGTCTCCTACTTTTCCCTTCTTCTGTCCATTTCTCCTCCCCTCTAACTGTCCGTCTCCTTCATTCTGATGTCTGTGTCCATGTCCTCCTATCCCCCTCTGTCCATCTCTTTCTCCCCCAATCTCTCTTCACGTTATCACCCCCCACCCCTCCTACCCAGTAGGAGAATGCTGATTCTTTCCCGATAGTAAGTAATATGTGTACGACTTTTGGTTGAAATCTATCCATGGGCTTAAATGGAGTTTTTTTACCTACGGCTTTGTCCACCTACACACATGTTACATGTGTTTCCCTCACATTTAATATATTTCTTACATATGTTTACACATATTTCACCTACTTCGCTAGCGAATTTCACCATGCATATTCGTTTTCACACATCTCAGTATTTATAACCTCATATCTCCTGAACCTTTGTGTCATAAAATGATTCAATTTTGCAGGCACATTCAGTAGTGTATGTAAATACTGACTGCATAATGCGTGTCCAATACAGTTTGTAGTAAACAAGTGATATACTAAAACTTCTTGCAGTTTTCTGTATGAACAACAAAAATGTCGTAAGTGACAAACCTTTTTTTTTTGTTTTTTTTTTTTTTGCCTCATACTGTGGAGTTTGTCAGTTAGATAAAGTTTCGTAAATGCTTGAAATCATGTACAAAGTTTGTTTCAGACCACTAAGTGCTCTCATTCTCAAATATTGGATTAATAAAGCCAGGACTTTCGCTTGTCATGGGCTTCACTTCTTTTACACCCCCAAAACCAAACTCAGCACTTCTATAGGTAGACGGTTGTTAGCCCCCGCCCCCCGTACAGCAATCCTTTCCAGATAGTAAGTGATAAGTTTACGAAGTCTGATTCAAACCGGTCCAATAGTTACGACGAAATGTTCAACATACAAGGTGACAGTTATTGAACTATATGAAAAAACAAATTAGCTACAAACTACGCCGTGCTTATACTTTATTCGTAGTTTAAACGTAACTACAGATATTTGGAACTAGGTTGTGCCTACCATCATTAGCGATGATGTGGCGCAGACGAAAAGGGAAATTATGGATGACCCGCTGAAGTGTCGGAACATCGATGCTGCAGATGACCTTCTCAGTGGATGTTTTCAGCTCAGAAATTGTTTTGGGGTTATTCCTGTACACCTAGTCTTTCATATAGCCCCACAGAAAGGAGTCGCATTTGTTCATATCCGCAGAATATGGTGGACAATCGAGGCTCATGCCAGTGGCCTTTGCGTACGCCAGAGCAAGAATGCGGTCCCCAAAGTGCTCCTCCAGGACATCAAACACTCTCCTGCTTCGATGGAGCAGAGTTACATCTTGCATGGACCACATCTTGTCGAAATCAGAGCAATTTTGTACAATAAGGATGAAATAATCTATCAAAACTTTCACGTACCGTTCGGTAGCCACAGTGTCATCAACGAATATCACACCGATTATTCCGTGAATGGACACCACACAATAATCCGTTGAGTCCACAGCTTGTGGTTTTGTGGCGAGTGTTACTGGCTCCGGATCATGGGGTCCTAGATTCGATTCCAGGCAGTGTTGGGGGTTTTTTCTGGCCGGGGACTGGGTGTTTGTGTTGTCCTCATCATTTCGTCATCATCATTATCATTCGTGACAGTAGCTAGATTGGATTGTGCAAAAAGTGGTCTGTATAAGAACTGGAATAATACGGGAGCTTGTAACCGCTCAGTTGAGCGATCCACAAACCAGACATCATCATCATCATCATCATCAGCCGTTGAGGGTGAAGAAACTTCTGGATCGCGAAATGCGGTCAATAAAACGCGCCAATCTTGCTTACTGATGAACTCATCAAAATGAGAGTGATTCCTCACTAAACAAAACAATTTTTATATACTAATTCCCATCATGCCCGCGGCGAGCCATACAGTTTGCAAGTCCTAACGCAAGCCGTTCAGAAGTTATGACGATTTTATTTCATACTATTCAATAATTGCCATCCTATATATAAATACTACTAGCCATTACAATTGCTACACCAACAAAAAATGCAGATGATAAACGGGTATTCATTGGACAAATATACTAGAACTGACATGTGAATACATTTTCATGCAGTTTTGGTGCATAGATCCTGAGAAATCAGTACCCAAAACAACCACCTCTGGCCGTAATAACGGCCTTGATACTCCTGGGCATTGAGTCAGACAGAGCTTGGATGTTAGGTACAGGTACAGCAGCCCATGGAGCTTCAACAAGATACCACAGTTCATCAGGAGTAGTGACTGGGCTATTGTGACAAGCCAGTTGCCAGTTGACTTGACGTTTTCAGTTGGAGAGAGATCTGGATAAAGTGCTGGACAGGGTAGCAGTCGAACATTTTAGGCCCGTACAGGACCTGCAACATGCGGTCGTGCATTATCCTGCTGAAATGTAGGGTTTCGCAGGGATCGAATGAAGGGTAGAGTCACGGGTCATAACACATCTGAAATGTAACGTCCACTGTTCAAAGTGCCGTCAATGCGAACAATAGATGACCGAGATGTGTAAGCAATGGCACCCCATACCTTTACGCCAGGTGATACCCCAGTATGGCGATGACGAATACACGCTTCCAATGTGCGTTCACCGCGATGTCGCCAAACACGGATGCGACCATCATGATGCTGTCATCCGATTCTGGATTCATCCGAAAAAATGACGTCTTGCCATTCGTGCACCCAGATTCGTCGTTGAGTACACCATCGCAGGCGCTCCTGTCTGTGATGCAGCGTCAAGGGTAACCGCAGCCGTGGTCTCCGAGCTGATAGGCCATGCTGCTGCAAACGTCGTCGAACTGTTCGTGCAGATGGTTGTTGTCCTGCAAACGTCCCCATCTGTTGACTCAGGGATCGAGACGTGGCTGTACGATCCGTTACAGCCATGCGGATAGGATGCCTGTCATCTCGTCTGCTAGTGATACGAGGCCGTTGGGATCGAGCACGGCGTTCCGTATTACCCTCCTGAACCCACCGATTCCATATTCTGCTAACAGTCATTGGATCTCGACCAACGCGAGCAGCAATGTCTCGATACGATAAACCGCAAACGCGATAGGCTACAATCCGACCTTTATCAAGGTCGGAAACGTGATGGTACGCATTTCTTCTCCTTACACGAGGTATCACAACAACGTTTCACCAGGCAACGCCGGTCAACTGCTGTTTGTGTAAGATAATTCGGTTGGAAACTTTCCACATGTCAGCAAGTTGTAGGTGTCGCGTTGTGTGAATTTTCTGAAAAGCTAATCATTTGCATATCACAACATCTTCTTCCTGTCGGTCTGTAGCACGTCATCTCCGTAGAGTAGCAATTTTAATGGCCAGTAATATATATATATATATATATATATATATATATATATATATATATATGGGTATCTTTAAAGTTTCGAGTTTTCTTTCATCTAGGTTGGTTCATCATAAAAGCCACCTGTACAAGATTGGTTCGGACAGCATCTTGCGAAATTAATTCCGTTGTGTCGAGCTTTCACCGAATCGCAGCATTGCGGACTGCAACTCGGAACGCTGCCGGAGATTCGCGATTGCCAGGGCGGTTACGGTCCGACCGGCGAGGCGCGTCTTCTGACCACACGGCGGAGCTGTTCATCCGTCTCCGCGGAAAGGGATGAATGTTGCCGGAGCAGCCGCCATTTCCTGTTAATTACTGCTAAGACGTCCACTGCGGCGCTGCCAGTTAATTTCGCAGACCAGCTGCCGTCGTACTAAGGAGTGGGACGAGCTCGCAGCGTGACGTATTGCTGGAAAGGACGGGGCAGAGGAAGTTGTGCGTTTGTCAGAGGTCACGCATTAGTCTGACAGTATACACCGACAGCGTCAAGTTTCCACTGACAGAGCGTCCCTCAGTACAGCGTTTATGTACACTGAAACTCACTTCTCTGGTGGTATTTGATGCAAGTAGGAAGGAGAGCTACAAAATTTAAATTACTTCTACAAGTACAGGGTGTCTCAGATATGTTTGCATGAAACTTCGAGGGGTTGTAGAGGGTGTCTTGAGGAACAAATCTGGGATAGAAATCTGTGTCCGAAACAGTCATCCACTGACGTAACAGAAAATCGCATTCATAGGACACATACTCTAACTACCCAGGACCTACGTCCTTCTTCTCAACTGGCGACTCTTGCAATCGGTCGTGATCATTGACTAACAGTCCGTCCCG
Source organism: Schistocerca americana (assembly GCF_021461395.2). Lineage (NCBI taxonomy): Eukaryota > Metazoa > Arthropoda > Insecta > Orthoptera > Acrididae > Schistocerca > Schistocerca americana. The sequence continues at coordinate 971,517,457 of NC_060120.1, read as the reverse complement.
ATAGCCGAGTGGATGCCGGCACAGTAGCTCAGCGTGTTCGGTCAGAGAGCGGGTTGGCCTCTGTAATAAAAAACTGAGTGGAACGATCAACAAACGAACTTTAACTGATGTCATGTGACGTCCGCAACGACCAACCACCCAACGATAAAAAAAAAAAGGTGGTCAGCGTGACGGATTGCCGTCCTACGGGCCCGGGTTCCATTCCCGGCTGGGTTGGAGATTTTCTCCGCTCAGGGACTGGGTGTTGTGTGGTCTTCATCATCATTTCATCCCCATCCGGTGCGCAGATCGCCAAATGTGGCGTCGAATGTAATAGGACCTGAACCAAGGCGACCGGACCTGCCCCGCAAGGGGCCTTCCGACCAATGACGCCAAACGCTCATTTCCACTGAATAACAAACTACATGCGAGAGGTTCCGACTACGATCCGTAAGAGTACAAAGTCACGTTTACTACCGAAAGGATGGCAAGTGCCGACACCTATAACTTCGACGTTCTGTAGCGCCATTTCATGATGTTCTTGGACATGGTTTCCCATCTTCAAGACACCCTGCTCAAACCCTCGAAGTTTGGTGCAATATTTCTGGGACCCACTGTATACTTTGCAGGCCACATTGCGGTGAGTGGTGGACAATACTTTGTGTACTCCAATTACTTCCTCGCCCCTCCCCCACCCATCTTCCTGTCCAGTAGCGAATAGTTTTAGGGAAGAATGATTGCGGTTGCCCTCCGTGTCAACCCGAATCTCTCTAATTTTACCTTAGCTGTCTTTTCCAGACATATGCGTTGGAGGAAGCAGTATACACTGAAGCGCCAAAGACACTGGAATATGCATGGGTATTAAAATACACAGATATGTAAACGGGCAGAATATGGCGTTGCGGGCGGCAACGCCTTTACAGCAAGTGTCAGGCGCAATCGTCAGGTCGGTTACTGCTGCTTCAATGGCGGGTTATCAAGATTTAAGTAAGTTTGAATGTGGTGTTGTAGTTGGCGCACTAGCGTAGTGACAACAGCACCTCCGAGGTAGCGTAGCGATGAAGTGGGGACTTTGCCGTACGACCACTTTACGAGTGTTCCGTGAATATCAGCAATTGAGTGAACCATCAAATATCCGACATCGCTGCGCCCGGAAAAAGGTCCTGCAAGTACGGGACCAACGACGACTGAAGAGAATCGTTCAGCGTGACAGAAGTGCAAACCTTCCGCAAACTGCTGTACATTTCAACGATGGGCCATCAACAAGTGTCAGAGTGCGAACCTTTCAACTAAACATCGTCGACATGGGCATTCGGAACGAAGGCCCACTCGTTTACTCTTAATGAATGTGTAATCCTCCCCTGGGCCCGTCAACACCGACATAGGACTGCTGATGACGAAAACATATTGCCAGATCGGACGAGTGTGACTGTGTAAGCCTCGCCTGGGCCCTTCAACGCCATTGGACTGTTGATGATGGAAATATGTTGCCTGGTCGGACGAGTCTCGTTTCAAATTGTATCGAGTGGATAGACTTGTACGGATATGGAGACAACCTCATGAATCCAAGGACTCAGCATGTTAGCAGGGGACTTTTCAAGGTGGTGGAGGCTCTATAATGGTATGAGATGTGTGCAGTTGTAGTGATATGGGACCCCTCATGCGCTTAGATACGACCCTGACAGGTGACAAGTACGTAAGCATTCTGTCTGATCACCTACATCCATTCATGTCCATTGCATATTATGACGCCCCTGGGCAATTCCAGCAGGACAACGCGACACCCTACACGTCTAGAATTACTACAGAGTGGCTCCAGGAACACACTGCCGAGTTTAAACACATCAGCTGGCCACTGAAGTCCCCAGACATGAACGTTATCGAGCATATCTGGGATGCCTTGCAACGTGCTATTCAGAAGAGATCTCCAACCCCTCGTACTGTTACGGATTTATGGACAACCTGCATGATTCATAGTGTTAATTCCCTCCAGCACTACTTCAGACATTAGTAGAGTCCTTGCCAATTAGTGTTGCGGCACTTCTGCGTGATCGCGGGGGCCCTACACGATATTAGACAGGCGTACCAATTTCCTTGGTTTGTCAGTGAATTTGTTGACTCTTGTAGGAACGTACTCTTTCGGCATTTTAAGATTAAATAATAACTTGATGCATAACGCATCTCTTGCTCCGTCTGCCACAGGAGTCCGTCGATCATCTCTCTGACGCTTTCGTGCTGATAAATGAATTCGTTACGAAACGCGCTGCTCTTCTTCGGGTCTTCTCTATTTCGTATATCTGTTCCATGGTATGGATCCCATACTGATGAGCAATATTCATGAACTGGTAGAACGAGTGTTTTGTATGCTACTCTGTTTCTTTATGGACAACATTTCCTAAAGATACTTCCAATGAATCTCTATGGCATCTGCCTTACCTGCAAATAATTTTCTCTGACCATTTCACTTCAAATTTCCCTGTATGCTTACTCTCAGATATTTTACGGAAGTGACTGCTTCCAATGATAGTTCTACAATCGTGTACTCATACAATAACGGATATTTTGGTCTGTGTGTTCGCTATATGTTACACCTGTCTATCTTGGCAATCAGTTGCCACTGCCTGCACCAAGTGTCAGCTCTGCAGGTCTTCCCGCGCGATTTCTCTGTATAGGCCTACAACAGCTGCGAAAAGGCTCATGGAAACCCCGCCGTTATTTGGTAGATCATTAATATGTAGACGGTACAGCAACATTAATGTGACTACGGCCTATGGTCGACGCAAACGTGCAATAACCACTCACATGCGTCAGGTGGCAGCACTAGCAGTGGAGGGTGTATAAAGCGTGTCACGGGGGACGCTGAAAATAGTGCAGCTGTTGTCGTAATGGGGAAAGAGAGCTATATAACTGATGCCCAAAAGGGAGTGATTATTGACGTTCGAACCATGGGTGGAAGCATTTCCGAAACGGAGACGAGTTAGAAAGAAAGAAGCTTCGTAGGCCGAAGATTCAGCTCGAATTAAAAAAGCTCAAATAAGCCGAGGTAAGACATATTTCAGGTCTTTTATTGTAAACAAATATAAACGAAATAATTGATTATCGGCTGCATTTCTACAGATAAACTATTTTGTTTTCAATGTTTGCTGTTTGCTGAGGCTCAAAGTATAAGCTGGACGCAGACTGGCGTGCCACATCTAAGTCATCCAACACAGAAGATTAGGAAGCAATGAAACTACAGAAGAGTGGTTATTTAGATATATCAGTCCTCTGAAAAGTTGAAATTAAGCAACAGCTTAGCTTTGCTTTAGACACGATGAAAGAAAGGCACAATGCCGTCGAATGGAAAAAATCGATAAGCTCTTTCCAAAATAATTGACCACATTAAGTTTTGCGGTGAGTTTGACCTTGCCTTTCGTGGATGAAACAGCGTGATTTAACAATCTTGGAATATTCAGAGTGCTAATAAAGCTCAATTCAGATTTAAATGCAACGATTAAAGAGTACAAGCATTATATTACTGTCTTTAGTGGTACATTCAAGGGTAGACAAAATGATTTACTACAGTGCATGTTACGCGTGTTTTCATGAGGAAATTAATGAAGCAATAGCTAAGACAGATTTTCTGTCTGTGATAGCAGATGAATCTCGTGATGTACCTTCTAAATTTCAGTTTGTTGTAGTATTTCGATATTACTATCTAGTGGAGAGCATGTTGAAAATTTTTGGACATTTTCAAATTCATCTGGTAATGATGCTACAGGCTGAGCAGCTTGCATTAAAAACGCCCTCACCGATGTTGTCCAAGACCAGAAGGAAAAAAATTTCAAAATTTTAATTGTGCTTGCATCATGCATGGCCACCATGACGTAGTCTAAACAACCGATAAGTGAAGAAGTGAAGAGTATCATTTCACGTATTATGTGCACTGTTACACACACCAACTGAGCGTAATTATTGCCCAATCTACAAGTCAAAATAAACAAGTAAAACTGTTTTTCACTAAAACTGTAGAGGTTCGAACATTTTTCTCTCTTTCTCTTCACGGAGTGGCTGTTCTACATGTAACAGTAAAACGAAGAGTCCCTTATGGATCAACCTCTAGACGGAACGATAACCGTCCTTACCGTTTCATCAGAATAAAGAGGCCATTCTAGCCCTTAACTCACTGAAGAAACTAGCAAGTAGACAACAGCTGTGAATCACTTACGTGATATGAGGTTGAAACTCCTACAGTTAAAACTTTCCTTTAGGGTAGAGATATGTTTTAAAATACGTGAATATCCTCTATAGCCGATTCGAAAAGAGCACCATTGCTCCAGTCTCAAAGCATCATTCGAAAATTAAATTTTGAAAATTATAGACTACGTTGATAATATCAGATTCGATGAAGAATCAACTGTATCTAATACAAGATGGAACGACATATATAAAAGAAGAAATGTAGCAGCAACAGAAGTATGTGACATAATAATCCATCAGAGAAAAAGAGATTTAAATTCTCCATCCACTTACTGGCCTCTAATCTATTTCATTGGCACTTCTAGTGTTCACTGAAAAGTAAACTTCCTGAAAAAAAAATTCTGCTTTTATGCAGTCATCTCCATTTATAAATTAAGGTACGTTAAAACAGAACTGCAGATCTTTTATTCTGGAATGATTTTTCAAGGAATGAAAACCACAATTGCCCTTCTGAAGTTTTTAATTGAAAATAGCCTGCAGGAACTTTTTAGTGACATTATGAAATCGCTAAAATTGGTAGCCACTATCTCACTGACAACGTGTGAAGCACTTTGTTGTAGATCAAAACGCTTCTTAGAAGGACCACGGATGGTGATAGACTGTCTGCTCGTGCCATGCTATCTATTGAAAAGGATATAACCCAGAACCTTGCAGATTTCAACAAGAAAGTCATGGTCAGATTCCTCGCGAAAGAGGAATGGAGGATGGACTTCCTCTATAAATATACCTCCACAAGAGATTCAGCCCCATGAACGTTGACTCACTCATTATGTAATTTCGAGCTACAGAAATATTTTAAGTAATTTAGAAAATTTAACTATATGATAAGGTAAAATAGTAGTGAACCCCCACTCATTTAAGGCACCTGCCACCTGTGACTGAGAATAAACCGTGAAAGACTAGAGTAATAGGGAAGGGGAGGGGGTAGTGAAGTAAGATCATCCATAAATTCAGCATCAAAATTCAAAACCACGAAGAAGACTTATGAAATTCTTCTGTCTTGTAAGCATAATGACACTTGTCACACGATGCAAGGAAGACATATGAGGCAGATTATCAGAGGCAAAGAGGACATTCCTGGTCAGTAGACGTCTGCCAATGTCTAACATTGGCCTTAATCTGAATAAGAAATTTTAGAGATTGTAAGTATGGAGCTCGACATTTCATGGTAGTGATTCATGATCTCTGGGAAAACTTGAAAATAAGAGAATAGAAGCATTTGAGACGTGATGCCATAGAAAGATGTTGAAAATTTGGTGGACTGATGCGATACACTATGTGATCAAGAGTATCCGGACACCCCCAAAAACATACGTTTTTCGCATTAGGTGCATTGTGCTGCCACCTGCTGCCAGATACTCCGTATCACCGACCTCAGTAGTCTTTAGACATCGTGAGAGAGCAGAATAGGGAGCTCCCCGGAACTCACGGACTTCGAATGTGGTCAGGTGAATGTGCGTCACTTGAGTCTTATGACTGTACGCGAGATTTCCACACTCCTAAACATTGCTAGCTCCACAGTTTTCGATGTGATAGAGAAGTGGAAACGTGTAGGGAGACATACTGCACAAAAGCGTACAGGCCGACCTCATCTGTTGACTGAAGAGACCGCCGACAGTTGAAGAGGGTCGTAATGTTAATAGGCCAAGTAACCTGTTTTAAATGAACAATTATTGCTTTCAAGTGCTTCAAAGTGGTTTCTTTTTTGTTTGTCGAATGTGAAAGTAGTCGCAAAAGTCAAAGCTAAAACCGCAAAAGTGAAGTCAGATAGGATTTTGTTAAGTACTCTCAGTTTATTGCAAAGTATAGTTATGCAAGAATACAGTGCCAGATGGTATAAACGTTACTGTGTAAAATATCTGCTTCACAGGTGATAAAAAAGGCAAATAAGCTCATTTTAAACATAATATAGTCTTGATTTGTGTAAGAATGATTTCTTTTTTGAAGTTAATTAAGCTCATTATTGACCATATTTTTTAGTGAATTGTGAACCATTCCAAGAGAAGGGAGGAATTAGTTTTGTCTCAATTGGTTTTTTTTCCTGAAATAAATTTGAGTAATGTCACTATACTAGTTTATATCTCGCCATCACATTCTTCACATATTAGAAAGATAATTGAACTACTACTGCGAGAGGAGTATAAACAGTGTAATGTTCTTTATTTGTGTTTTTACATGTCACTTAAGATAGAAGCCCCTCACGTCCAAATTTATTTCAGTATTGGTTTAAGTGATGATCTTGAGTGTAGCTGTTATTAGTATGAGCTTGGCACAACTTTGCTTTCTTTGATTACTGGTGCGTGCGTTATTGGTAACTGCTGCTGCACAGAGCTCAGAGCGCCCAGTTTCAGTTTGTACCCTGTGTTCTACTGAAACGGAGATATTAATAAAGTAACTTTTCCTAAACACATATTTCCAAATTAATGTGCCTAATTGGGCTGGCGATCGTTCATTTTTTGTCAAATATGAATTGTACGGCTTTCATTAACTCACAGGGTTAAAGATCGTTTAGTTTTTCTGTTAATTTCAGCATATTCAAAATTATAGTCCGATACCTTTTAATCCATTAGACACAGGTGCGGTCAAAATTCAAAATCCTCTCAAAGGGTGTTAGCTTGTTTCACGGCAGGCTAGTGTTATATACGGGTAGAATATATAGAAAGTAGTGTACCTTATTTGGTACACGCTTAACTAGAAACATCTTCGTCTATACCATCACTACACAAGCCACTTTACAGCGTTTGGGTGATGGAAATTCGTTCAAGATACTGAGTTTCTGTCCTATTATATTCACGCATTACGTAAATGACGAATGTTTACTCTCCATTGATGAGAAAGATGGGAGCAAAAGGAAAGTGGCGAGCTGGATGTGCATTGTGACGTACTCTGGATCAGAACAGTACACGTCTGAAAACATTATTGTTAATATTATTGCATCACCGTTGCATAATTGTCTTTTTTATATGAAGGCAACGTGACTATATTAAATCACCACACCCTTCCAGTGTACTGATGCTTTCAGGATAACATTCCAATTCTTCATTTCTGTAGTCATGGTGTTGGATGCTACCAGACAAATAGCTTCTTAATTTTGCCATTGTGCATGCAGCTGCTGATACACTTTCTTGTATAATGACATACATTTCTACATATTCACTTAAAACATCGAAACTGCGGTGTCTTCTCGGCTTTCAAGATAATGTGACTGACTTGTTTAAGTGAAACTAACGTGAGTATATTAGATCACACCACTTTTCCAGTATACTGATACTTTGAGAATGGTAAGAGTCCAGTTCTTCATTCGTGTGGTCATGGTGTCAGTAGCTGGGAGACAAATAGTTTCTTAATGTTGGCATTGTGCATAAAGTTGCTGATACACTTTTCTGTGTAATTGACACTCTCTTCTACTTATTCAGTAAAAACATCGGGACTGGAGTTTCTTCTCGCCTATTTCTTGCTTATAATGAGCATATGCTGGCTGTATGCACTTTTCACAAGTATTTTCACTGTTTTCCCCCAATGCTGTAAACTATATGCAGCAAGACAAACCAATGTTAAAGGAAAAATTCCTGTGAAATGTAGAAGCAAGCGACATCTTTCTTTCTTTTGCTTGTGCCTTGCTTCCCGCAGATACGAAGGGTCGGCATGGTTAATCGGATGTGGCAATGTTAGTGATAGGGGTGGCCAGATACCTACCTACCGCCACCCCGTACTCCCTGGGACAGAATTAGTGTACCCCAACATTTGCGACCAGTGTAATCCATGGAATAGTGCCAAAGTTTTCAGATGTCTGCGAGCCGTGTAACTGAGGCGAGACGAGGGGACCAGCCCAGTATTCACCTAGGGGAATGTGGAAAACCGCCTAAAAACCACATCCAGGCTGGCCGGCGCACCGGCCGCCGTCGTTAATCCGCCGGGCGTATTCGATCCGGGGTCGGCGCGCCTACCCGAGTCCAGGAAGCAGCGCGTTATCGCTGTCGGCTAACCTGGCGGGTAGAAGCAAGCGATATATGCAGCTGTAAATGAGAAACAGAAAGGCTTCCACTGACAAGTTGTAAGTGCATAAGATAAAACGGGATTGATGAAAAGAAAACATATTTACATCTACATCTACATACACACTCCGAAAGCCACCACATGCTGCAAGGCGGAGGGTACTCTGTACCACTGCTGGTCACTTCATTTCCTGTCTCACTCTTAGATGGAGAGGAGGAAAGACGATTGTCTCTGTGTCTCTGTACGAGTGCTTTCTCTTATCTTATCTTGTGGATCTTACACGAAATATACCTCGGCGGCAGCAGAATCACCATGCTGTCAGCCTCAAATGCCGGTTTAAATTTTCTCAATATTGCCTCTGAAAAAGAAGTTTCATACACTGTTATTTCTTTGAATAAAGTTTTGATATCAGTCAGTGTACTGCCATTAAATACCTACACTAATTGAATGCGAACAACGAAATACAACGCAACAAAGCTGACAATGAAGTCTACATGTAACCTAGAGACCTTCCGTTCCAGCGCAGTCCTCATTACAAAGAAAGAGAGATGATTTAAACTAAAATCATAGTCCTAGTAACAGATTCATACTGCTTAGGTGCCCATGAGTTCACTGATACAAATCATGTACATCTAGTAGTAGACATGACAGCAGGTATCTACATCTACATACATACTCCGCAAACCACCTGACGGTGTGTGGCGGAGGGTACTTTGAGTACCTATATCGGTTCTCCCTTCTATTCCAGTCTCGTATTGTTCGTGGAAAGGAAGACTGTCGGTATGTCTCTGTGCGGGCTCTAATCTCTCTGATTTTATCCTCGTAGTCTCTTCGTGAAATATACGTAGGAGGTAGTGATATACCGCTTGACTTCTCAGTGAAGGTATGTTCTCGAAACAAAATCGCGTACCGAGCTACTGAGCGCCTCTCTTGCAGAGTCTTCCAGTGGAGTTTATCTATCATCTCCGTAACGCTTTCGCGATTATTAAATGGTCCTGTAACGAAGCGCGCTGATCTCCGTAGGATCTTCTTTACCTCTTCTATCAAACACATCTGGTACGGATCCCACTCCGGTGAGCAGTACTCAAGCAGTGGGCGAACAAGTGTACTGTAACCTACTTCCTTTGTTTTCGGATTGCATTTCCGTAGGATTCTTCCAATTAATCTCAGTCTGGTATCTGCCTTACCGAAGATTAATTTTAATTGGTCATTCCATTTTAAATCACTCCTAATGCCTACTCGCAGATAATTTATGGAATTAACTGCTTCCAGTTGCTGACCTGCTATATTGTAGCTAAATGATAAGGGATCTTTCTTTCTATATATTCGCAGCACATTACACTTGTCTACATTGAGATTCAATTACCATTCCCTGCACCATGCGCCAATTCGTTGCAGATCCTCCAGCATTTCGGTACAATTTTCCATTGTTTCAATAACTCGATATTCTACAGCATCATCAGCAAAAAGCTTCAGTGAACTTCCGATGTTATTCACAAGGTCATTTATGTATACTGTGAATAGCAACGGTCCTACGACACTCCCCTGCGGCACACCTGAAATCACTCTTACTTCGGAAGACTTCTCTCCATTGAGAATGGCATGCTGCGTTCCGTTATCTAGGAACTCTTCAATCCAATCTCACAATTGGTCTGATAGTCCATATGCTCTTACTTTGTTCATTAAACGACTGTGGGGAACTGTATCAAACGCCTTGCAGAAGTCAAGAAACACGGCATCTACCTGGGAACCAGTGTCAATGGTCCTCTGAGTCTCGTGGACGAATAGCGCGAGCTGGATTTCACACGATCGTCTTTTTCGAAACCCATGCCGATTCCTACAGAATAGATTTCTAGTCTCCAGAAAAGTCATTGTACTCGAAAATAATACGTGTTCCAAAACTCTACAACTGATCGACGTCAGAGATATAGGTCTATAGTTCTGCACATCTGTTCGACATCGCTTCTCCAAAACGGGGATGACCTGTGCCCTTTTCCAATCCTTTGGAACGCTACGCTCGTCTAGGGACCTACGGTACACCGCTGCAAAAAGGGGGGCAAGTTCCTTCGCGTACTCTGTGTGGAATCGAACTCGTATGTCATCAGGTCCAAAGGCCTTTCCTTTTTTGAGCGATTTTTTTTATTTTTCTATCCCTCTGTCATCTATTTCGATACCTACCATTTTGTCATCTGTGAGACAATCTAGAAAAGGAATTACAGTGCAGTCTTCCTCTGTGAAAGAGCTTTGGAAAAAAACATTTAGTATTTCGGCCATTAGTCTGTCATCATGAGTATATGAATGATCAAATTAAAAGATCAATTATATAAACAGTCACACTGGAGGACTGTCGAATGGCAGGTGAGAAGTATTTTTCATGTTTGCCTGTTAATTAATTCAGAAAATGAAAGGAATGGTAAAAATATTTAGAATTTCTGAGCGGTTACATTGAAATTCAAGCTGCAACCGTGAGGAGACAGGACGACGCAAATCCTGCATGCATTCTGAGAACTCACACCACAGCGTTATCAACCTGACCGGCGAGAGGTCCAGTTGTCCCGTCGGCCGAAAGCAGCAGGAACCATTTGATTTGCTACTCAGCTTTATTACAGGGACCTTTCTCTGCCAGAGGAGGCACACTGTTGTGAGCTGTGAGCCTCTCTCGGGCCCATTACGTAGCAGTTCTTAGTCGGCTTCGCTTCCTGACTAGGAGTAGTGTTGCAGTTTCCACCATTTCATGATACGTGTGTTGACTTTCATCATATTGGAAGCAGTCATGTGTACATTTAATGCAAATGTTTTGTTGCAAATTACTAGTGGCGTCTTCGCCCAAGATTAAATGCAGATACGCGATTTGCATCGCGAGCAACCAGCGCTACGGCTCCACCGATACTACAGCGGTAGGGCTTGGCGTGCTGCCACTGCCTGCGTATTACGCGGCTGCTAGTGGCTAACTGTTTTCGTTCGTTATTCGCAATTATCAAGATACATCTAGATTTTTTCTGATTGTCACTCTGTCTAGGAACTGGAAGAGTAATCGTTTTTCTTCTGATTCTTTATACATTTTGTGTTCATTTAGGTTGTCCTACAGCATGCTGGCGACTCGCCATATGACCCAGAGCTACGAGCTGACTAAATGCCATTCATTGTAACGTAAGTGCCTCCATTTATATGTTTATATCTAGAATATATTCGCTTTAGTTTCAACTCAGCGCTTGTTAGTGGTCTGTAGTTCCTCCCTTTCCCTTCATTGTATTGGTCATTTCTCTAGGCAGTAAAATTCCCAGCAGCAGGTGAAGGAAACTGGTTTGTCCACAGCTCAGGGAACAGAAGATTAGCGGGTGAGACTGTTCTGTCTGCTGATATGGGAAGAGCGACTGGCATTTCATCTCCTTAACGCCCGGCAAGTGGCAGTATACCCAAAGTATTTGAGTATTAGCAAGACACTGTTTCTCGGACGGCCAGTATCAGAGACCAGGTTGCTGCGGGGCGAAAGGCAGACAGGGGAACGACTGTTACCGACCACGCGCAGGCAATCTTCTGGGATACCTACTCAGTATGCCACTGCAATGACTCTGATTTGTCATACGGTGTTTTCAAAATCCCTCCACGAGATTTATGAGGATCGTCGCAGAATTGTCACACTCTCTCTTCATTTCCTCTTTTCCAAATTCACCCAACAAATATCGCGTCCAAGTATCTTAAGCAGCCAGCCGGTGCGGCCGAGCGGTTCTGGGTGCTACAGTCCGGAACCGCGCGACCACTACGGTAGCAGGTTCGAGTCCTGCCTCGGGCATGGATGTGTGTGATGCCCTTAGTTTGGTTTAAGTAGTTCCTAGTTCTAGGAGACTGATGACGTCAGAAGTTAAGTCCCATGGTACTCAGAGCCATTTGAATTATTTTATCTTAAGCAACTGTCACAATTTAGTACCCCCCCCCCGCCCTACTTGTTACGATATTAGCAGCGTATCATTGAGTTGCTTCGATATCTGCTGTCGTGTCTACTTAGAAAGAACGCTAACTGTTGGAGATATACTTCTCGAAATAGCACCTTAGGTACTGTTTCCTCTAGAGATGTACTGCTCATTCCAAACACGCACATTGAGGCCCCGAAATTCCGGGATTAAGATGCTGAAAGAAATCTAAGGCAAAGGAGTAATTGTTTGTAGATTTACTCGAACAAGGATAAATGTGACGATATTCTTGGCGATTTTTCAATGTCTTCATGACTTCAGAGAAATTTTCTGTAGTAATTTATTTAATGTTTGGTGGTCACAGCATTACGGTTCCGCTCTTCAGCCTCGAATTGTGAACTCATTAGGCTAATTTTCAGTTTCGGAAAGCATATGGGTAAACCAAATGTACGGCACAAGATTAGTATTTGCTTTACAGAATGAAATGGAGGTATTCTACTGCTAAAGTAGCAGGTACCTTGTCGGGAAGATGAGAAAGAAGTTGAGAAAGCCGAACAGATCCTAGAGAAATCGTTGGTTCGATGTCATAAGAGGTCTTGATAGGATTCACTGTTTATGGAACTTCATGGTGACAGGAATTCTACTAAACGATGCTACTGCTCTATGAAATTCTGTCAATATGGTCTATTTCAGAGATCCAGATGCTACTCTCAACCTTTATCTGCACACCAAGATTAACCGGAGGTCCTACTAGTTTGGATAATTCCAGAATGAAATTTTTATGTAACTTCGGTCCAGAGGCTTGCAAAGGCGTCGCGAGGCTTCCAAAGGCATCATGAGGTACTCTCTGCTTCCACAAAATCGTAATGAATGACCAAGTGACTTGACGATAGGAACTGCTTCCTGACAGATTTCCAGGTCGTCTGATCGTCGAGATACGTGGTGAAAATGGTTCAAATCTTCACATAAGGTGTACTCCATAAGGTAAGATGAGTAATATGCCATTTGCACAAACATGAAGAAGAAATAATAAGAATAGAAAAGCAAAACAGAAGTGCTCGCAATAGGTGTTAAACTTGTACATCTAAGAAGCAATCAAAGAAAGCCCATGAGTGGAATTAAAATTCGCGGTGGAAGGATATCGATGATGAAATTCGCTGTTGCACTTGATAATTTCTGTAAAAGGGAGGCAGAATTAGGAAACATGTTGAACGAAATGAACAGTCTACTCAGCACATATGTAAGAATAAACCACAGTACCATGCAAATTAAGGGAAGCATTTCGAATGGGATTAGCTACACAACTACCTTGTGATTTGCAGTAGATGAACTTCATCAATTATGCCACCTTTGGGACAATGAAAAACTTGACTGAGAAAGCAATCAGGACGTAAGTAGCAGACTAGCAAAGGCGAAGATACAATATAACTATTAATATTGAACACTCGCAACGATTTCAGAAAAACGCTTTTCGAAATGTACGTCTGAAGTGAATCATGCATAACAAGGTCAGAAGAGAAATAACACGTATGAGCTTTGGTGTTAAAGGGGGATGCTGAAAATTTAGTGGAGTGATGTGATGAAACGTGACGCTGTTTTTCACAGAAAAAGCGCGGAAGATGGAATATGTGGGACACACTAGATATAAAAAGGGACAGGATAGTAGGATTTCTTTGAATTGTCTCATTATGACAATACTGAAAGGCGATCTGTTGTAATTGCTAAAAACCATTCAAAAGCCAAGATCACACAAAATATTCTTATATTTAAGGCAACCGGTTTCAATAGTCTTAGCTGTCATCTTCATCTTCTTCGTGGTCAATACATGAAGATGACAGATAAGCCTCTTGAAACCGGTTTTCTTGAATAAAAACTATTTTGTGCGATTTTACCTTTTGAATGCTTTTTAACTAAAGGATTTCTGTTAAAATATCAGGGAATAACTTCCTTAATACTATATCGAACCGTTAGGGGCAGCAGAATTCTAGCAGAAAATAGAAATTTGAGTATATTTATCAAATAATTGAGAATATTGGGTGTGAATGCTAACGTGAGACGAAAAGGTTGGCACAGGAGAGGATATCGTCGCCGGCAGCGTCAAACCAGTCAGAACAGTCAGATGAGCCAAATTGTTAAAGTCTGGAGGCATTGCAGGGGAGAACATGGAGTGCTCATTTCATAGCGGTCACAGGGCGAGATGAATTATATGCGCTGTAATGGTCTCAGATAGTGCCACTGACAGGTACCATTTTTGGTCCACTGAGACCCGAGGGATTATGTAGAGCAGTAGCTTTTGAATCCGTACTCATAACGAGCGTTATCCATAAAACATAATATTTTACCTTCGATTTTGGATCCCTGCATTGGCAGCTACGGTACTAAATTTAGCATGGCACCGCGCTTATTCCTTCCACGACAGAAATTTTGAAGTAACTACTTTGTTCTCTGCAAATGCACTTTCGGACTAGTGACTGATGAAAATCACATGTTTTCTCCTATAAGCCTCGTCCGTCCGAGAAAAACACACCATTTCAGTACTGCAAGTTATTCCGTAACGTTTAACCTGTTACGAGTTCTGCTAGCATGGAAACGAGAACGCTTTAAGGTCAGTAAAGAGTCAGTCAGTTCGCAACAAATGGCTCCACAGTTATTTGTGCAAGTCGCTGTAACGGTTCCTTCTATGGCATAAACTCGTATTAAATTATTCTCTTTCAACGAGAAGCTATCATCTTCTTCCAAAGCTAACGTTTTCTCGTTTTCTGTATCAACTTTTGGAATCATTTGCTTTTTGTTCGAAATTTGAACATGCCTAGCAATAGGCATATTGCTAGCATTCAATTTATGACTGTAAAGGAAACATTATCACTGTCGTCTTATGTGAATTAAAATGTGTGAAACATGTCCACAACTGTAATAAATGTTTTGCCAAGATTTACAAGACATATTCCAATAAAATTAAACAGCTTGTGCCTCGTTCTATCAAAGAAAAGCATAAAAAGTAAATTCCGTGTTTATAGCCATTCTGGTCGTTACACGTTTGTAAAGTTTGTGTTTCTGCTTTAGTCATAAACCAAAAGAAAGCAAAATTACATCGAACGCATGAAACAGTTCACGTAAAACAATCATAGATCAGATGGTTAGTAAATAGTGAATTGAGTCTAACGTAAATATGCGTCATAAATTGCAAAATGGTCAAATGATTATAGCAATATTTCATCCAATTACTCCATATTAATTAACTTTGGAACTGATGAAACTCTTGGGCTAGAAGTATCAAAGCAATGAATTAGATCTTATATAATGAAATTAGCTCTCTGAAGTCGCCCTTATTGTGTTTGGTTAGTCCTGCAGCATTATTTCTGACATAAAACAATGACGTTCTTTAGTTTAAATAAAGAGTGCAACGTATGGTGCTGGGGTCAAGTTGAAAAAGAATTCACGGAGCTGTTGGTCTCGCTGAGACTTGCAAATTTACAGTCTAGTATGCCAAAAATCTAAAAGTCGCGTAGTCATAAGTGTTTGAGCCCGGTCCCAGATGTCCGCTCTTTGGGTGACAGGGTGAGAGGAACTTCTTTTTGCTGGTCGGGTCATCGATCACTTGTGACGCGCTGAGAATCTCACGAAGAATCGCCCCTCACCGCTCTCGCTGCATCCATCACTCTGAGCCCCCGTAGGTCCGATCCCAGGGATTTATAGAACCTTCCCAGCGACCAGCAAAGCACTGCAGGCTTGTACAGTCGTTGGACACTATTATGATGTAAATCAATGTACTGAAAATTCTCCTTCATAAATAACCCTCTTACACGAACGTAATAACAGCTCCGTTTCGTTATTCTGCTAAACTTAACCTTATCTTGCTACATTTTCATGATAAATAATTGATAAATTAAGGAGATAACCGGCAGGCAGTGGAGCATTTCAAAGAACATCACATTGCAACACTACAAAGTCAGCACACGAAATATCGTGTTATGTGCAACGGAGACGGTTGCCTTGAACAAAAGAGCCTATATGTGGTAGAAAATGGAGAAATGAAAGATTCTGAGTCGTTTAGAGAACGAAAAACAAAGTTTATTCGCATAGATTAAGAAATGAGTAGTATGAGACTGTAGGACGTAATTAGAGCAAGGTACAGAAGAGACGATTGAAATTTTTGCATGCTGGACGGCGGAATGTTGACTAAGAACTTAGGGAATGTAAGACACTTAACAGAGAACAATTAGATGAAAGAAGTCGTGGAGGACTGTAACGTAATTTGAATAAGGAATAAAAATCCATACTAACCATTGTAGGATACATCCAGCTACATGAAAACGGTGATAAATCTTAGGTACACAGGTGTCAGGATCGACGTTAAAGTACTAGAATCAGGGAGAACCAGTAGAACCAAGAGAGTGAAGAGATACTGGAAAGCATGGAGACGTGATGAACGAATTCAGTCGTGATCCGTGTGTGTCAACCCAAACAAAATAAAATACTCTTTATTTGTTTGCTTTACGAAGTTATGTTGGATAAGAGATCTACTCCCTTCGTTCACAGAAAACAGCCTGCAAAGTTCCACATATTTCCCTAAATGAAGCACACTAAACTGTCACTTTTCCTGGAGTACTACATAAGTGATGACTATATACTGTTCATCTCTCGTCGAGAGTGTGCTAGGAGGAAATCAAATTCAGACTGAAAGCATCGTTCACCTCTTCAGCGAAGACCTTCGTCTGCATCGAGTTACGTACAATAGTTATTAGATTCTGCTGCTAGTGGCCCTTCGAACGATGAGAAACGCTCTTCTCAACCAGGAAGGTGCTTCACTAAGCCTGATCCTATTGGACTGCCTTCCTCCGATCTTTCAACTAATCTAACCACCAGTTTAGTGAACGACGGAAAAAATGCTGAGAGAGTCTGGGGTTCGAACTTGTGAAGTGTCGGTTTCAAAACGGACTCTTGCCCACTGATCCACGAACTAAAACTGTGGTGTTTTACAGAGCTAGGTCGCTTCATTGGTGGTGAGTTCGTCTGTGTTGGACAAATGTGCGCGATAGCGACAAGTTTAGAAATTGTAGAATTAATTTCTTTAATACGTCCATAGATAACGATTCACAGATCATTTTGACGGTAAACATTATGACCTGAAACATTTGTCGAATGAAGATCGCTTTCCTTACTATTGCTTCTGTCACCGTTACCTTTACCTGTGAGCTCACTAAAGTGTTCTACTTATGGAATATGTCTTGTTGAAACCGTACCAATCATTTGCTTGTTAGTGGACAGCGCGCATGCCCCACTCATTCAGAATATTATAATTTTTAAATGTAGTGTTCTTTTGTAAATCACATGGAGTGCAGGGCAACGATGGCCGAGAATCGTTCGACGAAGAGACCTTAACACAAAAAAATTCCGTCGACGAAGAGGTCATTTGGGACTGAGCGCATGCTTGGCCTCTGGAGAGACGTGGATGGATCTCGGCTGTATCCACTTCAAAGGGACTACCTCCACTTTTACCTTAAGTGATGTAAGGAAATCAAGAAAACGCTAAATCTGAATAGGCACACGGGGATTTCAACCGCCGTCCTCGCGATTACATGTACAGTCACTTATCGCGTCGACACCTAATGTTTCATGGGCATCCCTGCACGAAGTAAGATGAGATACTGAACAATTACGCAATGGGCAGTCATTAACCGTCGTTGACTTTCATATCCATGCATATTATAATAATGGATACATGAATATATAATGTATGTGTGTATGTATGTATGTATGTATGTTCCACAGCTCCTCCTAAATCACTTGACCGATTCCAGCCGAACTTGATACACGTATCACTTACTCTGGAAAGAATCCCTGTGGGGATAAGAATCCCATACCTATTACGAGGGTGGGGGTCAGGGTGAAACAGCAGCGTAGCCCATGATGCATTTGAAGTTATTCATCCAGCATTTGCAACAAAATTCACGTATAATTTCAAACTTTTCAAACTTTCTCGCTGAAAACCCCAGAAAATGATGAAAGAAAAAGTTTGTCGCTTACCACATTTTCGCTGTTCGTGCAGTAAAACTTCCGCATGAAACGTGACAGATTACCGCAGCAGCTTGGTCCCATAGGCACTTGCCGCTAATTTCCAAAAAATTTCCACGTTTAAAAAGCGCATCCTGAACACATGCAATGTTTTCAATGGCACGCATTAGTTACAGTCTCTAAAGAAATACTGTAGGAGTAACAACCACCAGCTTCCTTTTGTGGTGGGCGTGTTGCCGTGAAGAGATAATGGAGGTCGAGGCGATGGACAGAAGACGAGGTGAAAGGAAAAGATAGGCACAGACAGGAAAAGAAGAACACCAACAGAGGTAGGAGGTAGGGAAATGGGCAGAGAGATGGAAGAGGAGGACACAGAGAGAGAAAGGAAAGAGGAGGAGATGGGCTGAGACAAAGAGGGGGGGGGGGGGGATTATGACAGGGAGGAGAAAGTGGACTGAGAAAGGGAAGAGGAGTAGATGGGCAGAGGGCAAGGAGGAGACTGGCAGACAGAGAGGGGGGTGCAGGAACTTGACAGAGAGAGGGCAAGGAGGGTATGGACAGAGAGTTTGTGTGTGTGTGTGGGGGGGGGGGGGGGGGTATGTGCAGGAGTTGGACATAGAGTGGGGGTGGTGGAGATGGACTGGTAGAAGACTGAAATAAATACTTACCTGTGCAATGTCGGGGGTACTCAGCTAGTATTTCCAACGCATTTAAATGTATGTAACTAAAAGTTAGTTTACAAATACTGCACAAAACATAACCTCACGTCTCACAACAGCAAAACCAATAGAAAATGCTGGAAACAGATTATGGCGGACCCTAGTGCCCATTCCTTCATCTGACTGTAAAATTAATTTCTGGTTTGAAACACCAACCAGTCAGTAATCATCAGAGGTCCTAGGTACACCATCATCAATACCTACCTCTAAAGCAAAGCGATTATACCCCAAAGGGAATCTGTTAGGTCTCTGTGGTAAGAAGGACCTCTGTCGTCGATTGGCGATTGGAAATGTGATGCACCTTGTACACTCCCAATTAATTAAACAAGGATTTTTAAAACTCCCGTTTATAGGAGAAACGTAATAGCCGGCCAAGTGGCGCAAAACTGCCGCACCGAAATACTCGAAAATCAGTAAGCATACAGAGAGAGCGAGAGGGAGAGTGAGAGGGAGAGGGAGAGGCAGACAGACAGAGAAAGGCGCGTATGGCATTGTCGACTGGAATACTCCGAGGGTGGGACTTAAAACGTCTCGCAAGGACACCACTAGTGTTGAGCAGGTGAAGCAATCTGTCAGGGTTCTCTCCCACCCTCTCTCCAACAACCAGAAGAAAACTAAAGGTCTTTGCAGTCCGAACCTATATCTCACTTTGCCAGACAGCCATGTGAATCAATTCAGCACCAGTTTCGAGAACCTGTAATCGACGTGAGCTCTCAGCAAGTGTATTGGCAACCTATGGTTGTCAACAATGAAAATTATATCGG
This sequence comes from Schistocerca americana, assembly GCF_021461395.2. NCBI lineage: Eukaryota > Metazoa > Arthropoda > Insecta > Orthoptera > Acrididae > Schistocerca > Schistocerca americana. Next base: position 971,497,834 of record NC_060120.1, on the reverse strand, counting down.
CATTCGCCGATCTTTTTGCAACTGAAAATATCAGATGGCTCTGCATTCCAGCAACTTCCAGAACCGTTGTACCTTCAATCCAGACTTATTTTTTCTACGCTACCAGCCTGTGAGTAAATCAAAAACATGAATTTAGAAACCATTCGCATGTCTCTGAACTTTATCATAGTAGATACAGTTATTTGCAAGTCACCCTTTTTTCAACGATAACATGAATGGTACCTTTACACCTGGCTCTAGTCTGTTTAACAACAAATAATAGTCGTAATACAAAAGTAAGCGAAATACCATTACTTGTTTCGGTAAACAGTCGACAGACACCTTTTAAAAACCATCACGTACTGAAGAAAATATACGCAGCGCTGTGAAAGAGTAACGCCTCTGTCGCAGTATACGGGAGCGTTTGTTATTAACCCTTGCGCTGTGCTACCCAAATTGGGAAACGTGCGATCAGAGGTATGTTTAGAGGGAAAAAAATAAATAAACTCACAAATTACTCAAAAATACCCTCCTCCATGTACACTGTAAGGTCCTGCACTATTTGCAGACAGGTATACCAATCACAGTACCCGCCACGTTAGCCGAACGTGCTTCCAGGACTCGGGTAGGCGCTCCGGCCCCGGATCGAATCCGCCCGGCGGACTAACGACGAGGGCCAGTGTGCCGTTCAGCCTGGATGTGGTTTTTAGGTGGTTTTCCACATCCCCCTAGGTAAATACCGGGCTGGTCTCCACGTCCCGCCTCAGTTACACGGCTCGCAGACATCTGAACACTTTCGCACTATTCCATGGATTACACTAGCCGCAGGCGTTTGGGGAACACTAATTCCTTCCCGGGGTAGCGGCAGGAAGGGCATCCGGCAACCCCTTCAACTAACATTGCCACATCCAATTAACCATACCGACCCTGCGTATCCGCGGGAAAGTGTACCAATCACAATCGTAATAAACAGAACACAAAAGATAAATTTAACCAAAAGAAGTAGTGTGTGTGCTAACAGGGTGCCGAAACCAACCGAATGAGTTTGGGGAAGTGGCAGACATCACGTTCAGTAGCTATGAGGATATCGTAACTACAGGAACTCCAGTTGTTCCGATGACTCTGGACCGAGTCCAATCTCAATAATCAAATATGCGAATAATCGGATTAATAATGAAAACAGGTCATTTTTAAAGAAAAAGAAAGCAAAATTTGTGTAAACATAGTGTTACAATATTAATTCAATGGCTAAAAATTATGTTCTTTAGATTTTGTACAGCAATATACTTAGGTACAGTATCACTTATTGAACATATCGGCCAGATTAATTTGTTTTGCTGTCTTTTACCATTTTCGTGTATCCAAGTCTCTCAAATGGTTCAAATGGCTCTGAGCACTATGGGACTCAACTGCTGAGGTCATAAGTCTCCTAGAACTTAGAACTACTTAAACCTAACTAACCTAAGGACATCACACACATCCATGCCCGAGGCAGGATTCGAACCCGCGACTGCAGCGGTCGCGCGGTTACGGACTGTAGCGCCTAGACCCGCTTGGCCACTCCGGCCGGCCCTAAGTCTCTCCTGCCGCTGATCAGCTGTATACAATCACACTCAGACTGCCACTCCATCAACGTTAGTGCAAGTGTCAAGACGGTCCCCCATCTGTTTCAATGACAATGTTGCACACCTAGCCATCATTTTCTTCTCTCATACGATGAATTATTTCATCAACACTGAGAATTTGGAACCCAGTAGCCACTGGCCTATATCCTCTGCATCGAAGTCAGAATGTTCACGAATTATAAAAGGAATTTCTTACGTTCTCAAATGATATTACGTCTTCTTCCACTTTCCTTACTTCTTATTTCTTTTCACGGTTCTTCTTTTCATCTTTAACACTCTGTACGCCGTCTTTGGTTGAAATGTCTTTCAATTTATTACAGGGACTATTTAATGTGGTAGTTTTCACCAGTTTCCATATTTCCGCCATCATGGAAGAGCAGTGTTTTAAATTCATTTTTTTGTGATGAGCGCAATATATTCTTCTTTCCATCTTCTATAAAAAGCTTCCTCAACAGTCGTCTTATCTGTAATGTAGCTCAATAGTTTCGACGACCTACTGACCCATTGGTTACTACATACTCGTTACGTTTGGCTGCAGGAAGAGTAATTTGAGACGTCCATATTCTCTATGAAGAAGGCTTTCTGTGGGGTATTTGGGTGCAATGTCCAGAATTAACATCACCTTACTGCCTTTTTTTCCTATGGCCTTTTCGTATTTTTCTATTTTAGGTATGAATTTTGAATCCTACCATTCGAAAAACAAAGTAGTTGCCATAAAGGCCTTTGGCTAATTCCTGGAACTTAGTGGTTTCCCGTAGAGTTAGTACAGCTCAGAATGTTTACTAGCCTCTTGGCCGGTATCACTTGTTTCCCTTCTAGAAGCTAACATTGGTTAGAGCAAAGCCTTCCAAATAAGACCTGTCTCATGTGCGACGAATAAAAATTCAAGGTCATAAGATCCATTTCTGAATTTTTCAATAGAATTTTCCACTGATTTTGCGTCTACTGACAGTTATTCACCACTTAAATCCAACTCACCAATACCGTGCCTTGCCTTGAATTCCATGGTCTTCCATAACGCGCTTTAAATGAACACAAACTGTCCATTCTCTCGGCTAAAGTATTTGCTTTTTCGCAAATAAATTGCCCTGAAAGAGAGGTTTCGCAGTGGTCGCGGACGCAAAAACCAGTTGAATACGGCCTCTTCAGGCTCTTTTTCTTCTGCTGTTTACATCGTTTTTATTGACGAGCTCACATCTTCATTCTCAAGGTCAGACACAAAGTTTAAATCTGACGACTTAATTTTATATGTCAGCAATTGTTAATGCCGCCACGCTAAATGTCTCCGCTAAGTTCTCACGCCTTTGTGAAATTACGAAACGGTATATTAAAGCACAAGCACAAAACAAGAAATCGACATGGAAGACGCAATGTACAGCGACAAGTCAGTGATTACTTTAAGGTCACTCGCCCATGCAAAACATTAACATTGATATATAGGGTCCACGTGAGGTGAAGTCCAACCGACAGACTTTGGAAAGCATCTGGAAGTGATCTGTCGAGACGTTTCTGTCAATATAAACAGACATGCATCGTTGTAAATCACGGCCACAAATTTTCCATCTGGAAGTCATCTCTCGAAACATTTTTGTCCTTGAATTTCACGGGTGATATACAGCGCATTAAACGAAGTGTACGTTACTATACACACAACAATGTTTACAGTGGTGCAAAGTCCGCCCCTGGTAGGTGAGTGGTCAGCGCGACGGAAATCATACCTACCGGCTCGGGTTTCATTCCCGGCTGGGTCGGACATTTTCTCCGCTCTGGGATTGGGTTTTGTGTTGTCTTTGTCATCATAATTTCATCCACATCGACACACAAGTCACCGAAATGACGTCAACTCTAAAGACTTGCACCAGACAAAAGGTCTACCCGCCGGGAGGCCCTAGCCACGTGGGACTTCCATTTCAGTGATGCAAAGTGCATTAGAGATAGAATTTATAACAATATCAGAAGCCTCTGTATGTCAGTTAATGTACAAGTACAAGAATTCTTGAGGCTATAGGCTAGGAGGTAAATTTTGTGTACGTCAAGAATAATTGTAGGAACTCCGTGAGATGCGGACCTTTTTTTGAGATACAGATTGTTTTTATTACCTTCAGTCTCCGTAAATGCAATTTGTGTGACCACACATTTATCAGACCCCAAATTCACGATAATTCATTTCCCATATGGTAATATTTCTGAAATTCTCCCTTTTTTCAGCTCCTTCTAGGGCCAATTTAACTATTTCCAGTTGCTTTGAACACGATTCGTTAATGTTTCTCATATTTTCGTAAGACTTTTTTCCGCTTTATTGTTTTACTGTTTACGTATTTCGTACATTCTGTGTCCACTTATCACCGGTGTTGTTTCTAGTTACCTCTTATCTGTTTTTCTCAGGTTTGACGTTTCAGTCTCATACAAAACTACAGTTGATGCTTCCACAATTCGTCGTAATACTTCGTACAACAGAGTTCAATTCTTGGATAAACGAGAAGTAAAAAAGTGATTTAACTTCATGACGACCTCTAGGCTACTAAAGACAGACAGTAAACTCTAACTGGACGAGAACGCGGAATGTAAATCGGCCATTCTCATTATACAGGAACCATCACAGCATTTGTGTTAGTGACTTAATAAAACCATGAAAAATGTAAATGTGAATGATCGATTGGTGATCTGGACGAACCTGCTCCCAACAGGGAGTCAGTTGTGTCTAACGCTGCACCATCTCCTTGGATTTCTTCCAAGAAATCCTTCTTCGCATGCGTCAGGCAGCCAACCTGTCAAGAACAGGTTTACGTTTCAAAACTCCGCAGAGTGAATTAGACTCACGATATGCCTTATCCTGTATTAAGCGGTGCTACAAAATGAATTTCTGAACTGGTTCAATACACATTACGGTGTGAACTTGAAAAAACGGTTTCGTTGTCAATTCCAATATCACTGTAAGAAATTAACGTAACAGCAATCATGTTGTTTATATCTTTACGTGTCATGGGCTCAATGCGTAGTGTGTGTCCGGTACTCCAATTTCATCGAATTTAATATGTTCAGTTTTCGAATGGTTGCTTGACATCAGATTTTTTTGTTTTCTTTTTTTAAAAATGTGGCTACGAGCAAATCCGTATTGGGCATGTTTAGATTTTTGTATTGCTCCGGCTCTATAACAGGTTTGAGGCTAGTTAGGCTCACCCTGAGAAGGGTCTCCTTAATCTATTACGGCAATAATAGCGCAGTAATCATAGGTCAAGCTGGTCTGTATGCAAATGCGCCTGATTGGCTTGAAACAAGTTACTGAGCGAAAAAGAAATACTAGTACTTTCATGCTCACACACAGTCCGGTAAAAATAAGTCACCGAATTTAAACAAACGAAAGTATATATTTAATATTTCTTAATAATGTGGCACGAATTACCTTAAGACTGTGTAACTTACCTTTGTATTCAATACGGTGAAATTGCGAACACTGAAACTATGTTCACTAATAAATATAGATTAACTAATTTATAGATGAGAAGTGCAGTGCTGTATACTTACATCAGTTTGTCAGGCAGAAAAACTCACTTACTTAGAAGATGAACAAGTGTTGAATGATACCTATCATTCACATTGCCTAGTTGGAATCATGGACGGAGTGCGGAGACATTAGACAATCAATAACCGGTAGTTAATTGTACTGCTCATGTAATGGTATTCTGTAGAAAGGACGCTCAGATGTTAGGGTACAAACGGTTTTGCTGCCACAGAGTAACTTGATGTCTCTCTGATGAATGTTCCGCCTTAGATGCAATTGCTGCCCCGAAATTACATTATTCGTGTTCTGTGCTTCTTCCCCGCCCAGCACGAAGTTCAGCAGATGGAGTTATGGTGAATACATCTAGCCGGAATATACGTATAGTACGAGAGATGGCAATTACTATGATAGAGACAATGGTTCTATTGGTGCTCTAAGAATGTAAAGGTGTACATTTATTTTAATGTCTTGCAGATAATTCTGTGACATCTTTCGAACACCAAGACTGGTTAACAGCATCACTACACAATAAAAGTCATAAGAAACCCTGTGTAAACGGGAGTGCACCTGAAATACATTAAACGGGCATATTCGAATACTTAATTGTGTAGCTCTCACCAGAGAACAGTAATACCGCTTATCTAGTATTAGTCAGACCTTGTCACAAGTGTGGGTTGTGTGGATAACGTTAAAGTATGATAAGTAAAACAATATTAAAAGAAAACTAAAGGAAATATGATGAGAGTGGATGACAGAAAAACCATCTCATTTTCCAAGAAATTTGTATCTCTGCTTTTTTTGAATTCATACACTCACACGTGTAATATCATCCAAATATGATGTTTTAAATTTACAGATAATGAGTCTTTGTCGAGAGAACAACTAATACTAGTGTCTTTTACTTAGGAAATGAAGTTGAATTAAAAGAGACTTGTTACACATTTCCTAAGATAATGTACAATTTTCTCGCTTAGTCCACAGAACAGTACTTCACTAATTTTCCAGTTCAGCAACGTTCGAAAGAACAGACTTAAATTCACATAAAAAGTTCATGTGTGTTCCTGATTTCTTTAAGTGCTCTGTGCATCTAGGCAACTTCTATTGGTAACTACATTTTAGTGTCTGACATCATCCAAACACAGTAATTAGAATCCGAATTCCTTAACATGCAGGTTTACGTAACTTCGTGCGCCCGTACCCATGGCAAGGGATGGTTGCCCCCCTTCGTCACCCAGCTATCAGGAAAAGGAAAAAATATCGTGTAGTCAGGTATTTTTCCTTCAACAAAGTAATTTAAAAGTCGTCATTAAGCAGGTATTAGCAGGGTTGGGATTGGAATTTTTGTATGGGTAATTCAAGTCGCCTTTCGTCTTCGTACTCCGTAGCCCCACGTCTTGCCGTCTCCCCCCCGCCCCTCCCGCCCCTCCCCCCCCCCCCCCCCCCACCACCACAAACTATCGTAGAGTGCCCTTGGCAGATAAGAAAAATATTATTTCATTTTTATTTAAAACCGAAGCAGTTCATAGAACCAATGACGGCAACAGCTTCTAATTCAACTTATCGGCAAACTTGATATAACTGCCAAAAAGAAAGCATGAAACAATGTTTACTGAACTCGTCAGAAATGCAAACTGTTTTGACAAAGTAAAATCGAAAAGTTGTGAATGTAATGAGATTTATGTGCGAAAATGGTTCAGATACTGGCGATAATAAACACCGTGTATCGCATTGCTTAACCACAGAACACTGAATGGGAGAAAATGTTACGTTGCATTTAACTCATTGTAATATTACTACTCTACATTTTACTCAAAGGAAGTTGTTCGAATGGTTCAAATGGCTCTGAGCACTAAGGGGCTTAGACCGAGCGAGGTGGCGCAGTGGTTAGACACTGGACTTGCTTTCGGGAGGACGATGGTTCAATCCCACGTCCGGCCATCCTGATTTAGGTTTTCCGTGATTTCCCTCCATCCCCAAACAACCCAACCCCAACTTAACATCTGAGGTCATTACTCCTCTTTGACTTAGAACTACTTAAACCCAACTAACCTAAGGAGATACACACATCCATGCCTGAGGCACGATTCGAATCTGCAGTTCCGGACAGAAGCGCCTAGAACCGCTCGGCCACAGCGGCCAGCAAAGGAAGTCCTAATGTGTAATTTATGCTCTAGTTAATTACGTTTATAAGGTCTGCAATGGTACGTCACATACAAGATACGTACAAAATGTCCTGGTTTACACTCTGCACTGACAATAGCAGAATAGCAGATGGGCGGAAATCGTGAATTAGTACAAATTGGAATCGTAGGTTTTGCGAGAGTTTAGTAATCTACGGTTAAGGGCGTTCTGCAACAGCTCCTGATCCAAAATTGCTGCATCATAAACTAATGTATTTCGTATCTCTAAGGGCTGATATATAAATTTTGTAGTTTTGATGGGGCAGAATGAAACCACATCTTTCAGTGCAGGGCTATTCAAAAAGAAAGAATAAATTTTAAACATGTTTTGCTTCCAAACTACAAACGCAGTTCTAAAATCCTTGGAAATAGAAAAGTTCAAATGTTAATGCATTCACTGTGAGCTCCATGTGTTTCAGGTCAAATAAAAGGACAAACATCAAAACGGTGGTTCATTTCCCGCCGCACACGAAACAGCTGGGCTTTCGTTATCGTATTCACAGCTTCAGTAATACGATGTCGCAGACTTTCGAGAGCGTCAGGCATAGGGTGGATTATCCAAGCACATCCGACGAATGACATCATTCCAGGACGTTGGATTGGAAGGGGAGGATCACAGGATGGACTTCATCGCCGGTGACCTCCCATGTCTCCTGACCTCACACCCTGTGACCTTCATCTGTGGGGTTACGTAAAAGACCCCGCTTTTTTATCCCCTCTATGCCTCTCGGAAGTTTGCGACATTGCGTTGATGAAGCTGTGAATTCGATAATGAGAGCCCAACTGCATCGTATGTGGCAGAAAATGAGCCACGGTTTTGATATTTGGCGTGTAAAGCATGGTCCTGACATGAATGCATTAAACTCTGAACATTTCTCTTTGCAGTAATGTTGGTATTGTGTTTCCCCCCTTTGTAGTCTGGAAGCAATAAATGTTCAAAATCCGTTCCTTTCTTCTGAATAGTCCTATGCTTTGTAGCGTGTGCTGGATTCCAACGAAGTGAACACTTTGTAGAACGGTAGCATTTGATCACTACTGCATCGTATCGGTCAGAAAGAGCGCAGGGGCCAACGGCCGCAGCTAGCGCCACGCTGTACGTCAGAGTAAAATCACGGACTAGCCGCCGCAGCCGACCACTGTGGGCGCCTGCCGACGCATCTAACGCTTTGTTATCACGATGACGGCAGAAGCAGCAGCGGCGGGAGGCATATTTGTGGTATCAGTGAGCGCGTAGCCCTCGCGGTGTGGAATAGTGGAAAAGGAAAAAAACTTATACCAGCGGTTAGGAAGTAAAACTTACTGCACGATATGAGCGACGCGTATTATAGGAACATTCAGACGAAGGCCGATGCGTGGAAGGATGTAGGTCCTAACCTGGATCAAAATGGTAAATATTATGTCCAAAATTTCAGTTTTCACACATGTCATGTGTTACATAACATATTTTGAATTATATTCCAGTATTAAGTACTGGAAATTAACTAGTGTATACCACAACTTTAATCGTTAGGAAATATACAGGAAGTATATAAGCAAAAGTATGATCAAAACGGAAAACAACACGAAGGAAAGACAAAGAATCGTCACGTTTGTTGAAATTAGACTTCATGTAAGCCAGTTATGTGTCTCACTTAAACAAAAATAGACTGTCTAGCCCCACGTGGTGTTTCTGACGTGGAAATTAGTTACACTACTGGCCATTAAAATTGCTACACCACCAAGAAGACTTGCTACAGACGCGAAGTTTAACCGACAGGAAGAAGATGCTGTGACACGCAAATTATTAGCTTTTCAGAGCATTCACACAAGGTTGGCGCCGGTGGCGACACCTACAACGTGCTGACTTGAGGGAAGTTTCCAACCGATTTCTGATATACACTCCTGGAAATTGAAATAAGAACACCGTGAATTCATTGTCCCAGGAAGGGGAAACTTTATTGACACATTCCTGGGGTTAGATAGATCACATGATCACACTGACAGAACCACAGGCACATAGACACAGGCAACAGAGCATGCACAATGTCGGCACTAGTACAGTGTATATCCACCTTTCGCAGCAATGCAGGCTGCTATTCTCCCATGGAGACGATCGTAGAGATGCTGGATGTAGTCCTGTGGAACGGCTTGCCATGCCATTTCCACCTGGCGCCTCAGTTGGACCAGCGTTCGTGCTGGACGTGCAGACCGCGTGAGACGACGCTTCATCCAGTCCCAAACATGCTCAATGGGGGACAGATCCGGAGATCTTCCTGGCCAGGGTAGTTGACTTACACCTTCTACAGCACGTTGAGTGGCACGGGATACATGCGGACGTGCATTGTCCTGTTGGAACAGCAAGTTCCCTTGCCGGTCTAGGAATGGTAGAACGATGGGTTCGATGACGGTTTGGATGTACCGTGCACTATTCAGTGTCCCCTCGACGATCACCAGTGGTGTACGGCCAGTGTAGGAGATCGCTCCCCACACCATGATGCCGGGTGTTGGCCCTGTGTGCCTCGGTCGTATGCAGTCCTGATTGTGGCGCTCACCTGCACGGCGCCAAATACGCATACGAACATCATTGGCACCAAGGCAGAAGCGACTCTCATCGCTGAAGACGACACGTCTCCATTCGTCCCTCCATTCACGCCTGTCGCGACACCACTGGAGGCGGGCTGCACGATGTTGGGGCGTGAGCGGAAGACGGCCTAACGGTGTGCGGGACCGTAGCCCAGCTTCATGGAGACGGTTGCGAATGGTCCTCGCCGATACCCCAGGAGCAACAGTGCCCCTAATTTGCTGGGAAGTGGCGGTGCGGTCCCCTACGGCACTGTGTAGGATCCTACGGTCTTGGCGTGCATCCGTGCGTCGCTGCGGTCCGGTCCCAGGTCGACGGGCACGTGCACCTTCCGCCGACCACTGGCGACAACATCGATGTACTGTGGAGACCTCACGCCCCACGTGTTGAGCAATTCGGCGGTACGTCCACCCGGCCTCCCGCATGCTCACTATACGCCCTCGCTCAAAGTCCGTCAACTGCACATACGGTTCACGTCCACGCTGTAGCGGCATGCTACCGGTGTTAAAGACTGCGATGGAGCTCCGTATGCCACGGCAAACTGGCTGACACTGACGGCGGCGGTGCACAAATGCTGCGCAGCTAGCGCCATTCGACGGCCATCACCGCGGTTCCTGGTGTGTCCGCTGTGCCGTGCGTGTGATCATTGCTTGTACAGCCCTCTCGCAGTGTCCGGAGCAAGTATGGTGGGTCTGACACACCGGTGTCAATGTGTTCTTTTTTCCATTTCCAGGAGTGTAGAAACAGCATTTGACCGGCGTTGCCTGGTGAAAAGTTGTTGTGATGCCTCGTGTAAGGAGGAGAAAGGCGCACTATTACATTTCAGACTTTGATGAAGGTCGGATTGTGGCCTATCGCGATTGCGGTTTATCGTATCACGACATTTCTGCTCATGTTGGTCGAGATCCAATGACTGTTAGCAGAATATGGAATCGGTGGGTTCAGGAGGGTAATACGGAACGCCGTGCTGGATCGCAACGGCTTCGTATCACTAGCAGTCGAGATGGCAGGCATCTTATCTGCATGGCTGTAACGGATCGTGCCGCCACGTCTCGATTCCTGAGTCAACAGATTGCGAAGTTTGCAAGGCAACAACACTCTGCACGAACAGTTCGACGACGTTTGCAGCAGCATGGACTCTCAGCTCGGATACCACGGCTGCGTTTACAGTTTATCATCTGCATTTCTTCATGGTGTAGCAATTTTAATGGCCAGTAGTGTACTTCTATGCTTGCTTCTAACACAAACAAGATGTTATTCCACTTGTTGTTTTATGATGTTAGCGAGCGGGAAAGTAATGACGTTCCTGCGCATGTCGATATTCGTTTGTTATTTATCGGCTCACTGAGTACTTCAAAGTCGTGCCAAAGATATTTTAAGGTTAGACGAACTTGTTTACTCGTAAATAAATGGTTAATTTTGTTTTTGCTGTTTACGGTGAAATGACCAACCCAAAACTGGAAGACATCCAACATTGTATGCTTTTTGAGTTCCACAAGGGCAGTAACACTATAGTTGTTACAAAAACATTAGCGATGTTTATCCAAGTGAATTAGACGCTCGTAAATGCCAAAGGTGGCTTTCTACTTAAATTCGGATAATTTTGATCTTACTGACATTTATTCACCAGGGAACAATGACGTGGTAAGAGAGAAAGTGGAAGCAGATATATGTCAGACAACTGAGGAGCTGTCAGATACTCTTAACCAACCTTGGTTGATCATACAAGAACAATTGAAGAAGAATTTGTCCGAAGAAAAAGCTAACTGCACCACAACATGGAACTTATTGTTTCAGCGGCACAATACAGATGTGGTTTTTGATCGGTTGGTCACAGGAGATGAAAAATGTGTTCTGTGTGATAATCCAAAACTCAAAAGACGGTGGCTTTCTCCGAAAGAATTGGCAAGAAGTAAATCTAAGCCATGGATACACCACAGAAAAGCGCTTTCGTGTGCTTGGTGTATTTTCGGGGTCTATCGTTTTTTTTTTTTTTTTTTTTTTTTTTTTTAAATGCTGAAACTTCAACAGACTGTGCATGTAGACCTTTACTGTGAACAACTGGATCGAATAAATCAATCTTTAGTTGAAAAGTGCCATCCATTGTCTATAGAAATGGTGTTTTCCTGCAACACGATAATTCAAGGCCGCTTGCGGGGAAAAATTAACAAATTTTGTGAGAGGGATGGCCTGACACGTATTACGTAACTTACGTGGGCGTTCATGCCGGTGGGCAAGGGAGGGTTGCCGTCCCCACCCCCACCGAGCTTTCAGGGAAAGGAAAAAATGTAATGTAGTCAAGTACCTTTTTTTCAAGAAAATGACTTAAAATCAGCATTAGGTAGGTATTAACAGCGCTGGAACTGGAAATTTTTTACGGATATTACAAGTCACCTTTCGTCTTCCAGGATATTAAAAATACTCCATACCCCCAGGTCTTGCAGCTTGCTTAAACTGTACAATATTAAGTGAAGAACTCTCGAAACTTTATCTTTGTTCAATAAATGATGACTGATAAGTTTCGAAAAGAATCTTTTGTTAAGCCATGGCGTGAACTGTATTACGTTACTGTTGTTGTAGAGTGTCTTCTACATCATCTTATTTTTTCTAGCAGTAAGAACAATAATAAACCAAGAGTACTAATTTGAAAAGCGTCCGTCCATTTCAACAAACTATTCATGACTGATCTCCGGCAAATTGCACATGGCTCCAGCACACTAAAATACAATACTTTGAATAATGTTTCCTTCACATTGTAGTAACACATGGCTTGTTCTAACTTTTAAGACATTTTCGATACGATATCTATAGTTAGTATGCAGCAATGTAACACCTAAAGTGAATCAAACATGAAGTAGTCAGCGACTGCATGTTTCACTACAAACCCTTCAAATGTGATGCTGCTGCTGACTTGGTACTTAAGTTTTGTATAGATGGCATCGATCAGTCGTCCTTTTTAAATTTTATTGGCAGATCTAGATTTCAGCTGAATCTACCATTATTTTCGCTCAGTGCATAGAATGCCTGTTGGTCGGGTTTCATCCACAGTTCATGGAATAGAAAACAGACACATCATCATCAAGCTGTGATATGAAACTACAATATACGGATAAAGTCAATTTTGTGTGTGTACTTTCCTTAGAATGCAGTGAAAAGTATTACACGAGGGGTGTCAATAAGTAATGCAACACATTTTTCTAGAAGCAGATTGGTCGTATTCAGAGTCCAGTATACCATGTTATTTCCCCCTCCCTCCCCCCTCTTCTGGCTACAAAATTCCATTTTTCAAAGTAATCTCCGTCCAAAGCAACGGCTTTACGCTACCTTCTGGGAGGGCCCTGTACGCCGACCTGTTGGTGGACGTCGGAGCAAACTTCTTGCTCCATCAGCAGCCTGTCCATAATCCACGAACTGCTTCTTGCAGAGCGCATCCTTAATTGGGCAACATCTTGCTGCATCAATAACAGCTCCATTATTCACGTAATGCTTCCTGCAGAGGGCGTCCTTCGTTGGACCAAACAGATGGATGTCGGAAGGTGCGAGATCCAGGCTGTACGGTGAATGACGAAGAGTGGTCCAATGAAGTTTTGTGGAGATCCTCTCCGGTGTACACCTTGTGGCGACCAACACGTTGAAGTTGTCTCTTCAGTTTCCTGACGGTAGCGCAAAACACTTTAGAGTTGCTCGTTGCACCACGAGGGAGGACATCAAACACAATTGCCCCGTCAGAGTCCCAGAATACCGTCGCCATTACTTTACCAGCTGAGCTGTGGCTCTGAACTTTCTCGTCGGAGGACAGGTGGTGGGGTGCCACCGAGTGGATTGCCGCTTTGTTTCCGGTTCTGAGTGAATAATCTTTGCTGCATTGCCTGTCACGATTTTCAACAAAAATTTATCACCATCAGCCTTGCGCACGAGATTCCGCGCAGGTGGTCCCTCGTTGCTCTTTATGATCGTGTGTTACGCGGCTTGGAAGCCAGCGGCCACACACCCTTGAGTACCCCTACTGGTAGGCGAGTGTGACGACACTAGCAACAGGGACGAACAGCGAGATGATTGATTGTGATCCGCCGAACACCTGGAAAGAGAGTGTCCACACGTTCCAAAACTGCGGGGGTCACAGGTGTGTGAGGCCGCCGGCACGTGGAATATCGAATCACCGTGGTTCTGTCCACTGCCATGAGTCCGTAGACTTCGTGCAAGAGCCTATAAATAACCGCGATGCTCTGGTTTTCCGGTAAAAGAAACTCTCTGTTTGGAACTTACCTCCGTTACAGACGCAGTTTTGAAGCTACGTGTTGTGCCAACATCTATTGGAACTTCATAAAACAGAGGAGGGAATATTTGACGATGCCTCGCAACAAATTCCTCAATTTTTAAATCGAAATTGGGTGAGAACAAAAATGTGTTGCATTACTGAACTCCCCTCATATAGTGAATCAAATACACAAATCCGAAACAAGCCTTTTTAATTTTTAAAGGAAAAATCGAACCATTTGCCGAAAAACTACTGCCAGGACAAATGCAGCTTTCTTCTATTTACATATAGGATTTTTTACGGCAAGAAAATCCGAAAATTAATTTTTCTTATATACTACTGTTAACCGTTTGTTCGTAACCGCTCGTTACTTTCTAGCGTGGCGTCCGTTGCTACTGAAGGTCGTGGCCGTCAGCCTTTTCTACGAGAGACACCTAACACTTTGAAGACTTTTCGACAAAAACTTATATTTGGTTTGGCTGTAGAATGTGGCTGAAGTATCCGCTGACGCAAACTACATAACATATGGCAAATACTATGACGACGAACCAAACAGAAATTAAGTTTTACATGCTAATGTGATGCCCGAAGGGATTAACCATACAGTTTAGTAGAACCACAGCAATCATTCCTAGAAATGCGTTTGTATTCTGCAGTGAATGAAAAGCCCACGCTTTCGATTCCAAAAGGTTGAGGCGGCTGGGGAATACTTAGATGACTACCGGTAAGTTACTGCAGACTGATCTCATGCACAATGTCCAAATCAATTCTAAGTGCCACTACAACAACGATTAGACTACTTGAAAATTACACAATACTACATACCAATAGGCAACGGCCTTGCCGCTGTGGTTACACCGGTTCCCGTGAGATCACCGAAGTGAAGCACTGTCGGGAGTGGTCGACACTTGGATGGGTGACCGTCCAGGCCGCCATGCGCTGTTGCCATTTTTCGGGGTGCACTCAGCCTCGTGATATCAATTGAGGAGCTACTCGACTGAATAGTAGCGGCTTCGGTCAACAATACCATCATAACGGCCGGGAGAGCGGTGTGCTGACCCCACGCCCCTCCTCTCTGCATCCTCCAATGTCAACCTTGCTTCCTCCCCATCTCGCCGACAGCCACCAGTGCCTTGACACGTAACCTGAGCCGGCCGGGGTGGCCAAGCGGTTGTGGGCGCTACAGTCTTGAACCGCCAGACCGCTACAGTCGCAGGTTCGAATCCTGCCTCGGGCATGGATGTTTGTTATGTCCTTAGGTTAGTTGGGTTTAAGTAGTTCTACGTTCTAGGGGACTGATGACCTCAGAAGTTAAGTCTCATAGTGCACAGAGCCATTTGAACGTAACCTGAGCGCTGAAACGGTGTTACGTCATTTCAGTTTGATATTTGTTGTATAAAGGAATGAAGAAGTGGGGAAACGTGGCAACCATGAATGTGGTACATACATCTACAACGAGAGCTATGGAACACAGAAGATGTGAGGCTAAATAATCTGAAAAAGTACATTTTACCTGCTACAGTCGTGTTTGAAGATCTCCGTTAGAAAGTCCTAATTTTATTCTAAATAATTTATTAAGACTTCTAATCTTTTTTGAAGCTTCATCACATGCATTACCGTGTTCTTGGACAGCATCTTGCCAATTACCTTTTCATTACTATCTTTGTATTCATTCTTTTCACTTCCCATAATTCTTGTCGTACATGTAGCGCACCTACGGAAGTTACATTTATATCACGGTGCTGGCGAACAACAGCAACGTATCAACGTAAGCGGTTTTTTGTTATTACGAACTGCTGTAATGAATTCACTGAACGCTTCCACCAAAATGTTGTTAACGTCTTCTACCAAAGGGCATATTGGTAAAGAATGCACTTTAACCATGTAAATCATTCTTCTGTATGTGACATCCGTATCCAAAAATTTTACAGTGATCATAAGTCTCATCATAACTAATATACAGTTCTTCATACCGCTGTTGGTCTTACCAATTTTCGGACGAATTGCTCTTAATGACATATTCAGATTAGTGTTTCACCATTGTGGAATAAGTACGTGAGTATGTAAGCTCAATAATCAAAATTTTGGTATGAGTTTCTTCGCTTAAAACAAACGCTACCACGAAGACACATCTGAATTTTTCTTGTCAAAATGTTTTCCTGTAGAATGCAAGAGAGCCACGTCTTTTCCACTTCCTCACTTCCATCTACTTCGGGACTGACCAGGAAGCGCATAGTTGCAAGCATTGCCAGACAGTTGTCCAGCAATGTTTCTGAACAAATGGATGGAATTAGTGAGGCTGGTAACGTTACTGCTCTTTATAAGTGGCATAGTGCATTTTTTAGTCCGTGTTAGTTAATCTTAACAACTGAGCTATTACTTTTTTTTATTTTTTCTACGTTTCATTCCGTGTTTAAAGGAGGAGCGAACTGGTAGTGGGGCAGAAGGAACCCCAAATGTGAATATTTGGGGCGGGATGTCTAGTTCGAGCACATGTCTTAGAAACAAAGGAAATCTCCCTAATACACAACCTGGGGATGATAACAATTTTGTATGCCATTCTGAAATATGCTTTCCACACAAAAAATATTATGCCTTGTGTAAGTGACTGTGCATTTTCTGAAGTGTGTACTAACTTCATTCAGTCAAACTTATGTTTAAAACTACCAAAAATTACTCATTATAATACGTGCAAATATAACTGATAACCAACACACGTCAAATACCCAAAAATCTGATATTCTTGTATCATCCAATTTTCTTCAATTGATACTTCCTTTGGGTGAATGATCAAAATATTAAGTAGGTTTATAGTTTTCAATAAGCTCCTGGACATGAACTTCAGAATCGGAAATTATTATCTCCATGTTATCAATAATGTAAAGGAATTTCATTTAGGTAATAATAGGTATCTACAAAAATTAAAGTAACATAAGTCTCGTTAACTGTTATGTTAATTACCGCTTTATGTTTAATAGCAAAGATCACAATTATTTCCAAACAGGAAAACCTGCCTAACAGCCATTATCCACAATTTTTTCATTTGTGTTTTTTTTACTGTTTAACGTCCATAGATTTGATGACAATTTTTTCTCTTCACAAACTAAGTTTGTATTCAGTTGATTTCCTTCTAAAAACATAACAACACTTGACGCCAAATGGTTATACAAAACACACCAAATCACACTCCCGATTCTTCACATATCTTCTTTTCAACTTCCACCAACAATTTCCCTTCGTCTCTCCTCTCGACGGCTCAATCACGTTGTTGGAATCTTGATAATAACAAGACAATCGTTTTATTTCGTCGTGTGGTGCAGCTCCCCAGCAACAAAAACACGAGGCATCCTCGCAACGCACGACTGTCCACCGTTTCAGCATTCTTACTGGAGTCTTTTCCTGATATGTGCCTCTTCTTTGGTTGATTGCTCATCAATATACTTACATTACAGAAACAAGTATAGGTGCATTAAAGTTGCAAATACTGTACGTTATAGTAACAACTGATTAGGTGATTCCCGATATATAGTCTTATCCGATTTCTAAAAACGCTTTAGGTGTAATTTGACTAACAAGGAGAGGTTCCCACTGGTGCGATC
Source organism: Schistocerca americana (assembly GCF_021461395.2). Taxonomy (NCBI): domain Eukaryota; kingdom Metazoa; phylum Arthropoda; class Insecta; order Orthoptera; family Acrididae; genus Schistocerca; species Schistocerca americana. The sequence goes on along the minus strand of NC_060120.1, from coordinate 971,480,131 downwards.
GAGTTGTTGAAACTGCCTATACGGTGATGATTATTAAGATCCCAGGTATCACAAACTGCAGCCATTCACCCTGGTGGGCCCTTTTTACGAGTGATTCACGATGAAAATGATCCGAATTTTGTGTGACACTGAATAAAATTAGATCATTGTGCATAAACGGGCTGCGTGGTGTAACAGATGACATAACAGTTTCACATGCAGGGGACTGTGGATTCGAATCGCTTCAGGGGTAGTAAGATTTTTAAAAAAATTTAATCTGTATCGAAATGACTTCGATGATTGTTTTTAATCAATTAATTTTTTTAAATGTAATTTTTTATTTCTGTTCATTTGTCACATGATTATAATCACCATGTGAAATTTATCATTTGTTTCATTTCTTCTTTATATAATTCCTTTACCAATCAGAATTTTTGTGGATATTAATTTAAATATATTTATCTATTATGATATTCAGTTATTTGAATATTCCAATCTATCTGTTTAAAAATAAAAGACGAAATAATCTATGTTTGTGCAAAGGTCTGAAAAATGTATTTTTCTTATCAGATGTGTAATTTTGTTTGCACAGTAATTGTCATGTAAATATTTAAAATATAACCTAAATATGTATTGCACTTGGGACAAAATAACAGATGAAAATTTAAATGAAAAACTGGTTTATAAGTAAAACTAAATTCAAGCAAAATGATAAATAGATTCAATGGATGCAAGTGTATGGACGAAAAAACTGGGTGATAAAACAAAATAAATTAAATCGAAACTAATATGTATATTAATTAAAAACACATAAAAAACGACTTCAAGTCGGGAAAGAAGGGTAGGAATAAAAATGAGAGCAAATGAAGAAGTTGATATTATTACTAAAATTTTGTGACAAAGGAATATAGTTTTAAAACTACATTTTATATTAATTAACTGAATAAAAATGATGGTCAGAGTCATTTCGATAATGATATAAAGACAAAAAAGGGTTAATGCACCTGATAAGATTCGAATCCAAAATCTCCTGTAGGTAATGCCGTTATCCTATCCATTTCGCCACTCGTTATACGATGCGACTTTTTTAAGAGTGTTGAGTATCATGCAAAATTCGGAATTTTTTTTCCACAGCTACTTGCAGACGAAGGCCCAAGAGGGTGAATGGTTGCAGTGTGTGATACTTGGCATCTTAGCACATATCACCGTATTGATAGTTTCGAAAAGACAATCGCACTGCTGGGGACCCCTTCTTGTAAGTGAGAGTAGCACCTTGCATCTCCAAGCGCCTTCCTCACTAGTGGCCTAGGTGCAGCGACCGCCGCCACAGCAAGCAGCCAGGGAACTCCGGAGCTGCGGTGGAACCGGTTGAGAGGGAAGACATTCCGCAACCCGACTCGTCCTCGTCTGATGGGCGCAACAGGTGTCTGCATGCAGCGGCCTCCAGCAGCAGGAGTTTCCCGGCAACCAGTCCGCCTGTGCCACGCGTTACGCTAGCAAGTGGCTGCGAGGCGCGCCCGGATTTCCCTCTGAAGACGTGTTCGCTCCAGCAGCACTTGTAGAGCGCCAGCCACTTGCACAGATTACCTGCCGTCTCTGATAAATACTCATAGAAGGTCACAGGACTTCCACCACAGAATATTCTGTAGTAGCAGATGGCCAAAAAATTTTGTCGTGACGTGTATACCTGAGTGCTTATCGATACTATATTCAATACGTGTCCGTAATATTATGAAATTATGGAAGACCACACAATACCTCGCGTTGCACAGTTACTTATTTTACGGAGTGTCTCAATACATAGAGGAATGGCTTTCACAATTACTTCTTCAGGGTTGTTCTTTTCGTCTGTAAATAACGCCAGAAGTTTACGCAGAATTCATCCTCTGTAGACATAAATGTCAGTGGGACAGTTACTATTCAGCAAAACGACGTCTATAACTCTTCTTTCAAGCTTAAAGTCGATCGTTTCGATGCATACAGGGTGTCTCAGGAGGAATGAATATTCGAAGCAAAAAGTCCAGTACACATGGGCACTAAAAGGCATAAGCTACGTTATGAGTTATGAGCACTGCTTCATATTCGAGGCTGTGAAACAAATCTCTTCTAGTACAAGGTCATTGTTTTCTATGTTTTGGGGGGGAAGTCGTGTGAACCAAAACAAGAGAAATTTGTCCGATAATCATGCGTACCGTAGGAGCTATGAGCATTTGTTCAGTAGAAGAGATGTGTTTCACAATAGTGAAGATGAACAAGTGCTCATGGCTCATAAGGCATGTACTTTAGAGCCCATGTTTACTAAACACCTTTCTCTTGTTATGATCCATACTTCCAACTGTCAAAATGTTCGGAGCAAAGACCCTGCAATAGAAATGATTTATTTCACCGCATCGAAGAGAAAGAAGTGCTCAAAGCTCGTAGGGTATAAATTTTAGAGCCGATGATTAATAGACGTTTTTGCTTCGAATAATCGTCCTTATCATATCCCTGAATAATGACGAGTCCCCCTGGAACACGCTGTGTGTATACATGTCTCTAAGACGCTATAAAAGTCAGACAAACAGCGACTTAGGTTGTAATCTTCGATTTGAATATTTTTCTGCGTAGACGGCACGTACTGACAGACCACTTCAGTTTATTCAGTCATAGCAGAAAATCGAATCCAACATATTACTTACTGCACAGAGTAATAAAGATACTGACAAAACAAATATTTTGAAAGCAGCACAGTAACAATAACGACCACAGTGAAGTCATTAGTGTAAGTATCGACAACAAAAAGATACAGATCCAGGGCTGTAAGTAGATGTCCCTAAAATGACACATACTAACACTACTCAATTTGCGGTATCACATAGCCCAAACCAAGCAACCAAATTCAGGCAAAAACAATTAAAAATGCTCAAAAGAGGAAACGCCGCTGGACCTGATGGGATACCAGTTCAATTTTACACAGAGTACGCGAAGGAACTTGCAGCGGTGTACCGTAGGTCTCTAGAAGAACGTAGCGTTCCAAATGATTGGAAAAGGGCACAGGTCATCCCCGTTTTCAAGAAGGGACGTCGAACAGATGTGCAGAACTATAGACCTATATCTCTAACGTCGATCAGTTGTCGAATTTTCTAACACGTATTATGTTCGAGTATAACAGACTACCCAAAATAGCATCCACTAAGAAATTAGAAGGAAAGAGAAGAAGAGGAAGACCTCGAATTAGGTGGATGGAGAATATCCGGGAAGATGCAGCTAGGATGGGCATCAACTCTGATTGGACAACAATTTCCCTGGATAGAAATAATTGGAAGAGGCTCGTAGAGCAGGTGTATGGTCGATAAGGCCTTAGCCACGTGTAAAGTAAAGTAAAGTAAATAATGACTTTTCTAGAGACTAGAAATCTACTCTGTAGGAATCAGCATGGGTTTCGAAAAAGACGATCGTGTGAAACCCAGCTCGCGCTAATCGTCCACGACACTCAGAGCGATTTAGACACGGGTTCCCAGGTAGATGCCGTGTTTCTTGACTTCCGCAAGGCGTTTAATACAGTTCCCCACAGTCGTTTAATGAACAAAGTAAGAGCATATAGATATAGACTATCATACCAATTGTGTGATTGGATTGAAGAGTTCCTAGACAACAGAACGCAGCATGTCATTCTCAATGGAGAGAAGTCTTCCGAAGTAAGAGTGATTTCAGGCGTGCCGCAGGGGAGTGTCGTAGGACCGTTGCTATTCACAATATATATAAATGACCTTGTGGATAACATCGGAAGTTCACTGAGGCTTTTGCGGATGATGGTGTAGGATATCGAGAGGTTGTAACAATGGAAAATTGTACTGAAATGCTGGAGGATCTGCAACGAATTGACGCATGGCGCAGGGAATGGCAATTGAATCTCATTGTAGGCAAGTGTAATGTGCTGCGAATACATTGAAAGAAAAATCCTTTGTCATTTAGCTACAATATAGCATGTCAGCAACTTGAAGGAGTTAATTCCATAAATTATCTGTGAGTAGCCATTAGGAGTGATTTAAAATGGAATGAATATATAAAAATTAATCGTCGGTAAAGCAGATGCCAGACTGAGATTCAGTGGAAGAATCCTAAGGAAATGCAATCCCAAAACAAAGGAAGTAGGTTACAGTACACTTGTTCGCCCACTGCTTGAATACTGCTCACCGGTGTGGGATCCGTACCAGATAGGGTTGATAGAAGAGATAGAGAAGATCCAAAAGGAGAGCAGCGCGCTTCGTTACAGGACCATTTAGTAATCGCGTAAGCGTTACGTAGATGATAAATAAACTCCAGTGGAAGACTCTGCAAGAGAGACGCTCAGTAAGTCGGTACGGGCTTTCGTTAAAGTTCAGAGAACATATCATCGAGGAGTCAAGCAGTATATTGCTCCCTCCTACGTATATCTTGCGAAGAGACTACGAGGATAAAATCAGAGAGACTAGAGCCCACACAGAAGCATACCGACAATCTTTCTTTCCACGAACAATACGAGACTGGAAAGAAGGGAGAACCGACAGAGGTACTCAAAGTACCCTCCGGCACACACCGTCAGTTGGCTTGCGGAGTACGGATGTAGATGTTGACTATCTAATGCTCATACTTACGTGCACCGACGGGACTGTGATATGGAAACACATCAAAACACTCCGTTCACTGAAAATGAATACAACGAACAGTTCATATACACAACCGAACTACTTTCTGTTTATCCAATGATCAGCGAGATCTCAAACTTTATGCGTCTCCAAATGCACGTTATTGGACTAATTTATCTTGTTTTCATCGGCACCACCAACAATAAAAATATTCTATTTCTTGAAATTATGTGTACAAACTTAACTAATTATCATTCGGCCATCAGAATGCTTATTAGGGCATCATGTAAATGTCTGAAAACGCGTCGTCCAGTTCATCGAAGGCCAACGTATCATTGAGGAAGGGAGACTATTTTCTAGGAACTTCTATTTGTGAAAGAAACGAAATCAACGCGTAATGCGTTGGAGTCAAAATCAGAAAGCGAATTTAATAAGCTCAATTTTCCTACCAAAGAATGTAAATTAAAATTATCTAAAGAAGCAGACCGATGTCATTAAGTTTTAATAAGAAAGTGAAATAAGTAAATACGTGTATCCTACCATTGAAATTCATTACACTTTGCTGATTAAACTTCTGAACTACTAAGATCACCAGACGATTTTAGATAAAAATTTGAATTTCGGTAATCTTTCTATGTTCCTATTTTAATGAATAGAGCCTGGTTGTTGTCCCAAGCTACGCTGAAGGTATCTTTGAAAACCACATGAAAATTCGTCTGGTAGTTTAGGAGATTAGCGTGTTCAAACAGATAAACATACAGACACAGCGGTTTTTTGTTAAATTTTAGATTACGTTACCTTTTTATTCCGTGATCGAATTTTGATGAAATAAAGCCTCTATGTCGCCCTAAGCTACTCTGAAGTCACACGAGATAATCCAATAAAAATTCATCTTGTAGATGTGCAGATTATTGTGTTCAAACAAACAAACATACAGACACAGCATTTCTGCGCTTTTGTTATTAGCCTATAGACTAAATGGAAGCCACTTAAATAAAAAGAATCGGAACGGTGGAGATTAAATCGAAACATATTGGCATCTACATTTATATTCCACAAGGCACTTTGTGTAGTGTGTCCAAGGTTACGTCTCTGTCTTTCTTGGACCTGTCTCGAATGGTGTATCGGAAGAGCAGTTGTTGATAAGCCTCTGTGTGATGTCGAATCTCTCCAATTTTGCCTTGATGGCTACTTCGCGAGATATATAAAACATAAAACAGTATGTTAGTTGCTTCATGTAGGACTTTACGCTCTCGAAATTTTAACAGCACACCAGTCAACGGCTCTCTTGAGGCGTCTGGCTCCAGAGCTTGACGAAATTTCCCAGACGTTTTCGGGCTCGTTAAATGAATATGCGAAGAGCCAAAATGTTCTTATTTGGGTCATGTATATATCGTCTACCAGGCATATATGAGAAGGATCCTAGACTGGTTAGTTATACTCAAGTACCAATCAAACGAGAGTCTTGTAAGAAAAGTTGTTCGCGGCTTTACTACAGTGGCTGAGTATTCTTCCAACGAATCTGACGCCGAAAGAAGCCTTTTCTATGATAAGTTCTAAGAGGCCGTTCCACCTTAAACCGCTCGGTGTGCCTACTTCCTGAAGTTTAATGGAGTGGCAGGTTTCAGTGGTTTGCTGTTATCAAAGCAATGCCCATTTTTGTACAGCACACCATTTGGCTCCACCTGAAGCTACGCTAAGTATTGTGGTTTCTTTCCTTTCAGAATGAGAAGCTGTGTTTTGTCTTGTAAGACATGTGATTGATATTTATGACATCCGTTTCTCCTGTCGAGGTATTCGCGACCGGAAAAGTTTGGTAGTTTTATGTCTGTGCTGTATCGACGTCAGATTGCAGACTGCGTTAATGGCTGAGGCGACTGTTGGAAGTCTAAATCCCTGTGTGACACGATGTTCTCTACATGTCCATCTTTTCAGAGATGGCTGCAGGACTTAGATTCTTCAGTAAAGAATGTCAAATCATACACCTTTCAGCCGTCCAAATTTTCAAACTCTTATTTTATTGGGCAAACAGTTTAGGTGATATATTATGCCATCTTCAGGCCCTTAACCGAAGTGTAGGAAGATTCCAACCTCGGTTGCGGTCAAAACAGGGGGCAGCATCCAAAAACTGAACGTACTGACAGTTTTCTCTTTACTTATTCTGATCATTTCTAAACTGAGACACAATATTTTAGGGCAACGCAATCTGACTTTTAATAATCCGTACAAAAGAATAGCCCTCACTAACAATAACCTATACCCTTCATGAATCACTTGCCTCACAAAATCTTCGTTACTCGAACTAGTGCAATACAGCGAGCGTCAATACTGCCAGCTAAATAAAACATTCTAACTACTGAAGTCACTAACTACTGATAGGCATATAGTTAGCAATTGAAAGATTTTGATAAAGAACAAGCAATGTATTTACCTTAATAGTGTTCAGAAGTCAATATATATATTCTTTATATCTATTTTGACAAATTTCGTTTTTCTGACTGACACGCATCCAGATCGTACGCTCATAATAACATCTCAAAACTCTGGCATCTCTCGCCCCACATCCACCACAGCTAGCGTCTCACCTCCACCTAGCCCGCATCTCGTGGTCGTGCGGTAGCGTTCTCGCTTCCCACGCCCGGGTTCCCGGGTTCGATTCCCGGCGGGGTCAGGGATTTTCCCTGCCTCGTGATGGCTGGGTGTTGTGTGATGTCCTTAGGTTAGTTAGGTTTAAGTAGTTCTAAGTTCTAGGGGACTGATGACCATAGATGTTAAGTCCCATAGTGCTCAGAGCCATTTGAACCATTTGAACCTCCAACTGCCCAACGCTACGCGCTGTTCATATCCATCTGCACAACACTACACTAAACGAGTAATCCAACAATGAGTCCAACCAACCACAGGCTGCAAACAGCGCAGTCAGCTACTTTAATACTGAGCGCTACATGGCGTCGCTAACATAAAAACCTAACCAGCCTACTTACAACCTTTGGATGCTGGTCCATATTTTGGCCGGACCGAGGTTGGAATCTTCCTACATGTTGGTCAGGGGGCCTGAAGACGTCATAATATATCGCCGAAGATGGTGGCCCAATAAAATAACAGTTTGAAAATTTAGACGGCTGAAAGGAGTTTGATTTGTCATTCTGCAATGTTCAGTTTGTCACAAGATATTGCCCTGTTCTCTACTTAGAGCTACACAACTTCTCATTTATTCGTATCTCTTGTTATATGATTTAAGTACCTAAGCATGGCTGTTCTGTAAATCTGTACGTTAAAGATTACTCCAAATACAATTAACCGGCTTACTACTTGAAGATGGATACATTTTATTTCTTTGCGCTACTCTAGTCACTTAAGATTTAGCTGATGAACCCGTGAAATAAAATAAAACCATTGCAGAGCTGAAGAGGTAACGTCAAATCCGAAAATAGATGCTACCTCCCCAGTGGCCTTCGGCTCTACCGCTCGTTAATAGCCCCTAATGAAGTCGTAACATGGGTGGAGAGACAGGCGCATGCCCGGTGACCGCTTGCCGGTCGTCGCCGCGTTATTTCCAAGTTTAGGCGGGCACCAGCGCGAGGTCACGGCGTCGTCGCGGGTCCTAAATGGCAACGGTCCGTTGTTTGTCGGCCGACCGCAAGCCACAAAATACTGCCACGCGCGATCACGCGGCCTTCGTGTGACGCTGTGGCGCCGACAGAAACCTGACTAGTGCATTCCAGTCCTTACAAGACAGATGTGAGTGGCGGTCAGCTTCCCTGTTTATCTATTAAAGTGTTCGATTCCATACCGTATTTTGCAACCACAGCGTGCGTAAAATATACAATGAAAAAGTGTAGTGCTGTTCTCTGGCACGACGGTTAACAGCCAAAATGCGGAAGCACACGACTATGATGCCTGGTCAGTCCTAGGATTTCCATCAGTCACTTATCACTTCATTAAATTATCTTTTCCTCTGCCTCTGCAATGTTTGTTAAAGTAAAGAATACAGATTTGCATCACGCTTCGGATTCCACATTAAAATGTAATATTTTCGCAGTGTGATCCCCCACAGCAGTAATACACTAAAGTATCGCGACACCTCTGTGTAATGCGGAATTGACCAGTAGGCATCACGAAAGGTGGACCCACTCGTATAAAAGGAGGCGAGGAGTATTGTGTTCTCAGGAGAGGGGCAATAACGACAGAATAATTCTGTCAGCAGGCCACAGTGACTTCAAACGTGGATCAGTGACTGGATATTAACTCAATAACTAATGCATCAGGGACATTTCAACATTTCTAAAGATATCCATGTTGACAGTTTTCTGTGTGATTCTGAAGTGGGAACGTGAAGAAACAATCGCAGGTGACAAAGAACAGGTATTTCTATGGATATGGTGTCTATTCTTTCGCACATATCCGAAAGAACAGACACCATTGATGACCTGCAGCCGTCTAGAACGAAATTAGAATGACATATTAATACCTTCAGCTGTTGACGGGCGTTGATATATATCAACGGGGACAGGTGAAAATGTGTTCCCCTACTGGGGCTCGAAACCGGGATCTCCTGCTTACATGACAGACGCTCTATCCAGCTGAGCCACCGAGGGCACAGAGGAAAGTGCTACTACAGGGTATATCTCGCGTACGCCTCCCGCGAGACCCCCATTCTCACCTTATACGTCCACACACTACACACGTAGAGTCCCTACCCAACACACACATTACTCGTGGAAGACATTCTTACCAAGTCCCGTAAGAGTTCGGGTAATATGTCAGCAGCTGAAAGTATTAATATATAGTTCGAATTTCGTTCTAGACGGCTGCAGATTATCATTGGTGTCTGTTCTTTAGGACACGTCCAAAAGAACAGATTCCATATCCATATAAGTATATGGCCATGACCTACTTCTTCTGTGCAGATCCACACATATTATCTGAACTCTTACGGGACTTGGTAAGAATGTCTACCACGAGTAATGAGTGTGTTGGGTAGGGACACTACGTATGTAGTGTGTGGACATATAAGGTGAGAATGTGGGTCTCGCGGGAGGCGTGCGCGAGACATACCATGTAGTAGCACTTTCTTCTGTGCACTGGGTGGCTCAGCTGGATAGAGCGTCTGACATGTAAGCAGGATATCCCGGGTTCGAGTCCCGGTAGGGGACACATTTTCACCTGTCCCCGTTTATAAATATCAACGGCCATCAGCAGCTGAAGGTATTATTATGTAATTCTAATTAAGAACAGGCAGATCTCGTATACTGACGGGCATAAGAACTACCAGCAGTTCAGATAGCACAACGATTGTGCGCAGGGCGTCAAAAAGATTAGCGTACAATCCTTGAGCAGCTCCTCATGACTCACTCATTTCTGTACTCAATGCTAGGCGATACTTAAGGAGGTGTAAAGAGCGACGCCTGTGGCCTGTGGATGATTGGGAGCGATGAATCACACCATACCATGTCGCAATCTGATCGAAGGGTTTGGGTTGGGAGAATGCCAACAGTGAAGTGCAATGGAGGTGATTTTACGGTACGGTTTTTCTTCTTGGTTAGTGTGTCCACTTAAGAAAAACCTGAATTCGGAAAGTTATGAACACATTTTACAGCCTCGTGTACTAGTTACAGTAGAGTAACAGTTCAAGGGCAATGATTTTTCGTATCTCCATGACAATGCCCCTTGTTACAAAAGGTTATCTATGAGAAAATGGATTGTCGGCAATAACGTGCCTGGCATGTGCTGACTTGCCCACAGCACCGACCTATAGCTGATGGAACACCTTTGGGATGAATTAGAATGTCTTCTTCTCTCCACACCGCAGCGTTGGAAATCACTACCTTCTCTAGTTCCATCTCTTGATGAAGAATGGACTGACTTGCCTCCACAGACAATGAGACACCTCACTGAAAGTGTGTTCAGCAGAGTTCAGACCATTATAAAGGCGGAGGGTAGACACACCTCTTCTTAATACCCAGTAACAGGTCTCTGTATGGTACGTTTAACGTATAAGTCATATTTATGTAACTACGCCATCGGCTTCTGTATACACTTTCTTAAGATGTGTTTGTAGTTTGTGTCTATATCTACAGTTTCCTGACATTGCTCAAAAATTGGTTGCAGCGTTTTACTTTCTAATTTGTTAAACGTAGTTGCCTTAATATTGACTTAAATAGTCACTTACTTTAGTTCACTTTTAATCAACATTTTTAACAGATACTACATTCCGCTCAACAGGTTCTGTAATCATTCCTCACTTTTATTTACGAGACCAAAGTCATCATCGGACCTAATCATTATCTTTATTACTGAATTTCAATCCCAGTCGTGAACCATTCCTATATTTTGATGTGCAGTTGTATGGCAAGGAAGAAAGCATATGTCCCTGACTTACACCGTTTTTAATCTATAGCTTATAGTTATTTTGCTTATAGTTATTTTTCTAGGCGTTTGAAACACCTTAGACGATTTAACATCCTCGAATGTATTTCTAGGTCGACATATCATTTGAGAGCCTTGATTTTTCTAAAGTCTTGTCCCTATCATCAAGTGCAATGGCAGAACTGTCTCTCTGATCTTCCCTCAAGCCGAGGTGTTCGTCAACTAACAAATCCTAAATCGAATTTCCTATTAGTTTGTATAGTACTGCTGGCAGCAACTTGGGTGAATGAGCTGTTAAGCTGATTGTTCAGTAGTTCTTGGAGTCACCTGCCATTGCTACATTATCAAGCCGCTAAACATCATCTGCGAAAAAATAGTCGAAGCATCGGAACATTTTCTATATGTTATAATGAAGCGACAGGTCTACTTATTATAGTTTAATAGAGTGAACAGCTGAATAAGAAAATTTGTGCGCATTAGTGACCCTGTATTCAGGCATGGAAGCTAGTAAAACGCAATTAAAAAAGTTTTTCCGGCCAAATACTCGTAGCATATAGAGGCTGTAGCAAAAAAGAAAAGAAAATTAATCACAAATAACTTGCTTGAGGCGTCATTACATAGCTGCTTTGCAGGTTGTAATTTGCAGTTACTCTGAATAACCGTTAAATTACCTTTCATATTAAATTATACAACCCTTGCACAGAGAGAAGAATTACATGACATCATGAGGCGCTCATAACTACTTTATATAATCCGTTCGAGGAACTGCATTTCTTCCGTACGGAAGCTTATGCAGTTGAATCTAGAAGCTGGTGCCAGTTCACTGGAATTTCATGCCAGCCACCATGTAAGACACACAGTCTCAGTTACGAGTGGTTCTTTGCCTCTGCTGCTAGTCTTGTCCGTACTACGTTGACACGTAATTTTGTAATTATGGCATTCCAGACCGATTTTTCGGAGCGATTCATTGTAGCACGAGATACATTGTTGTCGATGTTGCGTTTATGGGCCAATAATACCATCTACCATGGAAAAAAGAGGTGAAACAGCAGAGACAGAAGTGGGCTAATGGATTCTTTAGGGATGTAATTTATAGCTGTGGACTTTTTTCATGTATCTTTCCTTTTTGGCAGTTACCAAGAATGTCATCAGTTGTTATCTAATACATCGTTACAATGACGGATTGTGTTGGTATGCAGTAATCTTCAGACGTACAAATAACTAACAAGAATATCTGCTGAGAAATGCTACGACGCTAACTTTTCAATTATACAGTACCTTTCTACTGGTGCTTTAGTTGTGTCTTTGGACACTTCTGCCCAATATCTCTGCTTACCTTTGCTTACAAGCTCTTGTAAAAAATTATCTTAAACTCAATAAGCCGTCCATTGTGGCCGGGTGGTTATAGGCGCTTCAGTCTGGAACCGCGCGACCGCTACAGTCGCAGGTTCGAATCCTGCCTCAGGCATGGATGTGTGTGATGTCCTTAGGTTAGTTAGGTTTAAGTAGTTCTAAGTTCTAGGGGACTGATGACATGGGCAGTTAAGTCCCATAGTGCTCAGAGCCATTTGAACCATTTGAAACCCAATAAAAGACCAAATTAATTCTGTGGTACCATCCGAAATGTGTGTAAAATCTTATGGGACTTAACTGCTAAGGTCATCAGTCCCTAAGCTTACACACTAATTAACCTAAATTATCCTAAGGACGAACACACTCACCCATGCCCGAGGCAGGACTCGAACCGCCGCCGGCACCAGCCGCACAGTCCATGACTGCAGCGCCTTTAACCGCTCGGCTAATCCCGTACGGCAGGTACCATCCGAACAAGCTTGACTTCGACCTCATAAAAGCTACCGTGAGTAAGTGTTCTCGTTGACTACTCATCCCGAAATTGGCCTCTGGAAGAAACTCAATACTGGGTTAGTTTTCGTTGACCTAGGGGCAGCGTATGTCACGGTGTGGCGCGAAGGTCTAATACTTTGATCTATGTAAACAGGACTTTATAAAACCTTTGAAAGCTCTTAACAACTTGTAGAGCAATCGGCGGTTTAAAGTTCATCATGGTGTAAACAAGAGCAGATAGCATGTCCTTAACAATAGCTTACCTCAACGTTCTGTTCATGCTCCAATGTTACTCAGTCTCTACGAAGCAGAGTAATTGAACTTGATCTTACAATTTCGTATCAGAATGAAGAAATTTTTGAATATAAAGAACAACTAACAAACAGCCTCACTAAACTCTTTGCACATTTTGAAGACCACGCGGCTTATATCTGATGCTTCTAAAACGGAAGTACGTCATTTCAATCTCTCTAACTGTCTAGCATCAGCAACGATGAGTCCACTGTTTTGCCCTCTTGGCAGTGCCAACTACGATAAGCCAAATTACCATTTAGGATTCGCAGGTCTAATGGGAAGAAAGTTGACGTTCATTTGAATGCAGTTGTTAGAATCATTAGTGGTACGGTCAAGTCGATAGCTGTTGTCAATACTATCGAACCCGTGTCCAGCTCACTTTCATCGAAAGACAATTTTCTACAACCCACGCCTGCAAGTTTCTAGAACGGAATCAATTCCTCCTCATGAAGGTCTACTCCTGCTGTCTAGCAAACGTCTCAAATGTAGAATTTCAGTATAAGAAAGACAAAAGCTCCCCACTGGGTTCAACCAAGACGCTAAATTGAAATATGAACGGCAAGCCACGAAGGACAGGAACCACTTACTTATTAACGACCTATCTGTTAAGTTCCAGACATTCATCATACTATAAAGGTGTCGTACTCATTAGACGTCGTGAGAGAGCAGAATGGGGCGCTCCGCGGAAATCACGGACTTCGAACGTGGTCAGGTGATTGGGTGTCACTTGTGTCATATATCTGTACGCGAAATCTCCACACTTCTAAACATCCCTAGGTCATCTGTTTCCACTGTAATAGAGAAGTGGAAACGTGAAGGGACACGTGCAACACAAAATCGTAGAGGCCAGCCTCGTCTGTTGACTGACAGAGAGCGTCGACAGTTGAAGAGGGTCGTACATCTACATCTACATCTACATTTATACTCCGCAAGCCACCCAACGGTGTTTGGCGGAGGGCACTTTACGTGCCATGTCATTACCTCCCTTTCCTGTTTCAGTCGCGTATGGTTCGCGGGAAGAACGACTGTCTGAAAGCCTCCGTGCGCGCTCGAATCTCTCTAATTTTACATTCGTGATCTCCTCGGGAGGTATAAGTAGGGGGAAGCAATATATTCGATACCTCATCCAGAAACGCACCCTCTCGAAACCTGGCGAGCAAGCTACAGCGCGATGCAGAGCGCCTCTCTTGCAGATTCTGCCACTTGAGTTTATTAAACATCTCCGTAACGCTATCACGGTTACCAAATAACCCTGTGACGAAACGCGCCGCTCTTCTTTGGATCTTCTCTATCTCCTCGTTCAACTCGATCTGGTACGGATCCCACACTGATGAGCAATACTCAAGTATTGGTCGAACGAGTGTTTTGTAAGCCACCTCCTTTGTTGATGGACTACATTTTCTAAACACTCTCCCATGGAATCTCAACCTGGTACCCGCCTTACCAACAATTAATTTTATATGATCATTCCACTTCAAATCGTTCCGCACGCATACTCCCAGATATTTTACAGAAGTAACTGCTACCAGTGTTTGTTCCGCTATCATATAATCATACAATAAAGGATCCTTCTTTCTATATATTCGCAATACATTACATTTGTCTATGTTAAGGGACAGTTGCAACTACCTGCACCAAGTGCCTATCCGCTGCAGATCTTCCTGCATTTCGCTACAATTTTCTAATGCTGCAACTTCTCTGTATATTACAGCATCATCCGCGAAAAGCCGCATGGAACTTCCGACACTATCTACTAGGTCATTAATATATATTGTGAAAAGCAATGGTCCCATAACACTCCCCTGTGGCACGCCAGAAGTTACCTTAACGTCTGTAGACGTCTCTCCATTGATAACAATATGCTGTGTTCTGTTTGCTAAAAACTCTTCAATCCGGCAACACAGCTGGTCTGATATTCCGTAGGCTCTTACTTTGTGTATCAGGCGACAGTGCGGAACTGTATCGAACGCCTTCCGGAAGTCAAGAAAAATAGCATCTACCTGGGAGCCTGTTTCTAATATTTTCTGGGTCTCATGAACAAATAAAGCGAGTTGAGTCTCACACGATCGCTGTTTCCGGAATCCATGTTGATTCCTACATAGTAGATTCTGGTTTTCCAAAAAAGAACATGATACTCGAGCAAAAAACATGTTCTAAAATTCTACAACAGATCGACGTCAGGGATATAGGTCTATAGTTTTGCACATCTGCTCGACGATCCTTCTTGAAGACTGGGACTACCTGTGCTCTTTTCCAATCATTTGGAACCTTCCGTTCCTCTAGAGACTTGCGATACACGGCTGTTAGAAGGGGGGCAAGTTCTTTCGCGTACTCTGTGTAGAATCGAATTGGTACCCCATCAGGTCCAGTGGACTTTCCTCTGTTGAGTGATTCCAGTTGCTTTTCTATTCCTTGGACACTTATTTCGATGTCAGCCATTTTTTCGTTTGTGCGAGGATTTAGAGAAGGAACTGCAGTGCGGTCTTCCTCTGTGAAACAGCTTTGGAAAAAGGTGTTTAGTATTTCAGTTTTACGCGTGTAATCCTCTGTTTCAATGCCATCATCATCCCGGAGTGTCTGGATATGCTGTTTCGAGCCACTTACTGATTTAACGTAAGACCAGAACTTCCTAGGACTTTCTGTTAAGTCGGTACATAGAATTTTACTTTTGAATTCACTGAACGCTTCACGCATAGCCCTCCTTACGCTAACTTTGACATCGTTTAGCTTCTGTTTGTCTGCGAGGTTTTGGCTGCGTTTAAACTTGGAGTGAAGCTCTCTTTGCAGTAGTTTTCTAACTTTGTTGTTGAACCACGGTAGGTTTTTCCCGTCCCTCACAGTTTTACTCGGCACGTACCTGTCTAAAACGCATTTTACGATTGCCATGAACTTTTTCCATAAACACTCAACATTGTCAGTGTCGGAACAGAAATTTTCGTTTTGATCTGCTAGGTAGTCTGAAATCTGCCTTCTATTACTCTTGCTAAACAGATAAACCTTCCTCCCTTTTTTTATATTCCTATTAACTTCCATATTCAGGGATGCTGCAACGGCCTTGTGATCACTGATTCCCTGTTCTGCACATACAGAGTCGAAAAGTTCGGGTCTGTTATCAGTAGGTCCAAGATGTTATCTCCACGAGTCGGTTCTCTGTTTAATTGCTCAGGGTAATTTTCGGATAGTGCACTCAATATAATGTCACTCGATGCTCTGTCCCTACCAACCGTCCTAAACATATGAGTGTCCCAGTCTATATCTGGTAAATTGAAATCTCCACCTAAGACTGTAACATGCTGAGAAAATTTATGTGAAATGTATTCCAAATTTTCTCTCAGTTGTTCTGCCACTAATGCTGCTGAGTCGGGAGGTCGGTAAAAGGAGCCAATTATTAACCTAGCTCGGTTGTTGAGTGTAACCTCCACCCATAATAATTCACAGGAACTATCCACTTCTACCTCACTACAGGATAAACTACTACTAACAGCGACGAACACTCCACCACCGGTTGCATGCAATCTATCCTTTCTAAATACCGTCTGTACCTTTGTAAAAATTTCGGCAGAATTTATCTCTGGCTTCAGCCAGCTTTCTGTACCTATAACGATTTCAGCTTCGGTGCTTTCTATCAGCGCTTGAAGTTTCGGTACTTTACCAACGCAGCTTCGACAGTTGACAATTACAATACCGATTGCTGCTTGGTCCCCGCATGTCCTGACTTTGCCCCGCACCCGTTGTGGCTGTTGCCCTTTCTGTACTTGCCCAAGGCCATCTAACCTAAAAAACCGCCCAGCCCACGCCACACAATCCCTGCTACCCGTGTAGCCGCTTGTTGCGTGTAGTGGGCTCCTGACCTATCCAGCGAAACCCGAAACCCCACCACCCTATGGCGCAAGTCGAGGAATCTGCAGCCCACACGGTCGCAGAACCGTCTCAGCCTCTGATTCAGACCCTCCACTCGGCTCTGTACCAAAGGTCCGCACTCAGTCCTGTCGACGATGCTGCAGATGGTGAGCTCTGCTTTTATCCCGCTAGCGAGACTGGCAGTCTTCACCAAATCAGATAGCCGCCGGAAGCCAGAGAGGATTTCCTCCGATCCATAGTGACACACATCATTGGTGCCGACATGAGCGACCACCTGCAGATGGGTACAGCCTGTACCCTTCATGGCATCCGGAAGGACCCTTTCAACATCTGGAATGACTCCCCCCGGTATGCACACGGAGTGCACATTGGTTTTCCTCCCCTCTCTTGCTGCCATTTCCCTAAGAGGCCCCATTGCGCGCCTGACGTTGGAGCTCCCAACTACCAGTAAGCCCACCCTCTGCAACTGCCCGGATCTTGCAGACTGAGGGCCAACCTCTAGAACAGGAAAAGCAGCCATGTCAGGCCGAAGATCAGTATCAGCCTAAGACAGAGCCTGAAACCGGTTCGTAAGACAAACTGGAGAGGCCTTCCGTTCAGCCCTC
Source organism: Schistocerca americana (assembly GCF_021461395.2). Taxonomy (NCBI): domain Eukaryota; kingdom Metazoa; phylum Arthropoda; class Insecta; order Orthoptera; family Acrididae; genus Schistocerca; species Schistocerca americana. The sequence goes on along the minus strand of NC_060120.1, from coordinate 971,462,571 downwards.
CGGAACGTCTTTCGCCCCCTGCCACACCTTGAGACGACCTCCCACTCTACCACAGGTGAGGGATCAGCCTCAATGCGGGCAGTATCCCGGGCAACCACAGTCGTAGTCCGATCGGGGGATGCGGTGGACGAGCTGGCCGTCCCCGACAAACCCCCATCTGGACCCCCACAGTGATGCCCATTGGCAACAGCCTCAAGCTGTGTCACCAAAGCCAACACTGCCTGAAGCTGGAGCGAAGGGATGCCAACTCAGCCTGCATCCGTACACAGCAGTTGCAGTCCCTATCCATGCTAAAATCTGTTGTGCAAAGAACGTCTTAACTAATCAACAGAGAGCGCAAACAAATCGACACAAAATTTAAACGGTTATTAAAATACAAGGTTGCCTAGTAAATGCAGTAATGCTGCTACTTGCGCACTGCTGACACACTGCTCGGCGGCGGAAGGAGACTACGCGATTTTACACTATTCAGGTACTAAAACGAGATGCTACAACTCTCAAATACTATAATACGACCGAAATTTACGAATTAAACAATGCAAGTACCAAAAACACGCAAAGAAATTAAGAATTAAACTATGTAACAAATGAGTGAGCTAGGAATATACGACATGCTGCTGCTGCTTATCCAACGGCGGCAGACGACTATACAGACCATTACACAGGAATTCCAAACTGCATCAGGATCCACTGCAATTACTATGACAATTAGGCGGGAGGTGAGAAAACTTGGATCTCTTGGTCGAGTAGCTGCACAGAAGCCACGCATCATGCCGGTAAATGCCAAACGACGCCTCACTTGGTGCAAGGAACGTAAACATTGGACGATTGAAGAGTGGGAAAACGATGTGTGGAGTGACGAATCACGGAACATAATGTGGTGATCCGATGGCAGGGTGTGGGTGTGACGGATGTCCGGTGAACGTCAGCTGCCAGCGTGTGTAGTGCCAACCGTAAAATTCGGAGGTGGTGGTGTCACGTTGTGGCCTTTTTCCTCATGGAGGGGGCTTGCACCCCTTGTTTTGCGTGGCACTATCACAGCGCAGGGCTACATTGATGTTTTAAGCACCTTATTGCTTCCCATTATTGAAGAGCAATTCGGGGATGGCGACTGCATTTCTCGACACGATCGAACACCTGTTCATAATGCATGGCCTTTGGCGCAGTGGTTACCCGACAAAAACATCCCTGTAATGGACTGGCGTGCACAGAGTTCTGATCTGAATCCTACAGAACACCTTTGGGATGTTTTGGAACGTCGACTTCGTGCCAGGCCTCACCGCCCAACATCTATACCTCTCTTCAATGCAGCACTCCGTTAAGAATGGGCTGCCATTCCCCAAAACCTTCCAGCACCTGACTGCGAGAGTGGAAGATGTCATCAACGCTAAGGGTGGGCCAACATCATACTGAATTCCAGAATTACCGACGTAGGGCGCCACGAAGTTACAAGTCATTTTCAGCCAGGTGTCCTGATACTTTTGACCGCATATTGTATGAATACTGCAAGGCTTTCAAACGTAATGGTGATTATTGTACTCATTATTAAAACACGTCGGAGGACTTACAGCAGCAGTGTACATCCTAATCATGGCCTACGCACATTATATGCTAGATCAAATACTTGTGCCTCTAATTGTTGTGAGCATTGTGGTTGCACATGTCTCTTTAGATTCGTTTAAAGGTGTATTGAATTTGTTGTTATAATTGATGTATACGATTATAATAGCAATAATAATAATAATAATAACTGTCTACGTTCTTTGTGTGGTTTCTATCCTAAAGTAATGTACAACTTCATTTTCCAAGATGTAGTAAGATGCTTCAAAAGAACAGAAAGATTGTCACATTAATATTAAAATAAAATAAAATAAAAACCATATAGAAGTGCGCTTATGAGCGTGAATTAATAGACGACCCAGAAATTACACTCAAAATTCGAGGTTTTCCGCTTTTGCAAAATTACTGTGATATATGTGGTTCACTGTGATATCATACATTCTGCAAGTAATGGAGGTAACATGGTCGCAGACTCATTTTTTCCTCCATTTGATAACAATTTAGCATGGAATGAATGCTCATCTTCAGCGACAATATCACCGAACTTTGATCATTCCGAAATGGATTAGCGATTCATTCCACGTAGATGAGACATCAGAGTAAACGCAGGTTAGTGGATTATTACAGAGCTGAGCTATGAATACAGGGATCCAGTATTTGTAGCTGAATGAAAATTTCTATTTAATTCCGTGAAGAACAATAAATTGTCGTCGTGTATATATTGATGGAAGATTAAAGTATGCACTTAAGTGAACAGATGGCATGCATTAATGCTGAAATTAAAATAGCGGCCGAATGAAGATACAGGTTCTTCCGATATCTGCAAATGGTCAATAACTAGTTATTTATTCCGGTTAAGCTAGTTTTTGTCCACTATACACTGAAGAGTTGAGTGTTCAAATGGTTCAAATGGCTCTGAGCACTATGGGACTCAACTGCTGAGGTCATTAGTCCCCCAGAACTTAGAACTACTTAAACCTAACTAACCTAAGGACATCACAAACATCCATGCCCGAGGCAGGATTCGAACCTGCGACCGTAGCGGTCTTGCGGTTCCAGACTGCAGCGACTTTAACCGCACGGCCACTTCGGCCGGCTAGTTGAGTGTTCAACGAAGCGTAGTAGCATTCAGTACGTCTCCATACGGAGTGTAAAAAGACTACGCACACAAAATTTTGACTCTTTAGAGGAAATAAAAATAAACCCTTTTTATGAGACGAAAATATCACACGTGCGCTTTTCCCCGACTGGGGCTCCATGAAGTATTTGACTCTAGTCTTGTTTTGTAGGAGGGGAACGGAGATGACGCGTTTGGCCTACCATACACCGATAATTACTCCAGAATAACTGGTTGGCCGTATGGATGAAGCTGCAGCCGTTGTTTGTGGAATACCTACCTCGTAGTTTTAAACATGTTACACAATCATTAACACACAAAGATGATGCCAGGTTACGTTAATGTAAAGAGACAAAGTTTTCAGCAATACCTGTAAAACAATATTCATCATGCGGCAGTTTGTACGTCTCTGAACTTCACTAGAATTAAAATCTCCATGGGCCTCCAGCAGGTACACGGTGCACCTGTGACATTTTTATTACATAGACAAGAGTTCCTATCACCTCTAAATACTAAAAGATGGTGTAGACTATAGACTTTTGTACAGCCTATACATATAACCGATAAACACCGACAGTTTCTGTATTAGGAAATTACCATGTTCGCCATAACTGTCACGATTATATGAAATATGGAGTGTAAATTACTACCAACGGTAATAACGCTGCTTTGTCATAGCTGTGATCGTCTCTTATACTAGCTGCTGCTGCCAGAGTCTCCTTTCGTTGTTAAAACTATTGCACACGAAAATGTTGAGCGATTTTTGGTAAAAGACAGTGAAGGAGTGGGGATAGGAGCGCAAGTTCTTAGCCCACTTGCACGATGGCCTCAAAGATGAGGACCAGTGTAGCTCTATTCCCAGATCGTGTTGCACGAATCCAATTGTCTCTATCCGTATTTGAATTCCAGCTTGTTTTGACAAAGGTCTTCTTTATGTTTTGTGTACCTGATTTTTGCATTGTTCCATGTGACTATTTAACTGTTTTCTTTCCGTTTTTCTTTCGGTGATGTCAGTCTATGTGTTATCGTTCATCCTGTGAATATGACTGAAAAATTTTACGCTTATTTATGTAATTGTGTCTGTATTTTTCTGTTACTTCTCTGCCTAAATCTTCGTTCTTCCCCTTCATCCTGCTGCTTTTTGTTCTTGGTCCCAAAATTTATTGAATATTTTCTTCCCTTTTTTTATCCAGTTCTTCCGGTATCTTTATTTATCCGGTTCCATAGAGAGCCACTGATTTAATTACTACACTGGTGTGCAAAGCATATGGACGAAACTAGCTTCCCCATGATGTGTCAGTGCCAAGTAACATCACTGGAAAAATCATGGACCATACACAGGAAGAACTGCTACAGTATAGTACAGAAGGTAATACGCAAAGAAATACGCAATGAGACGAATAGAAATGACACTTTTATTCAAAGACAAAAGAATTACAGTGAGGCAACCGAGATTTATGATGCTTCACTGGACACTACAAAAGACGGGTCATGGTTCTTAATACGGTGTGTGATCGCCATGGACGAAAGCATACGCTTTGCAACGTGCTTCCACGCAGGTCACAAGGTTGGTAAGAAGGGAATGTAGTAGGGCGTTCCATTCCCCCACTAGCTCGGAAGTGTTGCAGTACGTCTCCCAGCTGCATCCCACAAGTGCTCCATGGGAATTAAGTAGGGGGCATGCCAGTCCACTCACTGAATATCCTCTCGTTCCAAGAGTTCTTGCACCTGCGCTGTCCGATTCGGTCGAGCACTGCCATCCGCAAAAATGAAGTCTGGGCAGAGTGTATCCCTCAAAGGACGTACACGGCGAAGCAGTTCAGTGTCAGAGAAACGTTGAGCATACTACATTCAGAGATTTGGAGGTCAGTCTACCCGTTCAACACTGTGCGTCTCCAAATCACAATATCTGGATCACCAAAACGATCGTGTCCGACGGTGTTCCTGGCTGCATTATGTGTTCACACCTCTCCCTTTACGAGGGTACATAATGCACACACGAGCGCTATCACACAAGATCGTATCGGTGGTCCAGTTGTTATGGTACAGAGAGGCATAATGTTTCATGGGTGTACTGAAGTCCAAATCTTTGATCACAATACAGCCACTGCTCAACTATACCGTGATACTGTACTCCTTCGACATCTGCGTCGTTTCAGGTGTGCATTAGGACTTTCCTTCATTTATGCTACGACTGGCAACCCTTCATGGCTTCGAAAGGGTACTCTCTACAACCCTACGACTTGTCTACCGTGGCGATAAAAAAATCACACACAAACCCTTCATGTCAGTCTATGTATCAATGACAACCGTATCAAAATAATCCCTACGGCTTTAACTTACAGACAGAAAAACGCGGTAGAGGACATTAATTTGTAGTATGTATAGAGTCAACAGTACGGGCGTCAGCAAATGCAGTCTGACGACTGGCCTAGGAGATTCGTCAGTGTTGTCTCTCACGGACGTTGTACGTTGCTCAAAAGCAGCTGCGGGGGTTTTGTGTGCGCCTTGATGATTACCACTTCCGATAAAGCGAGTCTTGGTGCATGACGTTTTCTTTTTATGCTCGTTGAACTCTTTACGACCCTAATGCAAGGTCGTTTTTCCCGTTTCACATCTGGAAGTTCATCTTTCTCCTTGAAACGCTAAGTTTGCTCGGAGTGCGTGGTAAACAATGCAGTCGGACAGGACATTCGCCATGTTGCAGAGATATTATTACTGCATAAAAAATTATGAGCTGCCAGAAGTGTCTTAGAAGATGTTAACTGATACTGCGTCGTAGTTTGATAGGACGGCTAAATATTTGTTAATGACAAATAATAAACTTTCTCGCAAGAGTATCTACGGCGGAAAACTGAGTCTTATTTAACCTTCGCAGCTCAGTAAAATCTGACAAACAGTCATCAACTAATGCTAAATGATCACCCTCCGGTAGATATTGCCCCTCTCCTAAACTTCACTTAAGCCCCGCATTTCTACAATTTTTCTATTATATTCCTCCATTAAGCCTTGTATTTATTTGTATATTTATCATTATATTCCAAATTGGTGTATGCCCTGCTGATTTATGGTACACAGGGTGGTCCACTTCAGTCTATTAGTGGAAATATCTGTGGAACAGCAGCACATATTGGAAAACGACTTGCACGAGTATGAATGTACACAGGGTCTCATGAAAGTAAATACCATGTGACAGTCTAAAATGCAAGAAAATATTGTTTTCAACAAAGACTTATGTTTTCCCAATAAACACCCAGTATTGTTTCTTACCCAATCAATAATATGAAAAATCAAAAACAGAATGACGCTGGTTGCATCTCAACACGTCAATTATATTCCGGAAAAGTGCAAAGCATGGTTGACGCTTGCAACAAACGAAAGGCGCCGTTATTTCACATCCCGAGATGTAAGCATGAACCCCACGTTGCTCGTAAACGCGATGTAATTGACGTACTACGAAGCAACAAACGCTGTGCTTATTGATATTTACACTGTTATTAAAGCCGGCCGGAGTGGCCGAGCGGTTAAAGGCGCTACAGCCTGGAACCGCACGACCGCTACGGTCGCAGGTTCGAATCCTGCCTCGGGCATGGATGTGTGTGATGTCCTTAGGTTAGTTAGGTTTAAGTAGTTCTAATTTCTAGGGGACTTATGACCACAGTAGTTGAGTCCCATAGTGCTCAGAGCCATTTGAGTTGTTATTAAGTGGGCTAGAAACAATACAGATGTCTCGTCACACAGCTACGTACAACTATCATTTACCCATCTGTTAGATCCTTGATTAGCAATTACTTATGTTTACCCTGGACGGTGATATTCGGTTTTTCGTTACCGTTATGTCTATTCTAGCACTGTAGTAAAGATCAATAGAGCACGAACGATTAAACCCATTCCTTATCTTTCATTGTGTGCGACCGGACATCTGTATGTTTCTAATACTCTTAATAACAGTGTAAACAATAAGTACAGCGTTTGTTGCATCGTGGTACGTCAATTACATCATGATTATGAGCAACACGAGGTTCGCGCTGGCGTCTCGGCATGTACAATAACGGCGGATTTCGTTTATTTCAAGCATCATATTCGATTTGCAGTTTTTCAGGATGTAAGTGACGTATTGCGATGCAATCAGTGCCATTCCTTTTTCGGATTTTTCATGTTACTTACTGCGTAAGAAATAATACTGGGTGTCTAAAAAACACAAGTTTGTGTTGAAAAAAATATTTAGTTCCATTTTAGAATTCTCGTAGTATTTACTTTGGCGAGACCCTGCCTTACGTTCATACCCCTGAAACCCCATTTTCAATATCTGTAGTCGTTCCAGAGATATCAGCACTGAAACGTTTAAGTGGGTCACCCTCTATACGCCTTTCGCTTAATTATTGCAATTCTCAACACTTACAAATGTGCGTTTTAGATTAAGTGTTTCGCATCGTGTTCAATACTGAAAACACACATTCCAAAAGTAATACCTATTCAAGCAAGTCTCAAATTTTGCCACTTATATTTAAATTGTTGTGTAAGCTATGTTGTTGTTTTATCAAAGGTACATCTTGTGTACCGTTAAGCGTGATTCGTAGCACATGTTCATGTTCTCCTCCTCTTCTCCTAACTCGTTCTTGGACAAACACACAAACACACACACACACGCACACACACACAAACACTGTGTTTTTCTCGATGTTCCTCTTTCATTATTTACTGTATTGTTTACCTTTAACCATTGCAATTACGTTAGTGTCGTACTGTCACAGATTAGATTTACTCAATTCATTCTCAAATGGTTCAAATGGTTCTGAGCACTATGGGACTTAACATCTGTGGTCATCAGTCCCCTAGAACTTAGAACTACTTAAACCTAACTAACCAAGGACATCACACACATCCATGCCCGAGGCAGGATTCGAACCTGCGACCGTAGCAGTCGCGCGGTTCCGGAGTGAGCGCCTAGAACCGCATGGCCACCGCGGCCGGCAATTCATTCTCCTTTTTCACCGTTGTTCACGAGTACTGTATTCCCTTTTACGATGATAGTCACAGTCTGATGATGCCCTTGTAAATCGGAAATCAGTCAATTAAGTATAATGATACTCTAGAACATTCCTGTCTTTGTCGGAGACGAGCTCTCCGTAGCACTTATTCGTTTGAATAGCTCGGGAGCACTAATACTAGAATATGCGTCACGAATTTCTGCACAGATAATTCCTTACAGGAGTAAGCTATTCTACTAGAAGCATAAAAAAAAGTCTCAGTAACCTAAGACTGCAAACTAACCAGTTGTGAGATAATTACGACTTTGTGGTTTCCAGCCACCACTGACTTGATCCCGTGTAAACATCATCCCAGTTAGGAAAAGGTACCATTACCGTACAATGTAAAGAAAAGTCATTAGAGATGCTTGGGTAAAGGTACAGGTGTTTAGAATTAACATAGTGACGGTTACGTGACTGTACTCGTTTGTGTTCAAAACATCGACGTTTGGCACGGCTGCAGGCCTGTATTCGTCGCGCAATGTGTTTCGAATCCTTTCAAACATTCCTGGATAATTCCGAAATTCTTGACAGAAACTGAAAAGTCCTGTTCTCCAATTATTCAACCGTAGTAACTGGAGTGGCGTACACTGCACCTTTATCGTGTCCCCTGACGCAGAAATTCATAGGTTTCAGAATCACATGATTTTGACGGCACTTCACAGGTCTTCCTCGCTCAGTCCATCTTTGGCCATGTCGGCGCTTTAGATGTCGCCTCACAAGAGCAGCAAAACGTGCCGGTGCTCCATCATTCATGCACCATATTCTCTTGGGTTGCTCTACAGGAAGGTACTCATTTAATCCAGCAAGATGAAGCTGCACAAGCCGAATGTAATTCCATCCAATGTATTTGTTTGGCAACATGTACGTTCCAGTAAGACGACTAGCTAGTACCCCTAATCACACTTTCAAAGAGAAACGTTTCTGATGTTGGGACTCATACACAGTATGTGGGTTGGGGCCTAGATGACTCCAAACGTGAGTAAGAAGTGTTGTAATTAAACTCATCGTCACGAATGAATCCTGTTTCATCTGTAAATGAAATATTATTGTCAAGTGTAGGATTGCATACAGCTTGTTGCTGCATCCACTGATAATAGTCTACGATCTGAGTTAGCCTCACCAAGATGCTGACCACGTTGGAGGTGTTGCAGGTACACTGCATTTGATGCATTGTTCCCCAACCACTAATGTGGCTCATTCCAAGAATATGTGTGGCATGTCTCCTTGCCGAGATTCCTGAAGAGTGTTCGACTGTTTCCAGCGCCACATCTTCAAGCACAGGTGTAATTAATGCAGGCCTACCTGCTCTCGTAGCATGAGCAAAGCTCCCACTATCTAGGAGGCTCTGATGCACCCTTGTAAGGGTTTGACTCCGGGTGCCTTCGGGCAGGGTATGCTTTTTGGTACAAGTATGTACCCTCCCATACATTGCCGTTAGCACTACCATGCATGAAATGAATATCCACATATTCCCCCTCACTTTAATGTTCCATGGAACCACCGACACTAATACTACACAGCATATGCTCTGGAAACAACTGAAATGAATGTCACTCTGACTGTTTACTGAACTGTCGTATCCATTCCGTTTACAAGTCCAAGTCTCGACAACTTAAACAGAGATCACACCACGGACCGGTATGCCATGTTTACGCAGAATCAAGTCATTAGTGGCTGCTATCCACGAAGTCGCAATTATCTCGTAAGCGGTTTTTGCGGACTTAACGTTTACTGACTTACTTGCCTCTACTATCGCGTACTTTCAGCTACATGCTTTTACACCATTACTTACGATACATCCTGTGTACTCTGCAGGCCACTGTATGTTGCATGGTGGAGGACTCTTTGTATCAGTATTAGCGATTTCCTGCCCTATTCGCTTACTAATCGAAGAAATAATGACTTTCTGTAATCCTCTGAATTCACTCTTATCCATCTTACGTTGCTCTCATTATCCCTACGCAAAATATATGAGGTTTCCAGTATAAATGGTCCCACAGCCTTTGTTGAATGCAGGTTCTCTAAGTTTATTCGTTCATTTCTGTTATACTTACGTATGGACTATCTGTTACGATTCTAGCAGCACCTCCCTCAGTTCATTCAAAATAAAATACTTTACCCAAACTGTTGAACTGGAAGCACACATGGTAAGGTCAGAATCATAAAATCATTTGATTTGTACTTCGCTTTTCTTTTTACACATGTCTACGTCTACATCCAAACTCTTCTAATCATTGTTAAAAGCATGGCAGAAAATTCCTCCCATTTTACAAATTATTAGGGCTTCCCTTTCCGTTCAGTTCTAGAGGCGAAGGTGAGAAGGAGAAAAATATGACAGTGCTGACGGGAATGGTGAGGAAATGCACCAGAAAAATGTTCAGGATCGGTAATTCGAAGATGTTCGAACTACCACAGGTATGATAAGTGCAAGTATTCACCCAAAGGAAAAGAATAAATGTGCACTCATTGAATATTCTATAAATTATGTAGTAAAATTGTTATCAGGCAATTTTATACGATATTTCTAAAAATGAGTAAATTTAGTAAATTTGACGATTTTTGTAGCCAAGCGCTGGGCCTCAAAGCTAGCACTTAATTTCCGAGAAAAATTATTCTGGCTATGGTATTTGATTTCAAGTGACAGATTAAACGAGTCGGCATGAGTGCGAACAAGACAACGTAGTTTAAAGAAGGACGTGCTGCAGTATGTTTTTACGAAAAAAAAGATGGATCGGATTTAAACTGGCCAATGTCTTATTCAAAGGACATATGGATTTAAACAGATTCCACTTTGAATAAATGTGGTCAGATTTACAGTTTCTGAAACCATTGTCAAATCAGTGTGCACACCAAAATTTAGTTATTGTGGTATGTAGGAGATTGACATGTAGACGTGTCGCATATGACAACGCTCCACTTCTAAGAGTACTGGAATGTTCGAATTTTAGTGCCTACCCTTCCCGTTTCACGGCTGTGAATACGACAGTGGTGCCACCGTGGCCAGGTCTCCAATTCGCTTAGCCAAGTAATAGTCATGATTCACCGATATCATTATAAACGCAATATGTACTGCCGAGCCGGCCGCTGTGGCCGTGCGGTTCTGGGCGCTTCAGTCTGGAACCGCGTGACCGCTACGGTCGCAGGTTCGAATCCTGCCTCGGGCGTGGATGTGTGTGATGTCCTTAGGTTAGTTAGGTTTAAGTAGTTCTACGTTCTAGGGGACTAATGACCACAGATGTTAAGTCCCATAGTGCTCAGAGCCATTTGAACCATTTGTACCGCCGACTGCAATTTCAGAAAATTGAAGAATATTTCCACTGTCAGAGTGAAATTTACACAAAAGATCATTCCTGGTGTAGGACGAGACGTAGTGGAAAATGATTCAGTGTGCCAGCTCCATCAACGGCTGATAGCTTGCAATGTATTACTGCATGAAACAGTTACTTCTGCTTATCCCTCTACTTGTTCGTGATTACTCTCCAGTTGATACCTAAGTGCTTGGTAGATGTAGTATAGGACCTTTTCCGGACTTTTTCTTAACTATTCCGCTCTCGAATAGTACGTGAGTCCGCTCTCGAATAGTACGTGAGACAAATGAATACAACATTATTTTCGTCTAAGTCTGATGTCTCTTATTACGATGGTCATTTCTGCTATGTAGGTCAGACTAAAAAACGGTAAACACCGAGAAGGGAAGGAGGGAACTAAACGATTCATCACAGGGTGTGTGATGTTATTTTTCTGATTACAAAGTCGAGTCAAATTTACAGAGAACTTGGCAATAAGAGCCCGCCCATTGCTACGTCGTTGCATCCACTTCTGGCCACGATGCATGCACTGATTCGGTTGAGGAGGGCGTCCTGACGCCATTGTGTCCTAACCTGAAACGAGCTAGCCCGGAGCTGGTTTAACTGGCCCTTCATAACCTGAATATTGGCACTGGATCCAGGGCCGGCGCAAGACATGTGCGAAACACGCGGCCGCACGGGGTGGCACTTTCCGAGTTAAACCTGAAGAAATTTTGCTAAGCCCTTCAATGGCAGTGTCCGAGTGTTTTATTCTTCCCGCATTATGGAAAAAAGATAGTTGAACATTACTACAGTCAAACATGTCCAACACCTACAATGGCCAGAAGTATGCAAAGTGGGTAAATAAGCTGCGAGTGATTACAATGGATAAATACATTGCTAATAAGCCTGGCATAAGTTAGGTTTCGACGTATTTATGAAAATTTTTGCTATCCGTTTCTGAGTGATAGTCGGACGTTTAGGTTTTTGAGCTATGATACACCTGTCTCCGCCTCCATGAAGAACAATTAAACTCTGACCGGCAGTTTTGTTTGACAATACTACTCGCACACTATCACTTTGCAAGCATTTGTTTACCGTATATTGCGTGTGAATCCATGTTTTATGTTACTAACTTACTGGTCGCTTAGATTCTGAGGAAAACCTGAGAAAGTATGGTCTTTTAGCAGCAATGCCCTCTCGTCCGCACAAATCAAAACGTTAGTTTTGACACCTTCTAAAACTAAAATCCATAGACAGAACATTGCCTCTAAAGGTTACCTTGCTAGCTTTGAAGCTCATTTCTGTTTGACAAAAGTTGCGCAGTTTTCGCAAAGTTCATATTTGTTTCTACTGTTCGCAATGCCATAGAAATTGCTGCCTGATAATACATTTATCCATATCATAGGCCACATACTTATTGTGACGCTCTTGGTTCTTCTTCTTGGGCGCTAGTTTAACCGCAGCATCGCTGTACCTCTTCACGTGACCTAGTTCCTGGCACAGCCGCGTCACCATTTCGCCTTTCCAGGCAATAGGTATTGTTGCATTCTCTACAACGAAAACTACAGAATTCGTTTCGGTAGTTCGCCGAGGGAGTCAAGGTTGGTCAGAAGCAGAGATGGCTCCCCACATCATAAGCCAGGAGTAACATTTCCATGCCTTTCAAAAGCATTGGAAGAATGGGACATCTCCCAAGGTCTCCACAGTATCACTCCTCACGCAGCCGTTTGTGTCGTGGTGTTAAAGCTAGTCTCTGAATCGGGTCGCTGGCCGCGGTGGTCTAGCGGTTCTAGGCGCGCAGTCCGGAACCGCGCGACTGCTACGGTCGCAGGTTCGAATCCTGCCTCGGGCATGGATGTGTGTGATGTCCTTAGGTTGGTTAGGTTTAAGTAGTTCTAAGTTCTAGGGGACTGATGACCTCAGATGTTAAGTCCCATAGTGCTCAGAGCCATTTGAACCATCTGAATCGGGTGGTATTTCGCTAGTCCGGTTGCTGCTAGTCACCGACACAGAATGTTGCAGGAAGTCCAATACTTCTTTCGGATGGCAGTCGCATATGTGAATGGATTACGATGTGTTTGGTGCACAGTACATCGATTATCGCTTGTCGTGATCAGGTCTGGTCGACCGTAACCTTCACGACAAGTATTGTAGACCTATGTCGGGCTACAGTCACATCTGAATGCATGACAGATCTGGAAATATCACGATTAGAGCAGACGGTCAAGTGCCCTCCGCCACACACCGTTGGGTGGCTTGCGGAGTATAAATGTAGATGTAGATGTAGACCAAGAATGGGACATCTTTCAAGCTCTGTCAGGAGCTGATAACGCTGTCTCGTACGAGTACGTCGCATCTGCGTGTCCTTCACAGCGATGACTCAACATCTATAAATGTTCACGTCCTTTATGAAACCTACCAGAACTGGTAGCAGCACTCAACGTGAACATTATTAGTATTCTCTGGTAGCCGTTACAGAGACGTGCAGCTATGTAATCATTTACATGCCCATTGATGGTGTTTATGTGTAAGTTACGTTGACATCCTCCCATGCTTCACTATGTTTTGTCAGACAGGGCGTTCTGAGAGGAACGTTGGTGATAGAAACTTCGTGAAAAGATCTCGCTGCGTCAAAAAACGCATTTGATTTAACGATTGCCATCACAGATCGCGTGACGTGTCCGTGATATTTTCTCTCCTATTTAGGGATAATAAAAAACCAAGTGCCTTTCTATGTTCTTTTTGATGTACTCCGTCAATACTGTCTTGTTGGGATCCCATAACGCTCGCTGGTGCTGAAGGAGAGAGAGGACAAGCGTAGAATAGGCTGTCTATTTATATTTGTTACATACTCTAAGTATGCCCCACAACATTTTCTTTGTGATGGTTTCAGTATAAATTGATCGGAATAATTATCCATAGTCTTTAATTAATGGACACCTTTATATTTGTAATAAATTGTTGATGGTGTACAGCAGCCAGTCATAAATTGCTTTTAGGTTACTTTATTCAAAAGGAACTGTGACCGGTTTCGAATGTTTCACAATTCATCGTCAGATGGTTTTTACATGGTTTCATCAAAACAAATTGTACATTGGTCGCCTGTGAGTTGCCCTGGGATAAACAATAATTCATGGTTCTATATGTGTAATCAAATGAATGTGCTACATATTTGTGTTGGAATACAACTTCACGAAATGTCACTTGCCAATTTTCGCACCACACAGGTATCTTGCCTAAATTTTGCTTTGTAACAAATCATCTCAAGTGTTGAAGTATTAACTTAGTAGTGGATTGCTATGAAGGTGAAATGTTTTCAAATTTACAAAGCTAACCTCCTTCGTTGATATTGTTCTCTAAATTTATTTAGCAGAAGGCGAACATATTTTACTGACATAAACTCTGAAATCTACGTCTTATCTCTCGGCGTTTGCCTTCCTTTCCGCGGCACTTCTCTTCTTTAGGCCGCTTCTCTTAACGAGATTATAGAGATGAAAGCCATTAGCCTTCTCGGCAGAACGAGCCAAGGTAGTTTTCGACAAACAATGCAAAGGCGGATTCTCTTTAATGCCTACCACGCCGGTACGGGAAGTCGGGCATGATATTTTAACAGCTCTCTTGTGCTTTGCGTTACAACAGAATTTCGTGGCCGAGGGATAAAGTGCACGTCTAAAACTTTGACTTCGTAATCAGGATCAGCATTATTCAAATACCATTCTGGCCAGCAGGTCTATTCAAAGCTGATTCATTTCAGGAAGATTACGATGTTGTTGTGACTGCTGATGACGATGAGCATCAGAACTAATATTTTCTCCACCAGAGCATTTTTATTGTTGCGCTAAACAATCGAAAAAAAAGTTCAGAGAAAGGGTACTTTTCTAGTTTACATCGGTAGGTGTGTGCAGCTAATAAACAGGCGAAAACGAAAGTCGCTCAATATCTGCTTCTTGATGCTCCATGTTGCATCCGTGGCTCGTTGAAAATTGTGATTCTCTGAAACATTATGTCTTTCAGTTTGAACGCTGTTGGGTTTTGTTTCTTCCAGCTGGTATTTTGCATCTCTTCATTTCATATGTCGGACTTTCATATTTCCACAAACTCTCACTGCTAACTGTGTATTTCTTCAGTTACCATTACGCAACTTGACAGAACAACAACTCACTCCAGACATCCCCCAACAACCACCACTAACTCGACAAGAAGCACAAACGTAGAAGAAGTCGCGGTACTGTGATGTTAAACAACATCTATTTACATCCAAAGAATTTCTATCATAGTTACGTATTTGTTTTACAAATACTGTCAAATTATTGTACAGAACAAGTTACACATTGAAATTGATAACTTAAAGCATCAGAATTATAGTAAATGGAGAATTACAAATAGATCTCACTGGATCGTGTTGTGAACTAATCTGTGTAGGATTCTCCACACTGACTAATTCCATTACAGTGTGCGGTACAGGCCTTATGGCAAACGTTACTGACAGCTTTTAAATCATTCAGTGGTAAACGATAATGTTTATTAAAATCTTCCCTTTCACGCCCGTCCTTCGAAACCCCGGCAGAATTTTCACGTGCAGTCATGCCTGGCGACAAGTACTTATCCTTGTTCTTGATCATATCAGTGAAGTAGGAAATAGCTAAATTGTATGTCCAGGTTCATCGAAGAATCTCTGCAGGAACTTTACACGATGAGTTTTGTGGAATGAATTGTATTAATCATTGGAGGACGCCAGTCTCAGTAAAGTGTAGCTCTGCTGGTTACTGCTACAGCTTACTCCAACTATGCTGCATGTACATTATAGTTCTAATATGGGAGCTAGCCCGCCAGAATAAAAAATTACAACTTTCTCGGAAAACGGCCGGTAAGCTGCTCACTTCTCAGTTTTTCAGTGCAAAATGTAGTACATCTTTTTCAAAATATCTGGCTTTATTTATGTAGGTCACTGATAATTATTTTAATGTACTCTAAATGTCGAACACCTGTTGACAACTTTAAATTAACGTCACTAGTTCCTTGTGACAATCACTTTCTATATAAATACAACTCAGCATCCACATCTCCGATAGCTCAAAGTAGTTTTTGTCGATCATCTTCTTAAGGAAAATATTAAACTGTGATGTTGTCTTTTTTTCTCAACATGACCCTGCGAGTTTTAAATATACTTTCAGCCATACAAAAATCTAAAACTGAAGTTTCCGCCAGTAGTTTGTGTGATTTAGGAGTTAAAATTCGGTCTGAGATGCAATCTATTCAATTTCATCCAGTCGAAACTGTTTTTATTTAATCCAAAACGCAATGTGCGTATTCTATAACTTTCCACAAATGTATGAATTATCGAAAGCTGACAGTTTCGAAATTTACGTATTCGTCAAAGTTACGTGCATCACCATGTTATTTTCAGAATATATTGCTTACTGATTTGTTTGACTGTTCGATTGATCACTGTCGAAGTAAATCAGTCATTGTCGAAGTAAATTAGTCACAATTAAATTGTTTCTCACTACATAGCATTTAAATATGTAGGAGGCCGCAATTGTGGATGGTAATTACTACGCTGCAGAAACCTTTCTGTATTTTGCCAATTCTCAAGAACATAAGGTGATCATAACGTAATTCAGTGAGCATAAATATCAAGAACGGTGATCTCATGTGTATATATTTGTCTAAGGGCTTTATTTCCCGAAAAACGAAGCAGCAAAACATTGTTTCAGTATCCCATATACGGCGTATTACACTGTTTCTATCATTCAACCATACTTCTACAATCGACTACAATTTTTTTTTAATTATAACATCATAATGTATTGCAGCTCTTTCGAAACATGTGCTCAGAAGACAGACTGACTCAGGAGATACATGGTATGAGGGGTAACAGTATTAGTGATTCTGAACAAAAAAGCTTATGTTCCGAACGGTTTCAGAGAGAGAATACATGCACTGTAGATCGTAACTTATTTTCTGTTTTGTTCAAACACTGTTATTGTTTACAACGCAACACAGTAGTCTAGAGGAAGTAGAGTCGAACAGTTTGATATTGGACACTTGTGGCCTATGAAGAGTTTGGAATCTACCTCAGGTTGACCTTCAAGAACTGCCTCACCTAAGACGCAAGCGCTTCATGCGAGATTTTCAATATTCTTGAGCTCTCTTCACGCAAATTATTAGTCCTAGAGAAAAAAAATGAGTAGGACCTTTCTTGTAGGAAATTAAATATAGTTTAATTTAATACTGCGACACGTTTTCGCTGGAGAGTGTGAGTTTCGACTTATTAAAAGAAAGAAAAACGTACAAAATGGATATTAAATGTGTTTTATTATAGAAACCATTCGGAGTAGGACATATGTAGTTTTTTGTTCAGAATTACTAATAGAGAGAGAGTACCTGAAACTTTCTTCGGTTTTACTGTAAACGATAAGGTTGCAAAAAGTAAATACCTATAGCGACACAAACGTAAATCTACGACAAAAAGACGCAGAGCTTTTCATCTTAAACGCGCCAATAAGAAAAAAGCTATGACACGTATACAGTAACGAGAAATCGAATGGAGGAGAATTAAGGCGGGACTCCTGCTCCGTGCGTCCTAATTTACATCTTCCGCTATTTCTTTACACAACTGCAGTCGGGTGCGATCTGGAACCCAGCTCTTGACTGCGTAGCAGCGAGGAGAGCTCCGCCTACCATCCTAAAGGAGCCAGGGTCTAATGATGGTTTTGTAGAAAGAACCGAAACCGGTCACCTGTATCATTAAAACATACATGACGTGATCAAGACTGAACTTTAGTCAAAATATATGATCATTCTATACTGAACAGCCCTCGTACAATGTTTGGCACGTTACCTGAAAGATAATAGAAGTGGAAACACTATACAGTTTCAGTGTCTCCATTCTTCATTTCACATAAACTGATGAAGAAAGTTAGATTGTAGATGTGGTACGATTACACTCTGAACTGTACATGATGTGGTTCCTCCCTCTATTAGCCATTCATCAAAACCATCGAAATCAGTTTGTACTTGTTCCGAATTATCCCATCTATAGTAACCTAATCGACCAGCTTGCCACAGTGATTAACACACCGTCCAGATATTTGGGTACTGGGTACTATTCCTACCCGGGTCTGTTGCCTTTTAAATTTTCCAAGTGTTACATAGTGTGGTATCACTTATCGATACTACCCCATGGGGGTCTCAAAGTTGGAGTTACAAGTTTCCATGAGATGCCTTTAGCAGCCATGCGAGCTTTGGAGGATCATTGGTGCACCATCACTGAGCCACGCTTCCAGCGGCTTCATAGCTTGTGCGCCATCTGTCGCCACGATATATGACTGCCGGCGGCAGCCACAAAGCCCACTTGCACACGGCTATGTGATCCTATGCTACCGCCTAGTCACGGCTACGACACCATCGTCCCTGCTTTAGTTCAGAGAGCCTCATCCTTGTTGCTATTGTTTCAGTTAGATTCTATTTCTTGCTGCACTACTTGTAATGAGTCTTCGTAGATTTGGAGAAATAAAAGTTATGTAAGTCTTCTGTTCACTATGTTAACTTTATCGCTATGATTTCTGCTTCCGTCCAGATTTCCTGCGACGACAGCTGCCACACCACCCTGTAGCCCACCTCTCCTTGCCTTTGCGTATGAAGTCCTACACAACTCATAGGCTACATGCCCGGCCGGTTGGCCGTGCGGTCTAACGCACGGCTTTCCGGGCGGGAAGGAACGCCTGGTCCCCGGCAAGAATCCGCCAGGCGGATTTGTGTCGAGGTCCAGTCTGTGGATGGTTTTTAGGCGGTTTTCCATCTGCCTCGCGAATGCGGGCTGGTTCCTTTTATTCCGCCTCAGTTACACTATGTCGGCGATCGCTGCGCAAACACGTTCTCCACGTACGCGTACACCACCATTACTAAACCACGCAAACATAGGGGCTACACTCTTCTGGTGTGAGACGTTCCCTGGGGGGTCCACCGGAGGCCGAACCGCACAATAACCCTGGGTTTGGTGTGGGGGAGCAGAGGGGTGAAGGGGACTGCGGTAGTCGTCGTGGGGTTGTGGACCACTGCGGCTGCGGCGGGGACGGAGCCTCTCCGTCGTTTCTAGGTCCCCGGTTAACATACAATACAATACATACAGTACATAGGCTAGAACTGGTTAATGCCAGGATGGTCACCTAGAATATTCCAAAACTTCTTCCACCCTTCGTCCGCCTGCAACGGATCCGATATACGAGGGCTATTTAGAAAGCACGTTGTGATCGATCGCGAAATGAAAACCACTGCGAAAATCAAAAATTTCTTATCTACAACAGTTAGCTACACCCTAAAGCTAATTGTCTACATAGTCATCGCTACAACAGAGACATTTGTCGTAGCGTTCTACCATCTTTCCAATACCCTCGTCATAGAAGGCAGCCGCCTGTGCTTTTCACCAATTCCCAATGCTCGTCTACAGTTCGTTGTCTGTGTGAAAATGTTGTCTTAAAAGTCAACAGTTCATGTGAGCCGATATGAGACTCAGGACGAGGCAATTAAGGGCTGTATTCTGGGTTATCAAACACTTCCCATCGAAAAAGCTGAAGGAGCATCTTCATAGTCCCTGCAGTCCGAGAATTGTCATGAAGAACGAGGCGCATGATAGTTAGTGGGCTGCACGATATCATGCGAAATCTCTCGCCAAGGCTTCATATTTGGTGGGCATCTTTACGTGTTCACTGTGCGCTTGGAATTTAAAAGGGCGAAGTGCTGTGATCGACGGGCATACTAGCGTATGAAAGCAAATGAAATATAAGGAATTACATATATCTTAAACATGAAGGTGAAAGATATCAATCAACTTCACTTAGTGATCAGGGAATACGTTGAACATATGGTAATTCATTCATCAGTGTTAACACACTTTAAGAGTAATTTACAAGCGGAGGAAGGACCAATGGGGAAACATTCTAGAGGTGATACAGACCGTATGTGGGGTAAATCTACTGACAAAGATGAGATTGTTGTGGCACACTCTTGGGATGGATCGCCTCAAAAATGGCAAAGCAGGTGACTGTTTCCAAGATACTGCCATTAGTATCTACGGAAAGTGGTGTAAGGGTGATGAATAAAGCCATGTGAAGCACGTCACCATAGACAGCGGAGATTCGATGCTTGCCTCGTCTTTGAAGCAGAGTGGGCGGCGTAGAAACGGCAGTTATCACTGAAATAACCGATATTCGGTTATCTTCGACGCCAGTTACTGTTAAAATCGCTCGATATAACCGGTTCCAAAAATACCCGTTTTTCTGTTTATTATTACTATTATTTCCTGTAGTAAACATAGAAATCGAAGAAAGATTGAAATATTTTGTCTCCTTCAGTTTTAAGACAGAATGAATCAAAATATTAAGTTAAATATGTAAATAAAAGGAAGTTCGTTCACCTTTAGTTGCTATTCTAGAAAAGTGATGATTGGCTGACTGCTAGAAAGAATTACCAATATTCTCGTATTGATTCTAATTTTTTGAACCTCTGGTCGGAAATCAAGTCGTAATAGCAGATCATACCGCTGTTTGGCTATTACGAAAGTCAATACTAAAGGGTGAAAACTGACGTTGAAGTATTCTGTGTTAATTTGAGTGTTTTCAACGGCTACAAGTAGATTAGGGCATACTACGTTGACAGAGGCAGTAGATCAGTTACTTTCTGTTTTTATTCTACACTATGAATGAATTACTAGTAAGTTTTTATTTTTTCTGTTACCATAATTCCCTTCTTCTTTTATTATTTTATAGAAATGGCAGACAAATCTTTAAATTTTTAAAGCAAATGAAACATTGTTATTCGCTACTACGTCACTCCGTAAAAATATTTCTAGATTAGGGTTGGTGTCCTACGACGAGAACGAGAAAGTAACGTGTAGATCAGATGGCTGCAATTCGTACCCACTACACTACACACGTACCTTAAGCTACTGTCACACGGCAACATGGGCACATGTTATTGTCTAAGCAGTGCTGTGCCGACAAGGTATATTTAAAAAAGAAAAATTGTAGCATTGTTGTATGGCTAACTGATATTTCGTTTCTTTTACTAGGTTATCAGTGAAAAAAATACATTTCTTATAACCGAGATCAAACAAATACTGAAAAATACCGGTTATTCAGAAAAAAATCCCGGTATCGGTTTTAAACGGTGCGTTTTTCCCACCCCTAAGGCGGCGTGGCACATCTGACGACAGAGTTCAAAGCTAGTAGTGCAGTCAGAGTGGTTTCGGAGCAGACCGTTCAGCTAAAACTGTCGAACATGGGGTTCCGCAGCAGGCGACCCCTAAGTGTTTTCATGTCCGCCCAAATACATCGTTAGTTACGATTACAGTTGGCTCGGGATCATCGAGATTCGATCCTGCGTCAATGGAAAGTTGTCGGCTGGTCGGATAAATTGCGTTAGCTGTTACGTCACGTCAATGGTTGAGTCCGGGTACGCCATTACACAGGCAAACAGCTGCTCGAAACATCCACCGCACCACCGACACAGACCTGTGAAAGCAGTATTGTACTGTGAGCGACATTCACCTGAGCTTGAGTGAGGACGTGTGGCAGTAGTCGAAGGCACCGTGACAGCTGTGGAATACATAAACATTTTTACGGGTGACTTCCATCGCTGAATATCTTATGTTACCACGTCATAGGGCCAGAATCGAGCCACTTTGGTTATGCAATATAATGGCGTACAAATGTCGTCTCAGATTAGCCTGATATGAACCGAATGGAAGACATCTGGGACGTCAACGGGCGTCAGCTTCACGCCCACACACACAACTGGCCCATAATTTACGGGAATTACGTGACCTGTGCGTAGATAAGAGGTCCAGTATACGTTCGGAAACCTACGCAGAACATATCGATTCCATATCATGCAATAGCGCTGCTGTATCACCTTCCAAAGGTGGACCATCGCGCTGTTGAGTAGCTGGTCGTAATGTTTTGCCTCATTAGCGTTTTATCAGACGTACTCGCTGCCTGAACACTGTAACACTCCGGTTTGATCTTACTGACTTAACCTGCTCGATCGGGATCTGATAGCAGCCCAAATAGATAATAATTAATGTGACCGTGTACCTAATGGGGCTGGCAATCGAATTGGCCTGCTACGGAGTTGTTACATTCCATTTTGTCCTTCTCGAATGCTGTGATAATGAATGACTGGTGCCAAGAAGAACAACAACACAGCTTCATTAATCAACGAACTATATTCACCACAAAAAAAAAAAAACACAACGTAAGGAGACAGCCACTGCCTTCGTCGTACAAAATTAATAACGGCTAATCACAGCACGGGCCTCTTCGTTATTTATTATCGTCACACGTAATTTCAATCACTGTAATCCAACACTGCAATCCAGATGATGCCGGCGCGGTAGACGCGTAATTACAAATATCGGCACAGAAATCTCACTGATCACGCTATTAATTATACTTTTACACTTTCCCGTATATTTCTAACACAAAGGGGTTAAACCGCGGCGATGGCCACTCCCTTTGTCGGTGCGGTCTTGCATTCCAGCAACAGACCTCCACCCGGCTCGGCCCGCAGCGCATACCACACACTACTCACTATCTCAACACTCGCTCTCGCTCTCGCCACCCGACGCACACTATCGATTGTATGTCCTGTCGACCTGTGCTGTTGCAAAACTTATAGTAAGGGCCTACGGACCCCTTACATCCCCGCCCTCGAAAACTTCTTTGAGGCCACAGGCGTAAAAGAATTGGCTAGGGAATTAGACATCACTACATATGAACAAAACACACAGTGCAAATAAGTAATGAAATTACAATCACCAAGAAAATCCTTGACTCCGGTAGTGGGCTGCCTCTACAATAATATTCTACAAAAAGTTATTACATCTCAAAAATATGGCATTGTCCAAATAACACACAACATCAGTCCTACTTACTTAACATAGCATGGTAAATATTTTTTTATAAACTTATCTTATCAAAAATTTCCAAAAACTTTTCACTTTCAAAGGTGTGTACGAGTCATTAACTACATATCTGTTATAACTTGCTATAGCAAACACAAGAAAAGAAACTAGTTGAATGCCAGCTACCCCTTTGGTATGCCGTCCTTTCAGCAGGGTTCGTGCCGCCCATACTACTATCACTCTAATTCATAATTCACTTGGCCAACACTTATAAAAGTTAAGGAAGAAATTCACAACTTATTGCTACAGCAAAGACAAGAAAACAACTAGGTGAATGCCAGCTACCCCTTTGGTATGCCGTCCTTTCAGCGGGGTTTGTGCCGTCCATACCACTACCACACTAACTTATAACTCCCATCCCAACGCATATAAAAGTTAAGGAAGAAATAATCACAACTTATTTAAATCTTTAACACAAGCAAATTGAAATTGAGACAAAATATGACATTTATACATTGAATGCCAGCTACCCCTTTGGTATGCCGTCCTTTCAGTGGGGTTTGTGCCGTCCATACTACTATCACTCTAATTTATAACTCACTTGGCCAACACTTATAAAAGTTAAGGAAGAAATTCACAACTTGTTCATTACAGATTCCATAAATTTAAATGCTACATTGTTCCAGTAAGCATGTCTTACATAATTATTTGCAACACTACAACTAATGTGGTCACCCAATGAAAAATTTTAAACTACTGATCATTTCATTTTGCCAAACATCACTTCCATATGCGAATTGTTATCAAGAAAGCTTAGATGAGAGGTACAATATCTCCTGTTACATTCACACTAATTTAAATCCACTATATGGATATTTGTCATTCATTACTCAGTGCCAGAATTCTGCTTCTAAAGCTTGACCTATGTATAACCATAATTGCCTCTGATAGCTAATTGGATACATGAATTACTAATTATTCATTAGTTACACCTTGTTTTATCAGCATACTTCAGATAAACATGTATACCTACAAATAACTTGCGAACAGATGTTGCTCATGTGCTAAATGACATACTTCAATATTTCAAACATCTCATACTCCATACTCTTCATTACACATAACTTAACACCTACTTCAACTGCAAATACATATATATCTTCAACCTACATCAATTCTCCATATAATTCAATACTTCAAATATCTCATACTCAATACATATCATTACGACATAACTCCCTCAACTTAACAGCAACTTCAACTACATATATATCTTCAACCTACATCAACTCTCCATATTCGCTGCAATAACCACATAAAAATACTACTTCAGGCTGCTTAGCCTCTCCATTCATCATATTTCACATCATTTATCCGAACAACTATCTCCTTGTGTATTTGTTTCTTTATATGTTCATCTACTTACAAGCTGATACATTACTTCAATTTTCTTACAACAGTTTGACCTTTTCATGCCTCATAAAACAACTCTATAAGATTACCCAAATTCTTGTTTAACCAATTAGCTTACCACGACATTATGTAAACATTCGCTTTCTGATATGGTTCTCATTTTATTCCTTCTGGCATTATTAATTTTGGTTATTTACTCACAGTAAACTGAGCTTTTTTTTTTAAGTTATTGATTCTCTGACATCGCACACTCTACATCAACAGCAACTACTACAAATTTACTACATGGTTCCTGACTGAATTACTTGGATGACCACTACCAATCCTAACTACTACACTAATTTTCTTAACCTAAGGATAGAGAAAGATGGTAGAGGAGTGACACTTGAAATTAGAAATAAAGTCTCACCCAGCTGGGAGTGTACCAGTCGCCACTTGGTATACCAGCAAAAGAGTTGCTAGCTCCCTACACCTAACTTTCTTCAATTCGTACCTCTTGATCCCTTTGTCTATCACCTCTTCTCTCATAATTCCTGTCATTATCATCATCATCATCTCTCCCATGATTGTGGTGAAACTGTTGACCATTGCCATGGTTCCTGTAACTATGGCCACCACCTCTTCCTCTATATTTTGATGAATTACCAAAATGATTCCTTGGGTAATTACTTCCCCCTCGGTTTTGATCATTAGCCTGATTGTGTTCCTGTGATCGAACAGATTCCAACTGTTCCAGTATTTCCATCAAGGCCTCCCTATCTTTAATTAGGCTCCCGGATACCGTTTCCTGCATTCTCCGGCTCATTCTTCTTTTTATTGCTGATATCATTACGTCATCACTCAGGGGTTGTTCCAAGGTCTCGTTCAATTCCCACAAATGTTCGGCAAACTCTCTCAACGTTGCTCTCCATGTATTAAGTGACTTGCGGTGGAGTAGGTCCTCAATTGCTGCACACTGATGACTTTTGGACCAGTATTTCTTCAAGAATTCCTCTTCAAACTGATCATAACTAGTAGTCCCTTCCTTCTTCCTGACTCCCCAAGTGAAAGCCTCACCTTCCATTCTATCTATTGCAAATTGAATCTTGTCTGAGTCTTTAAGATGTGCTGGGAAAACTCCTTTTAACCACTTCATAAATATCATTGGGTGCAACCCTCCTTTTGGTCTAAATTTCTGCCCTGTATTATTTTGGACGTACCGATTATCACTGCTCATCAAGGTAACGACTTTACCTTCCTCAACAGTTAAAGTGGCATTGCTAATTCGTTTATCAATTTCTTCTGTCTTGCTCTCCAATTGCTGCAGTCCCTGTTGTAATTGCCTGACCTCCATTGCAACCCTCTTATTATCCTCTTCCCATTGCACGGCTATAGCATTTCTCAGATTGACAGCTAGTTGGTTTTGCCTATCTCCTATTCCCTTAACCGCATCATTACACTGTTTCTGCATTTGCGTCACCTTGGCGATTCGATGATTGCAATTTGTTTCCACTTCGTTGATTCTTTCTCCCAATTCGGCTTTCGTTTCTTCAATATCGTCTTCCATCTTTTTTGTTAACTTTCCTTCCATCTTCTCCACGTCTCCCTGGACTTGGTCTATGCTCTTCTGTAGCCTCCTCTCTCCCTCGTTGATGTCCATCTTCAGTCGTTCTTCTAATTCTTGTATTTCCTTCTTCAGACTACATTCCATCTTCATCTGCGATGTTTTGATCTCTTGTGCTATAGTTTCTTGTAAATCTTCCCTTAATGATTTTCGTAAATCTTCCTTTAGAGATGCATTGTTTTCTTGTAAACTTTTCTCTAACGATGCGTTAGTTTCTTGTAAACGCTTCTCTAACGATGCGTGATGTTCTTGTAAACCTTTTAGTGATTCTCTTGTTTCTTGTGAACTCTTCTCTAATGATGCGTTAGTTCCTTGTAAACCTTTCTCTAATGATGGTTAGGTTAGGTTAGTGTTGTTTAACGTCCCGTCGACAATGAGGTCATTAGAGACGGAGCGCAAGCTCGGGTTAGGGAAGGATGGGGAAGGAAATCGGCCATGCCCTTTCAAAGGAACCATCCCGGCATTTGCCTGAAACGATTTAGGGAAATCACGGAAAACCTAAATCAGGATGGCTGGAGACGAGATTGAACCGTCGTCCTCCCGAATGCGAGTCCAGTGTCTCTAATGATGCGTTAGTTTCTTGTAAACCTTTCTCCAATGATTTGGTCCCCTTTAGCAACTCTGCTAACATCGACTGTATATCTGCATCCTCTGAAATTGGCTTATCTCTCGTCGTTTGTCCCGGTGTCTCGGGATAACTAGTTGAGTGTGCTAATGGGCTATCTAATGACACTCCATAATCACTGATTCCCGAACCATCTCTGTCTTCCTGTCCTATCCCTTTCCTTTCAACTACTGCCTCACAAACCTGCTTATCTTCAGTAGACATGTTTGTTTATTTTTAATGCACAGATAGGTAATATAGAATAACCTCTAGTAACCCAAAACACTCCTAATTACCATGAAACTAATCGTACCTGAAGTATTTTCAGTTAATCCCTAAATTGATACAATATGCAAGAGCATCGAACATAACAACTCTCAAAACCTAATCACTTCAAATATCAATATTCACATACACAGAAAATGTTTTAAATAAGATAAACCATACCACTCATGAAATCTATACATATAAAATCCCCCAAAAACAATAAGCATATCTGTATAATTATCATTTAGACAGCACAGTATGCATAAATAAGTATACTCAATTTCAGAGTATTTTTCGCAAACTTTTCGGGAATTATTGCAGTTGGGCACTTTTTCTAACACGCAATTCAGTTTACAAACGTTTATTTACCGCGAAAACTGCACATTGCAATTTAATGTTATGTCAACCAGTCGTCTCCACTCACCAACCGACGTTACCACGAGTCGCGATGTTTTGACGTTTGAAGTGGGCGTGGCGCTGTACTGCCGCTGGAACCGCGTGAAGTCGCGCTGCTCGCTGTGGCTGGACGACGTCGTAGTTCTCAGCCTGCCATTCCGTGGTGCTGCAGGCGGGCGTAGTCTGTAGTTCGGCTGCTAGATGTCGGGACGGCGCTCGGTGTAGTGCGTCTGTGCTTGAACTACTCTTTGCACAGGTAGTTGGGATGACGTGTGAAATCACCTCGCAAATTGAAGCTCTTAGGCGCAACTGCTACACGTGTCTGCATGACATCACTCAATAATTGCGTCGCCACAATACATTGTCGTCCGCATACCACTTTATGGGTCCGCATGAAGCTGTCTGAATTTCACTATTCAAAAAACAATTTCAGTCACAATATTACTACTAAACACTTTTTTAAATCTTTCTTGATGAATTCTTGGCTCGTTTTGCTATTTTAATGTTCACACGTGTCTTTCTTTGGTGTTCACTTTTCACAGTTTTTCGTGCGGATTTGCGCGTTTGCACATTATAACACAGTTTATTGACACTATTATTCTCATCTAAAATGGCAAGAAAAAGTTTAGTCACATTCGTGAGGTGCTATTACTTCATATTGTTCACAATGCACTGTTTCTTGTCGCGATATTAATGTTTATGCTCTGTCCCGATTCAACACTGGAAAATATTTGCTTCGCGTTAAGCCAGATAGATTTACCTACTGCTCTTTACGATCCGTCCTTTCACGGTAAGCTAAGGGTGTAACACTCCGGTTTGATCTTACTGACTTAACCCGCTCGATCGGGATCTGATAGCAGCCCAAATAGATAATAATTAATCTGACCGTGTACCTAATGGGGCTGGCAATCGGATTGGCCTGCTACGGATATGTTACATTCCATTTTGTCCTTCTCAAATGCTATAATAATGAATGACTGGTGCCAAGAAGAACAACAACACAGCTTCATTAATCAACGAACTATATTCACCACAAAAAAAAAAACACAACGTAAGGAGACAGCCACTGCTTTCGTCGTACAAAGTTAATAACGGCTAATCACAGCACGGGCCTCTTCGTTATTTATTATCGTCACACGTAATTTCAATCACTGTAATCCAACACTGCAATCCAGATGATGCCGGCGCGGTAGACGCGTAATTACAAATATCGGCACAGAAATCTCACTGATCACGCTATTAATTATACTTTTACACTTTCCCGTATATTTCTAACACAAAGGGGTTAAACCGCGGCGATGGCCACTCCCTTTGTCGGTGCGGTCTTGCATTCCAGCAACAGACCTCCACCCGGCTCGGCCCGCAGCGCATACCACACACTACTCACTATCTCAACACTCGCTCTCGCTCTCGCCACCCGACGCACACTATCGATTGTATGTCCTGTCGACCTGTGCTGTCGCAAAACTTATAGTAAGGGCCTACGGACCCCTTACAACACGTTGACAATCAGGTTAGTGTACGTGCACTTAAGCCATAGTTGTGTTGAGAGTACTATCCACGCATCTGATACGCGTTTGTGTTTCGCCACTCGCCTCTATGGTCCGAAGTGCGGCCAACTAGCCAACGGCCGCCATTTTGGGGCCGCTGGCCGTACTTTTTCCATACAGAGCTTTACTGTAGACCTAATCGCCTACTTCCTCCTGACATTGAAAAAATTTATGAATTGCGTGACCGCTCAGGTTTTTAATTACTTGAACGTCCCTTGGTAAGTTCGACCCTTTGTCTCAGAGTTTCCATTAAATTAAAGTGTTTTTATCGTTGGGATTAAGACTTAGATTGATACTGGACAGATAGCCCAAAGTAAGGAGTGGAAAATTTACACTAAGGTATTTGGTGTTTATTAGCTTAGTTCCTTACAGACATTTATTGATAGTTTGTAAACCCTCCTTCAATGAACTTAAAGTCAATCCGCATCCCACAATCTCTCTTAGTCATAAAACGAAATCAACAGCTAACTAGCACGACACCAAATACTGCTGCGATGGTATAGAGTACCCAACGTGTAAGGCGATGTAGTTACGTCTAAAATATGACAATGTGACTACGCTGAAATCCTTCATAAACAGATGCACAAAATACAAAGGTTTGGTATTAATTTCTACCGAAGGTGTTCTTGAAAGCACCTGTACGTATTACCGCATTTACAGATGTACTGCCAGGTTTAGCTTTATTACTACAACCTATTTTAACCATGTGGAGCACGATAACATGCTCTGCCATCTTGTAGTGTGATTATTTTGATGAAATCGTTAGGAGGCCGTAAATTCCCCTCATATATAAAGAAGTTAATATCTGTTTCCTTCACTCTATTGAAGTGCCTTAAGTTACTGCCACCTAATTTTTCTTTTTTCTTTTACTTCGACTTTCGAGACCATTAATTCAACTTTCATTAAAGAGCCGGTAGTGGTATTCAAGCAAGACCTGATTTACAATGAAGCAGGCAGGAACGAAATTGGAATCTGTGATGATTACTGGAATATTTGACAAAATCTTTGCAATCTTCCTATGGAGAAATGCAAAATCTTATATGAACTCTATGATGCTCCCACCGAGTATTTTGTGGCCGCAGTGTTTTGAGTCTTTGATGCTGCCAAAAGAGTATTATGTGACCGAAATGTAAAAGACGTTCAACTTTATCTCACTATGTCCGAAATTTATTCACTTAAACGTGCATCTATCACTTCTTGTGACGTAAAACGGGCATTTTCTCTGCACAAAAATGTACGTAAATCCCCTGAGGCTAACTAAGGAAAAAATTGGAGAAATTAGTTGTATGCTGTTTCACAAGAAATTAGGTATAAATAAAAAACTGGTTTTTGGTACCACATCTTTTTATTGTTCTGCTGCCTTATTCTGTATGTTGAATGATATGACACAGAATGTATTAACTGTGTGAGGAAAGCGCAGCTTTTTCCCTCCCGCCTCACATCCCTGGTAGCTTCATGCATCGTACTCTCCTCGCGGTTTCCACGTCCTGGTCGCAACCTGTATTTGGCGCATCCAAATATTAACGTCCGCCGAGAGGAGTCACAGGCCACAGCATCAGTTTTGATAGTACCAACACGCTACTCCTGTTTCTCCAGAAAACGTACTTCCATATACTAATAAACCAAGCAGTTTC
The DNA here is from genome assembly GCF_021461395.2 of Schistocerca americana. NCBI lineage: Eukaryota > Metazoa > Arthropoda > Insecta > Orthoptera > Acrididae > Schistocerca > Schistocerca americana. Next base: position 971,432,199 of record NC_060120.1, on the reverse strand, counting down.
TGCAACTTTGCGTTGCAGTAGCGGTCTCGTCGTACATCACTTGATGATTCCACTGCAACGGTGTTCGGAAACAGCTGCTTAGTCGAATGGCTCATTCATTTTCTTCGATTGTTATCCGAACCTTTTCAGTAGGCTGTCTCACGTACGACTGGTCCTGTTAATGCTCGCTTTACTTAGTTCTCCTTTAGCATGACGCAACAGACGTATCTTCTTCGGTCGCGGGATCGAAATACATGAAAGGGCGAAGACACCGTCGAGTATAAATAGCAGCCTGTTGTAAACAATGGCTCGCGATCCGGTTTCAGTGCCGGCAGTGAGAAAACTTAGGACAGCCACAAAGGAAGTAATTTCAAGCACCAAAATATTTGGTAGAAGGATGTAAACGGCAGCCAAAAAAGTGAGAGTGTTCTTATCACACTTGCCGAGACAGGACGGGATTACGATCCCGGTAAGTGAAGATGATCCGTCCCAATTGCTTACGGCGTTTCTAAATTACGGAATTTAAGTACAGAGACTCGTATGAAAAAATAAAATACATACTCTCTGGTAGGTCCGATTAATGGCTATAGAACTAATCGATGTGAAATCAGAGCAACAGCCGTGCGGGCGGGATTAGCCGAGTGGTCTAGGGCGCTGCAGTCATGGACTGTGCGGCTGGTCCCGGCGGAAGTTCGAGTCCTCCCTCGGGTATGTGTGTGTGTGTGTGTGTGTGTGTGTGTGTGTGTGTGTGTGTGTGTCTGTGTGTGTGTGTTTGTCCTTAGGATAATATAGGTTAAGTAGTGTGTAAGCTTAGGGACTGATGACCTTAGCTGTAAAGTCCCATAAGATTTCACACACATTTTGAACATTTTTTTTAAAATCAGGGCAAGCGTTACTGGACTCAGTAATACTGAACACTATATTCTCTCGCTATTTTTGTGAGTGATAAATTTAGAGGCAGTTGTCGTCGATATATTCCACACAATCGTCTGGTTTTCCCCCTGCTGGCAGGACACCCACCTGTTGCTGATACTGGGGTCATACTGTACAGTAATCTCAACACCTCTTCCTCCAAGGCCACCATACGTACCGAGATCGACCCGACGAGCCTATCTCACACAAACGACGAAACACTGTTGCAAGGAGTTTATTTTGACGCTGCTGTCGGCGGCGATGGAGTACTTTTTCCGCAACAGTCGTACTGCCTCCTGCTCGTTGCTACCGTATTTGTCTATCCGTATGTGATGACCATGTCGCCCTGTTGCCGGGTGTTATGTCGCATTACCAACTCTTGGCGCTGCGCTACAAAACACACGTCCACAGGAGGGTGAGTCGGCAACATCACTGAATGGAATAACCCACAGTACCGATGTGCCATCAACAGTGCCGTCATGGACAACATTACTATGTGTGTGGAGATAAAACGCTAGTAAAGACAGAGCATTCTCGCGCCAATGGTGTGTCCTGACTTCTGCTTTCAATAACTGAAATCTAAACTGTCAAAGAACTGTGTGTGCAGCATGTCATTCTCAATGGAGAGAAGTCTTCCGAAGTAAGAGTGATTTCAGGTGTACCGCAGGGGAGTATCGTAGGACTGTTGCTATTCACAATATACATAAATGACCCTCTGGATGACATCAGAAGTTCACTGAGGCTTTTTGCGGATGATACTGTACTATATCGAGAGGTTGTAACAATTTAAAATTGTACTGAAATGCGGGAGGATCTGCAGCGAATTGACGCATGGTGCAGGGAATGGCAATTGAATCTCAATGTAGACAAGTGTAATGGGCTGCGAATACATAGAAAAAAGATCCCTTATCATTTAGCTACAATATAGCAGGTCAGCAACTGGAAGCAGTTAATTCTATAAATTATCTGGGAGTACGCATTAGGAGTGATTTAAAATGGAATGATCATATAAAGTTGATCGTCGGTAAAGCAGATGTCAGACTGAGATTCATTGAAAGAATCCGAATGAAATGCAATTCGAAACCAAAGGAAGTACGTTACAGTACGCTTGTTCGCCCACTACTTGAATACTGCTCAGCAGTGTGGGATCCGTACCAGATAAGGATGATAGAAGAGATAGGGAAGATCCAACGGAGAGCAGCGCGCTTCGTTACAGGATCATTTAGTAATCGCCAAAGCGTTACGGAGATGATAGATAAAATCCAGTGGAAGACTCTGCAGGAGAGACGCTCAGTAGCTCGGCACGGGCTTTTGTTGAACTTTCGAGAACATACCTTCACCGAGGAGTCAAGCAGTAAATTTCTCCCTCCTACGTATATCTCGCGAAGAGACCATGAGGATAAAATCAGAGAGATTAGAGCCCACACAGAAGCATACCGACAATCCTTCTTTCCACGAACAATACGAGACTGTAATAGAAGGGGGAACCGATAGAGGTACTCAAGGTACCCTCCGCCACACACCATCAGGTGGCTTGCGGAGCATGGCTGTAGATGTAGATGTAGATGCAGATGGAGATGGAGATGTGATCCCCTACATGCAGTGGGTGTACCTCGATTGGAAGGCACTTTGGCCGTATGCCTGAATGACATTCTTTGCTCCTGATTCTCTCATGAAACGTTCTCTGCAGTTTGTAACCTCCCCACAAAAATAATAATAATGAATGAACCATGTGCAACCTCCCCACAAAAAACAATAATTAAATGAATTTTTAATATTGTAACCTCTGAACAAAATTGGCTCCCATTTATACTCTCCGTGGAGAAATGCATTCACATTTACTGTACCCAAAAAATTCTTTTCTCATTGAATGTAAGCTCGAAACAGAAAAATTCCTAAACACCAAAAATAATAAAAAAATTCAGTAACCTGGTAAATTTTATGACGACAGCAGCGCTGCGCCACGGCCCTGTACTCTGAATAAAAGAAGCAAAAATTCTTACCTCAATAAAAACTGCGAATATATCTGCTCTTACATGAAAAATTTTCGGCACAGCTCCGCGCAATGCTGGCCTATGCTTTGTGATTCATGAAAGGAAAGATAATCCATTGAATAAAATCTTTAAATTGAAATGAATGCTTTTTTATTTTTAAAAAAATTATATTATAAAATTATTATTATGGCATTTTTTTTAAAGAAATCGGATGACAGTTAACATACATTAGTAAATATGCGCAAGGCTGCTTCTTTACATCTACATCTACATCTATACTCCGCGAGCCACCTTACGGTGTGTGGCGGAGGGTACTTATAGTACCACTATCTGATCCCCCCTTCCCTGTTCCATTCACGAATTGTGCGTGGGAAGAACGACTGCTTGTAAGTCTCCGTATTTGCTCTAATTTCTCGGATCTTTTCGTTGTGATCATTACGCGAGATATATGTGGGCGGTAGTAATATGTTGCCCATCTCTTCCCGGAATGTGCTCTCTCGTAATTTCGATAATAAACCTCTCCGTATTGCGTAACGCCTTTCTTGAAGTGTCCGCCACTGGAGCTTGTTCAGCATCTCCGTAACGCTCTCGCGCTGACTAAATGTCCCCATGACGAATCGCGCTGCTTTTCGCTGGATCATGTCTATCTCTTCTATTAATCCAACCTGGTAAGGGTCCCATACTGATAAGCAATACTCAAGAATCGGACGAACAAGCGTTTTGTAAGCTACTTCTTTCGTCGATGAGTCACATTTTCTTAGAATTCTTCCTATGAATCTCAACCTGGCGCCTGCTTTTCCCACTATTTGTTTTATGTGATCATTCCACTTCAGATCGCTCCGGATAGTAACTCCTAAGTATTTTACGGTCGTTACCGCTTCCAATGATTTACCACCTATGGCATAATCGTACTGGAATGGATTTCTGCCCCTATGTATGCGCATTATATTACATTTATCTACGTTTAGGGAAAGCTGCCAGCTGTCGCACCATGCATTAATCCTCTGCAGGTCCTCCTGGAGTACGTACGAGTCTTCTGATGTTGCTACTTTCTTGTAGACAACCGTGTCATCTGCAAATAGCCTCACGGAGCTACCGATGTTGTCAACTAAGTCATTTATGTATATTGTAAACAATAAAGGTCCTATCACGCTTCCCTGCGGTACTCCCGAAATTATCTCTACATCTGCAGATTTTGAACCGTTAAGAACGACATGTTGTGTTCTTTCTTCTAGGAAATCCTGAATCCAATCACAAACCTGGTCCGATATTCCGTAAGCTCGTATTTTTTTCACTAAACGTAAGTGCGGAACCGTATCAAATGCCTTCCTGAAGTCCAGGAATACGGCATCAATCTGCTCGCCAGTGTCTACGGCACTGTGAATTTCTTGGGCAAATAGGGCGAGCTGAGTTTCACATGATCTCTGTTTGCGGAATCCATGTTGGTTATGATGAAGGAGATTTGTATTATCTAAGAACGTCATAATACGAGAACACAAAACATGTTCCATTATTCTACAACAGATTGACGTAAGCGAAATAGGCCTATAATTATTCGCATCTGATTTATGACCCTTCTTGAAAATGGGAACGACCTGCGCTTTCTTCCAGTCGCTAGGTACTTTACGTTCTTCCAGCGATCTACGATAAATTGCTGATAGAAAGGGGGCAAGTTCTTTAGCATAATCACTGTAGAATCTTAAGGGTATCTCGTCTGGTCCGGATGCTTTTCCGCTACTAAGTGATAGCAGTTGTTTTTCAATTCCGATATCGTTTATTTCAATATTTTCCATTTTGGCGTCCGTGCGACGGCTGAAGTCAGGGACCGTGTTACGATTTTCCGCAGTGAAACAGTTTCGGAACACTGAATTCAGTATTTCTGCCTTTCTTTGGTCGTCCTCTGTTTCGGTGCCATCGTGGTCAACGAGTGACTGAATAGGGGATTTAGATCCGCTTACCGATTTTACATATGACCAAAACTTTTTAGGGTTCTTGTTTAGATTGTTTGCCAATGTTTTATGTTCGAATTCGCTGAATGCTTCTCTCATTGCTCTCTTTACGCTCTTTTTCGCTTCGTTCAGCTTTTCCTTATCAGCTATGATTCGACTACTCTTAAACCTATGATGAAGCTTTCTTTGTTTCCGTAGTACCTTTCGTACATGATTGTTATACCACGGTGGATCTTTCCCCTCGCTTTGGACCTTAGTCGGTACGAACTTATCTAAGGCGTACTGGACGATGTTTCTGAATTTTTTCCATTTTTGTTCCACATCCTCTTCCTCAGAAATGAACGTTTGATGGTGGTCACTCAGATATTCTGCGATTTGTGCCCCATCACTCTTGTTAAGCAAATATATTTTCCTTCCTTTCTTGGCATTTCTTATTACACTTGTAGTCATTGATGCAACCACTGACTTATGATCACTGATACCCTCTTCTACATTCACGGAGTCGAAAAGTTCCGGTCTATTTGTTGCTATGAGGTCTAAAACGTTAGCTTCACGAGTTGGTTCTCTAACTATCTGCTCGAAGTAATTCTCGGACAAGGCAGTCAGGATAATGTCACAAGAGTCTCTGTCCCTGGCTCCAGTCCTGATTGTGTGACTATCCCATTCTATACCTGGTAGATTGAAGTCTCCCCCTATTACAATAGTATGATCACGAAACTTCTTCACGACGTTCTGCAGGTTCTCTCTGAGGCGCTCAACTACTACAGTTGCTGATGCAGGTGGTCTATAGAAGCATCCGACTATCATATCTGACCCACCTTTGATACTTAACTTAACCCGGATTATTTCACATTCGCATTCGCTAATAACTTCACTGGATATTATTGAATTCTTTACTGCTATAAATACTCCTCCACCATTGGCGTTTATCCTATCCTTGCGGTATATATTCCATTCTGTGTCTAGGATTTCGTTACTGTTCACTTCCGGTTTTAACCAACTTTCCGTTCCTAATACTATATGCGCACTATTTCCTTCAATAAGAGATACTAATTCAGGAACCTTGCCCTGGATACTCCTGCAGTTTACCAATATTACGTTAACTTTTCCTGTTTTTGGTCTCTGAGGACGGACGTTCTTTATCAACGATGATAATGTCCTCTCTGGTAAGCCGTCAGGTATTTTATCGTTTCGCCCAAGGGGGGGTCCCTCTAACCTAAAAAAACCCCGTGTGCACGCCACACGTACTCTGCTACCCTAGTAGCTGCTTCCGGTGTGTAGTGCACGCCTGACCTGTCTAGGGGGGCCCTACAGTTCTCCACCGAATAACGGAGGTCGATGAATTTGCAACCATTATAGTCGCAGAGTCGTCTGAGCCTCTGGTTTAGACCCTCCACACGGCTCCAAACCAGAGGACCGCGATCTACTCTGGGCACTATGCTGCAGATATTAAGCTCAGCTTGCACTCCGCGTGCGATGCTGGTTGTCTTCACCAAATCAGCCAGCCGCCGGAAGGAACCAAGGATGGCCTCAGAACCCAAGCGGCAGGCGTCATTCGTTCCGACATGTGCTACTATCTGCAGCCGGTCACACCCAGTGCGTTCAATAGCTGCCGGAAGGGCCTCCTCCACATTACGGACGAGACCCCCCGGCAAGCACACCGAGTGCACACTGGCATTCTTCCCCGACCTACCCGCTATTTTCCTGAGGGGCTCCATAACCCGCCTAACGTTGGAGCTCCCTATAACTAATAGGCCCGCCCTCTGTGACTGTCGGGACCTTGCCGGAGAATCGGCCACTGGCCCAACAGGCGAGGCATCCTGTGGTGGCTCGGAAACGATGTCATCACCACTAGGAAGCACCCCGTACCTGTTGGAAAGGGGTAAGGCAGCTGCCACGCGGCCAGATCCCACCTTCGCCTTTCGGCCAGGCACGCGCGAGCCCACCACTGTCCGCCATTCACCCTGGAGTGATGGCTGACCGGTAAGATGCTCACTGCCGGAAGACGCAGCGACATCAGGGGTTCCATGTGATTCCAAGGCCACCGAAGTAGGCATAGGTCTCACCACAGTTGCCCCAACGCCACTACGAGCCGACGCCTGCGCCTCGAGCTCGATGAGCCTAACAGACAAAGCCTCCACCTGCCCCCGAAGAGTGGCCAATTCTCCTTGCGTCCGCTCACAACAACCACAGTCCCTACACATGACTATGTTTACCCTACTCTATACGGTGACAAATTCCCAAGATAATCTTCTGATGAGCTACTCTACAATAATACTCATCCTCCAGAGTCCCGACCGGGGCAGACTGCACACAAGCGCAGACACGCGCAGACTACTGCCGACTCACGCAGACTACTCAAGACTACCCAAGACTACTGCCGACTAGCGACAAGCAACAACTAACTACATACTGCTCTCTGGTCAGAGACTCTCCTAAGTCTTGGCTGTTGCAGGCAGCGCATATAGCGCATACCTCTTACAAGTTTCGGCGGGGTCAGGGATTTTCTCTGCCTCGTGATGGCTGGGTGTTGTGTGATGTCCTTAGGTTAGTTAGGTTTAAGTAGTTCTAAGTTCTAGGGGACTGATGACCTAAGATGTTAAGTCCCATAGTGCTCAGAGCCATTTGAACCATCTTACTATTTAGCAAAATCACACTGTGTGTCTTTAGCACATGCAGCCTACGTTCTCAATTATTGGTCGGATGTATTCCAATCTCTGTCTTCCTTTACATTTTTTACACTCTACAGCTCTCTGTAGTACCATAGAAGTTATTCCGTGACAGCTTAACATGTCCTACGATGCTGCCCCTTCTTCTTGTCAGTGTTTTCCATACATTCCTCTCTTGGCCGATTCTCTGGGGAACATCCTCGTTCCTTGCCTTGTAAGTCCATATAATTTTCAACATTCTTCTGTAGCACCACATTTCAAATGCTTCGAATCTTTACTGTTTCGGTTTTTTCACATTCCATGTTTCACTACCAAACAACGTAATTTCTTCCTCAAATAAGGGCCTATGTTTCATATTAGTACTCTCCTCTTGTCCAGGAATGCTCCTTTGCGAGTGTTAATCTGCTTTTCATGTCCTTCTTGCTCCATCCGTCAAGTTTTATTTTGCTGCCTATGTAGCAGAATACCTCAGCTTCATGTACTTCGTGATACTAACCCTGATGTCATGTTTTTCGCTGTTATTTCTAGTACTTCTAATTACTTTCGTGTTCTTAAAATTTACTCGTAATCCATATTCTACATTCATTAGACTGTTCACTCTATTCAGCAGACTGTAATTCTTCTTCATTTCCACTGAGAACAGCAATGTGATGAGAGAATCTTACCACTGATATCCTTTCACCTTTGTGAAAATCTGGTTTTTATATGTAAACTGTGACTTTTGAATTAACTAATCAGCGTGGCGTAGAGTGGAATTCGGACCGAGAGCTGAGCGTTCAAACGGATCGACTTGAAGAGTATCTGAGCTAGCATTCTGTCCCAGATAATACGTCAAGTAATCCATTTTGTTATTAGTTTCAGTTTGATGCCACACGCTGGCTATTGCGAGTGACTGTGATTGCGTGTGGGTGTCGGAACTGTAACTTAATATTATCACCGGTTTGGCAGTGTTTTGTATCAAACAAGTGACTGTTCCACTCTTTAGACACACTGTCCGTTCTCTAGCAGGGCAGGCGTGCGTTCGAGCTGCGGATAAGGAAAGATCAGCGCTAGGTGATTGGGCATTTTCTGTTGGACTAACATTTAACAGCGCTGTTACAAGTGTAACTATTGCCGTTGAACAAAAGTATAATTTCTATTCGTCCATGAGAAATGGTATTGACAGCAATAAGCAGAAATAGTGAGCCTAAGGAGATGGAAATATTTTGTGGGCTCTTCCACCTGCTACGCACACAATGCATTTATTTTCATGCCTAAACATGTTTCAGCACATTTGTGCCGTTATCAGTGGAGTCTAATACTTTTCGATTTTAGGTCCTTAGGGATATGTTTTCTTTTATATTACAGCTAACCAAAGCTAGTTTTGTGGTACATATGTCCTCGGCTTCAAGCCCATCTGTTATAGCAAAACACTCACAAATCTTGCAAATGTTTTTCTTGGCCACACTTGCTTGTCACAACTGTGAACTACCTACAACTGATGAGCAAGAAGATGAAGACAAGAAAAGTAACTCTGGCAAACTATTGAACTATACGATAACGTTCTATAGAGCACTATTTTAAGGAAAAAGAGCTGAATAAAAATACAGCTGATGTCGGCACCAAAGTGCCGAAACATGTTTGGGAACAAAAATGATTAGTTGCTTGCATAATAGTAGCACCTGAATTCCTATAATTGTATCTTGAAACACGGGTGCCGTTAGAAGTTCAAAATCAGACGATGATTACACATATCGTTTGTTAGTATTAGCACTGTACGTGGCTAGAACAACGAAGGGATAAAAAACGTGGTAAGGGAAGCGAATGTATAGTAGATTAAGAAGTAAGAAATGACCATGATACAGGTCTTACGAAGGTGGGTAGTACTTCTGAGGCGTCAGACAGCATAATGTTTATCTTCAGTCGCCTTCAGTGCTTAGTGTTTGAATCTCTCTCTGGGATCTTCATTACTCTACTCAATAACAACATATGAAAGACAGCGTCACTTTGACTTATAAAAGGTCGTTTTCTCACGCTTTTCCCGACTACTGGAATTACTCAGTAAGAACAATCAGTCGTTGTCATTGGGTAAACACGGAAAGCAGATACTGAAAGAGGCAGGGAATGAATAATATTATTGTAGTTGTGCCGCTTCGGTTGTTTCCCGGTAACCGTTTCAGTTGCTCGCTCGCCGTACCTGTATGTTTATTTCCGTGACAGTGGTTATCCGCGATGACGGAAGCATACAGCCGTTATCCCTGTTGAAGATGGACTCATTTTTTCTTACTTCAAATGCGTCATGAACTTTCCATCTATAGATATTACTTTCTCTGGCTAACAATCATAACTTTCAAAATGATGGGGCACAGCAATCAGTCGTTCTATCCTTTCAGTTTTTATTAAGCAGACCTCGATTTGGGCTAGTGCATAGCCATTATCAGTGTTAAAAAATGCAAGAAGTACATAGGCGATAGTACAAAAAGCTATATATCGTGCCATAACCTGTATCGCTTATACTATAGATTACATACCACTGTTTCATAGTATCGGTACATATCCTAGTACGTCAGTCCTCTGTTGTTCGGGCTTCTGTCACAGACTTCTGTTCAAGGCTTCTGTATAATGAAAGTAGACTTTACGGAGAAGCCCGAACAACAGGGGAGTGACGTACTAGGGCATGCACTGATACTATGAAATAGTGGTGTGTAATCCCATGTAACTTTTTATGCTATCGCCTGATTACGTACTGCCTGTATTTTTTAGCATTTATAATGGCTAGTAACTAGACGATATCTAAGTCTGCTTAATAAAACCTGAAAGGAAATGACAACTGACAGCTGTGCTCCATCATTTTGAAAGTCATAATGTACCACAGACATTGAGTGCGTCCACATTGCTAATGGAAGGCAACTTGATGACTCGTATGATTATAAAATCCATTACCTGGTCGCAGTTTTCTTGGTGCTCCCCTACCGCTAATTGTTCATTCTACCTTAACCATATAAGGAGCTAGTGCTATGAAATGCGTTCTCTTATTGCCCTTCAACAGTAATGTCTTGGGTCTCCTTGAGAGGCCCTGCTAAACACGCAGGACAGGACAGGTAGTTGGAATTGCGGAAAAATGAGCGGCTCTTAGTTACACTCGAACACATATCACTTTATTTATTTGACCAAACATTACAGTAAAAATTCTTGAACTTAGTTATCGACTGAATATGCCACACTATCTTATGCCTTAAGGGCACAACCACCTTAATTTAGATAAAACGGTTGATGGTTTTAACTCAAAATTCACACGCCAAAAGGAATATTTAGAAGGCAGAAGGCCTCACGTTAAGTAAGTTCTATAATTTGTCTGAAGGCCCAAAAGTCAAACACTTGAAAAGCAACAACCTTAATATAAAGACAGTTGAAAACCGATGATTTAAGATTCAAGGTAAAATTAAATAAAAAAACAAGGCAGAAGGCCTTATCTTCAGTTAGGCTGAAGACCCCAAACAGTGTGATGCTCGAAAGACAAAGATCCTTAATTTAAAAACGGCTGAAGGTCCATGACTTAAAACTCAAGGTAAAATAAATGTAAACAACAAAGCCTTATCTTAAATTAGGCTGAAGGCCCCAAACACTTCAAAATCAAGCAACTTTCATTTTAAAGCGTCTGAAGGCCCATGACTTAAAACACCACTAAAAACAATTCAGCCTTAATTCAAAACCATCGGCTATGTGCCATACAAATACACACAACAGAAAATAAGAAAACGCAGTGCAGTTAACGGCGCTCAGAAGTTTCGGCGGTCGGCCAGCACTTGACATACTAACGTTCACTTAAGTGAGACAGGCAGTCGGCCCAGCCATTCTCGATCCGACGGCAACCCAACCAACAGAGAGCCAACGGACCCACCGACAAAGTAACTCGCCATCAAGGGACCAGGACAACCAGGAGTTCAATGCAAGCGTAAAAGGCATGGACGCCCACAACCAAGCATACATTAAGCTGTCGAACTACACACCGTGCTGAACAGCGACAACACGGTGAGGAAACGACACTGCCTAAATCTACGTCAACAGCCAGGATAGGTAACTGGAACGTTAACGGCCAGAAGGCAGAAAATTCCGCTGGTGCACTTCCATTGTAAATATCCAAATATAGTTAGACTCCACCGGACGGTGGCTAAACCTTCGCCGACTCGAACACACATGTTGTTGCTCTCAGGAATGTCCCAACAGCCATCAGCGAGCACCAGACGGCACAATGTGAACAGTCTTGACTTTCTGATAAATGAAGTCCAAACTCAACTTTCGCGTCCAAAATCGGTGAGCAACAGACCACGTAGCAATGGGAACAGTCCCACACACTCCGGCACTGCATAGAGACCGCCAGCAGGCCTGGCCAAATTACGCCCCGTGGAGATTTCCTCGCTGCTCCGCACCAACCGACCGACTCGTTATACAACAGCACGCCAACAACATTTGAAATAACTTGTCAGTCAAAATCACACAAACTACACACTGTTTCACGAACACTTGCACGAAGAGCTAGACAATACTAACGGCAGTGACAATGTAGTAACAAGGATGAATCACGAGTCAGCATACGCAGCCAACCCAGAAGCGATCGCCGGCCAAAACACACGCCGTCCGACCAGACGGCCGACAGACGACCAACCAAGGTGGTCCGGACTCAAGTGATATGTATTGGCCACCGTCTGGCGAGTCATGGCTGTCTGGACCTCACTGCAGCCGCGCCCCGACTGAACTTCTGCCGCGTCCTAACTCAAACACTGCCAAGTCCGAACACCACTGCTAGTGCGTTCCAACTCACTGGCAGATCCGAACTAACTCACAACACACGACAACCGGGAAGTAATAGCAGCCAGAAGAGATATTATGCTGCTCACGGGCAGGCCAGACGGCAACTCAGTGACACCAGTAGTTGGAATTACAGTAACGAGGTGGTAGTACAGTAAAAACAGGATGTCAAATGAGGTATGACACGAACACGAGCCACGCACGGCTCACCTCTCTCTGTGCACTAGGTGCTGTGCTGCTGGTCCCGGCGGAAGTTCGAGTCCTCCTTCGGGCATGGGTGTGTGTGTGTGCTCGTCCTTAGGTTAATTTAGGTGTGTCAACTTAGGGACTGATGCCCTTAGCATTGAAGTCCCACAAGATCTGACACATTTGATCAATTTTGCACTACACACTGATGAGAATCTCCCTACCGCTGAGAATGACCAATAAAGGTGCGCTGGTAGAACAGGTACGTGGAATCTATGGCAGGACACACACAATGAAAGTAACACTGAATAGCAAATGGTAAAATATATTATTCAGATTTGGTACCCCTGTTTACAGCAATTGTACAAAACAAGCGTAGCCTGTCTGTACTGTATTCCATGAATACAAACTATATAATGTTGTATATATGGTTCTCGGGCGAGACGTCGGATATCATAGTGCAAACTCCACAATACTTCGTCAGCGCAACTGGCCGACATCTTCAGGTGCGACGAACACACTGCTAAGGCAGGACCAGGGCCCCTATTTACGCCAGTTTTAGGCAGGAAATGCGCATGCGTGGAGGCGCCAAATTCGATGGCCAATAGCGACGATATCAGCTGGTAGCTGAAAGGACAGTAACGCCACCTACAGGATGAAGAACCAAATACTTCGCCGCACGCGCGGAGGCTGCCGCAGCTGCTCTGCGCTGCCATCGGCCGCTCCAGTGACCTCTGTACGGAAGCCGCAAGCGCGGAGGCTGCCGCTGTTACTCTGCGCTGCCATCGGCCGCCCCAGCGACCTGTGACGGAAGCCGCAAGCAAAACTGCGCGTCCACGTCGGCGCCTTGATTATTCTCCGTCGGGAAAGCCTCAAGCAACACATTAAATAATGTTCTCTGAACTAAAGTCGGAAGAAAACTAATCTTCTGTGTTGATGTACTACTCGAAGGACAGTTCCAAACTAACAGCACTCAGTTAAACCAATAGGGAGACGATCTCTATTCATACACGATGTCCGCCTCGATATAGCTGAGTGGTCAGGGCGACGGACTGCCGTCCTAATGGCTCGGGATCGATTCGCGACTGGGTAAGGGATTTTCTCAGCTCAAGGACTGGGTGTTAAGTTGTCTTCATCATTATTTCATCCCCATCCAACGCACAGATCGCCCAGTGTGGCCTCGAATGTAGTAAGACCTGCTCCAAGATGGCCGGACCTCTCCCGTCACGGGCCTCGCGGCCAATGACGCCAAACGCTCATTTCCATTTTTCCATAGGCTACACGATAATTCTATGTACTGTTCTGTTTCTACTGAATGGGCCACATCTACATCTACATCTACATGATTACTCTGCAATTCACATTTCAGTGCTTGGCAGAGGGTTCATAGAACCACAATCATACTATCTCTCTACCATTCCACTCCCGAAAAGCGCGCGGGAAAAACGAACACCTAAACCTTTCTGTTCGAGATCTGAATTCTCTTATTTTATTTTGATGATCATTCCTACCTATGTAGGTTGGGCTCAACAAAATATATTCGCATTCGGAAGAGAAAGTTGGTGACGAAAAACGTCTTTGGTTTAATGACTTTCATCCCAACTCGCATATCTGCCGCACTCTCTCCCCTATTACGTGATAATACAAAACGAGCTGCCCTTTTTTGCACCCTTTCGATGTCCTCCGTCAATCCCACCTGGTAAGGATCCCACACCGCGCGGCAATATTCTAACAGAGGACGAGCGAGTGTAGTGTAAACTGTCTCTTCAGTGGACTTGTTGCATCTTCTAAGTGTCCTACCAATGAAACGCAACCTTTGGCTCGCCTTCCCCATAATATTATCTATGTGGTCTTTCCAACTGAAGTTGTCCGTAATTTAAACACCCAGGTACTTAGTTGAATTGACAGCCTTGAGAATTGTGCTATTTATCGAGTAATCGAATTCCAACGGATTTCTTTTGGAACTCATGTGGATCACCTCACACTTTTCGATATTTAGCGTCAACTGCCGCCTGCCACACCATACAGCAATCATTTCTAAATCGCTTTGCAACTGATACTGGTCTTCGGATGACCTTACTAGACGGTAAATTACAGCATCATCTACGAACAAAAAAAAAAATGGTTCAAATGGCTCTGAGCACTATGGGACTTAACTGCTGTGGTCGTCAGTCCCCTAGCACTTAGAACTACTTAAGTCTAACTAACCTAAGGACATCACACCCATCCATGCCCGAGGCAGGATTCGAACCTGCTCGGATTTCACCCAGGTCATTTATATAGATCAGGAACAGCAGAGGTCCCAGGACGCTTCCCTGGGAAACACCCGATATCACTTCAGTTTTACTTGATGATTTGCCGTCCATTACTACGAACTGCGACCTACCTGACAGGAAATCACGAATCCAGTCGCACAACTGAGACGATACCTCATAGGCCCCTCACCTTGATTAGAAGTCGCTTGTGAGGAACGGTGTCAAAAGCTTTCCGGAAATCTAGAAATAGGGAATCAACTTGAGATCCCCTGTCGATAGCGGCCATTACTTGGTGCGAATAAAGAGCTAGCTGCGTTGCACAAGAACGATGTTTTCTGAAACCATGCTGATTACGTATCAATAGATCGTTCCCTTCGAGGTGATTCATAATGTTTGAATACAATATATGCTCCAAAACCCTACTGCAAACCGACGTCAATGATATAGGTCTGTAGTTCGATGGATTACTCCTATTACCATTCTTAAACACTGGTGCTACCTGCGCAATTTTCCAATTTGTAGGTACAGATCTATCGCTGAGCGAGCGGTTGTATATGATTGCTAAGGGAGCTATTGTGTCAGCGTAATCTGAAAGGAACCTAATCGGTATACAATCTGGACCTGAAGACTTGCCCATATGAAGCGATTTGAGTTGCTTCGCAACCCCTAAGAAACTCATGCTAGCAGCTGTTCGTGTTTCAGATTCTGGAATATTTCATTCGTCTTCCCTGGTGAAGGAATTTCGGAAAACTGCGTTCAATAACTCCGCTTTAGCGGCACAGTCGTCGGTAACAGTACCATCGGCACTGCGCAGCGAAGGTACTGACTGCGTCTTACCGCTTGTGTACTTTGAATACGACCAGAATTTCTTCGGATTTTCTACCAAATTTCGAGACAATGTGTCGTTGTGGAACCGATTAAAGGCATCTCGCATTGAAGTTTGTACCAAATTTCGCGCGTCTGACAATTTAACCAATCTTCGGGACTTCGCGTTCTTCTGAACTTCGCATGCTTTTTTCGTTGCCTCTGCAACAGCGTTCGGACTTGTTTTGTGTACCATGGGGGATCAGTTCCATCTCTTACCAGTTTATGAGGTATGAATCTCTCAATTGCTGTTGCTACTATATCTTTGAATTTGAGCCACATCACGTCTACATTTGCATAGTCAGGTCCTATCTTACTCGACGACTCGAACAATTGAAGACATGACGAACGTTCTGCAGAAACTCCCTTTCAATACACGGACTGACTTACAAGTTGTAACTCAAAACGTCTGCTCGTTCTCGGTTACTTAAGCGCGCCTCTCTCTTCCTGGTGGCGCTGCCGCTGAAGGGGGTGTGGTAGTCGAGGGCTGCATCTGTCAGGGCCCAGCGTGTTTCTGCTGCTCACGGACGTCCACTGTACTTCTGGTACCAGCTGCCACAAACTCTTCTTATGTGGTATGTTAGCATATCACACTTTCAGTGTCTGCGTCCAATATTTACCCCATAACGATGGCCCACAATGTGTAGCCGGCAGGTTTCTTACCCAGAAACTATATTTCTTCGGGAAAGCACAGAGAAATACATTGGTGCTTAAACCTTTAAGGGTGAAACTAAGTGTCGCATGATATATCACTGTCAGGTAAATAACATAACATACGTAGAACTGCTACAGTATTACCGAGGCGGTAACTGAAGGATATACACGCATGGAAAATACACTTCTATTCGAAGATAATAATTACACTGAAGTCACAGAGATTCATGATGGTCCTATGGACACTACAAAAGACGAGGTATGTTTCTCAGTAGCGTGTGTGATGGCCACGGACACCAACGCGTGCTCAGATGCTTGCTCCCATGCTGGTTACAAGGTCGGTAAGCAGTTTTTGCGGTAGTGCGTCCCATTCCCTCACCGGCGCGGTTGAGAAGTGCTGGATGGTCGTAGATGCGTATGGGTGTGGCGCAATACGCCTTACCAACGCATATCATACGTTCTAGATGGGATTTAGTTTGGGGGACGGGTAGGCCAGTCCATTCGCCATGTATCCTCTGATTCCAAGAGCTGCTTCACCTTCGCTGTTCAATACGTTTGCGCATTGTCATGCATAAAAATGAAGTAAGGGCCGTGTGCTCCCCGGAAAAGACACACATGGGAAACGAGTACAGTAACGGTTCGCAATAGCGTTTGCTGATGATTGTACCGTGTTCAGAGATTTGTAGGCCAGTAACGCAGTGCAAAATTATAGCTCCACACACTATAACACGTGCAGCACCAAAACGATCATGTTCGACAACGTTCCTCGGAGCGTTAAGTATCCCTGTTTCTCGTCATATAAGGATGCGTACAGGGTCACTACTCGGGCTGAATCTGTACTCATCCGACCGCCCCATTCCTCATTGGTCCAATGCCTATTGTCTTGGCACCATCGCAAACGGTGCCGCTGGTGAACGGCTGTCAAACAGAACACAACGTATTGGTCTTTGCGCAAAAGGGACCACCCCTGTGCAGTCGGAGTGTCGCTGTTGACCCTCAGATTGCCTGCCTTGCAGTGCTGTTAAATGTGGCAGGAATTGCACCTACTGTTTGACGTTGATCCCTCATTGCCCATGTTGAAAAACCTGCTTCTGTAGTTGACCGTCGTCGACCAGCTCCTCTCCTTCGGGCAGCAGTGACTGCAGTTCGGAATGCTCTCTATACAAGTGAGACAATAATTTGGGCAATACCAAAGTCCTGAACTAAACTCGTCACACTTCGTTCATCTTCGATTTTTCCGATGATTCTTGCCCGTATGGCGTCATCTAGATGTCTCCGGTCTGTGTAGTAATAAAGAACACCTCAGCCGTGCACCGCAAGTGCCCGCCGAGTTGCTTCAACTGCCTCGTGTTGAGGGTCCAGCCCTATTTGGCACTGTAGTTACGCTGACATCACGCCATTTGACGTCTTTCTGTGCACTACTGGGAGACCTATGGCTACATGCTCATTTATTTCTACCGAGTAGTTAATATGTTATGTTACTCGATCTGCGCAAGTTTAGGAGAGCAGTGTAACCTCTTATAAGTGAACGCAGCACTGTATTTCGACAGTTTTCAGCTCTATAGAGAAACCACTGGAATCCTGAGAAAGAATCCAGTAAAGGGATGTAAACGTCGACTAATGAAGACGTTTGAAGAGGAATGTGACGCAGCCTAACAAATTCAGAAGATTTTGCTGTCAACGGCAAGGGCCACGAAGGTCAGCAGACCCATACGGTATGGGCAAACTAAAACTAGTTCGGAAAACATTCAGAAGAGTGATCCTTGTTCATGAATTGGTATATTATTGTGCATGAGTGACTGCGTCGAGAGGATCTCTCGCTTGTTGAGTTCTGCCATTAATTTCTGTGTGATGTGGCATCAGCACTATTGCATTCGCAGATTTTCATAGCCATTTTGCACCAGGAGATCTCCATTGTTACTTTGAAAAGCCGTGCATAATCTCAAGAGTTGTGTTTGACGCCCAGCATCTGGCGTCTGTATCATAACTCGATTCTTTCACCAAAATGTTAAAGCTAAGCGACGTCTCCAGAAACATATTTAATCGATATGTGAATCATCTCACAGAAGGTGAACGACTTCACGGGCATTTTCAGCAAGAATGAGCGGCAACTCACCCTACCTTGACAAACTTGTCACAACTGCATGAGGCGTTGAGCGAGAAGAGGACACTCAAGAGGGCCAGTGCAGTCTATGGATGCGAAAAACCATCCATTTAAAACCGATTCTGGTATTTTAGTTCTCAATAACGGGTACCTGTTCTAACAGTGTTTTCTTCTTTTATTAATAACGGAGTAAAGAAACCGGCATATCAATTTTCTACAGTAGCTGTACTACATTTTTTTCATTTAAATACCACATTTTAAAAACAGTTTTAAACATGGCTGTCTCTGCCGGCCGCTGTGGCCGAGCAGTTCAAGGCGCTTCAGTCCGAGACCGCGCTGCTGCTGCGGTCGTAGATTCGAATCCTGCCTCGGTCATGGATGTGTGCGATGTCTTTAGGTTAGTTAGGTTTAAGTAGTTCTAAGCCTAGGGGACTGATGATCACAGATGTTAAGTCCCATAGTGCTTAGATCCATTTTGAACCATGGCTGTCTCTCAGCAACCGTATATAAGTTTCAGCATAGGAATCACACATATAACCGGTTGCTAAACTGACCTAGGTTTAGATACCTCTAAGGTTGTCTTCATCAGATTGAAATTTTAAGAAATCATAAAATTACATTGCGAGAAAGCAATAAACTTTTTCATTAGTTTCCAATAGGAATTTCTCTGAATATTAATTTAATTATATTTGTCTGTAATAATTTTAAGTAATTATTATTTAAAAATTCCAATCTATCAGTTAAAAAATAAAAGAGGAAATAATTTATGTATGTTTGTGAAATGGTGTGAAATACGTATTTTTGTTACCAAGTGTGCAAATTTTTTGTGCAGTAAATGTAATGCAAACATTTTAAAAAAATGTTCAAATGTGTGTGAAATCTTATGGGACTTAACTGCTAAGGTCATCAGTCCCTATGCTTACACACTACATAACCTAAATTATCCTAAGGACAAACACACACACCCAAGCCCGAGGGAGGACTCAAACCTCCGCCGGGACCTGCTGCACAGTCCATGACTGTAGCGCCTTAGACCGCTCGGCTAATCATGCGCGGCAAACATCTAAAACATAGCCTAAATACCTAAGGCACTATGGAAAAAACGTAGATGAAATTTTAATTGAAAGACAGGTTTATGAATAAAACGAAATTCAAGCAAAATTAGAAACAGATATAACGAACGCAATAACTTGGACGAAATAACAAATTGATAAAACAAAAGATATTAAATCGAAATTAATAGAAAAATTAATTAAAAACACGTGAACAAAGATTTCAAGTAGAGAAAGAATGATGGGAAGAAAATGAAGGCAAATGAAGAAGTTGGTATTATGAATAAATTTTTCTTGACAAAGGCATGGTATTGAAAAATTACATTTAAGCCAATTAATTGAATACAAATGATTATTAAAGTCTTTTCGATAAAGATTTAAAAATAAAAAGAAATTCATAGCACCTGACGATATACCAACTCACAAACTCCTGCATGTCAAGCTGTCGTTCTACCCATTACACCACGCAAGTAAACTACATGCTGAAATTTTTAACGATATTGAGTCTAACACATATGACCGAGCGGTTCTAGGCGCTACAGT
Organism: Schistocerca americana; assembly: GCF_021461395.2. Classification (NCBI taxonomy): domain Eukaryota; kingdom Metazoa; phylum Arthropoda; class Insecta; order Orthoptera; family Acrididae; genus Schistocerca; species Schistocerca americana. The sequence goes on along the minus strand of NC_060120.1, from coordinate 971,412,250 downwards.
CTGGAACCGCGCGACCGCTACGGTCGCAGGTTCGAATCCTGCCTCGGGCATGGATGTGTGTGATGTCCTTAGGTTAGTCAGGTTTAAGTAGTTCTAAGTTCTAGGCGACTGATGACCGCAGCAGTTAAGTCGCATACTGCTCAGAGCCATTACAACTATCTAACAGCCGGCCGGAGTGGCCGTGCGTTTCTAGGCGCTACAGTCTGGAGCCGAGCGACCGCTCCGGTCGCAGGTTCGAATCCTGCCTCGGGCATGGATGTGTGTGATGTCCTTAGGTTAGTTAGGTTTAATTAGTTCTACGTTCTAGGCGACTGATGACCTCAGAAGTTAAGTCGCATGGGTTATGCATGGGATATTAACCTACTTCACCGTATAGATACTTCCAAAAAGTCGATCGCACCGCCGGGGTCTCTTCATGTCGGTGTTGCTGTGGGGGCATCGTGTCGTAGCTAAATGAGTTCGACCTTCGGCAAATTGCCGGCGTTCATATGGTGGGTGCTTCGGTAATGAGGGGAACGAAAGTGTCTTGTGTTTCGACAGGCGCTGTATCGAAGATATGCACCACGTACAGGGAAAGCATAAAAGCATTTTCCGCTAAGTCACAACGCGGACTGTAGTGTGTGTTAAGTGATCGTAACAGACGGTAATTGAAGAGGGCTGAGACGAGTAATAAGAGGACGAGAGCTGCAAAAGTCACAGCAGAGCAGATTGTCGTAGTCAAATGGTTCAAATGGCTCTGAGCACTACGGGACTTAACATCTGAGGTCATCAGTCCCCTATAACGTAGAACTATGATACTTAAACCTAACTAACCTTAGACACATCCATGCCCGAGGCAGGATTCGAACCTGCGACCGCAGCAACCGCGTGGTTCCGGACTGAAGCGCCTAGAACCGCTCGGCCACCGCGGACGGCGAATGTCGTAGTCGCGAACCCTGTCAACTCCAAAAGAACACCAAGGGAGCTCTGTAAGGTGCGATTCGCAGGGCGAGCCGGGATTCCAAAACCACGTATAAGCGATGTAAACGCACGTAACAGGAAAACGTGTTGCCGAAGCAGTGAAACCTGGACTACAGAGCAGTTAAAGAAAGTTGTCTGGTCGGATGATTCTTACTTCACACTGTCACCAAGTTAACGTCCAAAGAGTGATAATCTTTGGAGCCATATCACGGTAATCCATGGGTTTCACGGTTACTGTGCCATACTGAATTACCGCCAAGGAATATGAGGCTATTATGGGTCTAACTTCTATGTTCCAAGACGACGCGGCCCCAGCTCACACAGCTAGCATCGTCCAGGACTGGTTTCGTGAGCGCGAGGATGAATTATTGCACCTCCCTTGGTCACCGCAATCACCAGATCTCACCATTATTAAGCCTCTGCGGTCTATTTTGAAGAGATGAGTACGTGATCGCTAGCAGCCTCCATCTTCGTTTCCAGAACTTGCCACTATGTTGCAGGAGAATGGTATTCCTCGAAAAACTTACAGGATCTGTATTTACCCATTCCCAGAGGACTGGAAGCAGTTTCGAATACCAACAGGTGTCATAGACTGTATTAGGGACGGTAATGCGTTGTGTTTTTCGTCTTTCCAAGTTATTGTCAAAGACCTATATTAATATGACAGAAGATAATAATGAATCGAATAGTCTAGAGCTGTGGTTCCCAACCTGTCTTAGACCGGTACCCCCGAGTGTAATCAGAGTTAAGCTAGTATCCCAGCCCTCCACCCCTCCCCTCCTACTACATTATCACCGACTTTACATCTACATCTACACAGATACTCCCTAAGGCACCTAACTAATCTGTATAATGGAAAACTTTTCTTGGAACAATGACTTTTAAAATGATGAACGATGAATGACATGTGTCTGTATTACGGGAGGGGGGGGGGGAGGAGGAGGTGGGTTTTACCATGAATGCCGAGGGAATTCGTGGTGCATCGGAAGGGCTGCCCACAACACATTCTCAGGTAAGAAAGCCAAATATCCGCAGTGAGGGTAGACATTCGTAAGAAAATATAGTTCCCCTGTATTCGTCCTCTCCATTGCGGCACTTGGTTGATACACACACTGCTACCCCGTTTAAAAAAATTAAAGTAAGTGCACTACACTTCCTGTTCGTACATCACTTGATTGCTCCACTACTAACTTCTGAATTGGCAGAAATAAGAGACTTCAGCTGTTGACGCTTTGTCTCTGACCACAGCCATTATAGTAATAGTTAGCAGGAAATTTTGCTACGCCGGTGATTTGGCACTTGTTGTGAAACGTCCCCTTTGTACAATTATACAAGACTATGCTTAACCTGACACACGCAATCTGACTTTTCTAAAATCCCTACAAAAGAATGGCCCTGACTAACATTAACCTATACCTTTCACAAATCACTTATCTCACCAAAAATCTTCGTTACTCGAACTACTGCAAAACAGCGAGCGCCACTACTGCCAGCTAAATAAAAGATTCAAACTACGGAAGGCACTAACTGCTGATAGGCATAGTTAGGAAATGAAAGATTTTAGTAGAGAACAAGCAATGTATTTGACTTAATAGTGTTGAAAAATCATAATATACATAACAGATCATGACATCCAGTCTTACAAATTTCCAAACTCCGCCATCTCTCTCCCCACATCCACCACTGCTGGCGGCTCACCTCCAACTGCGCAACGCTACGCGCTGTTCACATCCAGCTGCCGCTGCCCAACACTACAATGGCAGACAACAATGCAAACTAGCCACAGACTGCACACAGCACAGCCAGTGATTTTCATACAGAGCGCTACGTAACGTTTCCAATAAGAAAACATAAACAGCCCACTTACATAGCCCCCATGCTCCCCACAAAAAAATTTACAAATTGTTTTGGGCAGCGGCCAATAATGATTTGATAAAATTTTTCATAATTAAATTAACAAAGAAATCAAATGCACACACTTATTGATACAATGTTGTTCAAAAGCTAAATTTTCTCACAGTCCATAAAGACAGTCCTGATCATTCATCACAGTAAAACTGCAGGTTTTTTTCCTCAAAGTCTGAGCAGCCAAAGAAAATGCACGCGGAAGTAGTGGATTTCCATGCAGTCTTGAAGAAGTAGTGTTGCCCTTCCAACGGAAAGACAGTGTTGACTCTTGACATGCAGACAGGTAATGGTCCACAACAGAGCAAACCCACCACAGAGTCAGTCGAAGTTTTGAAGAATATTGGTAGGTAGGTCGTCACAGAGCAGACCCACTGTAGTCCTGGTAGAAATAATGGTATAGGTGAGGCATCGAAGGTGCAGACCCACTGAAGTACTTGTAGAAATAATGGTATTGGTGAGTCATCAAAGGTGTAGACCCACTGTAGCCCTTGTAGAGATGGCTAGCAGCCATCCGTTGCGACTGTGCAGGTGCACAATCACCATTGAAGAGTCTTGCGGAGAATATAGCAAGTCCATTTGTGTTGAAATCGTATCTACAGTGTCCTTTAAGTTTTCTTGAGTTTTTGCAAGTTGCGTAACCGAATCGGTAGATGCAACTGAGTCAATTTTAGCTTGCAAGGTGTCGTGATTTTCATGAACAGTAGTTTGCAGTTCTTTTATGGCTGCTTCGTGATTCTGTAATGCATTTTCATGACGCGAAAAAATAGGTTGGAAATGCTCACAAATTTATGTTTTTACGTCATTACAGACTTTTTGACATTTCGATTCGATGTTACGTAACTCAGTAGTTAAATCTTCACGTGTTTGTTCAAGCGTGGTGTCTAACTTTTGAAGATTTTGTTCCATTGTGTCTAACTTTTTAAGATTTTGTTCCACTGTGTCTAACTTTTGAAGATTTTGTTCGATTGTGTCTAACTGTTGCTGTGTTTGTCTCTGGTGTTGTTCCATTGTGTCTAACTTTTGAAGCCTTTGTCCCATTTGTCTCTGATTTTGTTCCATTTGTTGCATTAATTGCAATAATAATGTATTAGTGTCTGGAATCTGTTTCTCTATGCTTTTTGGCAGTGCATTTTCACAGGCAACATCGACATTTTGACAAGCAGAAAATGTGTGTTGACTCATTTGAGAAAACGGTGAGGACCCAAAACCTAAGTCTACAATATTTGCGATAGTGTGTTCTGTCATTTCGGATTCCTGAGGCGGGCTGTTGCCGACCGATCGATCGATAATGCTTCCCTGTTCACTGCCTGTTTAATGTCTACACCATTATTTGCCGGCCGCTCCATTTCCCTATGCACAGTTACCAAATTACTACTCTGAATATTAGTTAATTCATTACATGGTGGCGTTAACACACTGCTTTCGTCTTCACTGTCATTTCTGAGTTTACTTTGGAGCCTAGTATTACGTTTTTCACATGCCATTATTGTCACAATATTTCACACAATAACACAGAAAAGCACAATTTGGTTCAAATGGCTCTGAGCACTATGGGACTCAACTGCTGAGGTCATTAGTCCCCTAGAACTTAGAACTAGTTAAACCTAACTAACCTAAGAACATCACAAACATCCATGCCCGAGGCAGGATTCGAACCTGCGACCGTAGCGGCCTTGCGGTTCCAGACTGCAGCGCCTTTAACCGCACGGCCACTTCGGCCGGCAAAAGCACAATTTGAAGAGCAAAAATAAGAGAACACATTAACATAGCACTGAAAATAGTATGTAGTTAATTGCAAGCGCAGCTGCGAAATACTTGGTGCAAATCTACATGCTTGCCACAACTGTTTTGCTGTACAACAATGAAAGACTGCAACTACAAAGGAGATTCCCTCTACAATTACGCGCTAGCAATAAACAATAGCTACACTAATTACACAAACTACAAGAAAAAAATCAGAAGATTCCAGTGAGGTATCCTCGGCTAAGGGTCGACATATGAAACGTCCCCTTTGTACAATTATACAAGACTATGCTTAACCTGACACACAATATTTTTAGCGCCACGCAATTTGACTTTCAAAAATCCCTACAAAAGAATGGCCCTGACTAACATTAACCTATACCTTTCACAAATCACTTACCCCACCAAAAATCTTCGTTACTCGAACTACTGCAAAACAGCGAGCGCCACTACTGCCAGCTAAATAAAAGATTCAAACTACGGAAGGCACTAACTACTGATAGGCATAGTTAGGAAATGAAAGATTTTAGTAGAGAACAAACAATGTATTTACCTTAATAGTGTTGAAAAATCATAATATACATAACAGATCATGACATCCACTCTTACAAATTTCCAAACTCGGCCATCTCTCTCCCCACATCCACCACTGCTGGCGGCTCACCTCCAACTGCGCAACGCTACGCGCTGTTCACATCCAGCTGCCGCTGCCCAACACTACAATGGCAGACAATAATGCAAACTAGCCACAGGCTGCACGCAGCACAGCCAATGATTTTCATACAGAGCGCTACGTAACGTTTCCAATAAGAAAACATAAACAGCCTACTTACAGTTGTACAAGCTAATACACTTGGGGAAGGAGCGAAGGTACTCACAGAAGATCTGGAGTCCTTTAATTCCTATTATAAAAAATGGCGACTCTGCCCTAATCCAACCAAGACCGAGGTGTGTGCTTTCCTCTTGAACAATAAAATGTACCACCAGGAACTGAATGCGAACTTCTGTGAACAAAGAGTCGAACACAAATTCAACCCCAAATGCCTTGGCATAACATTAGACCGCTCCCTGATTTACAAAAAACATCTAGAAAACGTGAGCCAAAAGCTAAAGAGTCGCAACAACATCCTGAGAAAATTGGCTGGCTCGACTTGGGGAGCTCAACGTACTACCACAATAGCCCTGGTATATCCTGTTGCCGAATATTGCTCTGCTGTCTGGTATTCGAGCACTCATACTAAGAAAATCGACGTCCAGTTGAACGAATGTTCAAATGTTCAAATGTGTGTGAAATCTTATGGGACTTAACTGCTAAGGTCATCAGTCCCTAAGCTTACACACTACTTAACCTAAGTTATCCTAAGGACAAACACACACACCCATGCCCGAGGGAGGACTCGAACCTCCGCCGGGACCAGCCGCACAGTCCATGACTGCAGCGCCTAGACCTCTCGGCTAATCCCGCGCGGCAGTTGAACGAATGTATCAGGATAATAACGGGTACTATTAAATCCACCCCAGTCCCTTGGCTGCATACTCTAAGCAATATACCACCACCACAATTGAGAAGGCAAGAAGCAGCAGCAAGAGAGTGGTCAAAAATTCATGACTCAGATTACCCACAGAATCTACCAATCCATGATGTTTTGAGCGAAATACCATCGACCCGCTTAACTCACGGAAGCCTACATGGGTTAAGACACAAGAACGTCAACCTGACATCAAGGAGCAATGGCGCCACTTTTGGAATGATTCTGGAATGAATAAACAAGGTATCCAAGATCCTACTCTGGAATTAGCGGGTTTTGACCTGAAGAGATGTACCTGGACTAAATTAAACCGTATCATAACGGGCCATGCAAGATGCAATGCATATAAGTACAAGTGGGGTCTATGCGACTCAACAGCCTGTGACTGTGGAGCACCAGAACAGAACGTCCGCCATATTATTGAGGAATGCCCCTTAACAGGTTACGCCGGACCGGTCTCTGAGGTTATATATGTGAAACCCTCTGTTTTGGATTGGCTGTGCAATCTAGATATTGAGTTTTAAATATATGAAAGAGTTTCTAGTCAGGATTGACAAGCTTTTAACGTGTAGTTATTTTGTCTTGAGTGTTTGTACTTTATCCTTTTGTGCTATTGCTTGTTTTTTTAACATGTATTATTTACACATTGTATTGTTTTATACATTTCGTCTACATATTGTTGTACTCATATAAAATATTCTCGCTGTATTGCCATACGCAAAATAAATAAATAAATAAAAATAAGTAGTAATAGTAATAATAATAGTAATACAACTGTGTACAGCACTGTAGTAGCCCGAACGTAGTTACTTCTGTGCCGGCCGCGGTGGCCGAGCGGTTCTAGGCGCTTCAGTCTGAAACCGCGCGACTGCTACGGTCGAATCCTGCCTCGGGCATGGATGTGTGTGATTTCCTAGGTTTAAGTAGTTCTAAGTCCTGGGGAACTGATGACCTCAGATGTTAAGTCCCATAGTGCTCAGAGCCATAGTTTCTTCGGTGTCGTGCTGTCAATTAATTCATTTATCTGTTCCGAAGCGAGTAATGAAGCAGTTTCTGGAGTACTGCAGGTACTATCTACAACGTGGAGAAGACATTTACTTGAGATGTTTAGCATTTGTTACATGTATGTGTCACTTTTATCATCAGCGATGTTTGGGTCAAAGCACAACGTATGTGTCTGGTGGGAGGACTATGTGAGGAAACTGTAACCTCCACCCCACCAATGGCACTAATTGAGAAAAAGTACTTATTGATAATTATATAATCAGAATCTTTGGAAAATAGTTCAGTTTCGTGGCTGAAAATGAATGGAATCATTTAGTTTTTATCCCCCGGAAAATTACATTTTACCACTCAAGGGAGTAATTACCCCTAGGCTGGGAACCTCTGGTCTATCAGAGGAAAACAGATGACTATTGCTGTTACTCGTGACGACGGTCATTTTCATGACGAATACGGGTAAGTTTCTAGTCATGCAGGTACCGAGAGATAGAGTCGAGAGAGTCGTGAATGCAGCAAAAGTGTTTTCAAGAACAGTATTAATAATTGCACTGCGTACAGAGGTGGACCCAGCTGCCTCTGATGGCCACAAGACTGCCGCCGCGGCTGCTGGGTCTCAAGGACGCTGCGGCTCCAGAAGCCAGCGCGACCCCGCGGAGCAGCCGCTGTTACGAGCTGCCGCCCGCCGCTAGACAGGCGATGCCGGTGGGCGTGGGCGGCCGAGAACCTGAACCTCAGAGGCTGCAAGCCGCCTTAACGGCCGCCGTGACCGCGGGTCGGCCTCTCTGCGCTTCTGGAACGCGCTGGCGACTGCCTCCGCGGGTTTCCCTAAACGCCGCCGGACGGCTCTGTGGAACTTCCCATTCCCACGTTTCCCCCAGCCCGTGCGTGTTTTGCAGCTACTAAACTCGCTGCAGCTCAGGGAAACACAGCAGGCCTTGAGCAGCCCGTCGTATTGCCACTTCGCCTGTTTTCCCCGCGCCAGTTTTGTTTATTGCCGCGCTCGCTACTCGCGTATGTCACACTGGTATGGAACGCAGCTCTAACGTTACAGGTTCCGTACATAGTAACCATCTTCATTTCCAGTTGTTCTGATTGTAGGCACATCTGAGCGACGATGAGAATCTTTTGCTCGTGGCGGTGGCCGTTGCGTTAGCCGTGTCAGCAGCATGGAGTGCAACGGCTGTACTTTGTGAGCCGGGGAAAGTGGACCTTTCCGTAAGCATTTATACACTACTGGCCATTAAAATTGCTACACCACGAAGATGACGTGCTACAGACGCGAAATTTAACCGTCAGGCAGAAAGTGCTGTGATATGGAAATCAATAACTTTTCAGAGCATTCACACAAGGTTGGCGCCGGTGGCGACACCTACAACGTGCTGACATGAGGAAAGTTTCCAAACGATTTCCCATACACAAACAGCATTTGACCGGCGTTGCCTGGTGAAACGTTGTTGTGATGCCTCGTGTAAGGAGTATAAATGCGTACCATCACGTTTCCGGCTTTGATAAAGGTCGGATTGTAGCCTATTCCGATTCGGTTTATCGTATCGCGACATTGCTGCTCGCGTTGCTCGAGATCCAACGACTGTTAGCAATATATGGAATCAGTGAGTTCAGAAGGGTAATACGGAATGCCGTGCTGGATCCCAACGGCCTCGTATCACTAGCAGTCGAGATGACAGGCATCTTATCCGCATGGCTGTAACGGATCGTGCAGCCACGTCTCGATCCCTGAGTCAACAGATGGGGACGATTCCAAGACAACAACCATCTGCAGGAGCAGTTCAAAGACGTTCACAGCAGCATTGAGTATCAGCTCGGAGACCGTGGCAGCGGTTACCCTTGACGCTGCATCACATACAGGAGCGCCTGCGATGGTGTACTTAACGTCGAACCTGGGTGCACGAATGGCAAATCGTCATTTTTTCGGATGAATCCAGGTTCTGTTTACAGCATCATGATGATCGCATACGTGTTTGGAGACATCGCGGTGAACGCACATTGGAAGCGTGTATTCGTCATCGCCATACTGGCGTATCACCCGACGTGATGGTATGGGGTGCCATTGGTTACACGTCTCGGTCACCTCTTGTTCGCATTGACGGCAACTTGAACAGTGGACGTTACATTTCAGTTGTGTTACGACCCGTGGCTCTACCCTTCATTCCATCGCAGCGAAACCCTACATTTCAGCAGGATAATTCACGACCGCATGTTGCAGGTCCTGTACGGGCCTTTCTGGATACAGAAAATGTTCTACAGATCGCTCACCTATTGAAAACGTCTGGTCAATGGTGGCCGAGAGACTGGCTCGTCACAATACGCCAGTCACTACTTTTGATGAACTGTGGTATCGTGTTGAAGCAGGATGTGCAGCTGTACCTGTGCACGCCATCCAATCTCTGTTTGACTCAATGCCCAATCGTATCAAGGCCGTTATTACGGCCAGAGGTGGTTGTTCTGGGTACTGATTTCTCAGGGTCTATGTACCCAAATTGTGTGGAAATGTAATCACATGTCAGTTCTAGTATAATATATTTGTGCAACGAATACCCGTTTATCATCTGCATTTCTTCTTGGTGTAGGAATTTTAATGGCCAGTAGTGTAGCTCTAAGTTCAAGGAGACTGATGACCTCAGATGTTAAGTCCCATAGTGCTGAGAGCCATTTGAACCATTTGAACAAGATGCCGGCAGCTATAATATCCTCGGGGGAACATAATATTCACGTGGGCATCCATGGTTCTAGTGGAGCTCGCGTAAGACACCGTCACGTCCAAGTAGTATCGTTCACTAGTTGCAAACCACGTACACCCTTTCATGACGGCAGTGGTATTTTTCATTAAGGTAATGCGCCATGTCACATGGCCGTGAGAGTGGTGGATTCGTTCGAGGAACACAGTGCAGAGTTCCAATTAATGTGCCGGCCTCGTAACTCGTCAGATCTGAACCCGATCGACACATCTGGGATGTGACTGAAAGTGGCGTCAGAGCTCATCGCCCGGAATTTACGGGAATTAGATGACGTGAGTGTTCAGATGCGGTGTCAACTCCCTCCAGTGATTTACCGAGGCCTCATTGCTTCCATGCCACGACGTCTCGCCGCCGTTATCTGTGCCAAAGGTAGATATACCGGCTTTTTTATAGGTGGCTAGCTGGTCATAATATTTTGTCTGATCTCTTTATGGCTCCTGTACTTGTTGAGTGAGCGGTATTGGTATCAGACTCTGCATGGTCGGCCAGTGTTCGGTTGATCACAAGTAAGTACGGCACGGTGGTGGACTGCAACGGCGTAGCTGAATTCCAAGGGAGAGAGTTTTCCGATGAATCCACAGCAGTTTAAGAAAGTTTAAAATCATCGTTACGGTTACTGTAAAGTGCTTGACTTAGCTAAACTATATTCGAGAGTTATTTAGCCCGGTTCCTGGCTCCAACAGCTGTGTTTAATTTAACGTGGCGAATTCTACCGTTCTGTTCAACAATACAGAGCTCGCAGACGGCGCCTGCCTCCGTCTTGACAGTGGTAGCGACATGTTATTGGTTAAGCATTGTGACATGTATTTAAGGACATAATGTCACTGTGTTTAGTTGGCATTAATCACCATTCGGGAGGACGACGGTTCAATCCCGCGTCCGGACATTCTGATTTAGGTTTTCCGTGATTTACCTAAATCACTCCAGTAAATGTCGGAATGGTTCTTTGAAAGGGCACGGCCGACGTCCTTCCCCGTCCTTCCCTAATTCGATGAGAGCGATGATCTCGCTGTCTTTTCTCCTCCCCCAAACAACCCCAATCCTCCTCCTTCCCCCCCCCCCCCCCCCCACATTAATCATCAAGTCACCAAATCTAACAGCTCATAGACTTACATAAGTTTAACTTTGAGGGCTACTGTTTTATTAATTTCGTATTACACCCCACAGTGGCGTCCAGGAAGGATGAGAGAAGTGCTACAAATTTTGTAATTGTTACAATTTTGGATACTGTGATTTCTTTTATCGGGTCGGCGAGATATTTTAGAAGAAAATAGAAATCTTCTTGTCAGTAACTTCATGGGGTATAATTTTAAATTATTTAATTCTCTGGGTTAAAATTTCTCCTCCGCTTCTCTGTGCCACCTCCTCCTCCCTCTTTCTTCTCACCTCCTCCTCCTCCTTCTTTCTATCCTTTTCTATCTCTTCTTTCCCTCTTCCTCTCTTTCCATCTCCTCCTCCCTTTCTGTCGTCCATCTCCATTTACCCACTCTGCCTACCCATCTGCTCCTCCCCTCACTCTCTGCTAATGTTCTCCACCCATTCTCTCTGTCCACCACCTCCTCCCCCCCCTCCCCACATCTGTCCCACACCCCGTTACTACCTCCATCCCCACACCAACGGTAGGCTGGATATTTTCAACCACAAGGAGATTATTCTCAGATAGTAAGTAACATGTATACCAAGTTTGGTTGGAATCGATCCTGGGGGCTTAGGATCTATTCAACCTTGGAGCCTATGTACGTATTTAATACATACATATGTCTGATTCTCTGGTGTTTTACACCATAAGACTCCAGACAGGATGACAAATTAATCTGTGGTATTCAGACGTGTGATTTTATTTCAGGTCACGAAACACGTTGGCAAAATTATTGCCTCCCTGCAGTTTTCATTCTCGCGACCTGGTTCACATCCTGAACAGCAGAAATGAGAGACAAATTGCATTTTATACTTTTAGAAGTTTTCCAAGACAACTAAATACAGGAAATAAGCACCAACATGTCGGTTTTCAACATCTTTACGTCACATCTTCTCATCCACGCCCCCACCTGTAGAAGAAGCGGGATTTATTTCTTCCACAATATTTTTATGCAAATACCAAATTTGACTGAAAGTCCTTAAGGTGTTCCTGAGATACACTATGTGATCAAAAGTATGCGGAAACCCGCAAAAACATACGTTTTTCATGTTAGGTGCATTGTGCTGCCACTTACTGTCAGGTACTCCATATTAGCGACCTGATTTACGAAGAACTTTGCAGTATATGTCCACTTATCAGTGTGATAGCACAGCTGCTCTGGCCAGAATACATGCAGTGGTTCGGTTGGGAAGTGTGTCATAAAACTGTTGATCCTCTTCTGAGGCAACTGGTGCACAACTACTGTAACAGAACCTTGATACTTTGAATACTGGTATTGGGACAGAGCTCACGTCCTACCTGGTCACACTCATGTTCTATTGGGGGACATATCGGGGCATGTAGAAGGTCAGTATGATGCACACAGTTCGGAGAGACTCGTCCCATGTGTGGACGAGCATTGTCTTGTCTTGTAGCACTATACTATCACGTGAGTCGGTAACACACGATCATGCAGGATGTCCGTGATGTACCATTCTGCCGTTAGAGTTTCGTCAGTCATTACCAGCTGTGACATGAAGTCATACTTGATTCCTCCCCATACCATGACGGCAGGTGTAACATCATTGTGCCTTTCAGAAACACTGATAGAATAGAACCTCTCCCAGGCTCGCCGCCTTACTAGCCGACGGAGGTCGTAAGGTGAAGTGCAGAACTACGATTCACCGTTGAACTTAAGGCGACACCATTCATCATGTCCATGATTCCGGTCACTGTACCACTCGAACCCAGCTGTTCAAATGGCTCTCAGCACTAATGGACTTAACATCTGAGGTCATCAGTCCCCTAGAACATAACTACTTAAACCTAACTAAGGACATCACACACATCCATGCCCGAGGCAGGATTCGAACCTGCGACCGTAGCGGTCGCACGGTTCCGGACTGAAGCCTCTAGAACCGAACGTAGCTGTATATGTAGTGGTATTAACTGCGCACTACGATTGGCACTATAATCCCGTACTCTGATACTGTTCCTACCTATACATACTTGTCAACAGCAGGATCGAGTTTTATTTTATTTTTCGACTTGAGCATATCTGGTCTTATTCTGATCATTGGTTTCTCGGAATGTATGTTACGGTTTTTGAAAACTAAATTCTGATGAAGAGATTTTCAGAGGTATCGAAGGTATAGTTGTGACTTTTCATGCTTTCCCGACGGATCTGTTGCACATGAACTTCCCGAGTTTGCCGCCTGACCGAATCTACATTTACATCTACATCTACATCCATACTCCGCAAGCCACCTGACGGTGTGTGGCGGAGGGTACCTTGAGTACCTCTGTCGGTTCTCCCTTCTATTTCAGTCTCGTATTGTTCGTGGAAAGAAGGATTGTCGGTATGCCTCTGTATGGGCTCTAATCTCTCTGATTTTATCCTCATGGTCTCTTCGCGAGATATACATAGGAGGGAGCAAAATACTGCTTGACTCCTCTGTGAAGGTATATTCTCGAAACTTCAAGAAAAGCCCATACCGAGCTACTGAGCGTCTCTCCTGCAGAGTCTTCCACTCGAGTTTATATATCATCTCAGTAACGCTTTCGCGATTACTAAATGATCCTGTAACGAAGCGCGCTGCTCTCCGTTGGATCTTCTCTATCTCTTCTGCCAACCCTATCTGGTAAGGATCCCACAGTGCTGAGCAGTATTCAAGCAGTGGGTGAACAAGCGTACTGTAACCTACTTCCTTTGTTTTGGGATTGCATTTCCTTAGGATTCTTCCAATGAATCTCAGCCTGGCATCTGCTTTACCGACGATCAGCTTTATATGATCATTCCATTTGAAATCACTCCTAATGCCTACTCCCAGATAGATTATGGAATTAACTGCTTCCAACTACTGACCTGCTATATTGTAGCTAAATGATAAGGGATCTTTCTTTCTATGTATTCGCAGCACATTACACTTGTCTACATTAAGATTCAATTGCCATTCCCAGCACGATGTGTCAATTCGCTGCAGATCCTCCTGCATTTCAGTACAATTTTCCATTGTTACAACCTCTCGATATACCACAGCATCATCCGCCAAAAGCCTCAGTGAACTTCCAATGTCATCCACAAGGTCATTAATGTATATTGTGAAAAGCAGCGGTCCTACGACACTCCCCTGCGACACACCTGAAATCACTCTTACTTCGGAAGACTTCTCTCCATTGAGAATGACATGCGGCGTTCTGTTATCTAGGAACTCTTCAATCCAATCACACAATTGGTCTGATACTCTATATGCTCTTACTTCGTTCATTAAACGACTGTGTGGAACTGTATCGAACGCCTTCCAGAAGTCAAGAAACACGGCAGCTACCTGTGAACCCGTGTCTATGGCCCTCTGAGTCTCGTGGACGAATAGCGCGAGCTGGGTTTCACACGACCGTCTTTTTCGAAACTCATTCTGATTCCTACAGAGTAGATTTCTAGTCTCCAGAAAAGTCATTATACTCGAACATAATACGTGTTCCAAAATTCTACAACTGATCGACGTTAGAGATATAGGTCTACAGTTCTGCACATCTGTTCGACGTCCCTTCTTGAAAACTGGGATGACCTGTGCCCTTTTCCAATCCTTTGGAGCGCTACGCTCTTCTAGAGACTTACGGTACACCGCTGCAAGAAGGGGGGCAAGTACCTGCGCGTACTCTGTGTAAAACCGAACTGGTATCCCATCAGGTCCAGCGGCCGTTCCTCTTTTGAGTGATTTTAATTGTTTCTCTATCCCTCTGTCGTCTATTTTGATATCTACCATTTTGTCATCTGTGCAATAATCTAGAGAAGAAACTACAGTGCATTCTTCTTCTGTGAAACAGCTTTGGAAAAAGACATTTAGTAATTCGGCTTTTAGTCTGTCATCTTCTGTTTCAGTATCATTTTGGTCACAGAGTGTCAGGACATTTTGTTTTGATCCACCGACCGCTTTGACATAAGACCAAAATTTCTTAGCATTTTCTGCCAAGTCAGTATACAGAACTTTACTTTCGAATTCATTGAACGCCTCTCGCATAGCCCTCCTCACACTACATTTCGCTTCGCGTAATTTTTGTTTGTATGCAAGGTTTTGGCTTTGTTTATATTTGCTGTGAAGTTCCCTCTGCTTGCGCCGCAGTTTTCTAACTCGGTTGTTGTACCACGGTGGCTCTTTTCCATCTCTTACGATATTGCTTGGCACATACTCATCTAACGCATATTCTACGATGGTTTTGAACTTTGTCCACTGATCCTCAGCACTATCTGTACTTGAGACAAAACTTTTGTGCTGAGCCGTCAGGTACTCTGTAATCTGCTTTCGTACTCCGCTACCCTTGTAGCCGCTTCCTGCGTGTAGTGCACGTCTGACTATTCAGGGGGACCCTAAATTCTCCACCCGATAGCGGAGGTCGAGAAATTTGCACCCCAGATCTAGGCAGAATCGTCTGAGCCTCTGGCTTAAGCCTTCTATTAAGCCTTCTACTCGGCTCCAAACCAGAGGGCCGCGATCGGTTCTGGGAACGATAGCTCAGATTCCACCACGCGAGCGAGGCTTTCCGCCTTTTCCAACTCCACCAGCTACCTGTACGAACTGAGGACGACCTCTGAACCCAGACGGCAGGAGTCATTGGTGCCAACGTGAGCAACAATTTGCAGTCGGGTGCACCAAGAGCTCTCTATCGCCGCCGGCAAGGCCTCCCCCACATCTCGGATGAGACCCCCCGGCAAGCAGACCGAGGTAACACTGGCCTTCTTTCCCGACCTTTCCGCTATTTCCCTAAGTGGCTCCATCACCCGCCTAACGTTGGAGCTCCCAGTAACTAATGATCCCTCCCCCCGCGTGCCTGCTCAGACCTTGCTGAAGGAGAGACCACATGTCCACTCACAGGCAGAGCGGGTGATGCCACACGGCCAGCCTCCACATTGACCCTCCGCCTCGTGCGCCGCGAACGCCGCTGAACCCGCCACTCCCCTTGGGGAGAGGTTGGCCCAACCGCGTCCGGTACCCGCGAAGATGTCTCGACAGCGGGGACAGTGGGTGAAGCATGTAACACCTGGGGTGTACCTTGCGACGCACCAGACTCCCCATTGCCGCTACACTCCGAGTCAGCAGCCTGGAGACGGCTGTCCGCGGCCATCAACACGTTCAGCTGTTCGCGAACAGTGAGCAGCTCCTCCTGCGTCCGTACACAGCAGTCACACATCCTATCCATCTTAAGAAATCAATTTCTGTAGAGAGTTAATCACCTTTTAACTAGACTGCTAATTCACTAAAGGCGGCTGATAGTTGACTAAACTGTGGTTACAAGACACTTCTTGTAGAATACAATGAAAATAGCACTACCTGTCACTGGACTGTATTGAAAACAAACACTAGCACTACTGGCACTATGGATTACTAATTGGACTCCCTCTGATTGTATTCAAAACAAACACGAGGGCTTATACCGATAAGCGCCGCTGCTGCCGCTCACAGGCAGGCCATACGGCAATTCAGTGACACCAGTAATTGGAATTAAAATAACGAGGTGGTAATACAGTAAAAACAGGATGTCAAATGAGATACGGCACGAACATGAGCCACGCACAGCTCACCTCTCTCTTTCTGTTGTGCACTAGGGGCATCCACTTTGATGAGAATCTCCCTAACGCTGAGTAGGACAGATACGTGAAATCTATGGCAGGACACACACAATGGAAGTAACACAGAATAGCCAATGGTAAACTATATTATTCATATTTGATGGCCGGCCGATGTGGCCGAGCGGTTCTAGGCGCTTCAGTCTGGAACCGCGCGACCGCTACGGTCGCCGATTCGAATCCTGCCTCGGGCATGGATGTGTGTGACGCCCTTAGGTTAGTTAGGTTTAAGTAGTTCTAAGTTCTAGGGAACTGATGACCTCAGAAGTTAAGTCCCATAGTGCTCAGAGCCATTTGAACCATTTCATATTTGATAACGCTGTTTACAGCAATTTCAGAATACAAGTTTAGCCTACCTGTCATGTATTCCATGAATACAAACTAAATAATGTTCTCCGAACTAAAGTCGGAAGAAAACTAATCTTCAGTATTGATGTACTATTCGAAGGACAGTTCCAAACTAACAGTACTCAGTTAAACCTCTAGGCAGACGGTCTCTGTCCATACACGATAATAAAGGCGGCTGATAGTTGACTAAACTGTGGTTATAAGACACTTCTTGTAGAATACAATGAAAATAGCACTACCTGTCACTGGACTGTATTGAAAACAAACACTAGCACTACTGGCACTATGGCTGACTAAAGGGACTCTCTCTGATTGTATTGAAAACAAACACGAAATCTATGGAACACTATTAGTAGCACTCGACGATTAAAGCTTCCTAAAAGAAAAACAGACGGAAGAAGAAGTGACAAGTAAAAAAAAAAAACGCACATTATTTCATCAATGCAACTGCTCGACATCTTGAGGTGGTGGCAGCTTTTTCTGTCACTGCTGCAAGGCGCCACTGGTGATAATCGCGCGGTGGCTTCGAGATTTATCAGGCCGGGAGCAGGCAATATGCATGCGAGCCAAGACGCTCGCAGTTGGAGGAAAGTGGTGCTCCAGATGCCCCCTACTGGGAGCCGCGGAAAGGCCATCTTCACGTGCGCTATGGGCGATGACTGTGCTGCCGGAAGCTCCTGTGGTTAAAAGCTGAATTAGTTATTTCCAACCGATGTCATTCCTATGTTGAAACTAATACTCGGTTTCTGAGAAACAGCTGTGTTTGAAACTGGAATACTCCCGCAGCCCGGCTGTTGGTAGTCTCCGACCAAGGATGCTGGTTCAAGCACAATTATGCAGGGAGTCCATTACTTGTACCCGAACAGCAGACGCAAATTTGATGGGGTTACGATCTGCTTGGTGCTGGTGCACTATGTGGTGATCCTTCCTCGAAATGAGCTTAAGGTCGGCACTAGTCGGTAGGGTATAGTGGGATTAGCTGGATGGGAGAAACTATTCATGTGCTGCGTTCAGTAGGAGGTGATGTGAAAATGACGCATACGTGCTCCGGAGCATGTTTCGAATAAGCCGAGCCTGAACCTGCCACTAGCTTCTCCCAAAGGGTGAATGGAGCCTCGTAAATCACAGCAATTTTAGTTGTCATCTTAGGTGTCTGCCTAATTACACGCTCAGAGACCCTACGTATTCGAAAATAAACAGCGAAATCTTTCTGACAAGCAAGGAATTTAAATGCCATTGCTTGTTGTTTCATTTGCAGCAGACACATCCTAAATATTCTAATTATACGGAAGTCACAAGGTAAAAACAGTTACTCCGAGGGAGTGCTGGATTATGTGTGAATGCAACACATATGTAAGAAAGTCCCAGAATGTGTTAAAACGCCAAGATGATAAAAATATATATAACCGTAGAGTCGGGTGAGAACCAGCTTCCTTTGACCGTGTAATTCTCTAATAACTACGCTACGACAGATTCACGTATGTCTTAACTTTATTATTGCTCCGATTAGTAGCTTTTACCGCCGATATATCATATACTGACTTTAACTGTAAGAATCATTCCAAGAGTGGCGTGTTTGTGATCAATCTTCGAGGCGCTGTTTGTCTCGAAACGGCGTACTGCAAGTTACTATAGAAAAACAGCGACACACGACTAAACAAATCTGTCGCATCGATTGACATGTCATTCTGATGTCGCTTCCCACAGCTGCTGGTAGGTGGTATCTGCGGTAAGGTTAGCTGCACAGGTTCTGACTTTTGCTGGTTTCTTGTGGTGATCTGGCGCGGTCGACCGGAACATGGATGACTGCCCACATATTCTCATGCTAACATCGGGCTACCAACAAATGCGAATGTCCCACAAATATGGATACTGCACAATTAAATCACTTAGCTAAATGAGACTCAGAATGAGGCCCCCTCCAAACGCTGACAAGTGTTGATAACGCTGCCTCACACAAGTACGTAACATCTCCGCGTCTTTCAGTTATCGCGACCCTTATATACCCTTCCACGCCTAGAGGCACAACTAAACACTAACAATACCAATACAGTATGATGGCCTTCAGGCCTGTTACACAGAAGAAAACATAATAATTTACGTATCCACTTATGGTGTTTTGTGGTTGTTGTTGTGGTCTTCAGTCCAGAGACTGGTTTGATGTAGTTCTCCATGATACTCTATCCTGTGCAAGATTCTTCATCTCCTAGAACCTATAGCAAACTACATACTTCTCAATCTGAATACTGTATTCATCTCTTGCTCTCCCCCTACGATTTTTAAACTGGTGAGCCCTTGATACCCCAGAACATGTCGTACCAACCGATCCCTTATTCTAGTCAAGTTGTACCACTAATTTCTCTTCTCCCCAATTCTATTCATTACCTCCTCATTAGTTATGTGATCTATCCTTCTAATATTCAACAATCCCCTGTAGCACCACATTAGGAAAGCATCTATTCCATGATTCACTCCCATACACGGCTACACTCCATACAAATACTTTCAGAATAGGCTTCCTGTCACATAAACCCACACTCGATGTTAACGTAATTTTCTTCTTCAGAAACGATTTCCTCGCCATTGCCAGTCTACATTTTATATCCCCTCTACTTCGACCATCGTCAGACATTATGCTCCCAAAATAGCGAAACTCATCTACTACTTAAAGTGCCTCACTTCCCAATCTGATTCCCTCAGAATCACCCGATTTAATTCGACTGCATTCCATTATCCTCGTTTTGCTTTCGTTGATGTTCATCTTATATCCACCTTCCAAGACACTATCCATTCTGTTCAACTGCTCTTACAGGTCCTTTGTTGTCTCTGACAGAATTACAATGTCATCGGCAAATCTCAAAAGTTTTATTTCTTCTCCACGAATTTTAATTCCTACTCCGGATTTTTCTTTGTTTTCTGTACTGCTTGCTCAATATACAGATTGAATAATGTCGGGGATAGGATACAACCCTGTCTCACTCCCTTCCCAACCACTGCTTCCCTTTTATGCCCCTGGACTCTTATAACTGCCGTCTGATTTCTGTGCAAATTGTACATTGCCTTTCGCTCCCTGTATGTCACCCCTGCCACCTTCAGAATTTGAAAGACTGTATTCCAGTCAACATTGTCAAAAGCTTTCTCTACGTCTACTAATGCTAGAAACGTAGGTTTGCATTTGCTTAATCTATCATTTAAGATAAGTCGCAGGGTCTGTATTGCCTCACGTTTTCCAACATTTCAACGGAATCCAAACTGATCTTCCCTGAGGTCGGCTTCTACCAGTTTTTCCATTCTTCTGTAAAGGATTTTTGCTAGTGTTTTGCCGCCGTGACCTTTTAAACTGATAATTCGGTAATTTTCACATCTGTGAACACCTGCTGTCTTTGGGATTGGAACTATTATATTCTTCTTGAAGTCTGAGGGTCTCATACACCTTGCTCACCAGATGGTAAAGTTTTGTTAGAGCTGGCTCTGCCAAGGCTATCAGTACTAATGGAATGATGTCTACTCCCGGGGCCTTATTTCGACTTAGGTCTTTCAGTACTCTGTCAAACTCTTCACGCAGTATCATATCCCCCATTTCATCTTCATCTACATCCTCTTCCATTTGCATAATATTGTCCTCAAGAACATCGCCCTTGTATAGACCCTCTATATACTCCTTCCATATTTCTGCTTTCCCTTCTTTGCTTAGAACTGGGTTTCCATCTGACTCGTCTTTTTGCCTACTTGATCCTCTGCTGCCTTCACTGTTTTGTCTCTCAAAGCTACCCATTCTTCTTCTACTGTATTTCCTTTCCTGTTCCTGTCAATCATTCCCTAATGCTCTCTCTGAAACTCTCTACAACTTCTGGTTCTTTCAGTTTATCCAGGTCTCATCTCCTTAAATTCCCACCTGTTTGCAGTTTCTACAATTTTAATCTACAGTTCCTAACGAATTGATTGTGGTCAGAGTCCAAATCAGCAATTGGAAATTTCTTACAATTTAAAACCAGGTCCCTAAATATGTGTCTTCCCATTATATAATCTATCTGAAACCTTCCAGTGTTTCCAGGCCTCTTACATGTATACAATCTCCTTTCATTATTCTCTGTGCAAAATTATACCAGGCGGCTTTCTAATTGATTCCTTAGATAGAGAGCTAAAGAGTTGTTCGAGAAGAATTGGGGTAACCATCTCCTCCTTCAGTGACTCAGTGACTGCCGAGTTCCATAAAAATGAGCTGTCAAAAACAAGTGAAAGCTGACTTTATTGGATGTAGTATTCCTCGAGAAATTATGCATCAGCCATATGGCTTTTCCAGTTAGTACATAGAAGTTGTTTCCATAAGAACCTGCACAAATATAACAAAGCATAGAGAATGCTCCACTGAACAATTTGAGGTGGGGAACCTTGTGTCGAAGAAGCCAGCTGAAGGAGATACGGAAGTAAACCGCTTCGTCTAGCATTACTGTTTTCCAGTTTATTTACAACTCATATGCGTACAAGTTTACACCTATTGTGCTGTTTATTTACATGTTCATTCTGTATTTCCTGCAAGGAAACAAAAAGGACGAGACTCATCTCCTGGAAGTTAACCTGGTCACTCTAAATGGCCACCTGTACTTGAAGTTAGTGCAAGGAGTTCTACCTGAGGTGTTGGAGAACGTATCCTTGGCTGTTGGTGAGAGGACGTGGATGACGGTGCACCATCTAACTCCCTGTTTTATTTCCTGGTCACTGGATTGGGAGGGTACTTCCTCTTCTGTAGTCTACGAGGTCACCTGACCTCAGTCCAGCTGATTATTTCCTGTGGAGATATCTGAAGTCACTTGTATCTGTGACCCCAGCAAATGGAATTAGTTGCCAGAATTGTACTTATCTGTGATGTGATTCGAAACACACCAGAGCTATATGTCAGGGTGCGTCATAATCCTGTTCGCCGAAACATGTTTGCATTGAGGCTGATGGCTGTTAGTTTCAGCACTTTTTGAAGACACAGCACAGGTGGTCCGTTCATTACGTCAATGCTGGTATTTGCAGTTAACTGTAACTAATGTAAATAAAAGAGACCACAGTATCGTGATTTTATTCCTATAATTTCCTTAAGCTGGCTTCTCCGTCCCCAGGTGCCCTAACTCAAATTATTCAGTGGAACATCCTCTACGTCCTGTTAAATTTTTGCCCGTTCTTACGGAAACACCCTGCACATATAAAGTTACAAATCCAACGGTTCGAATTTTACCACTGTCGCACATTGAACTGTTGTGCATAAATAAAAATGGTCAAGATACATAGTAATTAACAGTTAAATCATCGATCATTGTATAAATGGACGGCAGAACCATTTTCGATCCACCGTTACCATTCATCATAAAGTTATTTACAGCAGTTGTGTAATACCGTCCATACTGCGATGTAAAACAAATGAACCATTACGCGTTATTGAAATTGGCGTTAGTACTAATATGCATTAATACAGTCAACATCAAAATGCATTAATAAATTTAAATAATATTATACTGCCCACATTCACGATCCGTTCTTCTGTGTGGAGTGCACAATGGAGGCCGATGTCAATTATTTTATGATACCTACTGATGCTTGGTGAACCACACCTGTGAGTGAATAAACGTTTATTTCATCAGTAGGTCTGGGTGGTTTTTACATATACAGGACGATCAGAAACCGTCTGAACAGCTTATACTGGTGTTGTAGGGTAGATTGTGCTAGGATATAACTGTTAAGAAATAAAAATCGATACGTTGAGCCGTTTCCGAGTTAATTAGCATTGAAGTTAACCAAGCAGGTCGTTGCAAACGCGAATTCAAGCGGCCCTCGGGAGACGGTGTTGCCAAACCCAAGAAGAGAGCGATAAGAAAACATGCAAGTGGGACGTTAGTAAGGATCGAACCCGAGCCAAAGGCTAAACAGGCTCTTGCACTGTCGTCTGCGTTATGAGAACCACTGCCTCATTGGATAACTTCAACGCTAATTAACTCGGAAAAGGTGTAACGCATCGAATTGCTTTTGACAGTCATTTCCCAGCACAACTTACCCTGGAGTGGCCTTACATCTTTTTCAGACTGTTTCTGACCACCCTGTGTAAAGCATTTCTTCAAGTAATTCCGAGAATTATGGCATCAGCTGCACAAAATATATAGTGAACTAACTTTTTTACAGAATGTACAATCGAAAACGTATTGTACACATGGCATAAGCAGCATTAGGTTCTGATATAGCCTTTTATTCGGGAGAAAGGAGGTTCTAATACGATCCAGCGAACCTGATTTACATTTTGATGGTTTCCCTAAATTAATCCAAGCTAATATCGAGAAATGACATGACCAGCGGTCTCGCAGAAGTTAAACACGTGTGAATGAAAATACTTCTTCTGCAATGATCTACCATCAAGCTGTTTGACGCATGTAACTTCGAAGTAACCGGACGCTGAACACTTTGATTCGATTTATCGATGTGGTTTCATGGCACGCAGGGTTTACTCGACACTTATTTTCGGATGAAATGTTGCGCCAAATGAAGACTAGTGACAGCTCTGTCGCAGGCGTTGCGTATCTTTATTACCATACAATGGCTACTTGGCGCCACCGAATCGCATACGAAGCAGACTCAAACGCCACATCCCACAGAACGCTGTACTTCAGTATACAGCCTGCCTCTAGTTCTGGCCATACACAAACACATTCCATTGAATTCATCAAAAAGTAACTGCTGTCACAAAAGCTTGGTATGCTTTAAATTCACCGATAATAAGTAGATTGCACTGTTTGTTCAGCGATTAACTGTGAGCAGATACGTATCACATGGTTGTTTTATTTTTGTATATTTATCATCATCTTTCTGTTACACCTTTTGCTGTTATTAGTTTGTGTGCTGCGCTCTTTAATTCTACATTCCTGATGAGTTACTATTTTCGACTTGAATTACAATGTAAGGTTATTAATCTAATGTCATTATTCTGAAAATTATCTTCGCGACTAGATGTATTCTAAGCCAAGTAATTACCACTATGTTCCTAAGGTCTTAAGGTCAACAACGCTAAGAGTAGTTTGAACATCAAACAGCATTACTTACCACTGAATGACCAGCCATAAATGTAAATGAATACCGGTCTAAACTCGCACGTTGCGCCCCCGAGTTAACTGTTCTTCCGATACGAGACTGCCCTCGACTGTGTCCCGAAAAACCCAACAGACTGTCTCTCTTATCAGAACGTGGACACACTGTCTCCACTGGCAATCGGAACATCGCGCCATATGAAAACCTGGAGAAAGTGCAACATGCAACGCAGACGCTGGAGGCGCCAGAGGCACCACTATCTCGGTACCGGCACTGCCATGAGTGACTTTGTTCCAAGCACAAAATGTCGCTAGCCAAAGAGAGTAAGCGTGGAGATGTAGTATGTTACCTCCTCCAGCATCAGCTCACATCAGGTTTTACGTGAAGAAGTTGAAAGATATTCTAGATATTCATAAACAGTTAACACAACATAAGGTAATGAGTTACCTACTATGACATCTGTTCTGATTTCTGTTGTGATTATTTGCAGCATAAAAATGTAACTATTTAGCTCATTATTTATTACTCTGTTTAGTAACTTTTGATCAATTTATGCACCACAAATGTTTCCCACTATATAGACCAGTGACTGCCAACAGGTGGTCCGCGGACCCCCGGGGGTCCGGGAGCTATGCCAGAGGGGTCCGCAAGATGCTATTAGAATAAGAAATATATTAAATATATTTCGTATGATAACAGATTTTTTGTTTTGGCCGCTTCCTGCATGAGCAGTTTTAAATGCTAACTACTGCGTCTAGCGTCTTCCTAGAGCCAAGTGACACTAGCACACTCCAACGCAAAACTAGAATTAGATAAAGGCAGATAATGGACTCAAAGGTCAAATTGAACTCATCTCATTAAGAACTGAAAATTAAAACTAACTGTATACTGATGGAGTACTCTGTTGTAACTGTATTTTTTCAAATAAATAATATATTGTATTAAAGTAATGTTTTCGCACTTTTCACTCATGTCAATGCAATCTCAAGTGTAGTACACTTGAAAGACCAATACACATAGTTTTAATTTTTTTCATGTCATTTTCAGTTCATACTCAATTTTTATTTTTTTAAGGAGTTTGTTATACTAAATATCCAGATCAGAAGACAAAGATTTTGAGCAATAATCAAAAATTTAACAATAACAATGATGGCTAAATTGAAAAAGTTTTTCTAAGTACCAAAAATGGAAAACGTATAAAAAGACTCTTAATTTGGCTTTTTCAGTTACTTGATACTGTGATGTGACAAGGTACCAATCATGATCGATGAGGGGGTCCTCGAGAAAATTTTGTTGGGACCCGCTGGTATAGACTATTTCATTTCGTGGCAATTCCAAACAATCACGTTTAACAGCAGTTACTTGGTTGCCAACACTGACGGCAAATTAAGTTCAGCAGCTGAGCGTACTGACGCACATGTGCACATGATTTGGAAACTAGGATATCCAAACAAATGAACCCACGCTCCATGTGTGAATTGCGGTATTCAATGACCGCTCTGTACTGCATATACCGCACAGAGCATTCACTGTATGCCACTCGCTTTTTCACATAACGAGACTAAAGTGCATACGCGACTGAGTGTCGATAGACAAGAATTTCTGCTTTCATTGATACCTTCCGTCCAATGAGGTCCTCACTCGCTGTATAGTGTGCCTAGGGACACAAGGATTAAAAAAAAATGTTCAAATGTGTGTGAAATCTTAATGGACTTAACTGCTAAGGTCATCAGTCCCTAAGCTTACACACTACTTAACCTAAGTTATCTGAAGAACAAACACACACAGCCATGCCCGAGAGAGGACTCGAACCTCCACCGGGATCAGCCGCACAGTCCATGAGTGCAGCGCCTAAGACCACTCGGCTAATCCCGCCGGGCACACAAGGATTTCGTGCATCACAGTACCAGTGAGTCAGCACAAAATAAACCACAGAAATATCATTATGAGTAATGGACTGAAAAGTATTACACTCATTTCTGCCTATACTTCGACATTTAAAGATTTTATCATCTGCAACAAATTGACAGTCCTCAATTGTTCGAATATGGTCTCAAATTAACTGTTCTGTTGCAGGAGTGCAATGGCACGGCCGGCCGGAGTAGGCGAGCGTTTCTAGGCGCTACAGTCTGGAACCGTTCGGCTGCTACGGGCGCAGGTTCGAATCCTGCCTCGGGCATAGGTGTGTGTGATGTCTTTAGGTTAGTTAGGTTTAAGTAGTTCTAAGTTCTAGGGGACTGATGACCTCAGAAGATAAGTCCCATAGTGCTCAGAGCCATTTGAACCATTTGCAATGGCAGGAATAATTACAAATATCATTCTTAAACAATTAGATTCTCTGACCCCATGAACTTACCAGAGGGAATTAATTAATGGGCTCTGGTTGCTTGTAATTTTGTCGTTTCGCTGCTTACCAATATCTGAAAGACGTCAGCGGACTAACAACCAAAAGTTTACACAATAAATTACAAAAATGGTTCAAATGGCTCTGAGCACTATGGGACTTAACATCTGTGGTCATCAGTCCCGTAGAACATAGAACTACTTAAACCCAACTAACCTAAGGACATCACACACATCCATGCCCGAGGCAGGATTCGAACCTGCGACCGTAGCAGTCGCGCGGTTCCGGACTGAGCGCCTAGAACCGCGAGACCACCGCGGCTGGCTTATAAATTACAGTCAAACGTGTTGCGAAGAGGCTAACCATTCTGTATAACACATCTCACCCATGTAAGCGGTGATGGAATGGATTAATGTGCTAATAACAATATAGGGGCCAATGTCACTTTGAACCTTAAGAAGGGAGATGGAAGTGATTGCTGCAGAGGTACTAACTCGCTGTGCTTTCACATTCTGATTGCATTTCTTCTATGACGTACAGTATAATGATATGAAGGGAGGTAAGGTGCCATCAGGGGCAAGTAAGCGCTAGGGACATCGAGTGCCCTACTGGTGTCATTCCACTGGGACACAGGAGGCGGTATGTTTACAAGCTGGACAGTGAACCCACGGCCAAGGGGGAGCAGAAGAGCAGGCTTTCGTGCAGACAGCCGGGCAGTTGACGGGTTGGCGTTAAGCTGCAGTCCCCCAGGACAAAGGGCAATACACAGGGACACAGTCGCAGTGCTGAAAACGCAATCCCACTGTCCACCCCCAAATCTAACGAGCGGGCCGTACAAAGAGCCCTCAGGTTAACGAGCAAAAGTTGCACAGTGACGCGAGGGATTTCAGAGAAATTCTATCGGCTTTTCTGGGCGTGCAAAAGCGTAGACGCTGGGTGCTGATAACATCCTTAGACAGCACACCAGAAACACGACCGACTGTGACTACTGCGTGGATGGTGGCCCTTTAGGATGATGCAGAGAGAATAGGACGTACTCTTTCGATTTTGTTTTCACACGATGGCGAGAAGACGCTGGTGGGAAAAGCATGGTCGGCTCGTCTATGAGAGCTGAATCAAAGCTACATTCATTTGTGTTTCCGAGGCCGGCTGATGAATGGATGTCCTGCATGCTTAGGTGACTGTGTGCCTTTTAACGTCAGTTTCGTCTCCGTGAGGCACACAAAATGAGAAAGGCACACATTACAGCGAGCACTGCAATCGTTAAATATTAAAAGTAATTTTCAGTTTCAACTTCTACTTCTATTTTGGCATTAGCATTTCATTAGTTCCGTTGCCTCACGACGAATGCATTTGTAAAAGTCCTTCATGAACTGTGAAATGCATAGCAACAACGACCGATCGTCTATTAAATATAGATTTGCCATCTTAGATCTCTTCACAGTAAAAACAGATTTTTTATTGTAACTTACGTTTACAAAACTATCTCTTAATGCAAACATTTGCATACTGAATAAACTACACAGCATATTAGTAAGCCGGTTTCCGTAAATTTAGTGATCTCTTGCTACAACCAAGATATTACAAAACGTCAGTATGAGCATGCAATCAAAAATCTTGCGCTAGCAAGTTACGAACAGAATTCCTCTTAGTGACTCCTGATTATTTATTGAAAGTTAGATGTACTTTTTACTTGTATGTGATCTTGGCTTATTAGCTTTGCCTGACTGTCTTTTGTTCAGCTTCAGTGTGTTGAATGATCAACTAGTTGTTTCCTATTTTTCCCCACGACGCCTTATTGGAGAAAAGTACCTACGTTTCTCAAAAATCAGCTGCTTTTGTTACTTGATAATATGTCTGTAGACATCATCGAACGGACATGGTTTATGTGCGTTAGTGCTCTATCTCTCCTTAAGCGTTCGCCCGTATCATTCTAACCAATTTATTCATAATACAGTTGACGAAAGGGATCCATTGCATGGGTTGCCGGATCGTCAGATTTAATTCCGATGGATTTTTTGCCTCTGGGAACATTTAAAATAAGTGATGTGTTCAACAGCTGTACCTAATTTCGATGTTCTGGGAAACTGTATTCAAAACAGATTTGACCAAATGTGAGACACTCCAGGAATTCTGGAGTACGGCCAAGAATGGAACGTAGGCTGAGGGCGAGTATCGAAGCAGGAGGTGGTCGTTTCGAAAATCTTTTCGTAAATGTAAATTATTAAGTGTAATTAAGTCAGTCATGGAACATCCTAACGAAAACTTTCAGTTGCATCGTCATACAGACACTTAATAATGTTTTAATGACAGGAAAAAAGATCCTTACACTTATGGACATCAATTTATAAACATGCTGTACTTTCTTCGACATTCAAAAAGAAAGTGAACGTATCTTATTAGGGGCGATATATCCTGACAGGAAATATAGAGGGTGTTAAAAAAAAGTGTCGAATGTATTGAGACGTGGTAATACTCACCGGAGCTAGAAAAATAAGGGCAAGGAGAAACATCGTTCCGGGAAAGCATACTTTCCGAGATAAACACGTGTTTACAGGAAGGAGTTCGCGAGGCTTGGTTACGGATATTAGCACAGTCGTTGCTCCAGTCTCCATCAAATGTGTCGGCGGGGTGCTATGATGTCTTACTCACAGTACTCTACCTAACTTTAGGTGGTCTGCAGTCGGTTGCGTCGTTCGCGTCGTGTTGTAGGCTACGTTAGTTTTCTGTCCCTTATTGTACAGTTTTCTCAACCCTGGGTACATATCATGGTGTTTTACCTCCTTCCAAACGCGGTTTCACATACGTTTTTACGGTTTGTACGTACAATTGGTGTAGAAAATTTACATTTTCTCGCTTCCATCACTCGTTAGCAAAGGTTCGAATGGCTCTGAGCACTATGGGACTTAACATCTGAGGTCATCAGTCCCCTAGAACTTAGAACTACTTAAACATAACTAACCTAAGGACATCACACGCATACATGTCCGAGGCAGGATTCGAACCTGCGACCGTAGCGGTCTCGAGGTTCCAAACTAAACTGCCTAGAACCGCTCGGCCACACTGGCCGGCCCGTTAGCACTGTAAGCTTACTATTTGACAAGGAAATGGTGGATATGGTATTCTGCTGTGGTTTAGCAAATGGACGTAGGCTGCGAGCCCGTACACTTCATGCTGAAAAACATCAACAACGCAGAGTGTCCTCTAATAAGCTGTTCGACAGATTTTTCCAGCCTCTGAGGGTCACAGGTGCCCTTGCACCTCGGAAGACTGATAGTGGAGGGCCTCACACAGTCTGCACCCCTTCCATGGAAGAGCGCGTGCTAATTTCTACGTTCGGTGGAAGAAATACCCGGGACCACTGTGCGACGATTAGCAGCAGCAGAAGCTGTGTCTCATTCTCTTATCCGGGGGTACTTCGTGAACAGTTGCCGTACCCATATCATCTACCGCGCGCTCAAGTCCTAACGCTACAGGATCATCATGGCAGTCTGCGGTTCTGTCAATGACTGTCGCAGAAGTGTGCCGCAGATCCTCTGTTCATAACCGAGATTTTGTTAACCGATGACGAAGGATTCACAAGAGATGGCGTTGTGAATTTCCATAACCGGTATGTACGGGTAGATGTAAATCCCCAAGCAATTTTGGAAGGAGGGCCTCAACACCGATTCTCTATCAACGTATGGGCAGGCGTACTTGAAGATAGATTAATAGGCCCACAAAAAGGCTAGCTGGGACGAATTACCTAGACTTTCTCATTAAAGTATTGCCTACCTTGCTGGAGGCTGTGCCATTGCAACAACGAAGACAAATGTGGTTCAGGCATGATAGCGCACCAGCATACTTTCGTAACAATGTGCGCCAAGACCTGATGCAGACATTTCAGGACCATTGGATTGGTTGGCGAGGGTTGGGGGCACATCTTGGCCTGCTCCTTATGCAGACCTCAATCCACTGGACTTCAGGTTTTGGGGACACTGGAAGGAACTGGTCTACTTCACGCCAATCAACGACGCGCACACGCTATGGAGACGCGTCTTCAATGCATGCCAGCAAGTACATCGACAGACCGGTATCGTTCAAAGTGGGCGTCATTCCTTCTTCCGGTGTGCAGAGGGGTGCATTGTCATGAATGGACGCCAGATTGAAGAGCACCTGTAAAAGCCGGACGCTGTGGCCGAGCATTTCTAGGCGCTTCAGTCAGGAACCGCGCTGCTGCTGCGGTCGCAGGTTTGAATCCTGCCTCGGGAATGGATGTCCTTAGGTTCTACATCTACATCTACATTTATACTCCGCAAGCCACCCAACGGTGTGTGGCGGAGGGCACTTTACGTGCCACTGTCATTACCTCCCTTTCCTGTTCCAGTCGCGTATGGTTCGCGGGAAGAACGACTGCCGGAAAGCCTCCATGCGCGCTCGAATATCTCTAATTTTACATTCGCGATCTCCTCGTGAGGTATAAGTAGGGGGAAACAATATTTTCGATACCTCATCCAGAAACGCACTCTCTCGAAACCTGGACAGCAAGCTGCACCGTGATGCAGAGCGCCTCTCTTGCAGAGTCTGCCACTTGAGCTTGCTATACATCTCCGTAACGCTATCACGCTTACCACATAACCCTGTGACGAAACGCTCCGCTCTTCTTTGGATCTTCTCTATCTCCTCTGTCAACCCGACCTGGTACGGATCCCACACTGATGAATGAGTGTTTTGTAAGCCACCTCCTTTGTTGATTCACTACATTTTCTAAGGACTCTCCCAATGAATCTAAACCTGGCACCCACCTCACCAACAATTACTTTTATATGATCATTGCACTTCAAATCGTTCCGCACGCATTCTCCCAGATATTTTACCAAAGTTAACTGCTACCAGTGTTTGTTCCGCTATCACATAATCATGCAATAAAGGATTCTTCTTTCTCTGTATTCGCAATACATACATTTATCTATGTTAAGGGTCAGTTTCTACTCCCGGTACCAAGTGCCTATCCTCTGCAGATCTTCCTGCATTTCGCTGCAATTTTCTAATGCTGCAACTTCTATGTATACTACAGCATCATCCGCGAAAAGCCGCATGGAACTTCCGACACTATCTACCAGGTCATTTATATATAGTGTGAAAAGCAATAGTCCCTTAACACTCCCCTGTGGCACGCCAGAGGTTACTTTAACGTCTGTAGACGTCTCTCCATTGAGAACAACACGCTGTGTTCTGTTTGCTAAAACCTCTTCAATCCAGCCACACAGCTGGTCTGATATTCCGTAGGCTCATACTTTGTTTATCAGTCGACAGTGCGGTTTGAGTAGTTCTAAGTCTAGGGGACTGATGAGCTCAGATGTTAAGTCCCATAGTGCTCAGAGCCATTTGAACCACCTGTAAACACGTGTTTATGCATTTCTAGGAATGGATAGTGTACTGGACTTATCTCAGTAAGTAAGCCTATCCGACCCATGTTTATTGGACTTATTTTTCTTGCTTCGATGAGCGTGCCACCTCTCAAAACATCCGACACTTGTTTCTAACACCCTATATATTAGTTACCGAAACAATACAAGCCTTTCACTTGAAGTCTCACTGCAAGGACGAGTATTAAGTATCTAACAAGATTTCTCTCGATATCTTACCCGTTTTGGCTGAAGGTGTAATCGGGAGGAGCGTTTTCAACTGGTGTATCGGTAGAACCCCGCCTTAATCGTGATGCCTGGCAGCCGGGAGTGAGGTACGCATGCAGCGGCGAGAGGCGCGCGACGTCGCGGTGTCAGAAAAGTAGTCGGCGGACAAAGGCGCGCGTTGTGGCGCGAGTTAGCGGCCTCGGGCGGCAGACGCGGCAGGATGCGCCCTCGGCGCGCTGCCCGCTGCCCACCAGCGGCGTTGTTTACACAGTTCAAAGCCGGACAGAACAGGCGCGCGTCTGCGCCCTGCCATCATCGACGAAACGGCCGTGTCGCCGCCGTGCGAACACGCGAACGCTCTCACGCGCCGGAATACTACAGTGCGCGGCGGAGCGCGCAGACACGCTGGAATTATACGCTCCTGATTGTTTGAGAGCGTACATGCAAGTGGTGTTTCCGTTTCTTGCCCACTTCGTTCGGAGAGGGTGATAACGAAGTAATTCCGCGCCGGTTACAGAGAGAGCACGTTTAGCCATTACACGGGAATACCAGCTGTGGTCCTAAATGCGGCGACCCTGAGAATGTTCATGTCATAAGTTTTTTGAGTACGTACTTAAAAAGTATTTGGGAGAAGGGGGGGAAGGATATAACTCCAATTTTCTCCGGGTGTACATTCGACCTTTGTTTTTACATCCACAGTTAGTGCTTCGTTCTTCGACTGCTGGTGGTGTCACTCCCGTCTACATAAAGGCAGGAAACTATAGTCGACCAATGGTGTAAACGCCCAGAAGATGACCCCTACGTCGGGTTGAAACCGGTTGGCGGTATTGTAACAATAATAAATGAGATTAAGACTGTTCTTGAATTATTGATAAAACTGATGAACCGGTAATAAAACAAATACGCCATAAAGACTGAAATGCTACGAGGATAATTCAATAATGAAAGAGACAAGTTGGTCTGGGGGAAAATGAGCTAGCCGATCCTCGAAGATTGACATTAAGTGGAGACAGTTTATGAAAGAAGAATTAATCATACTAATCGCTGCTTCTCTCCACAATCATGTAGCTCAGTTTTTCCACAATTCCGTTGTGCTGTCCCGTGGATAAGGAAAACCTGTGACCATCATGGTGCCCTTATTTGAGTAGTTCGATAGTTCTATTTGGTAAGATTGGTTGGCTGATTGATTTGGCGATGTCATTGGTCTCGTCGGAATAGGGATGCGTGGGGAAGGACGTCGACCGTGCCGTTTCGAAGGAACCCTCCCGACATTTGTGTGAAACGATTTAGGGTAATCACGGAAAACCTAAATCACGATCGTCGGACACGGGTTTGAACTGTCGTCCCCCCGAATGCGAGTCCATTGTGCTAACCACTGCGCCACCTCGCTCGGTATATTTGCTGTGGTTCCCATACTTGTGAACTATATTCTAGCATGTGTTTCTTAAGTATTTTCTAAGCAATTTACTTTTGAGAATGAATTTTCGAGTTTTCCACCAACGAAACCACCATACAGACACAATAGTGCTTGTTGCGACTCCCAAAATAATTACTAGAATAAAAACTGCAAGTGATGATTTTAAACCGCCACTTTTTTCAGCGGTTTTTGTCACAAATGTTCACAAGTGTGTGAATTCCTAAGGGACCCAATTGCTGAGGTCATCAGTCCCTAGACATACACACTACTTAAGCTAAATCATCCTAAGGACAAACACACACACCCATGCCCGAGGGAGGACTCGAACCTCCGCCGGGACCAGCCGCGCAGTCCATGACTGCAACGCCCTACACCGCTCGGCTAATCCCGCGCGGCTGAGGCGATTAGTTTCTCTATTTCACTCACTTTTTTTCGGTAAAATTTTAGGACTGAAATCTACAGGTCACAGGTGCAGTTTGTGAAGCAGATATTGATAACAGAGGTGCTCTACCAAAGCTATTATATTAATAATGTTGCGAGAATCTTCATATGTTCAACCATTTCTGACTCATTAATGAATAGAGTTGGTGCACAAATTCGCAGCGTTTCAGTTTTGCTTGTTGATGTTCCGGTTGCTATGGGTTTGTTTATCGATTATCATTTTTTATTTCTAGTTCACTGCTGCTATTTGTATTTACTTATTATCATTTGGAGACAGTGAGTAGATAGCTGCGGACGCTACAAAATGGACTGCCAAATGGAGGAATCGGAAGATTCCCAACATATTCTTCTGTTACTTCAATAGAGGGGTGACAGCAGACATTTGTCATTCTACTCGTTCAGCAAGACCTTCACGGTTTGTTGAAGCTCGTTTAAAAGCGTTAATCCACAATGATCCCCGTCAGTGTGCTCGAGAAGCGGAAAATTCGATGAACCGTGATCTGTCCACTATCGTGCGACAATTGGGTGCTATGGGAAAGGTTCAGAAATAGGACGTGTGGTTGCCGCATGCTCTAAACCAGGGCTGGCCAAGCGTGGCTCGCAGAATATTCCCCTCCAATGAGCGCTTCCCCCTCCAGCTCTACTCGGATGGTGTCGTCACGGCTAGCGACAGCACTCGGTTCCTTTGTTTATCAGCAGTCGAGTGACTGGAAGAGGCATCGCCGTTTCGTTAGTCCCCTTTCTCTAGTGATTTTGTTCAGATTTACTATCCTTAATATTGTGCCATCGCTCAACTAGTCATTGTGTTTGTTACTGTGGCCATCATCCTATTTTTGATTCTGGCTATTTCTGAGATTACTTTTCTATAACCGTGCTTATATTTTTGTTGGGAGTAGGAGCTTAAGTAATTTTTATGTACACAGTTCCGACGAGAAACCTAAATGTTTAATACGTATTTAGTATGTAAGAAATTCATAAATCTACATAAAGGTAACAATTTTGCTTGTCTTTCCCTTCGCTCCATCTATCAATTCACAGGCGTTACTCTTATCATGAAAAATGCCCTTCGAATGTTAAAAAAAAGAGTTTTACTGCACTGTATGTCGAACGATGAAAATTAACTGAAGTTCAGAAATGTGTCAGCAACGGCTTACCCGTAAAGTAATCTGCAGTAGAAACGTTTGGTTTCAATGATGCCACTGTACATTATAAAACAGCCCCTTTGCCACGTTATAACTGTGAATTCATGATATGATACCTAACATAAAAAAGGAAGAGTTTAATTGCAATTTCTCGTGCGTGGACGCGAGTACTCATCGAACGGATCTTAGTCAGCTACTAACTTGTTTCGCGTAATATAGCACGACTTTTCTGTATATGAAATGTCACATACTCTCAGAACAACGGTTTGCATATTTTAATGCAGTTAAAAGGTGAGTTGACAAAATTGTTTTTAAAAAGTCCTCCGTAGTTTGTACCGAAGGTGTACAGCCTGCCGTCGGTACCGAAAATGGTGTCGCTTGTCAGACGGAATAATTCAATTTTTCATTGCTGTACTCATCAGGCGTCATCGAAAATTTAAACAGTTTTTAGAAGAATTCGATGCGGTATACGGAGACATACTTCTTCATTCCAAAATTCGTTGGCTGGGTGCAAGAAAATGTTTAACTATTTTTGTATACTTAGAATATAACTTTTCAAATTTTTGAATTGAGAAGTGAAATCAGGTAATATTGAATTTGAAGACGAGTTGAATGATTCATTTTCTTAACAGAATCAGCATTTCTAACAGATTTTACAAATCATGTACGTAATATGAATTTACATTTGCAAGGAAGGGGCCACGCTATTTATGATATGTTCAAATAATTAACAGATTCTGGTGTAAACTTACATTGTTTAAATTACAACTAAACAAGGGATATTTATGTTATTTTCCTACTTTCTGTAAACAAGAATAAACGAAAGTAAAATTTTCAAGTTTTACTTCCACTGTTGGTGAAATCTGTAATGAGTCTCATAGTTGTTATAAGGATTAGAAACGCGTCGAGCCGGATATCACTTTGTTTCGTAATCTATGGAAAATTAGCTATCTTAGATAAGAAGTCTGCAAGTTACAAAATGATCCACTCATGCTATCCAAAAAATAAAAAAATAACCAAAGTTCCTTAATTGTGCCACAAGATCGGTACCCAAAAATCACAGACTTCAGACTTAAATTAAATTTTTTTTTCAGGTTTACAAACATATGTGAAAGCACAATTTCTTCAGTTGAGTACGTTTAATCGGCTCACAGGAGTGGAGTGGTGAATGAGTCGTTGCAACATCA
Organism: Schistocerca americana; assembly: GCF_021461395.2. Taxonomy (NCBI): domain Eukaryota; kingdom Metazoa; phylum Arthropoda; class Insecta; order Orthoptera; family Acrididae; genus Schistocerca; species Schistocerca americana. The sequence goes on along the minus strand of NC_060120.1, from coordinate 971,376,056 downwards.
ACTCCGCTTCACTACGACACAATTCCGAATCGAATTGCATGACTTCTGAACACGAAAAGAAATCTAACCTAAATACTTGAGAATCTCATTAACTCAGGTGTAATTAATTGTTTGAGACAAACAACTAAACATAGATACTTTTTCTTTAATGGTTGTGTCTACAGGGACCTTCTCAACTCTTGACTTTATGTGTATGCCAGTTCTGATGGCCTAATCTTCGGTTGCTGATTGCAGACGTTGTTTGCAGTGGCATGTTTTCTTAATAATCCCCATAACTTTCTGCTTGAATGAGTGAAATTTAAACTAGACGTCAGGTCCATCCATTTCTGCTTTCTTGCTTCATTTAGCTGTTCTAGTATTATATTTTCTTCTGCCGCTAGCGATAGACATTTTACCGAAACCTCTGATTTAAAGTCGCAACTACAGTTTGTTCACCTCATGTCTCTTCCTGTTTTGTTTGTTTATGTGCATCTTGTCAACCTAAAGAATTATATGCTGAAAATTAACGTTTGTTTGTTCCTTTTCTCCAGACCTTCAAAGAATGTTTCTCAATTAAGATTGTTAAAACCTTTCTCTAAACATGTAAATGACATAAACACAGTTTTGCCGTTCTTCAGTCTGTCTACTTAGCTATGTGGTAGGATCAGTATTGCCTTGCGTGCTCAGACCTTTCACAGGAATCTAACATTGTGCTCATGTTAGTTTGTATAACTTTCCCCCTCTCCTCTCTACATTTTCCTCCCAGTATCTAGCCTTCTCTTATTTGCTTAGTTAAGGCTCGTCAAATGAGTTCTCGACAGCTGCTTCTCCTTTGAGCAAAGTTTTCTTTCTTTTTTCTCATTTTTATTCTCCTATATTTTCCAAGTGCAAAATCGCGTTGCGATTTTTGGCTCCCTGTCAGCGTCATTTTTAAACATTTCTATTCCACATGGCCTACTTTATTTGCTGCATTTTTATATTTTCCCCTGTTGTCCATTAAATTTAATATAAAACTTTTTTTTTCGAACGATTTCTGCGGTACCTTTTTCCCATTCACGTCCTCTGCTGATTTCACCATTTCTTCTCTCAAAGATATCCATTCGTATTGTAGTGAATTCCTTCCTCTGTTTCGGTCTTTCGTTGCATTACGGTACCTTTATCGAAAAACTGTTGGCTTTGAGTTATTCAAGTTCCATCTCGTTAATTTGCTACCGTTTACTGTCTCTTTAGTTGTAAACTGCAGCTTGTAACCAATAAATTATTGCCGATTTGCGTCTGCACCGGGAAGTGTCTTACATTTTAGTCTGGTTTCAAAATCTCTATTCCAAATATGTATTATTCTTTCATGATTCTTAAGGAAGGTATTGACGATGATTACATTATGCTCTGTGCGAAATTCTATGAGGTGGCTTTCCCTTTCATTCCTTCCCCCAAGCCTTTGTGTTGTTATTGTTTTCTCTTCCTGTACCTGCTACCGTATCACATCTTAAATTTTCGTCTCTCTTAATTATCTGAATAATCTCTTTCATCGCGCGACCGAGCGAGGTGGCGCAGTGGATAGCACACTGGACTCGCAATCGGGAGGACGACGGTTCAATCCCGTCGCCAGCCATCGTGATTTAGGTTTTCTGTGATTTCCCTAAATCGTTTCAGGCAAATGCCGGGATGGTTCCTTTGAAAGGGCACGGCCTACTTCCTTCCCCACCCTTCCCTAACCCGAGCTTGCGCTCCGTCTCTAATGACCTCGTTGTCGACGGGACGTTAAACAACACTAACCTAACCTTTCATCGCGCGTTGTTTCTGTGTGTTATGAGACAGAGAAAAATCATGAACGGTAGTCATGAAATCTGTTTATGGTGAAATGAGAAAACATGAATAACGAAATATGTGAAAGAGTGCACTGTACAGAAAATGAAAAATTAGTATTTCTTCACCCAACTTCGTCTTTCCTTCATGTAGGTGCACGATATAGTTAATCAAACACACCGGGCGGTTAAGTGTGTCGCAAACCGTACGTCGCTGGCGGTCCGTCATTGGCCACTTCTGGAGTCTGCCGATTCCAGAAGAACGCCAATTACGCGAGCCGCCACATCAAAGCGGAAAGCGCTTGCCGCTGCCGTTGCCGCACGCCACCCTGCCGCGCTGTAGTGGGAACCGGTCTTAACATATCTGAAGACACTGGTTCGGAGTTCTTAACTCATTACATTTAATATTTACAAACTATTATACAAGTTGCGAGTCTACGCTTTTATAGCCGTGTAATATTAAATTTCAATTTTTTGGTTATATGAAAAGGGCAGTCTAAATGTCTCTATAATCCTTAATTAATGTTTGGTTCGCTTCATACATGCAATATTAAATATTTTATAAGAAATACCGTAAAAAGTTGCGTGAACAGATTAACCAACCACAAGGAAAACACAAGTGAATCCTGAGAGCCGGAGGAAACATGGCGGGTGTTTCAGCCTGTTATGTAGGAGCTCTAGGATAGCCGATGACGAATGCCGTTTAGAGACTTGGCAGATGCAACAGTATATTTTTTGCGCGCATGTTCAAAGTGCTGAAAGGAATTGATGGTGTTTCGTCAAAAAGCAGAAGACTTAGAGATCGAACAAACAACGTCCTACGCTGGCGCATGCCCACAGTTCACACATACACAAACACACACATACACAACACACACACACACATACACACGTACTTCGTCGGCCAAAATTGCCCGCGCAGGCAATCTCGCCTCCTGTCACCCCTCAAAACACTCCTCCCACAGCTCCGAGACTTCGCAGTAGACGCCGCTTCGGCAGCACTCAAGTCTTCTAGCGGCTCCGAGGACGAAGATACAGTTTTATTTTTCAAAGTTACGGTTCATCGGCGGCAGAGCACTGCCTTGCCTTTACTTCGCGATAACACTTACAAAGGGACCTTACTGAATGGCACCCACCCCTCAACCACAAAAAAAAAAAAAAAAAAAAAAAAAAAAAAAAAAAAAAAAAAAAAAAAAAAAAAAAAATCGAAAGAAAAACATTTTTTAAGATTACAGTACATCCCAGCGCTGTTAAATACAAAACATTTTAATTTATTGCCGAAGTTGCTGGTATCTGAATTCATTTATAAGACGAAATAATGTTTTATACGAGGGCCATTCAAAAACTAAGAAGTGCTCGGTAGCGAATTAAAAGCCACCGCGAAAATCAAAAACGCTTCATCTGTAGCGGTTAGGTATACCTCCCAGCTACTTCTGGACATTGTCGCCGCTCCGATTTAGAGATAGTGTTGTGACATCTTTCCAACACCCTCATCACAGAAATAGTCGCCAGTCCTGCCCGCGAATACTCTACCCCGGTCTGTAGCTTGTTCTGTGTGCCAGAATGTTGTCTTCATAGACAGAGGCTCACGTGAGCAGAGCTAGAACTCAGTGGGAGCCGATTATGGGCTGTATTATGGGTGATCAAACAGTTACCGTCGAAAACGCTGCAGGAGCATCATCATTGACCCTGCCGTGCTGCCGAGAATTGTCATGAAGAAGGAAACGCCTGACGGTTGTATTATGTGGGCTGCATGGCATCAGGCGGAATCTCCCAGCAGATCCTCATACATGAAGGGAGACACTATTTTCTAGGCATCTTTGCGTGCATACTGTGCCCTCGGAACTGAAAAGAGCGACGCTATGTGATCGACCCGCATTCTAGATACAAACACAGCACTGCATAGCTTCATCGGAGTTACACTGTGGTTTCAATTTCTCAATCGATCGGTCCTTACTTTCCGAACAGCCCTCATATATAAGACTTAGAGGAGACGGATGAGATATGGAATCTATGGACTCGTTGCATCGTTTCTGTTAAAATATATGTGACTTTCTTAGCAGCGATGAACATTAATGTTCCACTTGAAATCGTTCTGATTAAAGATGCCATCTTAACAAAAGGCTGAAATCCCAATGATTCAATGTTATTACGCGATCTGACTGTCCTCAGGAATGCCGGCCGGCGTGGCCGAGCGGTTCTAGGCGCTACAGTCTGGAACTGCGTGACCGCTACGGTCGCAGGTTCAAATCCTGCCTCGGGCATGGATGTGTGTGATGTCCTTAGGTTAGTTAGGTGTAAGTAGTTTTAAGTTATAGGGGAATGATGACCTCAGAAGTTAAGTCCCTCAGTGCTCAGAGCCATTTTATCCTCAGGAACAATTCATTATACATAACGCAACAGCGATTGTCTTGGTGTCATGAATGAAATACTATTGAGTATGGTGATCTAGTAATGTAACGTTGTAAAAGCATATAACAACGCTACGACGAAACGGCTGTTTAATGAAACTCTTGAGGCAAACTTACTTTCCGTGCTCTGAAATTAAGTTTTTGGTGCTGAAAGATGCTTGATATTTGAATAAACTTCTCGAAGCAGAAGTGGTTCCAATTGAACTATCGCGGCAACTAGAACACGATAGTAGTACAGTAATTACCTCTACATATGGTGACACTGCAAGCCTCACTGTCCTGCAAAAGTAGTTTAATAATTTTTAATTATACTGACGATAGGAACGATATAGCAATAAAAAACCTGAGATTTTCTTTGAAACTGTTATTTCATTCGAAAAGCACAAAGGTTCTACACAGAACAATCAGATTAACGTTACATGATACACGTGGTGTCCTCATCAGAATCATATACATATCTGCTCCATAAAGCGTATTTGAAAAACATGTAGGATGCGAAACCGTCTGGTGAATGAAACACTGGCTTTCTAAATCTGTTCACGGATCAGAAAAGATGCGGATTCTGACCAACATCAGTCGTAAACGCGAGTGTACTCTTCTACTCATTCGATGAAACCAAATGTGCGTGTGGCCACGGCCTCCTATCGAGCAGACCGATCGCCAGGGGCAAGTCTTTTTAGTTGGCGCCAGTCTACCCCGCTGATCACTCAGCTATGGAGGTGGTCTACTCATTCGATAACATTGCCTAAGCAGCCACACCGTCCAGTATATCTCTGCGGTTCGTCAAATGAAGAAACACCGTACCTTTTTACGGTAACAACATACCAGCTTCACTGTTCTTTATATGGGTTTTATTGCGTAAAACACAGTGAGCTCACTTCGGAATGTTTTCAATGTTAGGTGTTCTGTATATACGTTAACAGGTCATAGATACTGTAAGCTATAACTACAATAATAAAGGTTTTATAAATTCATTTAGTGACTTTACCTTTTGTGTACTATCGACGCTGCCATACGCCATCTTTGAAGAATCTGTATTTAGACGCTACTTGGGCGTTCTTCGTAGGCGTACGGATATATGTGATTTTAAGATTTAGATTAGACAGTTTTTGTGCAGCATCTTCCCTCTTGACGGCTTGGATGAGTGTGGATCAGCGAAATTACATCTTCACATACACTACTGACCATTAAAATTGCTACACCACGAAGATGACGTGCCACAGACGTAAAATTTAATCGGCAGGAAGAAGATGCTGTGATATGCAAATGATTAGCTTTTCAGAGCATTAACACAAGGCTGGCGCCAGTGGCGACACCTACAACGTGCTGACATGAGGAAAGTTTCCAACCGATTTCTCATACAGAAACAGCAGTTGACCGGCGTTGCCTGGTGAAACGTTGTTGTGATGCCTCGAATAAGGAAGAGAAATGCGTACCATCACGTTTCCGACATTGATAAAGGTCGGATTGTAGCCTATCGCGATTGCGGTTCATCGTATCGCGACATTGCTGCTCGCGTTGGTCGAGATCCAATGACTGTTAGCAGAATATGGAATCGGTGCGTTCAGGAGGGTAATACGGAATGCCGTGCTGGATCCCAACGGCCTAGTATCGATAGCAGTCGAGATGACAGGCATCTTATCCGCATGGATCTAACGGATCGTGCAGCCACGTCTCGATCCCTGAGTCAACAGATGGGGAGGTTTGCAAGACAACAACCATCTGGACGAACAGTTCGACGACGTTTGCAGCAGCATGGACTATCAGCTCGGGGACCATGGCTGCGATTACCCTTGACGCTGCATCACAGACAGGAGCGCCTGCGATGGTGTACTCAACGACTAACCTGGGTGCACGAATGGCAAAACGTCATTTCTTCGGATGAATCGAGGTTCTGTTTACAGCATCATGATGGTCGCATCCGTGTTTGGCGACATCGCGGTGAACGCACATTGGAAGCCTGTATTCGTCATCGCCATACTGGCGTATCAGCCGGCGTGATGGTATGGGGTGCCATTGGTTACACGTCTCGGTCACCTCTTATTCGCACTGACGGCACTTTGAACAGTGGACGTTACATTTCAGATGTGTTACGACCCTTGGCTCTATCCTTCATTCGATCCCTGCGAAACCCTACATTTCAGCAGGATAATGCACGACCGCGTGTTGCAGGTCCTGTACGGGCCTTTCTTGATACGGAAAATGTTCGACTGCTACCCTGGCCAGCACATTCTCCAGATCTCTAACCAATTGAAAACATCTGATCAATGGTGGCCGAGCAACTGGCTCCTCAGAATACGCCAGTCACTACTCTTGATGAACTGTGGTATCGTGTTGAAGCTGCGTGGGCAGCTATACCTGTACACGCCATCCAAGCTCTGTTTGACTCAAGGTCCAGGAGTATCCAAGCCGTTATTACGGCCAGAGGTGGTTGTTCTGGGTACTAATTTCTCAGGATCTATGCATCCAAACTGCGTGAAGTGGTGGTGGTGCTTAGTGTTTAACGTCCCGTCGACAACGAGGTCATTAGAGACGGAGCGCAAGCTCGGGTTAGGGAAGGATTGGGAAGGAAATCGGCCGTGCCCTTTCAAAGGAACCATCCCGGCATTTGCCTGAAACGATTTAGGGAAATCACGGAAAACCTAAATCAGGATGGCTGGAGACGGGATTGAACCGTCGTCCTCCCGAATGCGAGTCCAGTGTGCTAACCACTGCGCCACCTCGCTCGGTGAAATTGCGTGAAATTGTAATCATATGTCAGTTCTAGTATAATATATTTGTTTAGTGAATACCCGTTTACCATGTGCATTTCTTCTTGGAGTAGCAATTTTAATGGCCAGTAGTGTATTTAGCACTAGAAGTAGGTGATGCGCAGAAATCCAGTTACGTTTTGATTGTTGACTTAGGTTTGGTCCTGATTATGATTTTTACCTATCGTCCGGTTTCTGTTGAGCTTATTATGTTCTATTGTAATTTTTTATTTTTACCTAATATTTTTGTTACGGTTTATTATTTGTATTGCTTTATTGGTACTATATCATTCTAGTACAGCGTTTATGCTGTTACTAAGTATGTGTGTCAGTTACTAAATACGACACATACTTAGTAACAGTTACGTATTTACTAAGTGACACACATCCATAGTAACATTTACTAAGTAACACACAGACGTCGTAACAGAATCAGAACCAATTCTAAGAAAATAATGAAAACATAACCGAATTTCCACGCATCACCTTTTTCTAGTGCTATCTATGTAGACATGTAACCCACTGTCATTCAAGCTATCAAGAGGGAAAATGACGCACAAAAACTGACTAATATAGGTCTAAAATTCGGATATAACAGTACTAACGTTCATATAATGTCTAAATACAGATTTCTCAAAGACAGTGTATTGCAACATTGATATTTCACGCAAGGTAAAAAACCCAATCCAATATATAGTACCTTTAAGATCATAGTTTACAATATCAATACCGTCACGTATTTACGGAACACTTGGCGACGGCAGTAAGCCGAAATGAGCTCACTGTGACTTAAGGAATAAAACTCATTTAAAGAAAAGTGTAACTGATACGTCATTATCGTAATCATGTCACTGCAAGACATATCTTACACCGCGGGCCGCAAAGGAAAAAAAATTACCTTGTGTTGCAGAATAGGTGGTTAGGAAGATGCCTTATATGCTTGTTATTATCACACCATCAACACAAACCCATTGCAGCTTTCATGAATGCCTCTCTCACTTTCACTCAGTTTATGTGAGTGGAAACACAGTCCTTACTGCAGTATATGAAACAAGAGCAAAGCAAATGTTTAATTGAGAACAGTCCAAACGAAACGGACATCAAACTGAACACTTTGGTTTCCTTCACACCGCCAGGCCATCTGTGGCGACAGCACCATCCCTAAATATTTTTCCGAAGGCTCTCTCGCCTCAAAGGCATCTTGCAGCAGAATTTATTTTAATGAAATTAAAATCTTTCTATCTGTAATTACTAAGCGCCAGAAAAATGCGAGTATTCACAGTGCATTCTAATTTGGTACAAAAATGCAAAACATCAAAACGGAGATAAAATATAAAAATTCCAGAGATTGACCTGTACCCTTGATATGTAATTTTTTCTTGTTTAAATACGTGAATAAAAATAAGTTATTTTTACGAAAAATTACGATTTAATATTTGTTCATTAACATTTCCATTTGATAATGAATATGTAACTGAAATTAAAAGAAAGGATGAGTTAGTACCAAGTTTCGAACAATTAACTTCACTATTAGAAGACTCTTACGCTACACACGCAGCTGCCGGCGACCCTGTTAACAAATAAATACAATTTTGTACTGCACAGTGCTAGTTACGTGACACTGCTCTATGATATTGATTTCCTGACACTCACCTTCAGGTCCTGTCAGTATACAGAAAACTAGACAGGACGGGTCCGTAAGACCACTTTGGGGACGCATTTTTAATTAATGTAAATGTGGCTGCAAGAGAATATATATATATATATATATATATATACCCGTTTATCATGTGCATTTCATTTCTTCTTGGAGTAGCAACTGGCTACAGCACTGGAGTTGGAATGGATGCATTTCCTCTTTGGTACCTTCCAGAAGCTCACAGATTCTCTTTCTGCCCATCTCGCAGCGGTCCGTGATACAAAAGGTGGTTTTTCGTATATATATATATATATGTGTGTGTGTGTGTGGGGGGGGGGGGATGGAGACTTAGGAGTACAGCTGCGTTTTTTTGACATTATTGGTTAACTGAAAATGAATATGTACACTGAAAAAAAGTACTAAATTCAACACATAAGACCATCGTCAAGTAAGCCTGTCTGTATGGCTCTAGGAAGAATTATTTAAGTTTTTAATTTTTGTACTCTTCGCATTTAGATGACGTATCAGATATCATTGTGTAAGTGATCTGTTCAAGAATGAATGCCCTAACCATATAAAAGAAAGACACATACGTTAGTGACCAACGTAGAGCATTACCAAGAAAAGAGCAAATGCAAATGGAAAGGGCGTAGCGAAACATCGTCATATATTGACGGAGTAAAACCATGGTTGTGTAAAGACACAGGTCGATTCTTGCAAAACGTGCAGAATCTGTTGCTGGTATGTGGTTACCGTGAATACAAATGGCAAACATTTCTCAAACATTAATAAATCTTCAGAGTGACGCCGATACATACGATGTACCGGCTACCAAATACTGATGTTCGACTTACTGAATTTACTATGTATGAAAAAAGTTTTCCTTATAGGAGACAAGTTGTTACTTTTGAGGTAGGACTATAATACTATTTATGTTAATTTTTGAAAGGTCCATAACTCTTAATTTACACACATGTAGTTTTGAGAATTATATTTAATTTTTATTGGTAAATTCTGTAACTTTTCATTGCTTTTAGAATAAAGAAAATTTATAGCGCGTGTCCCTTATATTGAACTTTGTTAATTTATAATTAATTTAGAGAGATCTGCTTCAGTAACACAAATGTTTATTCACAAGAAATGGTTCATATGGCTCTGAGCACTATGGGACTTAACTTCTGAGGTCATCAGTCCCCTAGAACTTAGAATTACTTAAACCTAACTAACCTAAGGACATCACACACATCCATGCCCGAGGCAGGATTCGAACCTGCGACCGTAGCGGTCGTGCGGTTCCGGAATGTAGCGCGTAGAACCGCTCGGCCAACCTGGCAGGCATTTATTTACACGCCGACCTGTTTCGAGATTTTAAAATCCTATCTTCAAGTGAATTTCGTATTCCTGAAGATGGGATTTCTAAATCTCGAAACCGTTCCTTGTTTAAATAAATAAATATTAATACGACATAAGCGGATCTGTCTAAGTTAATCATCATGCCTCTCAGACGCGGATGTCCTACGTACCAAATCTTGTTAATTAATTTAGATTTCCAAAGTAAATAGTTCTTTCTGTATGTAAACTTTCTGTGAGATTCTATAAGAAAGTAGCTTTCAAGCTCGTGATTAAACTTAATATTGTAGAGATTGCAAATTCTGTGTGGAGAAGATAGTCTAGTTGTAGAATTGTCACATTTGCTGTGATGCAATTCTGTAGCAAAACTCGCTAGCTACGGAAAATTCCGTGCTTTTGCAGTTACACCTTCTTAGTTACCATGGTCGGAGAGTGAAGCCAAGAAATGTGGCTGACATTGTTAGACGAAACTGTAAACAGTTCCATCGTGTACAATGTGAAATACCTGTGACTTCTGACGTTGAGCGTAATTTTCAATGTATCTGCTTGGAGCACTTCTCTAACTTTTTGACGTTATCTCAAATGAGGAGTGATACTCACTCGGCTATTTGTGAATCTAGCATTGTCTATGATCTTCGTTATTGTCATTTGTCAATCTGATGCCAGTAATACTTCATAATAGAATTTAGTTTTGTTAAGTATATTTGGCAGGAAGTATCAAAAGAACAGTCATTATTTGCGTGAAACACCTAGTAAAAGAATATAATAAGTAGAGTTATGAACTGTCCATTCACATTAATGTGACCACCTGTCAAAAGCCTGAAAAACTACCTTATGTATCACGGACCGCTGCGAGACGTGCAGAAAGAGAATCTGTGAGCTTCTGGAAGGTACCAAAGAGGAAATGGATCCATTCCAACTCCAGTGCTGTAGCCAGCTGCATTAGATTTCTCGGTTGAGAATCCGTGATACGAAGAGCCCGATGAAGGTGCTCCCACGGATCCTCAAGTGGGTTTAAATTTGCTGAGTCTGGTGGGCAGGCGAGCCCGGCAAACTCATCTTGATGCTCTTCGAACGACGCATGTACACTGCGAGCAGCGTCACACGTAACATTGTCCTGCTGGTAGATGTCATTGTGCCGTGTGTTCATCCTTTGTGCCTTCCAGAACGACGCGATCACTTAGGGAATGCCGTGAAGACATTTCCTAGACCATAGCGCACCTTCCTCCGGCCTGGATTCTTCCGCCGATTGTTTCAGGTTGCTAGCTTTCAGATGTTTAACGCCGTACACGCCAAAGGCCATCTGTCCGATGGGGCATAAAACACGATTGATCTGTCGCGTCTCTTTGCAATATCGGCGTGCCAAGTCCACCCTTTGTCGTCGATGCACAGCAGTCAGCATCGGTGTAAAATAGACGCCTGCTATGGAGCCCCATTCGCAGCACCATTCGCTCAACGGTGGTTGAAGATACATTATCTGATTAAAAGTATCCGGACACCTCCAAAAACATACGTTTTTCATATTAGGTGCCTTGTGCTGCCACCTTGTGCCAAGTACTCCATACCGGCGACATCGGCAGTCATTAGACATCGTGAGAAAGCAGAATGGGGCGCTCCGCGGAATTCGCTGACATCGGCTGTGGTCAGGTGATTGGGTATCACTTGTGTCATACGTCTGCACGCGATATTTCCACGCTCCTAAACATCCCTAGGTCCACTGTTTCCGATGTGGTAGTGAAGTGGAAACTTGAAGGGAGGCGTACAGCACAAAAGCGTGCAGGTCGACCTCGTCTGTTGACTGACAGAAAGTACCGACAGTTCAAGAGGGTCGTAATGTGCAATAGGAAGACAACTATCCAGACCATCACAGGGGAATTCCAAACTGCATCAGGATCCACTGCAAGTACTATGAGAGTTAGGCGGGAGGTGATAAAACGCGGATTTCATGGTCTAGAGGGTGCTCTTAAGCCACACATCACGCCGGCAAATACCAAACGACACCTCGCTTGGTGTAAGGAGCGTAAACATTGTACGACTGTCGCGATCCAATGGCAGGGTATGGGTATGGTGAATTACCGGTGAACGTTACCCACCAGCTTGTGTAGTGCCAACAGTAAAATTTGGAGGCGTTGGTGTTATGGCGTCGTCGTGTTTTTCAGGGAGGGGGCTTGCACCCCTTTATGTATTGCGTAACACTAACACAGCACAGACCTATATTGATGTTACAAGCACCTTCTTGCTTCCCACTGTTGAAGAGCAATTCGAAGATGGCGATTGTATCTTTCAACACGATCGAACACCTGTTCATAATGCACGGCCTGTGGCGGAGTGGTTACACGACAATAACATCGCTACAATGGACTGGCCTGCACAGAGCCATGACGTGAATCCTACAGAACACCTTTGGGATGTTTTGGAATGCCGACTTCGTGCCAGGCGTCAACGACCGACTTCGATACCTCTCGTCAGTGCAGCACTCGGAGAAGCTTTGGCTGCCATTCCCCAAGAAACCTTCCAGCACCTGATTGAACGTATGCCTGCGAGAGTGAAAGCTGTCATCAAGGCTAAGGGTGGGCCGACACCGCACTGAATTCCGTCATTACCAATGGAGGACGCCAAAAATTTGTAAGTCATTTTCAGGCAGGTGTCCGGATACTTTTGATCACATTGTGTACATATCAGTAGCTATCGTCCGCTGTTGTCATTTATGGCCCGTGTTGCACCACAACTGTCTCGGCGCCGATTCAGTGTAGCGCAGTTTTGCCACAAACAAGTGAACAGTTTACAAACATAGCCGCCTGGCAAATGTTTTTATTATGCCCTTTTGAATCTCAGATAAATCGCTCCGTTTCCTCACTACGCCCACTGATCTCCTTACCGCGGCCCCTACTCTTTGCATGCGCTTTATTTACTCTCGAATTCTAGTCATCTGGCGTCTGTGAGTGGTTATTGAAAGTCGACGTCGAACATAGACGGTGGTCACACTATCTGGTAAATTTGTTTGACCATGTTTTAGAAGTGTCGGCATCATAACACGAGGGGCCTTTAGTAAGCAATGCAATTTTTTTTTTCTGGGATTACTTTCAGTTGAGAAAATTAGGAATTTGTTATCGAAAATTGTAGAGTATTCCCGCTTCATATTATACAGCTTCATGAAGTTCGATTGCTGGTGACGCAATACGTACCTTTCCAACTGGCGTATGTAGCGAAGGTGGGCTCCAAGCACAGAGCTGTCTTTGAATTCCTTTCGCGAACAATCAGAGTGTAACAGACATTCGTAGGCGCTTGCCCAAAGTCTACGGAGACCAGGCAGTGAACAATAGAGAAATTATGTTTAATGTCCTCCCTCATTAGGGCACGATTATCTCGAAAGTGTATTGTGGTACCCTCAGGGAATTGAAGAAACGAGTTCGGCGCGTTCCTCACCACAATAATGTGATCGACTTCACTGTCTGAAAGACAACGCAAGGCCTCTCACAAGTCTGCTCACCCGACAGGAGCTCACAGAACTTCGCTGGGCTGTTCTTCGTCATCCAACCTACAGCTGGATATCGCACCTTCCGACATCCATCTGTTTATTTCAGTGGAGGATGGTGCATTCTGCGTGAAGTAGTAAGTGGAAGATGGGGAGGTTATTGATGCAGGAAGACGGCGATCAGCAGAGAGGCATCATGCCATCCTACAGGCCCCCACAAAAAGATGGCGTAAGTAGGCGCTCAAACAAAAAAATGGCGCAAGGACGCCGCACTGAACTGAAACGATGTTGAGAAATACGGATCTGTAGCCAGAAGAATGGGGAACGACATGTATTGGAATCCTGAGCCGCGCGGGATTAGCCGATCGGTCCAAGGCACTGCAGTCATGGACTGTGGGGCTGGTCTCGGCGGAGGTTCCAGTCCTCACTCGGGCATGGGTGCGTATGTCTGTCCTTAGCATAATTTAGATTAAGTAGTGTGTAAGCTTAGGGACTGATGACCTTAGCAGTTTAGTCCCATAAGATTTCACACACATTTGAACATTCTTTTGGAATACTGAGTAAAACCAATGTGCTTTCGGAAATAAAGTGTGGATTTGCTTATTAAATGCCCCTCGTATTTTTGTATAAATATGAACATTGCATAATTGAAAGTACCGATATTTCAGATATATGGACATGTTTTCGCAATCTCTAGTGATAAATGTGAAAATTGAATACCTTCCAGCCGTTTAGATTCCAAACTTATTTTATTTGGCTACCAGTTTCGGCGACTGACTACGCCATCTTCAGGCCCCTGACCGACGTGCAGAAAGATTCTTCCTCGGTTCTGATCAAACCAGGGGCGAGAAATACTGGTATTGGTAGATTTTTGTTACAGCGATCACTTTTGCTATAGATATCATGGGTTGAACTGATCGCTGTAGCAAAAATCTACCAATACCAGTATTGCTAACCCCCGTTTTGATCAGGTAGAATCTTCCTGCACGTCGGTCAGTTGCCTGAAGATGGTGTAGTAAAACGCTGACATTGGTAGCTAAATAAGAGCCAAATAAAATAAATTTGGAAACTGGACGGCTGTGGAGGTTATTAATTTGATATACAGAGCCTAGTGATAAATGATTCATGGGTGATAATGCAGAATTACCCGTAACTTACGTATGTATTTAACGATGCTTGAAAAACTGCTTCTGTAACAGCGCGTTGACACTGTTAAGTGGCCACAGTGCTGCGGCTGCTGGTCGCGCCTGTGGCGCAGTCCTTTCTGTGCGGTGCCTGTGTCTGAGCCAGGTGCCTTTGTGGCGGTGTTGCAGTGGCGGTGGTGGTGGCGTTCTTCATCTGCTGGGCGCCGTTCCACGCGCAGCGGCTGGTCGCCATGTACGTGACGGCGGGCGCGCAGCGCGAGCGCGGACCGTCCGAGCTCATCTACGCCATCGTCACCTACACGTCGGGCATCCTCTACTACGTCTCCACCACGATCAACCCCATACTCTACCAGATCATGTCGCACAAGTTCCGCGAGGCCTTCAAGGTAGGTACAAGCTCGTTCCGCACCGTCTACTGTACGCAGTGCGGCTGCTTAGCTGCGTGGTAAGGTGCTCGCCTTCCACGCAAGCGATCCCGGATTCGATTCCCTGGTGAGTTAGAGATTTTCTCCGCTCGGGGTCTGGGTGTTGTGTTGTTCTCATCATTATTTCATCCTCATCAGCGGCGCGCAAGTCGCCCAGTGTGGCGTAGACTGAAATAAGACTTGTACTTGGCGGCCGAACTTCCCCGGATGGGGCCTCCCGGCCAATGATGTCATACGCTCATTTCCAATTTTTTACGGTACGCATTTGCAAAAAATCGCTGGCTCAGGGTGCACTCGCACTACACGAGACGTGAATCACTAAACAGTTACCCGAAACTGTGGTTATGTAGACTTTTCCGGCTTAATGACTGATGATTCTCTTCTAGCATGTGCGTACTTATACAAAATTTCTTGTCATTGTTGGATGGCTTATACTGGCCGAACTATCCACACTATTCAGGAATGGAAGGTGCATGTGAGAAATGAGGTAGCGACGGCCAATGATCGGTTTATCGGCAAAATTTTAGGAAAGAGTGGTTCCTCTGTAAAGAGGACCGCATATAGGACGCTATGGACCCTATTCTTGAGTACTTTTCGAGTGTTTGGGATCCGTACCAGTTCGGATTGAAGGAAGACGTCGAAGCAATTCAGAGCCGGGCTGCTAGATTTGCTACCGGTAGATTCGAAAAACACCCATGTGTTACAGAGACGCTTCGGGAACTCAACTGGGAAACCATGGAGGGAAGCCGACGTTCTTTTCGAGATACACTTGAGAAAATTTAGAGAACCGGCATCTGAATCTCACTGCCGAACGATTCTACTGCTGCAAACATACATCGGGCTTAGGGACCACAAAGGAAAGATTCGAGAAAGTAGGGCTCATACAGAAGCTTATAACCAGACGCTTTCCCTCGCTCTATTTGTGAGTGGAACAGGAAAAGAAATGACTAGTAGTGGTACAGGGTACCCTCCGCCTAGCACCGTACCGTGGCTTACGGAGTGTTGATGTAGATAAAGATGAAGGTGAAGATGAAGTCCGATCTGCAGAACACTATCGCCACACTGGTTCGCTCCTGACAAATCTGCAGTGCCAGAACACTGTCTTAACGAGGGACATAGGATGTTGCATAATAAGACGCAAATGATCGCTACTGGAAATGAGTTCTAAAGGAACCAATTAACACTCGATTAGGTGATAGTATTATTAATTGGGATTAGTTTTCCCCTTCATTTAAGATATTGAATCGGATATTTCTGATATTAAGCAACAACGATCTCCGTATCGACAAAAGGATTCTATTAGTAAGTGTTCTGCTAGTGATGCACCGTTTTGAAACTTCCTGGCTGATTAAAACTGTGTGGCGGACCGGGGCTCGAACTCGGGACCTTCGTGTTTCTCGGGAAAGTGCTCTACCAAATGAGCTACCCAAACACGACTCAGGGCCCATCATCACAGCTTTACATCCGCCAGTACCTCGTCTCCGGCAAAGATCCCGAGTTCGAGTCTCGGTCTGGCACACAATTTTAATCTGCCAGGAACTTTCATATCAGCGAACATTCCGCTGCAGAGTGAAAATTACATTGTGGAAGCACCGTTTTGTCTATTTCGCCACCGGTGCGCTACTTGGTCACAGAGCTGCAGCTTGCGCACGTGCGATGGGCGGACCACAGTCTATAAAGGAGCCGCCCAACTATGCTGGAAACTCAGTTCTGACGATACTGTGCATCAGCATACTCACCTGAAGATGGCGACCAGCTGATCCGTTTAAATACCGTGTCAAGATGACTACATTACCTAGCTGGACGCCCGAGAAGAGTATGATCAGTTGGCCGAGACTGTTTCGCAAAACGGCTGTCTCACCCTTCCATTTACACAGAGCAAAAGCTTCCGCGAAGCAGCCACGAGCAGGTTGAGTCATCAGTCAGGGCCGGCCGGAGTGGCCGTGCGGTTCTAGGCGCTTCAGTCTGGAGCCGAACGACCGCTACGGTCGCAGGTTCGAATCCCGCCTCGGGCATGGATGTGTGTGATGTCCATAGGTTAGTTAGGTTTAATTAGTTCTAAGTTCTAGGCGACTGATGACCTCAGACTTTAAGTCGCATAGTGCTCAGACCCATTTGAACCATTTGAACCATCAGTCAGGGAGAGACAGCCATGTCTGCGTGCTGTGTCACAATTTTGGCGGCGAAGGCAGCTACCTGCCTGCATTATCTGATCTGAAGTATACGGACACTTGTTAGCGGAAATTAATACGATGTGTGTCTACCGTTCGCCCACTCTGTTGGGGCCACTTCCGATGAAGTGTCTGAATGTCTCTGGAGGAATGGCAGCCAGTGCCCAATTCTTTCTTGTGAAGGAAGCAGAGAAGGTAGTGATTTGGGACGCATCCCAAAGGTGTTCCACTGGGTTCATGCTGCAACGCTGGAGAGGCCAATCTAGTTGAGGAATGTTATTATCCACAAACCGTTGCCACATACACAGGATGCAATGGGTACATGGGTATAAGTGCAGATATTTCTACTGCTGACTGAGGACAGTGTGCTGGACAACATTCATCTACATCTACATCTACATGGTTACTCTGCAAATCACATTTAAGTGGCTGACAAAGACTTCATCGAACCACCTTCACAATTCTCTATTATTACAATCTCGTATAGCGCGCGGAAAGAATGAACACCTATATCTTTCCGCGCGAGCTCTGATTTCCCTTACTTTATCTTGGTGATCGTTCCTCCCTATGTAAGTCGGTGTCAACAAAATATTTTCGCATTCGGAGGAGAAAGTTGGTGATTGGAATTTCGTGAGAAGATTCCGTCGCAACGAAAAACGCCTTTCTTTTAATGATGTCCATCCCAAATCCTGTATCATTTCTGTTACACTGTCTCCCATATTTCGCGATAATACAAAACGTGCTACCTTTCTTTGAACTTTCTCGATACACTCCGTCAGTACCTATCTGGTAAGGATCGCAGACCGCGCAGCAGTATTCTAAAGAAAAAAAAAGTTTCAAATGGCTCTGAGCACTATGCGACTTAACTTCTGAGGTCATTAGAACTAATTAAACCTAACTAACCTAAGGACATCACATACATCCATGCCCGAGGCAGGATTCGAGCCTGCGACCGTAGCGGTCGCTCGGTTCCAGACTATAGCGCCTAGAACCGCAGGGCCACTACGGCCGGCGTATTCTAAAAGAGGACGGACAAGCGTAGTGTAGGCAACCTCCTTAGTAGGTCTGTTACATTTTCTATGTGTCCTGCAGATAAAACCCAGCCTTTGGTTAGCCTTCCCCACAATATTTTCCTTCGAATTTAAGTTGTTCGTAATTGTAATACTAGGTATATAGTTGAATTTACGGATTTTAGATTAGACTGATTTATCGTGTAACCGAGGTTTAACGAGTTCCTTTTAGCACTCATATGGATTAACTCATACTTTTCGTTATTTAAGGTCAACTGCCACTTTTCGCACAATTCCGCTATTTCCTCTAAATCGTTTTGCAGTTTGTTTTGATCGTCTGATGACTTTATTAGTCGATAAACGACAGCGTCATCTGCAAAGAAACTAAGACGGCTGCTCATATTGTCTCCCAAATCGTTTATAGAGATAAGGAACAGCAAAGGGCCTATAACACTACCTTGGGGAGCGCCTGAAATCACTTCTGTTTTACTCGATGACTTTCCGTCGATTACTACGAACTGTGACCTCTGTGACAGGAAATCACAGATCTAGTCACATAACTGAGACGGTAGTCCGTAAGCACGCTATTTCACTACGAGCCACTTGTGTGGTACAGTGTCAAGAGCCTTCCGGAAATCCAGAAATACGGAATCGATCTGAAATCCCATGTCAATAGCACTCAGCACTTCATGTGAATAAGGAGCTAGTTGTGTTTCACAAGAACGATGTTTTCTAAACCCATGTTGACTGTGTGTCAATAGACCGTTTTTTCGAGGTCGCGCGGGATTAGCCGAGCGGTCTATGACGCTGCAGTCTTGGACTGTACGGCTGGTCCCGATGGAGGTTCGAGTCATCCCTCGGTGATGAGTGTGTGTATTTGTCCTTAGGATAATTTAAGTAAAGTGTAAGCTTAGGGACTGATGACCTTAGCAGTTAAGTCCCATAAGATTTTCACACACGTTTTCTTCGAGGTTAGTATTTACTTTCTCATGCAGACTGATAATTATAGCTATCACAAGTCGAATATTTTTAGTTTCCTGGGCAGCAGGTCACGTGTTTAAGTGCGGACACGTGGACGCAAAATGGTTAATCTGTAGTGAAGAGATAGTGCACTTGCAGTTATGACCGTTCCAAAAAACACGAGGTAATAAATTACGTGACTTGTTCGTGGGTAAGTCACCATACTGGTGTTTATACATATTAAGGTACCACATAAAGAATATTTGCCTTTGTTCTCATTACACCCTGTATGCTGCCGTATGGTAGGTTCACTGTCGTGCTCTCCGCACTCTTGCTCTCCTGCGCGCAGTACAGAAAGCTGTAAAATATTTTTGTACTCTTGTGCATTTCACAGTATCTTAAGCGTCATAATGCGACGTTTCCACTCATCCACAGTTCGGTTTGGTGGCACCTTACACCACCTGATGTGTCCCTTAGCACTGGCCACAGAAATGTGTGCTTTATGAGGAGATGCTCGACCATTGTGACCATTGTTCTTAGCTCCCTACGCGCAACCACTGTGCTAAGTGGACTAAAGGTAGCAAACGTGTGGTTTTTACCGCTGAATTCGTGCGATTTTTTAAATGGTATGGGGTGCCATTGGTTACACGTCTCGGTCACCTCTTGTCCGCACTGACGGCACTTTGAAAAGTGGACGTTACATTTTAGATGTGTTACGACCCATGGCTCTACCCTTCATTCGATCCCTACTAAACCCTACATTTCAGCAGGATAATGCACGACCGCATGTTGCAGGTCCTGTACGGGCCTTTCTGGATACGGAGAATGTTCGACTGCTGCACTGGGCAGCACATTCTCCAGCTCTCTCACCAACTGAAAACGTCTGGCCAATGGTGGCTAAGCAACTGGCTCGTCACAATACGCCAGTCACAACTCTTGATGAACTGTGATATCGTGTTGAAGTTGCATGGGCAGCTGTACCTGTACACACCATCCAAGCTCTGTTTGACTAAATGCCCAAGACGTTATTACGGCCAGAGGTAGTTGTTCTGAGTACTGATTTCTCAGGATCCATGCACCCAAATTGCGTGAAAATGTAATCAGATGTCAGTTCTAGTATAATATATTTTTCCAATAATACCCGTTTTTCACGTGAATTTCTTCTTGGTGTAGCAATTGTAATGGCCAGTAGTGTATTTGTTTTCATTGATACAGCTATCGTAATAGATATCAAGTAAATTAACATTCTTTTATGTAACGAAACAGTCCCAATCGCAATAAGATGTTTATTTGTTTACTCGTGGCCGGTTTCGACCACTGTTTTGGTCATCATCAGACTGCTTACTCCCTGGGCGTCTGCTGAAGCTGGCGAGAAGCAGGCGTCACTCTAGAAGGCATATAACAATGTTCACTGCTTATAGACCTTCTAGCGGGGTAGTAAACCGTGGTCTAGGGCTAGCGTCTTTGATTCATAGTTAAAACGTCTTCGGTCCCGGGTTCGATCCCCTCCACTGTCTAAATTTTGATAAGTAATCAGCATTGGCGGCCAAAGACTTCCGGCATAAGAAGTCAGCCTCATTCTGCCAACGGCCTTGTCAAAGAGGGCGGAGGAGCGGATAGATGTTCAGGGCACTCTCTTGTCCTAGGGGTGGGAAATTGGCCCTAAAGGCGGAAGAATCAGCAATGATCAACGACATGAGGATGCAGAAGGCAATGGAAACCACTGCATTAAAGACACGTAACGTGTATCCACATTACATGTGGCCTGTAATTGAAGAAGTGTCATGATGATCTCTCCATTGGCAAAAGATTCCGGAATAGTCCCCCACTCGGATCTCCGGGAGGGGACTGCCAAGGGGGAGGTTACCATGAGAAAGAGATTGAATAATCAACGAAAGGATAACGTTCTACGAGTCGGGGCGTGGAATGTCAGAAGCTTGAACGTGGTAGGGAAACTAGAAAATCTGAAAAGGGAGATGCAAAGGCTCAATCTAGATATAGTAGGGGTCAGTGAAGTGAAGTGGAAGGAAGACAAGGATTTCTGGTCAGATGAGTATCGGGTAATATCAACAGCAGCAGAAAATGGTATAACAGGTGTAGGATTCGTTATGAATAGGAAGGTAGGGCAGAGGGTGTTACTGTGAACAGATCAGTGACCGGGTTGTTCTAATCAGAATCGACAGCAGACCAACACCGACAACGATAGTTCAGGTATACATGCCGACGTCGCAAGCTGAAGATGAACAGATAGAGAAAGTGTATGAGGATATTGAAAGGGTAATGCAGTATGTAAAGGGGGACGAAAATCTATTAGTCATGGGCGACTGGAATGCAGTTGTAGGGGAAGGAGTAGAAGAAAAGGTTACAGGAGAATATGGGCTTGGGACAAGGAATGAAAGAGGAGAAAGACTAATTGAGTTCTGTAACAAGTTTCAGCTAGTAATAGCGAATACCCTGTTCAAGAATCACAAGAGGAGGAGGTATACTTGGAAAAGGCCTGGAGATACGGGAAGATTTCAATTAGATTACATCATGGTCAGACAGAGATTCCGAAATCAGATACTGGATTGTAAGGCGTACCCAGGAGCAGATATAGACTCAGATCACAATATAGTAGTGATGAAGAGTAGGCTGAAGTTCAAGACATTAGTCTTATCAATACGCAAAGAAGTGGGATACGGAAGTACTAAGGAATGACGAGATACGTTTGAAGTTCTCTAACGCTATAGATACAGCAATAAGGCATAGCGCAGTAGGCAGTACAGTTGAAGACGAATGGACATCTCTAAAAAGGGCCATCACAGAAGTTGGGAAGGAAAACATAGGTACAAATAAGGTAGTTGCGAAAAAACCATGGGTAACAGAAGAAATACTTCAGTTGATTGATGAAAGGAGGAAGTACAAACATGTTCCGGGAAAATTAGGAATACAGAAATACAAGTCGCTGAGGAATGAAATAAATAGGAAGTGCAGGGAAGCTAAGACGAAATGGCTGCAAGAAAAATGTGAAGACATCGAAAAAGATATGATTGTCGGAAGGACAGACTCAGCATACAGGAAAGTCAAAACAACCTTTGGTGACATTAAAAGCAACGGTGGTAACATTAAGAGTGCAACGGGAATTCCACTGTTAAATGCGGAGGAGAGAGCAGATAGGTGGAAAGAATACATTGAAATCCTCTTTGAGGGTGAAGATTTGTCTGATGTGATAGAAGAAGAAACAGGAGTCGATTTAGAAGAGATTGGGGATCCAGTATTAGAATCGGAATTTAAAAGAACTTTGGAGGACCTACGGTCAAATAAGGCAGAAGGGATAGATAGCATTCCATCAGAATTTCTAAAACCATTGGGGGAAGTGGCAACAAAACGACTATTCACGTTGGTGTGTAGAATATATGAGTCTGGCGACATACCATCTGACTTTCGGAAAAGCATCATCCACACAATTCCGAAGACGGCAAGAGCTGACAAGATCGAGAATTATCGCACAATAAGCTTAACAGCTCATGCATCGAAGCTGCTTACAAGAATAATATACAGAAGAATGGAAAAGAAAATTGAGAATGCGCTAGGTGACGATCAGTTTGGCTTTAGGAAAAGTAAATAGGCGAGAGAGGCTATTCTGACGTTACGGCTAATAATGAAAGCAATGCTAAAGAAAAATCAAGACACTTTAATAGCATCTGTCGACCTGGAAAAAGCGTTCGACAATATAAAATGGCGCAAGCTGTTCGAGATTCTGAAAAAAGTAGGGGTAAGCTATAGGGAGAGACGGGTCATATACAATATGTACAACAACCAAGAGGGAATAATAAGAGTGGACGATCAAGAACGAAGTGCTCGTATTAAGAGCCTTTCGCCCCTACTTTTCAATCTGTACATCGAGGAACCAATGATGGAAATAAAAGAAAGGTTCAGGAGTGGAATTAAAACACAAGGTGAAAGGATATCAATGACACGATTCGCTGATGACATTGCTATCCTGAGTGAAAGTGAAGAAGAATTAAATGATCTGCTGAACGGAATGAACAGTCTAATGAGTACACAGTATGGTTTGAGAGTAAATCGGAGAAAGACGAAGGTAATGAGAAGTAGTAGAAATGAGAACAGCGAGAAACTTAACATCAGGATTGATGATCACGAAGTCAATGAAGTTAAGGAATTCTGCTACCTAGGCAGTAAAATAACCAATGACGGACGGAGCAAGGAGGACATCAAAGGAGACTCGCTATGGCAAAAAAGGCATTTCTGGCCAAGAGAAGTCTACTAATATCAAATACCGGCCTTAATTTGAGGAAGAAATTTCTGAGGATGTACGTCTGGAGTACAGCATTGTATGGTAGTGAAACGTGGACTGTGGGAAAACCGGAACAGAAGAGAATCGAAGCATTTGAGATGTGGTGCTAGAGACGAATGTTGAAAATTAGGTGGACTGATAAGGTAAGGAATGAGGAGGTTCTACGCAGAATCGGAGAGGAATGGAATATGTGGAAAACACTGATAAGGAGAAGGGACAGGGTGATAGGACATCTGCTAAGACATGAGGAAATGACTTCCATGGTACTAGAGGGAGCTGTAGAGGGCAAAAACTGTAGAGGAAGACAGAGATTGGAATACGTCAAGCAAATAATTGAGGACGTAGGTTGCAACAATGCTACTCTGAGATGAAGAGGTTAGCACAGGAAAGGAAATCGTGGCGGGCCGCATCAAACCAGTCAGTAGACTGATGACCAAAAAAAAAAAAAAAACAAAAAGAATCGTGGCGCCCACTCCTTGCCAGCTTCAGCAGACGCCCAGGGAGTAATCGGTCTTATGATGACCAGAAAAGTGGTCGAAACCGGTCACCAGTAAACCATCTTAATGCGGTTAGGACTATTTTATTATATAAAAAATAAAAAATTAACAGAACCGCTTACTTTCAATAGAAACAAGATAAAATGTCCCAAAAAATTTTAAATTAAAAAAGTTTTCTGTGTGTGGAACTGTAACACGTTACAAAATATCTCTCGCATGATGAGCAAATCCGTGGTTTCGGCCATGGCTGAAACGGCCTATTTCTGGGTCTAGTGGTGGAAAAACAAGTATGCTGTTGAAATTTTCTTTCCAACTCGTGCTCGAAGCTTCCGTAGCGCCACGCGACATGCCAAATTGCACGCACTATTAGCGAAATGGGTCGTATTGCTCCGAGCATTTACTAGGAAACGCTTTTTGGTGTACCTGGCGTAATCCTCTGCGCTGCTAGTGGCGTATCCATTTCATAAAAATGAGGCTTTGATCTAATTTAAAATTGAGATTTTCCTCGAATCAAGAATCCCAAATTTCAAATAATTTGTTTTGTTTCGGATGAACCGTAGCAAGAAGGCAACTTGGTAGAAAAAGAATGCACGGAAAACAGTATTCCCCAGTACAAAAATTATATGTGTGGTCCTATAATTCGCATCTTACTGCATTCATCAATGTTCCGCACCTACAGGTGCCTCTCGTAACCATAGATTAGTGAGCAGAAGTTTGTCTTGGATACGCACTACGAAAACATACCATAAATAACTAACCACTCTTTCATGTGAATTCACTGTGTAAATTAAACCATGCATTACTGACTTAAAATAACTGTGTCAAATAAAATTGCAGGAACAGCACTTCGCATTAGCAAGCTCCCTCGGATTGTATAAAAGCATTAAAGTTAACTACCACATTAATAAAACCATTTTTTCCCATTTTGTCACCGTTGTCCCATCAGCCAGCATCAGCTGACTATCGATTTTCAGAACCTAACTTTTAAAATAACATACTGGTCAATAGAAGTTTGGAATATTATCGTAAAATGTTGTCTACGATACTGGAGGTCTCACTAACGTAGACACTTCATGCATTATCTAATTATAGCCCATATTCTATAAGTTGTTTACTACTGGATGCTCTGAGGTCGTTTCCCAGTCATGTAAACATACCGCTGCTGCGGCGGCACACTGCGAGGATTCCAGTATCAACAACAGCTTCATTCTGCTTGTGTTCAGCATTGCAGTAACGTACTCGTAAGGGCTTTATTTTTAGCAGGTCGTACACGACAAGATGTTACCAGTTCGTTTCACTTCACTCAAAATGGTGTTTCTAAGGTGTGGAGACAGAAAAGAGAGACAGGAAATGTGAGCGATAGTCCTCGCGGTGGTATTTCTCGTACGACACCGCCAATGCACTATCGTTTCGTCCAACTGTCAGCTCGCAGTCTCCCAACATCAGTTGCCAGAAATACTGAAAACGATTTCTTCCGGGCAAGAGAGATTCGTATCTCAGACCAAACAGAGCGCAGAAGATTGCATTATGGTCGTCTTTATTCCAGAAGACGAATGATAAGTTTTGCAATGAACCAACGGAACCGACGCAATCGAAGGAACTGAGCTCTTGCACCTCAGCATTGGACCATTGCCGAATGGAGTAATGTGATGTTTGCTGACGAGACCAGGACTGGTTTGCGACCAGGCATAAGTCGCACAGGCTTTGGAGAAGCGCTAGACGGCATCAGGAACGCCGATACGTTCGAAAAGTCCATCCGTTTGCAGGTCGAAGTGTAATGCTCTGTGCGGCAATAATGATGGGACGGCGGACCTCTCTAATTCCCATCCACGGCAATCAGAGTGATCCCCGATACCTCCAGTAGGACCTACAAACGATTATAAGGCCGTACAGACATGAAGTCAGTGACAACTTTATCCTAGCAGATGACAATGCAAGTTCGCACTGTACTCTAGCAGTGTCTCAGTATCCTCAAAGATGTAACGTCAACTGAATGCATAAAGCAGCACAGTCCCCAGACACGGCTCCAATTGAACATGCTGGCATTCTGTTGAAGGTGGATATTGCACAGCATCTGAATCCATCTGACAATTTTCAGAACCACACTGAAGCTACCATTGAGGAGTGGAACCTCATACTCCAAAATATACTTGACGGTCTCATCCAGAGCATGCCTCGCAGAGTGGGAGATATGATTCGTATGTAGGAAGGACGTACGCACTACTAAATACTGATAATTATCATCATGAGATAAAGATTGTCACTGTTTTTATTTTCAAGATGTACACATAGAACAAAGCTCGCTTTGCTTTGAAGTGTTTTTTTGTAACTAACCAAAATCGTTCTTGTTTTCAGAAGGAAGTATGTTTATTTTGTTAATAAGGTACTGCACGAACTTCTATGGGTGTACTATAAGAACTAATTGTAGCAAACTATATGACATTCCAAACTTTTGGTGAGTTACGTAGTTTAGCGAGGAATAAAAAGTCATACGTAATTTTATTGAACCTGTTACATTATAAAATTACTCTAGCGAAGGGGCGCAAGCCTCGCTTTGACCTGGGAAGTAGGGTTAAAATTGTCACTACTGCCAAGTCACTAATATATACTTTGTAGCAATCGCAGTAAAGGGCTGCTGTAAATCATCTATCCATTTTCAAAGTTCTAGGAATGAGAGAGCAGAAAGACTAATTGAGTTCTCTAAAACATTTCAGCGACTACTCTGTTCAAGAATCACAAGAAGAGGAGGTGATACAGGAAGGTTTCATTTACATTACGTCATGACCAGACAGAGATCCCGAATTCAGAGCGGGTTCTCACCGGTTTTGCACAGTCAGTTCCTCATTTTAGGGCCGAAATGTGAAAACCACAACTGCGAACATACTTATTCCACGTATCTTCCAGGGCTACTATTCTGACTGTGGATGTCAAGTCAGTTCATCATTTTAGGGCCGAGGTGTAAAAACTACAACTGCAAAGAGACTTATTCCACGTTTCTTCAACAGCTATGGATGTCAAGTGGGCAGTGCTGAGCTTCCACGGACTTCGCCGTACCCTGATCGGACTGAGAGCTATGGCATTGATGCAGGCTAAGTGAACCGAAAAGTTTGTTCTACATCTACCTCTACATTTATACTCCGCAAACCACCCAACGGTGTGTGGCGGAGGGCACTTTACATGCCACTGTCATTACCTCCCTTTTCTGTTCCAGTCGCGTATGGTTCGCGGGAAGAACAACTGTCTGAAAGCCTCCGTGCGCTCGAATCTCTCTAATTTTACATTCGTGATCTCCTCGGGAAGTATAAGTAGGGGGAAACAATATATTCGATACCTCATCCAGAAACCCACCCTCTCGAAACCTGGCGAGCAAGCTACACCGCGATGCAGAGCGCCTCTCTTCAGAGTCTGCCACTTGAGTTTGCTAAACATCTCCGTAACGCTATCACGCTTACCAAATAACCCTGTGACGAAACGCGCCGCTCTTCTTTGGATCTTCTCTATCTCACGAGCAATACTCAAGTATAGGTCGAACGAGTGTTTTGTAAGCCACCTCCTTTGTTGATGGACTACATTTTCTAAGGACTCTCCCAATGAATCTCAACCTGGTACCCACCTTACCAACAATTAATTTTATGTGATCATTCCACTTCAAATCGTTCCGCACGCATACTCCCAGATATTTTACAGAAGTAACTGCTACCAGTGTTTGTTCCGCTAGCATGTAATCATACAATAAAGGATCCTTCTTTCTATGTATTCGCAATACATTACATTTGTCTATGTTAAGGGTCAGTTGCCACTCCCTGCACCAAGTGCCTATCCGCTGCAGATCTTCCTGCATTTCGCTACAATTTTCTAATGCTGCAGCTTCTCTGTATACTACAGCATCATCCGCGAAAAGCCGCATGGATCTTCCGACACTATCTACTAGGTCATTTATATATATTGTGAAAAGCAATGGTCCCAAAACACTCCCCTGTGGCACGCCACAGGTTACTTTAACGTCTGTAGACGTCTCTCCAATGATAACAATTGTTCAATCCAGCCACACAGCTGGTCTGACATTCCGTAGGCTCTTTCTTTATCAGGCGACAGTGCGGAACTGTATCGAACGCCTTCCGGAAGTCAAGAAAAATACCATCTACCTGGGAGCCTGTATCTAATATTTTCTGGGTCTGATGAACAAATAAAGCGAGTTGGGTCTCACACGATCGCTGTTTCCGGAATCCATGTTGATTCTTACAGAGTAGATTCTGGGTTTCCAAAAATGACATGATACTCAAGCAAAAAACATGTTCTAAAATGCTACAACAGATCGACGTCAGAGATATAGGTCTATAGTTTTGCGCATCTGCTCGACGACCCTTCTTGAAGACTGGGACTACCTGTGGTCTTTTCCAATCATTTGGAACCTTCCGTTCCTCTAGAGACTTGTGGTACACGACTGTTATAAGGGGGGCAAGTTCTTTCGCGTACTCTGTGTAGAATCGAAGTGGTATCCCGTCAGGTCCAGTGGACTTTCCTCTGTTGAGTGATTCCAGTTGCTTTTCTATTCCTTGGACACTTATTTCGATGTCAGCCATTTTTTCGTTTGTGCGATGATTTAGAGAAGGAACTGCAGTGCGGTCTTCCTCTGTGAAACAGCTTTGGAAAAAGGTGTTTAGTATTTCAGCTTTACGCGAGTCATCCTCTGTTTCAATGCCATCATCATCCCGGAGTGTCTGGATATGCTGTTTCGAGCCACTTACTGATATAACGTAAGACCAGAACTTCCTATGATTTTCTGTCAAGTCGGTACATAGAATTTTACTTTCGAATTCACTGAACACTTCACGCATAGTTCTCCTTACGCTAACATTGACATCGTTCAGCTTCTGTTTGTCTGAGGTGTTTTGGCTGCGTTTAAACTTGGAGTGAGGCTCGCTTTGCTTTCGCAATAGTTTCCTAACTTTGTTGTTGAACCACGGTGGGTTTTTTCGGACCCTCACCGTTTTACTCGGCACGTACCTGTCTAAAACGCATTTTACGATTGCCTTGAACTTTTTCCATAAACAGTGAACATTGTCAGTGTCGGAAAAGGAATTTTCGTTTTGATCTGTTAGGTAGTCTGAAATCTGCCTTCTATTACTCTTGCTAAACAGATAAACCTTCCTCCCTTTTTTTTATATTCCTATTAACTTCCATATTCAGGGATACTGCAACGGCCTTATGATCACTGATTCCCGGTTCTGCACTTACAAAGTTCGGTTCTGTTATCAGTAGGTCCAAGATGTTATCTCCACGAGTCGGTTCTCTGTTTAATTGCTCGAGGTAATTTTCGGATAGTGCACTCAGTATAATGTCACTCGATGCTCTGTCCCTACCACCCGTCCTAAACATCTGAGTGTCCCAGTCTATATCTGGTAAATTGAAATCTCCACCTAAGACTATAACATGCTGAGAAAATTTATGTGAAATGCATTCCAAATTTTCTCTCAGTTGTTCTGCCACTAATGCTGCTGAGTCGGGAGGTCGGTAAAAGGAGCCAATTATTAACCTAGCTCGTTTGTTGAGTGTAACCTCCACCCACAATAATTCACAGGAACTATCCACTTCTACTTCACTACAGAATAAACTACTACTTACAGCGACAAACACGCCACCACCGGTCGCATGCAATCTATCCTTCCTAAACACCGTCTGTGCCTTTGTAAAATTTTCGGCAGAATTTGTCTCTGGCTTCAGCCATCTTTCTGTACCTATAACGATTTCAGCTTCGGTGCTTTCTATCAGCGCTTGAAGTTCCGGTACTTTACCAATGCAGCTCCGACAGTTTACAATTACAATACCCATTGCTGCCTGGTCCCGGCATGTCCTGACTTTGCCCCGCACCCTTTCAGGCTGTTGCCCTTTCTGTACTTGCCCGAGGCCATCTAACCTAAAAAACCGCCCAGTCCACGCCACACAACCCCTGCTACCCGTGTAGCCGCTTGCTGCGTGTAGTTGACTCCTGACCTATCCAGCGGAACCCGAAACCCCACCACCCTATGGCGCGAGTCGAGGAATCTGCAGCCCACACGGTCGCAGAACCGTCTCAGCCTCTGATTCAGACCCTCCACTCGGCTCTGTATCAAAGGTCCGCAGTCAGTCCTGTCGACGATGCTGCAGATGGTGAGCTCTGCTTTCATCCCGTTAGCGAGACTGGCAGTCTTCACCAAATCAGATAGCCGCTGAAGCCAGAGAGGATTTCCTCCGATCCATAGCGACACACATCATTGGTGCCGACATGAGCGACCACCTGCAGATGGGAGCACCCTGTACCCTTCATGGCATCCGGAAGGACCCTTTGCACATCTGGAATGACTCCCCCCCCCCTCCCCCGGTATGCAGGCGGAGTGCACATTGGTTTTCTTCCCCTCTCTTGCGCATGTCACCACATCAGATATCGCCATATTGAGTGAGCAAGCTGAGTCAACTGGACGAGTGACTTGTGAGGTGAGTATAGTCATGTCTGTCACAGCAGATTGGAACCATGTGTCTATCATTTGAAGATCACGGAGGAGTATGTCAGGCTCAGTGCATGAGGAATCGCGCGGGAGCTCCTCCAAAGACGCTTGTGTGTAGTTGAAGTCCCTTCCAATCATCAGGCTATCTAGTCCACCCTGGCAGAGCAGCGCAACGTCCTGTGCAAAAATGGCTGGAGCGTTCCCTTCGATGATCTGTACTAGAAGGGGCACAGACGTTGATGAGTCAGACTCACTTCATCAGGGAAACAATGGTCCACACATTGCTGAGAAATCGAACAACACCGGCTAACAAGCCAAGTAGGATGGCGACGCGTCACATTTGCCTCTCTGTTGCACTTACCTTTCCTAAAGCCAAACTGATCGTCATCTAACACCTCCTCAATTTCCTTTCTCATTCTTTTGTATATTATTCTTGTGCGATAATTGTCGCACTTCTCAGCCTAGCAGACTTCGCAATTGTGTGGATGATATTTTCCCGAAAGTCAGATGGTATGTTCCCAGATCATACATTCTACACACCGACGTGAATAGTCGTTCTGTTGCCACTTCCCCCAATGATTTTAGAAATTTTTATTGAAAGTTATCCACCCCTTGTGCCTTCTTTGATCTCAAGTCCTCCAAACCTCTCTTAAATTCTGATTCTGGTACTGGATCCCCTATCTGTTCTAAATCGACTCCTGTTTCTTCTTCTATCATATAAAACAAATCGCCCCCTAATAGAGGCTTCCTACGTACTCTTTCTACCTATCCGCTCTCTCCTCTGCATTTAACAGTGAAATTCCCATTGCAATCTTAATGTTACCAGCCTTGCTTTCAATTTCACCGAAGGTTTTTTTTGACTTTGCTGTACTCTGACCCAGTCCTTCCGACAGCTTCCCTGTCCCTCTCAATTACTTCATTCCTCAGCGTCTTATATTTCTGTATTCCTGAATTTCCCTGAACATTTTTGTATGTCCTTCTTTCATCGGCCAACTGAAGTTTTTCTTGTGTTACGTATGGTTTCTTCGCAGTTACCTTCTTTGTACCTATGTTTGTCTTTCCACCTTCTGAGATTGCCCTTCTAAAAGATATACATTCCTCTTCATCCTCTTCAACTTTACTGCCTACTGAGCTATTCCTTATTGCTGTATCTACAGCCTTTGATAACTTCAAGCCTATGTCGTCATTCCTTAGTACTTCCGCTTCCCACTTCTTTGGATATTGATTCTTCCCAACTAATCCCGTAAACTTCAGCTACTCTTCTTCACGACTACGTTGTTATCTGTGTCTATATCTATTCCTGGGTACGCCTTGCAATGCTCCATGGATTTGAGGGCACATGACAGAAGACCAGGTGTCCAATGCCCCTGACAGAGGAATGGCCAACAAAGCCACATGTCTATATGGTACCCCCTTTGTTTTATTGTGTCATCCAACAGCTCTTGATGCCATGTTGGACAGAGATATGACAAGAACTCATAGGACTTATAGCGCCTATTCATCCTTGACTAATGGCCCTTGACACTGCTGAAAAGTGTCATGAGATTCTTCGCCAGATTGATGGCTACACATTTCAGGAGTACGATAATGTAAGTAAATTCCAAGGATCAAACTTCGTCGGAGAGGTCCTCAGAACATACGCACAGATCCGTACTGATATAGGGACATGATAATGCTGGTGAAGCTTCAGCACATAGCAGGTGCACTGGCATTCGTCGACTTGACTGAGTCACCCATTCATTCTTGAATGCAGTTCACCGGACCATGTGATACACGGACCACTTTCTCATCGAGTGTGCTCGTTAATGGGGACTATCTACATTCTCTGCTCAGTGCTCCAAGGTTGCTCATGATCAATGATTTTAAAAACCTTGGCCTTAGAATCTTGAATATGAGGCCTATGCCGTAGACTGACTGACGCTCGATACACCACCTTATGATGCACCCTGCATATGGACGACTTGATGCTAGTCCTGCATGGCAGTCACGATATGGGACTGGTCATGGAATGTATCACTGCCTAAGGGGCAGCCTCGGTAGACTCATTAACATCAAAAAGTTGTAAGCGTAGGCTTCCGCGGCCGTTGTCTTCTTCAATAAAATTCTTCAGGGTATCAGACCGCATCGTCATAATTTTAAAATGCGCCAACGTTTCGGCCAGCCTTGCAGCTAGCCTTCATCAGGGCCTTACGTTACCATATGTACAAGGGGTCACCGAACGTATTGGCAAAATTCTACGAAAAGCCGACATCAAACCAATTTTCCGAAGCAGAAACAAAATATCATACATGCTCGGTTCTACCAAGGATGCAGTTGACAAACTACGCACAGCTGGCGTGTATGAAATTGGTTGTGCGTGTGGATTAGTCTACATAGGTGAGACGGGACGTCCGATTAGCACAAGGCTCTCGGAACATGAAAGATATATCCGCCTGAAACAACACAGTAAGTCAGCAGTGGCGGAACACCGAGACGAGTGCGGGAAACCAATACTTTTTCAAGAAGCCCGCGTCCTGGCGAAACAGCCTCTCACTTTCAAAAGAAAGGTTAGAGAGGCGATAGAAATAGCCAAAAGACCCGCCAACATGAATAGAGAGGACGGGTACAAGCTTCCGAGGTCTTGGCTGCCTGCAATAGCAGGGCTACGGAGCGGCGGCAGAGCCGTGGCGGCCCATGCAGACACGCGGAGAGCCGCAGTAGTGGTCGCGAGCACACAAAGCAATGGCACGCCGCAGACGGCTTCTGGACAGCATGGAAACAGTGTGACGTCACAGCCATCACCTGTTCGCTATTCGTCCGTCTCCTCCAATGGGGTGGATTAATATAAAGACCAATAGAAAACAGCTATTTCAGCCAATGACAGACAATAAAGGAAACACCAATAAAGCATACCTTTCACCCCTCCTCCTCCTCCTTTTACAGCCAATCAAGTAACGACACGGTTTTCTCGTGCAGCTATTTAAGGAACCAAGTGTGTTCATTTAGCATTTAACGTAAGGCCCTGATGAAGGCTAGCTGCAACGCTGGCCGAAACGTTGGCGCATTTTAAAATTATGACGATGCGGTCTGATACCCTGAAGAATTTTACCAAAAAGTTTGTTGCCATGCATATCGGGATGGCACTGCCAAGTGAAAAGTTCACCCCCTTACACTTCAGCAAGCAGATGAGATACTGCAGTTTATATTTCACGAACGACATATCCCTTATGACGACTCATAATTACAGGCTCGTCCCTCACTGCTAGACCAAATTAGAGAGGAAGGATGGCAAATTATTGCCTGGGGACTCTGAACATCCTCCGGAGGACACAGTACATCAATGAAACTTCCAGGCAGATTAAAACTATATGCCGGAACGAGAGTCGAATTCGGGACCTTTGCAGTTCGCGAGTGAATGTTCTACCGACTGAGCTAACCAAGCACGACTTACAACCCGCTTCACAGCTGTACTTCTGCCAGTACCTCTGCGACGTTCGCAGAAGAGCTTCTGTGAAGTTTGGAAGGAAGGAGACAAGGTACGGACGGAAGTAAAGCTGTGAGGACGGATAATGAATCGTACTTGGTAACTCAATCGGTTGAGCGAAAGGCAAAGGTCCCGAGTTTGAGTCTCCGTCTGGCACACAGTTTCAGTGTGCCAGGAAGTTTCATATCAGCGCACACCCCACTGCAGAGTGAAAATCTCATGGCGGTACATCAGTGTCTACATGGCGCCGTACATCCCACACGTCCCACAGGCACTTCCCGTTAAGAACCCAATGACGTGCAGCTAATGGTGACTCTCAGCTTAAGACAGAAGTTCGATATGAATCTCTCGCCCTCCCCAAGGACAGAGGAGAACTCGAGCTAGTAAACGTTTGCGATAGTGAGGTGGCCTTGCATGTTAGTTCACACTTACGGTTACAGCATGCCTGCCCACTAGCCTCACGAGCTTGCTGCTGAAAGCACTAGGCCTGCCTCCTTCCGGACCCCGGCGTCGTTACAAAACATCCCGGCACCGTTCATCTACCATGAGCCTTTCTACTTGAAACTAAGTCACACAAGCGACGCTTTCCTGGCTCCAGCGTTGGTGATATGTGAAAGAGCTGTATTGCGCCCTGCAACGGACACGGTAACCATAACCGATGGAAATGAAGTATCCCGTAATGCAATGGCGTGTGGTGTGACGCACAGTTAGAATTTGATTTCCAGTCCTCTCACTACGTGGAGTCAACACGAAACATGTCAGACATGATCATGATGGGGTTCTCCAACAGCGTGCAATGTATGTGATTAACACAGACTGCGATGTGGTACTTCGTCAAACCAATGTTGGCTTTTCTGTTGCGTGTAAAGCCGGGACACGTCACTACCCGAACACTTTTTCTTCCAGAAGAGGCGTTTTATCTGAGGATCAAGACTCGCCCTGCCACGTGGGCCTGTGTCTATGTGGTATATTACTTATTCAGTGATGATCCAACGGATGTACTTGATTTTTGAAATGGTATGCAGGAACGACATTGTGCAATTGTTAGGAACACCATACTTTTTCGAACTACCACTGGAGTGCGCTACACAATCCACTACGCAGTTGGATCGTTCACAGCGAGAGCCGTGAACATGTTGCAACGCAAATGACTAAGAATGAACAGTGGTGATCCAGCACAAGATACAAGAAGGTATGCTAGGATGATCTAGCAATGTGAGGACTCTAGGTGCAACTACTAGTGGAGTGAATGTTTATTTTCTTTCAATCGGTGATCCCGGACCTCATTCTATTTTTATTTCTTCAAGGCACGACGTCACATCATATACATCGACTGGATACAAAAAGATAAGCAACGAGACGAACACAAATGGAAATTTTATTCAGATACATTACAAAAGGCCGAACAGGTTCGTAATAGAGTGTGCAATCAGAACGAAAGCAGCGTATTGTCTCCAAAGTGCTCCCATACTGGTCACAAAGTTAACAAGCAGTTCTTGTGGTACGGCGTTCGGTTCCTCCTCCAGCGCGTTTGAGAACTGCTGGGTGTTCGTTGGTTCATGTCGACACGCTGCAATACGTTTTCTCAACGCATCCCGCCCGTGATCGACGGGATTTAAGTCGGGGCAACTGCCAGGACAGTCCATTCACCGATATCCTCCTCTTCCAAGAGCTCCTAAAACTGCGCTGTTCGATGCCGTAGCGCATTGTCATGCATAAAAATGAAGTCTGGGCTGAATTCACCCCTGGAAATAAGCAAATGGGGAAGGAATGCCGTACCACAGAAACGTGACCGGTGAGTGCACCTTATTCAAATATTTAGACATGAGTACGCTTTTGCAGCATTATGCCACTCTACACTATAAGCTGGACAACGAAAACGATCATGTTCGACATTGCCCCTGGGCGTGTTACAATGTTCTTACCTTTCATTATATGAAGATAGGTCCAGTGCTGTCGAACCTGATCGCTTTGGCGATCGGTATTAAATCATTGTAATCAGTCAATACTCTGATATTTTTGTCAGTTATTGCCTCTTTCACCTCATAAATTGATTTGTACGTCTGAGAAATGCCATGATTCATTATGGCTTCCATGAACCTCTAGATTTCCTTCAAACGGGCTGGTGAAGTTCGTTCAGAGGTGAGAGGACGGCTACGGCGTATATATCCATTGGAACCACGCCTAGTGATACACTGTCGTGTTCAAAACAACCTGCGGATCAGAGACAGTTTACTTTCATGACTATGAATTCAAAGTGGAAGCTAATGAATTTAAAATGACGGTGTAACTGGTTCTAATGTATTTGCCTGGCACAAACAGTGAAATAGAGCTCTATGTTGAGTGGAGGAGAAGTAGAGCAATAATAAAGCACGTATATTGGAAAATGAGTCTGAGATAAATTCCACTGTATTGATAAAAAATCTCAGTAGTCTAAGTGCTTCTGCGCGCATTGTAACATATTTCATTGTGGAGAAAATGTTCACTTCATCCTTGTGAATCAATTTTGGTAGAGTACCATCCAGCTTAAAATATGATAACACTCAAATATCGATTATAATAGTCTATGGAGCTTCAAACACATGTGTTTGTGGTCAAAGACGTGTGTTTGCAATAAAAAAACTGACGACAGGCCCTTATGTGTGTAAGCTACATCAGAAGATGCTACAAGGTATCGAATGTCTGGGGAACAATGTATTTCGTTTTGTGTTCATACTAGCTGACGATTCGCTGTAGCAGAAATCAGTGGAGACCAGTAACACGATCCTGGATGTCCTGGAAGACACAGAGGAACACGTAATTCTTAATGAGGCACAACAGACGGATGTGAGAGACATTTAGGGTGTACACCAAGGGGGTTCCTGTTTACATAATAATTGTTCATACAAATGAGGCGCCAAGAACCGTAAGGGCCTAAATCACAAAGTCATCGATTTTGATATTGTAGCATGTGCGCATTCTCCTGACGTCTGTTGACTTTAAGCTGAATCTGCTATGTCAGTATATTTAGGCCCACACGCTATATATGACATTTCATTAAAAACATTTTTGGGATATTCATTTCCACATGGGTCCAGAACACAATGCATAATATTGTTGCTATGCACTGTTTAGTTATTATTTAGGGCTGGCAATATAATTTAGTGTCCACATCAGGTCCGTAGTACTAGTACTTCGTAATCAGGGGTATATCAGCAGTTTTGTCTGAACCTCGAGCCACAGAATGTGCTTAATGACAGTGATGAAAATGAGGACCATGAAGTGTTGTAATAGGTCATCACTGTGTGTCTTGTGCGTTTAGTATCTCTCCTGCATGTTCTGATTGTAGTTTCACGTCAATTATAAGCTTTACAACTGTCAAAAGACACTATTGTTACTAGCCTGTATATTGATGTTTTGTGATTTAACATTAATAATGTTATCATAAGAATTAATTAATATTGCGTTAGAAAAGTTTGTACATTATTTCTTCGTAGAAAATGTAAGATATTGAGACATTGTTTTAAAAAACAAGTTAGAACTGTGAGAGTGGTGGTTTGTCTACCAATTTGATTTTCACAAACATCTATGTTTCTCAACATTTGTGTCTGATTTTGAGGCCCTTATCGTTCTCAGTGCCTCAAATGATCTAACGGTTAACTAAAGGCTTTCCTATTTATATCATATAACTGATATAGCTGATAATGCTCGAAGATCGGAGAGGCATTCTGCTGACGATGCCTTTCACAATAGTTTGGCTTCAACTCCAGAAGATTGTGGTGAAATGCAGTAAGTTTTTTATAAGGAAGTTGACTCTCTAAGTAAACATAAGCTGATACTGCGTATAAATAGACGAATAGATCCATTAATGTTCGGTTACGCCATTGATTGTAGATTACTGGATACATTAAAAGTCGCAAATTATGTAAGAGCACCCATTCTGAGTGACCTAAAGAGGAATGCAGATGCCAGGCTGAGATTCACTAAAAGTATCTCAAGCAAATATTAACTAACTCCGGAGAAAGCAACATGCCAATCTGTGATACGACCGATTACTGTGTATTACTTCTCAGCGTTGGACCCTTGTCAGGTTGGGTTAATAAAAGAGGTACATGTGACCCCAAATAAAGCGGAGCGTTTCGTAACAGGTTTGTTTGTTATACGTGACGGCGTTACGGAGATCCTCCAGTGGCAGAAGCTACTAGGGAGGCGGACTAGTGCTTATATGGAGTGTTATCGACAATCATCCTTCCAACGTACAAACCACCAATATGATACTGAATTGCTTGCAGCGCAACAAAAGTCTTCGGCCATTTGCTCATGTGAAACGTTTACGAAAACTAAGCCTTATATGAGATAGACCTCAAGATATGTGTAGTTTATTTATTTCCTCGATTTCTTTGCCCGATCTGATTAGTGATATTAGCACATCTTTTGCATGGGACTAAACAACTTACATTGGACATAATACGAATGTGTATTTTGTATGGAAGTATTAATGACAGCAGATGATAGTATAAATTGCTTTTCACTTTATTAGATGCAATTGAATTGTACAATGAAAGTTGACGTTAGCAGTATGAAAAGAGAAATGAAACAGTCGACAGACCTAATATATCTGGGTTCTAAGTTAGTAAAGTTAGATGTTTCAGTTAGTCATATTGAGGAGGTGACTGAGACAATGAGACTAAGATAAATGTTACTTCAGAGTAAAGGGAATCTATTAAATTTGAAATGTAACGATATGAATACTTTATGTAATATTGTTACGAAACACTTTACCAGATACTCTAGTAACCGACAGAGAAAGACTCGGCATCTACACTTATGAACTGAGAGGACAGGGTTGTCTTTAATAACACAGACCGAAGGATTCACGAATTTGAGTAGACTTGTATTATGAGGCTCCCATTACTTAGATAACATTGGAACAAGTGTAAATGGGGGTAATCCAACATCAGTCTGTAGGCAACTTGACAGCAGACCGAAACTGATCATTGAATATGTCTCACAAACGAAATGCAAAGTCGGCTTCTGTGAAGTTTGCAGGGGTACTGAGAGAAGGGAAGACACGAAACTGGGTTGTCAGTCGTACCAGTCAAAGAGAAAGGCGACGTCCCGGTTCACAGAGTCTACGACACACGGTTTTAGTCATCCAGGAAGTTTCAGAACACCACACTCTAGAGAACAGTAGATGTTTTAATCTATATTTGCCCTGAATTTGTTCTAGAAATTTTAAGCAGTCAAAATTAACAGAAAGCCCTGAAAAAGTTTCGATAGTTAATTAAATTTCATGAGCGTCAGACAGTGTGTAATTACTCATTTGTATGTTTCTCCGTACTTTGTACACTAAATTTTATTTAGTTCTTCAGCTACCTCGCAATTGGTAGTTTTCACAGAGATAACCTCCTTAACTTTTTCTCCTGGCGTGCTTCATAATGAACGAAACAGAAAAAATAAAAATTTGAGCATTGTGTGAAATGGTACGCGGTCGTTACCCTTGCAGCATCCCTGTTAAAACAACTACTTCTCTCTCGCGGTTCCAATTAGCAGTGAGTTTACACGTCCGTGTTAGGACCACTCTGGCCAGAAACGGCCAAAATTCACGCGGACATGTAAACACGCCATGTTTTAACTCCGCATATTTTCTTCATATTGGGGCGTGCTTGGTACTTGCTGTGTTACGGACAAGGTGGAAGGGAAGAGCACAGTATCATACGGGGGACACCATCTCGTTATGATCAGCGTCATAGTGCGCTAGCACGGGAATATCATGTTGAGGATCAAGCTGCAACATAAAAGTTGTAGAAGTGCTGGTAAATGGAGTACCTTTATGCATCTTAACCCTTAATATGAGTAACATATCTTTAAACAGTTGGGGCCAATTTTGTAAAAGCTAGCAAGGCATAGAGAAGGTAACAATTTAAGCTTGTCTCTTGTCCATGTGTTAAAGAAAATTCTCCAAGAAGAATGAAAGCAGAAAGGGTAACTGATACCAGTGTAAAAGTTCATGGTTGCATACTTTGTAAAAGGTGAGTAGGACGTACAAATATGGATTAAGAATTATTGTCATCAGTCTTTTGCTGTGTTACCAAGTCCTTTGGATCTACATTTCCGGCTTCCCATCACTTCGTTCCTAATGTTACCTTATGTCCTACCGTCAAGTACATCGTCCAATAGTCCAGGTTCTGTAATCTCTTCCTTCCTCACCACTAAGATTGTTTTTATTATCCTCTCCTTATTTATTAATTTAGGTCCTAACACAGATATTCTTCCTCCACATTACAATGCATAATAATTGTTTCTTCTCTGCTGGTCTTTGTGGTATCTCCTTATTTTTCAGCTTATCCACGCAATTTATTCTTTCACTCCTGAGCCTCGTCCACATGTCGAAATCCTCCATCCTTGTCCTGTATTTCTTCCTTGCTGTACAAGTTTGAGCGCCATACAAATGGGCACTTCGTACAACAATTTTTTATCACTCTTTTTCTCAAAATGTTGTCCACATTTGTTGCAAAATGCGGTATTCACCACTGATATGGTGGTTTTAATTTCTGTGCAGCACTACCCGCTATTTTCTG
The DNA here is from genome assembly GCF_021461395.2 of Schistocerca americana. Classification (NCBI taxonomy): domain Eukaryota; kingdom Metazoa; phylum Arthropoda; class Insecta; order Orthoptera; family Acrididae; genus Schistocerca; species Schistocerca americana. Next base: position 971,335,634 of record NC_060120.1, on the reverse strand, counting down.
TTCAGCGTCCTAAGTGTCAAGGGATTTGGCACTTGCTGTTAAGTTTGTTCATTCTGTGTTACCTTTCTCCTTTTATTTCCAGCTACTACTAATACTTCTCATTTCACTGTATTGCTTTTATCTCGTAGCTCTTTCCCTTAGCTTCAATGACCTCCACTACTTTCTGCAAATCATTTCCATCCGTTGATAGGAGGAACTTGTTTTCTGTAAACCTCTAACAACTTATTCTTCTCAGTCTAATTTTTTCCTCCTCACCTAGTGGGTAGTGCTCAAAGATGTTCTCTAAGTATAGATTAAAAATGGTAGGAGGCAATAACTTTGTCCAACTGGTCCTCGCAATTGAGTCCTGGTTTTTCTTTTTTCTATGATTCTCCTGCTATTCCTGCTATTCCGCTCTTTTTTGTAGTTGTAAACTTATCCCAACGTAAATTGTGAAATGCTGTATCGAGATCTACAAAACACCTGTATATAGTTTTTTCTTACAGAGCAAAAACATCTCTCCTAAAATCAGCGAGTCCTATTGTATCTGGTGCCTGTATTCCGTCTATAACCAAACTTTATGTCAACGAGATTGTTTTGTATTACCTTTTTCGTCCATTGTTGTTAACATATCTTCGGCTGCATGTGGGGTGTGTCTGACAGTCCTGTGGTCACTTCATTTCCTGGTTCACTTTTCTTTGTTATTAGGACCATTATAACTGTCAAAACGTCCCTTGGCTATTCGCCACTGTTACACAGGGTCTCCCAGAAACATTAAGACGTATCTCTAGGGGAGGCGGGGCACTGCATAAGGCATCAAAATTGCATAACCACGCATGACCGCAAAAGTCAGGGGTAAGTGGTACCACAGGTCGAAGATCGGGCAGGTTCTCCCAGAAATGTCGCGACACACGTCTAGGGGAGGTGGAAAGAGAATTGCTTAACATCCCATGACCGCAAAGGTCAGGGGTACGTGAAACGGAGACAAGATGGTGATTCATTTAAAACATTCATTCGACAAAATGAGTACACGTGGCGGACGACATGAACACAGCTCTAGTGTTGCAACAGATGCTCGAAGTATGCACCATCAGACATCAAGCATGTCTGACATCGACGGATTATTGATGTTAGACACTCGCGAACACAATGGGAAATATTTTGATTATACCAGCTGCGCAAACGATTCTTGGGACGAGATCCATTTCGGACTCCGCAGAATCGCGATACACGAGAAATTCCATGGCTCCCCGCTGACAGAAATCAAATATCGACAAATCCATTGAGCGTGGGGGCCAGGGAACCGGCCCACCACGCCCAGTCAATCGATGTTGGAATGACCTATTCAGATACCTATGAAAAGCCAGCCCAAAATGATCAGGCGCCCATCATGTTGGAACTGCATGCTTAACCACACATTTGTTGGAACATATTCATGCAAGCCGGGAAGAGACTGTTCCAGAAAGGTCTGATAAGTCGGAAGGATCTATTGGGATTGTAAAAGGTACTGCCCGAATAACGAGTCGCCGATCAAACCAGGCCACACATTAACTATGAAGTGATGTTGTGACACACGGTGCCCGCACACCGTTGGGTGTTTCTAGTGCCCACAAATGTTCATTGTTGTAACTGCATACGCCATTACCAGTAACTGTGGCCTCAGCAACGAAAAACACATACTCGTAGGCGGGGAAATGAACGTCTTCGCCACATTTTACCAGAAACGACTGTTCAAGACGCACTTTTGCAGGGTTGTCTTCGGAGTGCAATAGCTGCACGCTTTGGACATGAGAGGTGCGTAAGGACTCGGCGTCCAAACCACGCTGGACACTGCTACGGGGCCGTTCTTAAGTCCGAGGCGACGGTACGTACGCTGGTGCATAGTTTAGTCCCCACGGCATCCGACACACTTTCGTCTTTAACAACCGTAAGCGCCGATTGTGACCTGCCATCACTAACCCTTCCACTTCTTAATGAAGGGTACCCGCACACGTTTCGATGCAGAAGTGCAAGCAAACTGCGGTGCAGTTGACGTCTGTCTGGGAAGCTTTCTCAATAAATGCGTCCAGCGGCGCGTTTGTAGCACGCAGCTGTTCCTTACATTAATCGCGTGTCTGCGAGCTCACAGACCGTATGAAGTTACATGCTCCTCGTATGCTGGTTATTGCTCGAATAAGGAAATCTTTATATTCCCCTCCAGTACTGTCATGTACAACACCACCTAGCTGCCCACGGCGACATATCCGAACATGAGTTGGTATGCAATTCTCATTTCAAGTTTGTCGCAACGTTTCTGGAGCACCCGGTACATTTAGTTGCACAATCTCAGTAATTCTCTTATTCTTTTTTCATTCAACCATTTATTTCTCGTGGCATCGTATCTGTAGCTGCTGCTTTCCATTGTTTCATTGTAACTGTTCCAGTCGTTACCTCTTCCTTCATGATATTTCATTCTCTCTCGTCATTATCCACGTGATCCCACTTTGTATGTTTGTGGTATGTGTTATATAGCTCTTTCCAGTCTGTCTGACACACTCGCGATCTTTGTATGCTCTATTCCCGTCTTTATGCATTCCCATTGCAGCACTTTTAAAACTAGTTTGATGGCATATTAAACTCTTTCGTCTCCTGTACAGTGAATCGTATCTTCCCTTCCTCTCTAGTTCTTCAGTTTCATCACATTCGTCTTTTAGCCTTTTTCATAGATTGCTTTGTCTTATACTCAGTTGTTTATTCAGCCATTGGTTCAGTTTTCTAGCATTTTAATTTTTCTTGTATTAGAATTTTCGTCTCTCCTCAAACTAGGAAAACATTTCCTGTGCAACACATGAGTTCCGCTTCCTTTTTTTTCACGTATTCCGTACTTTCCTACTTTGCTTTTATACCGCTTTCTTTCAGTGTATTCCAATACATGTTTACCGAATTGGTGATCCTTCGTTTCGCAATGCGTTTATAAGGTCATATGACAGCATTTCTGATGTGCTACCTCTCCCTGATCTTTTCCTTTTATGTCAAATTTCTTCAGCTTTCTCGTTATTTCTGTTTCTCCCATAAGCAAACTGCGGTCACTGTTAGCATCTGCACTTGGTACTTTCACCACCTTCTTGATTCCACGCCATACCTTTCTTCCCACATTAAAAATCAATTTGCTTGCTGTAATTATTCACAGGTCACTTCCAAGTATAGATCCTCCTCATGAAGTCAATAAGCCATTCTCCTCCATCGTTTCTCCTTCCATGACTAGCTACTATTGCTCCCTCCGTTCCTTCTCCCAAGATGACATTCCTGTCGCTCATTGCTCTAATTGCCACGTTTGTGTTCTGCTGCCTACCGTAATAGGATTAAGAATAAACTACGCAAAACCGAAAAGATTGCGAGTATTCGGATGTAGAACAGGGACTTTCGAAACTTTGGAATTAGCTAATACGCGGTAAAACAATAACTCCAAAATATTACTGTTTAGGAAGCAAGGTAAAGCAGAAGCGCTGTGGTAGAGAAACATCAGAAGTAAAAAGGTGCAAGGAATGTCCATAAGCACGGTGCAACAGTATCAGGGGATGGAAATATCGGTAAAATATGATTTTGGAGGAATAGATAGACGATAACAGTAGACAGATTAGAGAAGACTTTGTGAGTGTTAGTCATATAAAGTAAAAATGCAAGCGATACCAAAACTTTCTATAAGCAGACGACGTAAAAAATCAAACGGGTAAGACGTCCTTAATCATATGTGTTTTCATGCCTTTACTGTGAATAGTCTTTAAAAATACGGTCAGTTCTTTCACTTGGTACAGTACTTTTTCATTGTTGAGGTAGATATTATAGTATTTTATTTGAATGACCTTCAGCCTTAGTATGCATCGTAGTATTTTCGAAAACTAAATTTTCCGTCGGTTTTTGGCCGAACCTGATAATATTAAAAAGGAAAACGCTTCATAATGTTCTGAAAAATTAAATTTGATTGGTCGAACGAACCGACTTTCAACTCTTCAGACCATCTTTAGGTGGCGACTGAATGTCGCCAACAGAGATAGACACGATGTGCGATTTACACAGATATTATTTGCATATAAGATACAAAAATGACAGTGTGTTTACATAGGAAAACATTAAATCTTTTGTCACATAGAAATAATTACAATTACTAAAATAAGAGGGGTGCAAATGTAGAGATACATTTAATAATTACTAAAAAATTAAGTGATTTTACCTTTTTAAATCCAGCTTGTCATTTCACGGTGCATCGCCTCATATCCGTCCCGTTATCTGAAGCAGCATTTCAAACGGAACTACAGACCGTCAAAAATACACTTCCAGCAATGGCCATAGTTCTGTCCCGTTTCATAATTACCACGAAAAACGAAAATGCGTAGTTTGTGTAATTATTACTATGTTACAAAGGAATTTCATGTTCCCCTATGTAAACACACTGCCATTTTCGTATCTTCTGTAGAAATAATATCTGTTTGAGTTACACTTAATGTGTTTCTGTGTTTGCGACAGTCAGTCGTCACCTGAAAATGGCCTGAGAAACCGAAAGCCGGTTCCTGACCAAACAAATATAATTATTCAGAATACTACGATTAGTGATCGAAATCATTAACAAGATAATGTTCAATTAATATTTTACCAGCATTGAAGAGTTTGTAATTGAAAGGTTAACTTAAAATAGGGGCGAACTCCTACCAAGTACTTCAAATTTCGGGGCTGTTTATCAAATGAGAGCTAAACTTCATTTAGATGGCAACTATTTCTGTGCTGTATCTTTGAGCATGCCATTCATACCTGATTTATTTTTCTATCAGTCATAACCTCTGAATATTCAAATTAACGCTATATATATGTTTCTACAGAAGGATGTAGCTCAAAATGAGTACACATGTTCAAAAGTATGAAGCAGAATGACTCTCTTGCACCTTTGCAATCTCCTTGAACTACGCAAAAGTGACCGATGTATTCGAACTTCCCATGCTGCAAGCGTGTGTCGGAAACAGCATCTGTGTTTAAGGTAATTAGTGGGCAGAATAGATTTAGGTTCCAGATTTTGTAGGAGGCTATTCGGAAAGTGAGGAACGATCGGTCGCGAAGTGGAAACCACTTGAGAAGCCGACGAGATCTTTCACAGACGTTTTGGGCAGTTTCTCTAGTATGCCCGTCGATTGCATCAAGACGCTCTTTTCAGCAGCGAGCGCACTGTGAGCGAGTAAAGGTGCCTAGAACGATTTCTTCCACCTAGTAGGAGGGCCCGCTGAGAGACTTCGCCTTAATCAATGCAGCCCACCTAACACAACTGCCACGCACTCCGTTCTTCATGGCAATTCTCAAGCGCACTCTGAAGGAGCAGTGAAGACGCTTCTGCAGCCTTTTCGATGGGAAGTGTTCGATCACCCACAACACAGCCTTAGTTAGCTCGTCCTGATTATCATCTGTGTTCATATGAACACTGGATACGAAGACAACATTTGGGCGCAGGCTACGAGCTATAGACCAGCGTAGAGAATTATCGGAAAGGAAAAGCGGCTGCCTTCTATAACTATGGTGTTGGAAATTTGGTATAACACTTCGACAAATGTCGAAGTCGGAGCGGCGACTATGTAGAGAAGTACCTGGAAGGTGTAGCTAAATGTGCAAAGAAAGCAGTTTTGATTTTCACTGTGGTTTCCATTTCGCGATCGATCGTCTCTTACTTTCCGAACAACCCTCGTGATTCAGCAATGACTATTGCTCTTGGAAGGCACACCTACTACAGCAAACTCGTAACTTCCACATTAGCTAGGTTGGGAAGTTGTGTTATTAAAAAATAATGAGCATACTTTAAATTTTTACATAAAAGGAACTGTATAACATAGAAACAAATTATACACTTGACATTGTAGAGTAATGGACAATCCTGAACTCTGTGAGTTGTCCAGCGAGCAATAGGTCGAAGGTCCCTTCTTATAATACGCAAATCAACTGGAAGCTATATGTACTGGTGTCCACAAACCAAGGGGATTCAAAACCACAAAAATGTAAGAACACAAAAGATTCCGTGCAGATGGAGACGAAGCCTGAGAGAAGTCAAGTACACGTTACCACGAACAGGTAATACTTGCTAGGGTAAGTGCAAGAATATAATTAATCTTGGAATATATACAGGGTGTTACAAAAAGGTACGGCCAAGCTTTCAGGAAACATTTCTCACACACAAAGAAAGAAAATATGTTATGTGGACATGTGTCCGGAAACGCTTACTTTCCATGTTAGAGCTCATTTTATTACTTCTCTTCAAGTCACATTAATCATGGAATGGAAAACACAGCAACAGAACGTACCAACGTGACTTCAAACACTTTGTTACAGGAAATGTTCAAAATGTCCTCCGTTAGCGAGGATACATGCATCCACCCTCCGTCGCATGGAATCCCTGATGCGCTGATGCAGCCCTGGAGAATGGCGTATTGTATCACAGCCGTCCACAATACGAGCACGAAGAGTCTCTACATTTGGTACCGGGGCTGCGTAGACAAGAGCTTTCTAATGCCCCCTTAAATGAAAGTCAAGAGCGTTGAGGTCAGGAGAGCGTGGAGTCCATGGAATTGGTCCGCCTCTACCAATCCATCGGTCACCGAATCTGTTGTTGAGAAGCGTACGAACACTTCTACTGAAATGTGCAGGAGCTCCATCGCGCATGAACCACATGTTGTGCCGTACTTTTAAAGGCACATGTTCTAGCAGCACAGGTAGAGTATCCCGTATGAAATCATGATAACGTGCTCCATTGAGCGTAGGTGGACGAAACTAAAATGAGCTCTAACATGGAAATTAAGCGTTTCCGGACACATGTCCACATAACATCTTTTCTTTATTTGTGTGTGAGGAATGTTTCCTGACAGTTTGGCCGTACCTTTTTGTAACACCCTGCATATAACAAGTTTGAAATGCAAAAATTCGATTCGTTAGTCTGATGAAGTTCACTAATGCTGATTGATTGCGTTCCGCAGCGTTTAAACACATACAGCTCTGCGCAATGTTGTCAATGATGGTTCTTAAGCACTAAGTAGAGGCTTTTATTGACGTAAACTACTTCCATCGCGCAAGAATGTGTCAAGGAAGAATGCAAACAGCAAAACACCTCCAAGGGGAAAGGGATTCTGTCTGTGCGAACGAGCGGACACTCTATCAGTTGCACTATTTCCTATAGAAAATATTCATCCACTTGGTGGGCATGATCTTAAGCAAGTAAAGGACGATTGGGCTTCATACGTCCCGTCGAAGTCGATGTCATTCATAGTGGAGCACGAACTCGCTTTGGGGAAAGACGTGATGCGAAATCGCGCGTGTCCTTTTCAGAGGAACTGTCCCGATATTTACCTTGGACGATTTGGGGAAACTCTTTGATATATAAAACTGGATGGCCCGCCCGAATAACCAGGGCGGTCGAATATTGTCGCACATTATATTGTGATCACAATCATAGGGTAGCACACTGTAAATTCCCTGCCGGTATTTGCTAATACAGTTCATGAAAATTTAGACATCTATGTGACTAGTAGCGTATTTGTTTCCGACAATGGCCTTGTGCCCTAACAGTTACGATTATGCTTAATTTTTTTGAAAACTATATGCTATAAGCGGGAGGAACTTTTTAACTTAGAATATTTTCCGAAATAAGTTAATTAGTATTTAATTATTCCTATCAGAACATTTTTACATTCCTTCAATAGCTTATCTTTCTGCAACCTCTTCAGCTTTTATCTGCAGTTCATAAACAATAAATGATGGTTATATCTGGAAAGGCTTTTGGAAATGCGTGACTTCCGTCATATGTTGTTTGTTGCTGTGGTCTTCAGTCCTGAGACTGGTTTGATGCAGCTCTCCATACTAATCTATCCTGTGCAAGCTCCTTCATCTCCCAGTACCTATTGCAACCTACATCCTTCTGAATCTGCTTAGTGTATTCATCTCTTCGTCTCCCTCTACGATTTTTACCCTCCACACTGCCCTCCATTGCTAAATTTGTGATCCCTTGATGCCTCAGGACATGTCCTACCAACCGATCCCTTCTTCTAGTCAAGTTGTGCCACAAACTTCTCTTCTCCCCAATCCTATTCAATACCTCCTCATTAGTTATGTGATCTACCCACCTAATCTTCAACATTCTTCTGTAGCACCACATTTCAAAAGCTTCTATTCTCTTCTTGTCCAAACTATTTATTGTCCATGTTTCACTTCCATACATGGCTATACTCCACACAAATACTTTCAGAAACGACTTCCTGACACTTAAATCTACACTCGACGTTAACAAATTTCTCTTCTTCAGAAACCCTTTCCTTGCCACTGCCAGCCTACATTTTATTTCCTCTCTACTTCGACCATCATCAGTTATTTTGCTCCCCAAATAGCAAAACTCCCTTACTACTTTACGTGTCTCATTTCCTAATATAATTCCCTTAGTATCATCCGACTTAATTCGACTACATTCCATTATCCTCGTTTTGCTTTTGTTGACGTTCATCTTATATCCTCCTTTCAAGACACTGTCCATTCCGTTCAACTGCTCTTCCAAGTCCTTTGCTGTCTCTGACAGAATTACGTCATCGGTGAACCTTGAACCTCAAAGTTTTCATTTCTTCTTCCTGGATTTTAATACCTACTCCAAATTTTTCTTTTGTTTCCTCTACTGTTTGCTCAATATACAGATTGAACAATATCGGGGAGAGGCTACAACCCTGTCTCACTCCCTTCCCAACCACTGCTTCCCTTTCATGCCCCTCGACTCTTATAACTGCCATCTGGTTTCCGTACAAATTGTAAATAGCCTTTTCCGTCATATAATCTATCTCAAACCTTCCGTACAAATCTCATTTCATGATTTTTCAACCACGCACTAGCACATATTAAGTTGTGCTCTGCGCAGAATTCTACCAGGCCGCTCTCCCTTTCTTTCCTTTGCCCTAGTCCATGTGATCCTACTATCTTTCCTTCTCGACCCCGTTCTGCAGTCGAATTTCAGTCTGCCACCACAATTAAATTTTCGTCTCCATTATGTATATGAGTAGTTTATTTCTTCATACGTTCATTCAATCTTTTCATCAGCAGAGATAGTCAGCGTATGAACTTGTATCATTGTTGTGGGTGTTGACTTTGTACCAGTCATGGTTAAGCTAATGTGTTCATTATGCGTAAATAATAGGCTAGTCGCTTTCTCTTTTCTTATACATTACTGGATTCATTCCTGCATTTGCGTTACTCCTATTTGATTTTATGTTCATAACGCTGTACGCACCAGAAATCTTGTTCTTCCTACCACCTTACTTCACTAATTCCCTCCACATTTAACTTCAACCAACTCTTTTTTTAAACCCTCTAACCCAACTACCCGTTAAGCGATGAAACATTACACCTTGCCACCCGTAAACGCCAATTTTGTTTCCTCTGATGGCAACATCCTCCTTAGTAGTCTCCACCCGGAGTTCCGAGTGGGGGGCTATTTGAACTTCGGTATATTTTTCCCAAGACCATGCCATATCGTAAGTCCTAAAGTAGAATTAAAACGCAGTGCCCCGTTTCTTTCAGTTGTTAGCTGTACCAACATATTTATGTCATGTTGCCTACTGTTACACGGCGATATCACGAATCATACAGACTGTTGCCTTTACCACTACTGAAAAGTCTGCCTACCCGTCTTCAGGAACCACACGTTTGGCCTCCTCATACACCTGCAGTACGTCTATCTGTGCCGTAGAGGCACACAAGCTACCTAACATCGGCAAGGTCCATGATTCGCGGAGCCATTACCAGAGACGAATTTGTTGCTTCTCTCAACCTAATTTTTGGGGGTTCGTAGTCCAAAGTAAATCAGTTGTGTTCACTTATTTTTATTGTAAATGTCCAGAGGCTTGTCAACAAACACGTTATTGTCATCACAGGGGTACAGTTCGAAGATGATTTTAATTAACTTGAGCTCCTTAAATTAAAATTTAAAAAATAATTATATTCAACGAATCTAGATCAGTCCTTAATAATTAGCCATATACTTCAAACTCTTGATTCCCACATTGTCGCACGCAACGACAAAATGCATATTAGTACCGAATAGCCGTGCGGCTGCCTAAAGTGAACCATCGGTGGAAAGAAAATGTACACTGTTTTGGCCAGTTACGCGTGGTCATGGGCGGTACGATTACATCATCATAATTATCCCACGGATCTTCTCATCCGTGCAGATTAAATTTCACTTGATAAGACATGGGACCTATATGCCATTTTCAAGAATCTGACTGAGGTCCTGCATGGTCTTTTCACAAATATTCTGTAGATGGTAATCTAAGCTTGTCAGTGAGCAATGCCATAAGGGAAGTATATTTAATGTCAGCAGTTATTATGTTCAGTATCTAAGCTGACGTTAGAGAAAGTTGACCAGATAACATGAAATTTGTCCGTAGGCTTAGGGGACAATACATTAATTTTTAATATGGCGGAACTTTACATTATCCATGATTTTAATAATGTAGTGTTGTAAGAACTTTGGAACCTTGCGTAATCACAACCACCAAACGTAGCAGCTTCGGAGCAATGCTGACCGAATATTTTCCTGTGGTATCTTCCGGCACGCAGAGTGTTTGCAGGTCCTTAAAGTTTCGTCATTTGTCGTTGGAGGATCGTCATGATCATGTTTTCTACAAGACTTATTTGAGATACTTTCTTTGAGTTACAAGTCAGATGAATGTGCAGGGCAGCGAAGCCTACCACGTTCCTGCCCACATGTGGTCGTAAATTGTTTTGTTGCAATATGGCGTCGGGACGGCCGGATATTGCCTCGTTGAAATATGGCTTGTGGAATTTCTTGAAGGAAGGTCAGTACCGTAGGCACTGAAACCACCCTTTTGTAATAGCATACTTTCTGAGTGCCGTATATCCGTAGAAAGAGAAGTCGCATACGCAGTGGCACCCGATGGCGTTGCTCTACTGGGTAATTGTAATTAAGCTTTCCCTACTTCATCCAGCGTAGACGATTTACCAGATGGGTACCCAACTTTATAGGAATGATTTCAGATTGTGCGCTGCAGGATTTGTGTTGTCAGTAGTGTTAGTGTAATTACTTGCCGTACTGGTACGAAACTCGGATACCAAAAACCAAGGATATGCAGCGTGAACTGTACATGTTACTGTGATCCGTTTCACCAACCTGTGGTCTCTCTCTCTATGGCAGAGAGAAACCTTAGACTCCGCTGTTTTGACGCACTATGGAGCTACGCCTGACACTGCTCGTGAGGTCACCCGGTTATTCCGAAACACATTTGGAGGAAACCGATCCATTGGCCAATCGTTCCAAGCCGTGTGACCAAAAAGATCACTATATTTTAGCCCTTGAGTTTGCTGGTTGTGGAGGTTGCCTGGAGCACAGGATTTGTCAGGGGGACACTAACACATAGCGGGAGAGGTAGCCAACATCCCACCTGACATATGTCGGGCAGCAGTAGAGCGTTCTAGACTGTAGTGGATGCAAATGGTTGTCACTTTGAGCAACATTTGCAACCTGGAACGTAGACGAGGTACGCAATTATCAGATGTTACCCTCTCATGCGAATGTTAAAATGTATTTGTTTGATTGGTTTACTCGTTATTTCTCTTCCGAATGTCTCTACAGATGTTACCGCAAAGCTTTTTGTCCTTCACTCACTCGTTTTTCTCGCCGGGCCCTATCGAGTAGCGAAATTTTAACTACCCTGTTATTCAATCTACGGCGCAGTATGCGCGATTGTAGCCACCATGGTTGCGTCTAACTCATAAGCCGCCATCACTTTAGGACACGTTCACTATCGATTCCTCGGAAATTGCTACAATGTGTCGTTGAACCTCCCAGCGGCGCCGTTTACGTGTTCATTCCACTCCAAATTATTTGTAGCACCTGGACAATGGGGATCGATCCAGTGGCATGAGCGTCTCATTTCCTGGTGGCTCATCGTCGACGCAGACAGGGTACAAGACTCTCGCAGCAGAATTGTTCCTCGCGGAATAAAGTAAACTACACGAACCTAAGCAGACTCGCATCGTATGATGGCAACTCACGCTTGTGTGCCTTACCCTTCGCCTGTTACTGGACAGGTCACTGTCGTCTCTTATTAAGTATTTATATTGGTTTTAGTCGCTGAAATTGAAAGCGGAATTATGTTTAGGAATAGGAGGATAGTCTTGCACAGCGGGACACATTTATTCACGAAGCCAAAAGTCATGAATGCCATTTAGTGATTTACTAATATCATCGCTCTCAATCTGTGACACGCATTAGTAGTAAGTCAGGTCTGCAGCGTGGAGACACTCCCTTGGTTCGAATTTGTTGTAAATCCCCCACTTCATCTAGGCTGTAGCTTCGTTCCGACTACCTGCTACACTAGAGCTCCAGTGTAGAACTACAGCCACGACAGTGTCCGCGCGTAATTTTATGTCTGCAGCATTGTTTCAACCAGCGGAAATGCTCCCATCTCAGAACAAAAAAATATGAACGGGTTCCCATTTATGTAAAAGACGCTTGCTAAAAAGTGGATCACTTTCTACCTTCGTCAGAACCTTTAAAAATGTCTCCAAAAATGTTGCCATACTTATACAGGGTGGTACAAAAAGGCACGGCCAAACTATCAGGAAACATTCCTCACACACAAAGAAAGAAAATATGTTATGTGGACATGTGTCCGGGAACGCTTACTTTCCATGTAAGCCCACGTACTAATGGTGCCTCCATAAGTTTCATCAAGCCTACTGTCGACTATATTAAAAGCAAAAAGAATCCACTGATTTACTCCTTTGGCTTAAGGAGAAGGAAATGCGTATTAGTCCTCCTGTATTGTAGGACAGTGGCACTAAAGCTATCCAAAACTCTTGACCATACCATTATATCACCAATAGAGAACGGCGTATGAGCACTGGAAATAGCCATTTTGATCCTCGGCATTTTGGAACATATTAGGTAAGCATGCTGTTGTATGCGTACCGATTATGTGTGCTTGGAGTCTTTTACGGTGCCATGCTTCAGTACACTCTTCTCCTTTTTAAGCCGCGTCACTTCGTGTGAGCCGCCCTTTGTGGCCGTGCGGTTGTAGGCGCTTCAGTCTGGAGCCGCGTGACCGCTTCGGTCGCAGGTTCGAATCCTGCCTCGGGCATGGATGTGTGTGATGTCCTTAGGTTAGTTAGGTTTAATTAGTTCTAAGTTGTAGGCGACTGATGACCTCTGAAGTTAAGTCGCATAGTGCTCAGAGCCATTTGAACTTCGTGTGATTTATTTCAGTTACATAGAGATTAATTTTCTTGAGTTGGAATTTTCCTTCAGTGTTCGTAATCCGTTATCATTTTTTGTAAAATGCAAAACAAATAAGTACAACTTAATTTACTACGCCATTAGCCAGACTGGTTTTCTCGCGCGCGAGTTCCTCGTATCTCAGGTGACAAATGGCCTGTCCCAGTGGAGTTTCAGAGTTCTCTGTCCAACACGGCTCGGGCTCTAGTCCACATAAATAGCTACCCCGGCTAAATATAAAGTGGAGGTATGACCAGAAATGTCACTAAGGACGCACCAGTTGCAAAGTCCCAGCTTCTAGCGAGCGACATGGACGGAACTAGATGTTCCGAATGGGTGATGGTTTCAAATTTCCTGACATTTTTGTGAACCGTCAAATATCTCAACAACAGAACCATCAGTCCATTGCGAAATACTTTTAATGAGAGGGGTAGCTTAGCGATAACATTCTTGATCCGAAATCGTGAGGGCGGCGGTCGAAATCCACATCAAAGTATTATGATGTAGGTTTTTGCGTCTTTTTCGTAAATCACTTAAGGCCAGGTTCTCGTTCACATGAGCAAATGATAGGGAAACTTTCGATATTTGCTTTTAAGACAATTATAAGACTTACAAAGGACATGAATGGAGATTATGATTGATCATCCTTTTAATTTTATTTTAGATTTTCAGTACAAAAAAATAATGGTGTCCGTAATTGTGGTTTGATGAAGGGCCTACGAAACTTTCTGGCAGATCAAAACTGTGTGCCGGACCGAGACTCGAACTCAGGACCTTTGCCTTTCGCGGGCAAGTGCTCTACCATCTGAGCTACCCAATCATGACTCACTCCCCCTCCTCACAGCTTTACTTCCGCCAGTACCTCGCCTCCTACTTTCCAAACTTCACAGAAACTCTCTTGCGATTCTGCAGAACTAGCACTCCTGGAAGAAAGGATATTGCCGAAGCAGGGCTTGGCACAGCCTGGGGGCCGATTACAGAACGAAATTCTCACTCTTCTGCGGAGTGTGCGCCGATATTGGCGGTTCTGGAAGGATCGCAGAAGAACTTCTGTGAAGTTTGGAAAGTAGGAGACGAGGTACTGGCAGAAGTAAAGCAGTGACGACAGGCCGTGAGTCGTGCTTGGGTAGCGCAGATGGTAGAGCACTTGCCCACGGAAGGAAAAGGTCCCGTGTTCGAGTTTCGGTCCGGCACACAGTTTTGATCTGCCAGAAAGTTTCATATCAGCGCACACTCCGCTGCAGAGTGAAAATCTCATTCTGGAAGGGCCTACGAGTTTGAAGTTCCCAGATTGCATGCAGTGTAGCCTCTCAGGAGTTACCTGATTGCAAAAATGGATAATATCAGTCAGTAATACATCAAATTTATGTGAGCTTATACATAAACGCAATGATTTAAAATTTAACGTTATCGTGCTAACTCGAACTTTGAGTTCGATTTTTGGTTGTTTTTACTGTTTATAGCTTTACAAAACATACACTCATGTTCAGAAGAAACAGATCACCTTGAACGACTCGAGACAGGACGTTCATATTCCCAGAACATGTACATTAGTATGTTCTGCAGAAATGATTAGCATTTCATTCACCTCGGTTCCTGTTGCCTAGTAGGCACAGTGACCGCTATCGGCCCTGATATCTTGTTTCGTGCTTGATGGCAACGATATGTACAGGGTGGTCAAAAAATGTCTGAAACGCTTGTCGTGCTGTTGTAGGTCATATTGTACTGAGTCATAAATGTTAAGAAGAAATGCGATGCGTTGCACCGTTTCCGAGTTATTTAGCATTGAAGTTAGCCAATCGGGGCGTCGCGCGCTCACATTGAAGCAGTCTGCCAGGGGCGGTGTTGCCCAACGAATGCTTTGTCTCGTTAGCTGAAACTTGAATTTACGCGTGCGACGATCTGATTGCCTAACGTCAATGCTAAATAATTTGGAAACGGCGCAACGTATCGAATTTTTTTCTTAACATTTATGTCTCAGTACAACTTTCCCTACAACATCACTACAAGCGTTTCAGACATTTTCTGACCACCATGTATAAGGCGCGACTGGCGTCCTGTGGTATAGCCAGCCATGCTAGATTCACCCGGTTTCAAATTTCATCCGTAGTGGTTGGCACTGGGTCTCAGCGCCGCACCTGTAGTTTCACCATATCGAACGTATTTTCGATTGGCGACAAGCTTGGTGATCTGGCGGGCCATATCCGTCTCGGTGTTCTGTCACCGATAAGGCAAGTGTTCGTGCAGCAACGTAAGGTCGTGCATTATCTTGCTGAAAAATGGCGTCTGGGATGTTGTGCACAACGGGTACAGCTATGGATCGCAGGATGTCACAGTACACTGGACACGCACCAAATGTGATTTGTGGTTGTACCCAGTAGCACCCCATACGATAAGGCCTTGAGGTGACGCTGTATGTGTTGTGCGAATGCAGTCATTGTGTTGTCACTCCCTCTGTCTCTGGCGAATCAAATTGCGGTCATCATTTTCAAACAAGGAAAACCTAGATTAGTCCAACAACTCACTCATGCCATTTCTGTCCCCCGTGACGTAGCTCCACATACCATAGCTGTCTAGCATGTTTATGCATATTCCCCAAAGGTAGACGGAGAAGTGGACGACGCGCACATAATCTATTCCGACGGCCTGTCACACCTAATAGTGTACGATGTGTTACACTGTCCAACTGTTACGCCAGAGCCGATGAGGATGCACATCTGTCCTGTAATTCCATTCATGTGAGGTATCGATCTTTTCGGGGGGTGGTCTGGATGGTATGACCTGACCCATCTCAATGTGTTCTACGACCTTCCGTAAACCATTCGCCACACACCCATTGCACTGCCGAAAAATTTCGTCCCACACGAGCAGCAATTTCCTTCATGGTGTACATTCTCTCTTGCCAATAATGCGCCCTCTTTCAATCTCTCTGATCTGACGGTACGGTTCGCGCATACGTCCACGAGGCGTCTGCACATCTGATCAAGTCCGATTCTTTATTTTCGGTTTACAGTGACAACGAGAGCCACAGGCATATTTTACCGGTCGGTGGTGTTGCGCAGCGGTAACGATGTTTATTTTGAACCCGCGGGTCGACATGTTTAGATGCTAATTATTTCTGCAGAACATACTAATGTGCATATGAACGTCCTATCTCTAGTCGTTCAAGGTGATCTGTCTTTTTCTGAACGTGATTGTAGGTAACAATAACAAATTTCATATATTATAGGTTACAAGCTCCCAAGAAAAGTGTTTACTACTTGTGGGGGTCAAATGCAAAAGTTACTAGGTTGAACTGGTTTGTTTTATGCTGAAAGCTGTTTTGAAAATTCATTTCTCGATAAAATGCTGCTTAAAGGAAATTGAAAATTTGTGGTGGAAGTTCTATGGCACCAAACTGCTGAGGTCATCGGTCCGTAGACTTACACGCTACTTAATCTTACTTAAACTAACTTACGCTAAGGACAACACATACACACACCTATGCCGAAGGGAGGACTCAAACTTCCGACGGGAGCGGTCGGGCGAACCGTTGCAAGACGCCCCAGACCGCACGGCTACTCCTCGCAGCCCTGTTTATAGTGTAGGGAAAACGTTTATATGCACTATTAGCTCAATTTGCTTAAAAATTAAGTGTTATTATATATGTTGATGTCTCTGAACACAAATCTGAAGTTAGATTTTCAAAATTCAAAATGGCTTCTCCTATATAGCGGACCAAAAATTATGTTTTGACATATTTTGACCAAAGTTTGACAAAAAAAGTGTTTTCGTTACTTAAGTTTAGTCTGCAATTCAAGGACCGTATACCAGACCTCCCACTAACTCGAATTGTTCCTGTCAAGCAATTTCCTCGTTCTTTTTGGCGAGAAAAACGGGTCTGGCTCAGCTGGATATGCTGCGTTCGCCAGCCTACACACGTTGTTCGACGGCTTTTTCGGCGAATATTTTTGCATGCATACTACAATATAAATCATAAGTGCATCACGGATCGGCATGTTTTCTATTTGAACCGGACTTCTCCGCCCGAGGAGGTCCGACGGCGGCCGTGACACTGCTTCGAACAGTGGGCTGTAGAAACTCGTATAACGCATGGATTAAAAAACCTTTTCGTCCTGACATTATAGACACACGTACCTTGCAAAAAATGCAGTAAAATCGTATTTTAGACCGTTTTGAATGAGGACCAGGCCTTAAGGCAATTGCCGAGACATTTCCTTTCAAAGCCTACTGGTGATTTCCTTCCCCGATCCGTGCGTGTGTTCTGTCTCTACTAAACATTGTCGTCCTTGCCTCCGACGAATAATTATTTTTCACTGATGCGCAATCTATGCCCAGCTCAGCGCGTAATTTAGAGCTGGCTGAAAAGCTGCTGCCTGGTCTTTACCCGGCGCACCCGACCACAGCTCGTGACTGTGGCCAGCGACATTGCAATGTTGACGCGTGGAGCCGCAACAACAGCGCTTAATCTGTGCCCTTGGGTTCATCTCGCAGCGCCATTTTATACGTTTAGGCATCAAGAAGTAGTAAAGTATAAGTTCTTAAAATCTAATATTTTTAGGGTTCCGGGCCACAATCGATATGAACGGAACGTAGCTGAAATATTGCTCTGTTGAACTGTTCTTTTGTGATTTATGTAGATCCTGTAGTTTCCATCAACAAATATTGGAGGCATTCCTTTCGGGGCCGGCCGCTGTGGCCCGAGCGGTTCTAGGCGCTTCAGTTTGGAACCGCGCGACTGCTACGGTCGCAGGTTCGAGTCCTGCCTCGGGCATGAATGTATGTGATGTTCTTGGGTTAGTTAGGTTCAAGTAGTTCTAAGTTCTAGGGGACTGATGACCTCAGATGTTAATTCCCATAGTGCTCAGAGCCATTTGAACCATTACTTCCGGAACGAGCCTCGTAGTTTGCTATTGGCACACTTTTACGACTTATAGTATCGATTCGTTGTCCATCTGTCTGTTCGTTTGTCCGACTGTTAAAAACCATTTTTCTTGGGAACGGTTCGACGTATCAGGTTTCCATCACATAATGAGATATATCGCTCCTTGGCTATGTAAAAAGTTGAAGCTTCTACGTCATGTCAATCAAAAGATACGATCCTTTATGTCAAATATTTTAATACGTGCAAAGTCATTCATCGAAACCTTTGGGATAGTTCCTGTTGGCCTAGAATCATGATATTTGGCAGAAAGGAAGGTTTCAGAGTACAACCGGAGGAAAAAGTTCGAAAACTGTAAATTTGTATCTACACTACTGGCCATTAAAATTGCTACACCAAGAAGAAATGCAGATGAAAAACGGGTATTCATTGGACAAATATATTACACTATAACTGACATCTGATTACAATTTCACGCAATTTGGGTGCATCGATTCTGAGAAATCAGTGCCCAGAACAACCACCTCTGGCCGTAATAACGGCCTTGATACGCCTGGGATTGAGTCAAACAGAGCTTGGATGATGCGTACATGTACAGCTGCCCATGCACCTTCAACACGATATCACAGTTCATCAAGAGTGGTGACTGGCATATTGTGACGAGCCAGTTGCTCGGTCACGGTCACCACTGACCAAACGTTTTCACTTGGCGAGAGATCTGGAGAATGTGCAGGCCAGAGCAGCAGTCGATCATTTTCTGTATCCAGAAGAGCCCATACAGAACCTGCAACATGCGGTCGTGCATTATTCTGATGAAATGTAAGGTTTCGCAGGGATCGAATGAAGGGTAGAGCCACGGGTCGTAAGACATCTGAAATGTAAAGTCCACTGTTCAAAGTGCCGTCAATGCGAACAAGAGGTGACCGAGACGTGTAACCAATGGCACCGCATACCCTCACGCCGGGTGATACGCCAGTATGGCGATGACGAATACACGCTTCCAATGTGCGTCCACAGCGATGTCGCCAAACAAGGATGCGACCAACATGATGCAGTAAACAAAACTTGGATTCATCCGAAAATATGACGTTTTGCCATTCTTGCACCCAGGTTCGTCGTTGAGTACACCATCGCAGGCGCTTCTGTGATGCAGCGTCAAGGATAAGCGCAGCCATGGTCACTTAGTTGATAGTCCATGCTGCTGCAAACGTCATCGAACTGTTCGTGCTGATGGTTGTTGTCTTGCAAACGTCCCCATCTGTTGACTCTGGGATCGAGACGTCGCCGCACGATCCGTTGCAGCCATGCGGATAAGATGCCTGTCATCTGGACTGCTAGTGATACGAGGCCGTTGGGATCCAGCATGGCGTTCCGTATTACCCTCCTGAACCGACCGATTCCACATTCTGCTAGCAGTTATTGGATCTCGACCAACGCGAGCAGCAATGTCGCGGTACGATAAACAGCAATCGCGATAGGCTACAACCCGACCTTTATCGAAGTCGGAAACGTGATGGTACGCATTTCTCCTCCTTACATGAGGCATCACAACAACGTTTCACCAGGCAACGCCGGTCAACTGCTGTTTTGTCTGTGAGAAATCGGTTGGAAACTTGTAGGTGTCGCCACCGGCACCCACCTAGTGTGAATGCTCTGAAAAGCTAATCATTTGCATATCAAAGCATCTTCTTCCTGTCGGTAAATTTGGCCTCTGTAGCACGTCATCTTCGTGGTGTAGCAATTTTAATGGCGAGTAGTGTATATCACAGAATTTTTTTTTTTCTCATTTCTTATCTTACTGTTTGTTCGTCCGTCTCATCGTCTTGGGCACGTAAAGATAAACGAACCTGAAATTTTTATCACGAACGAAAGTCTGTTGCCTCTTCTCGGTGCAATAAGAGTTACCTCCTAAGTCAATGTGACCGAAGGTACGTCCATGTAGCCGGCCGGAGTGGCCGTGCGGTTCTAGGCGCTACAGTCTGGAACCGAGCGACCGCTATGGTCACAGGTTCGAATCCTGCCTCGGGCATGGATGTGTGTGATGTCCTTAGGTTTAATTAGTTCTAAGTTCTAGGCGACTGATGACCTCAGAAGTTAAGTCGCATAGTGCTCAGAGCCATTGGAACCATTTTTGAACGTCCATGTATGTTACATATTCTGACACTCGGAAAATCATTCATCTAAACATATGGGGTACTTCTCGTTGATATACAGTCATGAAATTTGGCAATATATATTGTCTCAAGTTACAATATAGGAAAAGATACGCAAATTTTTAATTTGTAATTATATCACAAGGAAAAAAATATTTCTTTTGTCATTAATAATCTGACGTGAAGGTTGAAAATAAAACAATCAGCAGTTCTGCATTCGCGCTGATTGGGGCGCATTGGTAAAAGTCAGACACCAAGAAAGGAATGAATTTAATGCTCATATGACGCGTTTCGTGACTCGTTCGTCATCAGATATCCAGAAGCGATTACTGCAGGTGAATATGGCATTTCAAGATGTATGTGAAACAAACATTCACAGTCTGGTCTGCGGCCCTGTCAGTCTCAATGGAGAACTACTCATAATTCTAATAATAGTCGCTTGTCTCGCGCATGGCTTTAAGTTTAATTTATAACATTTGTATTGAAACATTCCCGAAAGTCTTCGACTCCCTGGGACCGATATCGTGTCAGTATCTACGTCGATTACAGACAAAATTGGTGGAAATTCTAGATTCCGGGAATGGGTGAACTGACCATATACATATAATGGTGAACCAAAACTTTGTGACCGCTTGCTTAATGGCTTGTTTGTCCCTCTTTGGAACGGAATATATCACTGACTCTACGCATAAGGAATCCGACATGCTTGTTGGTAGAGTTGTGGACGTATGTGGGATTAGATGTCTATGCACGGGTCTGCTGATTTGCGTACTCGGTGACGGTGCACGTTATCGACCCACATGGGTTCCATAAAATTTACATCACGCAAGTTTGGTCACCGAGACATCAGCGTGACTTTACTATAATGCTTCTCAAACAATAGTAGCACGTTTCTGGCTCAGAGACACAGACAATTATACAGCTGAATGATGGCATTGCCTTCGGAGAGTAGATCAAGCGTGAAGGGATGAAAGTGATTCGCAGATGTCAGCATGTTTTCGATTAGCTCCACACGTCCCATCCAAGTGCAGGAGAATGTCTCCAGTAGTGTAATACTGCTCCCACCAGCCTGCGTCCGTCCGTGCACGTTTCGAGCCGCCGTTCACCTGTATGACGGCGTTTGTGGGGGCGACCATCGATTTAGTGCAGAAAAAATGTCTTTCACCCAAAGAGGTGATATGTTTCCATTAATCGACTGTCGAATCCTGATGGTCTCGTGCCCACTGCAATGGTAACATAGGGGTGATCTGCTGCGCAGCTCGGTGTTCAGCAATGTACGATGAACAGTGTGCTCCGAAACACTTTTGCCTGCGCCAGCATTGTACACTTGCGGCATAGATGCCACACATCACCATCTATCCTAATTTACGAACTAGACAAGCCTCCGAACCCCACGGTCTTTGAAAAGTCGTGGACGTCTAACCATGTAGCGCTTGGTGGTAGTTTCACTGTCCTTCTACTTCTTTCCGTAGATGCTCCGTAGAAATAATCACCACCTCCTTCATACATTAGTTTTCGCTCTACACACTATCACAGGTAATGTTTGCGAAACCCAATCCACATCAAGCGTCGCTTAGACTGGCTACAGAAATTTATGACTCATGAAGAGTTGATCGACTATTGCGCATTATTCCTTCCAACTCCATAAGCACAGTTATTGTGCTAGCTGAACAGACGGTAGCACTTTGAAACTCACTAATCATTCCTTCTGCTGAATTCGAGCGACTTTTAAACCACCGCGACCTGCGCGGCGGATGCGGATGAAATGATGATGATGACAACACAACACCCACTCCCTGAGCGTAGAAAATGCCCGACCCAGCCGGGAATCGAACCATCGAACCCGGGCACCTTAGGACGGCAGTCCGGCACGCTGACCATTCAGCTATCGAGGCGGACGCTTCTGTAATGACAAGACAGCGTTCACCTCCCCTGACATCCTGTGGTTAACTCTGTGTTACAATGGGGTATCCATATACTTTTGATCAGGTAGTATAGGTAGATCATAATGTGGTACTGGTGTTGTATAATGGGCGATCAAAAAGTTTCTATTCGATGGCCAAATAGGGCAGAATCAATATGCCAGTCAGCCAAAGTCGCGTCAACATTGAGGCAATCATCCCATCGACGTACCAGGTTGAATATACCCTTTGGTAAAACACTGAGTGCTGTTGCGTGAGGAAGTCTGTAAGTGCCTGCTGAATATCCTCGTCCGACAGGAATCGTCAACCCTTCAAGGCCTTTTTTGAGGAGCAGAAGGCATGATAATCACTTGGGGAGAGATCAGGGCTACTGAGTGGGTGCTCGAGTATCTCCCATTTCATTTAGCCCATAATGGTTGAGACTGGCCTGCCAGATCGACCGGCGTCTCGCGTCGAATCGCGACCAAGACGGATCTTGGCGCACCATACCGCAGCGGTGATTTTCGACAAACATGCTGCCCCACACATATTGATAATTCCTAGATGGATGTCTAACGGTGTTTATCCTTCGGCAGCTAAGAATAACAGCGCGTTTGTCGTGTTAGGATGCATTTTGTAGCAGCGTAGCCATAGTTTTCCCGCATATAACACACGCTTGTGGGAAAGATATGAATGCCAGACTAGTCGCTTACCGACATGTTGGTGCATGTACAGGGTGCGGCTCTTAATTTTCCGCCGTATCGTAATTCAGACGGAGGTCGCGGTTGGTGCTCTTGAAAGCCGCAGGAAACCAGTAAACATCGAGAACCTCAAAATGGGCGAGATGTTACGCTCAAGTGCGGAGCATAACGGAAGAGCCGCGATTATAGAAAGCTTCGCACTGGGCGTTCGCCCACTGAAGTAGTTCGATTCTTCAGGTACTCGAGATCAAATGTTTACGATATTGGGGCCATGCATAATGCTTCGGAGAAGCCTGGAGTTCACGTCCTAGATGTTGTGTCCATTGAGGGTGATATCATGCCGCCCATTCCTTTGAAAAGGGGCATACTGCCACAAAAAAAGTTTATCAGCAAGTTCTGGCGAATGTCGCGAAACCGTGGATGGTAACTGTGGCCTCAGGGAGACAATAAGTCGTTCAACAGGACGGTGCACCGCCTCGTACGAGCCATTTAGTCCAAAACAAGCTCTCAGATAACGTTGACACCTTCTGGTGAAAGGAGCTCCGGCACCCTCGACTACTATGTTTGGAACGTAGTCGAAACCAAGAAGGCACCTGAAGTCCAATCTCTACACACAGCTATCGAAGCAGCATTCGCGAATACGGACAGCGCTGCTTTCAAGAGTGCGTGCGATCGGTTCAGGACAAGATTGGATGCGGTCATTGCGGTGCTTACATCGAAAACGCTGCTCTTGAAAGATACTAGTGCTAACAAGTAAAAGAATTTTCGTTATAATAAATTTGCTTTTAAAAGATCCGCCAGGGTAGTCGAGAGCGCTAATGCGCTGCCTCCAGGACTCGGGTAGGCGCGCCGGCCCCGGATCGAATCTCCCCGGCGGAATAACGACGAAGGCAGGTATGCCGGCCAGCCGGGATGTGGTTTTTAGGCGGTTTTCCACATACCGCTAGGTGAATACCGGGCGGGTCCCCAAGTTCCGCCTCAGTTACACGACTCACAGACATCTGAAAACGTTCGCACTATTTCATGACTTACACTAGTCGCAGACGGCTGGGGTACACTACATCCGTCCCGGGCGGTTCGGGGTTGGCAGCAGGAACGGCATCCAGCCACCCTCTGCCAAATCCGTCATAACAAAGCCGACCCCGCGTTGGAGCGGGACAAAGGCCCGAGAAAGCAAGCAAGCAAATTTGCTTTTAAAATAGTTTCATTTTTCCGAATTTAAGCGCAGCACCCTGTATACAAGCATCGGTGCATTAGTATATGCTCTGCATATACGGTGCAACACCGACTCAAGTGGAAAGTTTTTGATCGCCACTTTTAGTTATTTACGCTGTAAAGACACTGACTTAGCTGTAGTACGTAATTAATCAAGCACAGACTATTCAGTAGTACAAACGGTGTACGGAGCGCGCTGATTGTGTGGTGCGGCAGTGTGGGTGCAAGTACAAAGTAAACTAGGCGGTGCTTTGCAGGACACACTGGGCAGGTGTTGCGGGCTGCGCGGACAGCGAGCACGGCGAGCCTACTCCATCCTGTCGCGGTCGGCGCCCCGACACGCGTCGGCAGCGCACGCCGCGGCCGCAGCCGGAGGGCGCGGGGGCGGCGCCGGGGGCGGCCTCGGGGGCGTCGGCGCCGGAGGCGGCGCTCGGTGCGGCGAGTCCGCGACGGCCACCGACTGCTCGGGCAACAGCGAGCAGCTGCGCAGCGACGCCGCCTCCGGCTCGGCCTCGGCGTCCGGCTCGGGCAGCTGCGGCGGCTACTCGGTGGTGGTGAGCGCGAGCGCGCGACACCACGGCGGCTACGAGGCGGTGGTGGTGCCCGCGCTCAGCCGGCAGTCGACGCGCGCCAGCAGCCGGCCCTTCCTCTCCAGCGGCTCCTCCGCCGCGCTGCCCACCTCCCCGCCGCCGATGCCCGTCGCCAGCGGCCGCCGCAGGAGCCACCGTAACGGTGAGCATCACCTCTTCTTCCCTACGCTGTTCACTAATTCAGTGCCCAAGCTGACAGGGTTGATACAGGAGACAAAAACAATTTATGTCAAGCAACTATGCGTCGGAAACGCATATTACTGGAGAACTGAGTATATAGGACTTTGTAATGTGTAATTGACAATAACACATATGTTGAAACTTCCTGGCAGATTAAAAGTGTGTGCCGGAGTGAGACTCGAACTCGGGACCTTTGCCTTTCGCGGGCAATTGCTCTACCAACTGAGCTACCCGAGTACGACTCACGCCCCGTCCTGACAGCAGGGTCCCGAGTTCGAGTCTCGGTCCGGCACACACTATTAGTCTGCCAGGAAGTTTCATATCAGCGCACACTTCGCTGCAGAGTGAAAATCTCATTCTGGAAACATCCCCCAGGCTGAGATTAAGCCATGTCTCCGCAATATCCTTTCTTTCAGAAGTGCTAGTTCTGCAAGGTTCGCAGGAGAGCTTCTGTAAAGTTTGGAAGGTAGGAGACGAGGTACTGGCAGAAGTAAGGCTGTGAGTGCCGGGCGTGAGTCGTGCTTCGGTAGCTCAGTTGGTAGAGCACTTGCCCGCGAAAGGCAAAGGTCCCGAGTTCGACTCTCAGTCGGGCACACAGTTTTAATCTGCTAGGAAGTTTCATATGTATGGTTAATAGAAACACGGAAAAAAGAGCTTCATCCCCAAGATGATTGACAATAACACTGAGTCAGACGTTTTTCAGTGCATTATTGTTCTGATCAGTATTACATTACAATAAATATTCAAAATAAGCGCAACTGACTTCTGTGCAGAGCGGGTGTCGACGTGACAGGGAGTCCGTGTTTGGTGAAAACCAATGGTGTGTTGGATACTGCAAGAATTCTCGCAACCAGTTCCACCTCGATTCGACAGCAGTAGAATACACTTTTCACGTAGCTCCAGAGAAAGAGTAATGGGGTGAGGTGCAGGGATCCTGCAGTCCAGCGTACAGGTCCTCCCTAACGAATCCAGTGATTGTCAAAAATCATACAAGCACTAGTGATAACCACTATTTCCTCAGTTGGTGTCCAAGAATATGACATTACAACAAACTACACATCTTAAACGAAAATGTCGCGTAAAAACGTTAGATACAATGTCTTATTTGCTCCACTCATATCTTATCAACACATACTCAGTGCTCATGCAGTATAGGTTTCCGACATACGGTTGCTTCGCAAAATATACTAGTTTTTCTCTCCTTAGTGGTTTGTGTACTAAACTTCTGAACATTCCGTTTACCCGCAGCTCTGCTAGAATATCAGGTTTTTTTTCTTTTTTTTTAAGATAAGTGATGGTAAGGAAGTAATGGAAGTAACCCACTCTACGTGCAGCGGTATCAGCTGCTCCCACGTCTCTGCCAGTTCTGGTAAGCATAGCTCATGGTGTGCATTGCGCTCTCCGCCTTCCCAGGCTGCCTCAATATACGATGCACTGGTATGTGCAGCATCGCTGCCGAGCAGTGTGTACAGAAGGGCCTGGGCAGGAACTTGCATCTACACGCAATGCTATTGAAGCAGTCATATATTATACAACATGTACATCGTGCAAAAAGTGCTGTGGAAGTAGGAGCTAAATATGAAGTGTTTCGCACTCAGAATACTCCCACAAGGTCACAATTAGGGGTAATTATACCATGTTTACTTGAACAAGTAAACTTAGGATACAGTCTGCTGTTTCTGATGGTAAATTCTGTCCCAAGAGGAGCACGACTTGTCCAAGGCTCGGAGCACAGATCGCAAGAACGCAGCCGTTCGGGTGGCGAAGGTGACGTCAGATCCGGGGTGATGTCCAAACGCTGATGATACATCAGTTGCTGGCTGGCGAAGACGGAACTGGCTCTAGCCGGCTCAGCGCAGAAATGCTCGGATGGCAGATGGTTACAAGTTTTCTATTGGTTATCGACTTGCGAAGGAGGCAGCACTAGGTGCATGTCGGTAGCGACCGCCATTGTTATGTTCCGCACCCTCTGGGTAGTTACCGGGAGACCCTCTGGACGCTGAGCACGGCGGTACTGCAGAAACCAGCCTGAATACAGGCGCCGAGCTGGCGATAACCTGCTAAGTACAGATGCGTTGCAGGTTGGCGGCGTCGAAGGCGAAGCAGCGAGGCACACTAAAACACACTGAAGATGTAAAACCATTGATTTTTCACTTTGAAACATATCAACAAAAAAAACAATTTCACAAACATGATAAACATCTAAATTAAAGGAGTAACTAGCTTTTTCAAAGAGTAAATAATTTTCACTAATTAACGTAACATTCTTCATATCAATAAGTATCTCGTACTCCACACTTTTTAAACTCGTCTATGTTCTTCCTCATCGTTCAAGCTATCTCCATACTACATTTCATCGAATTTAGGTCAGCGGGTTGGTTGTGAAAACGTAACAGAGTTACTTCTGCGTTAATATCATGTATAGATTGAAGTCGTTTTCTCACATCCGTCTATACAGGGTGATTCAAGAAGATATGCGAATATTTTAATATGTTATTCTACAAGTAAATCTATAGAAAAATGTTCATATAAACACAGGCCCGCAAATCTTTTGTTACGGAGTAACTGATAGTAAAAGATTATGCCTGAAATTTAGCAACTTCGCAAATGTGAAGCAATCGCAAAACTGTACGAGTTTGAAGTAGAGCGCGATTTCCATTTCTTTCCTTCTTATTGGTCTCTTCAATCTAATAATACATGTCCCAGACGTGTATCTGCAGTAGTTTCCCAGAACATCCAGAGAAGCAAAGATTATTATACAAGTAAACTTGTTTACTTTCCATTAAGAATGTAGTAACGTTTATGTCATTGTTGGCAACAGTTAGTGAGTTGTTTCAGTCGTTTCCTAATCTTGAAATGAGTTACTTTTCTGTATTGTTCAATGAAAGAACATAATAACAACAGAGTATTTAATTAAAACCACATAGTAACTGTTGTAGTTTCCAGATTATTTATGGAATACGGATGCCTTTCATTTTTTCGACAGAGGAATACCCCGATATAGTGTTTGCTTATGGCAAATTTGATAGTAATGCTGCGGCTACAGTTTACGAATATCGCGTACGTTATCTAACTCGAAGGATTCCGAGTGCACGAGCCATTAGCGGAGTATTTCCAATGGTACGGGGGACAGGTTCCCTACCTAGCGTTCGTAAACAGTACGAGCGCTCGATACGTGAAGACGATGACGAGGATTTCATGGACGCTGTTAAAAGCAGCCCGGGTACGAGTACACGACGTATTTCTCAACGATTACGCATTTCACAATCTAAGGTATGGCGTACAATAATCTCTATCCGTACCATAAAGAAAAAGTGCATCATTTACATCCGTGAGATCCTGCCATTCACTTGGAGTTGTGCAGCTGGTTAAATACTGATCGGCAGTTACACAAATACGTTTTATTTACTGATGAGGCAAAATTTACTCGAAATGGCATTAATAATTTACATAACGAGCCACATATTATCTGAAGACACATGCAAAAGTACAAAATAATTACTGACAGCGATTTAGCATAAATGAAGGCGTGCGATAATCAGCACACACTCAAGAAGAAATGCCTCCCCCCCCCCCCCCCCCCCCAGCTCGAAGATTTTCCACTTGCTAAGAGATTGCGAATGTATTCTCAACATGATGTTGCAGCTCCTCATTTCACCAACGCCGTTAGTTACTAAACATCTGAATGAACATTTTCCCAAGAAATGGATTGGTCGTGGTGCTAAAGTCTGTGGCCACCCAGATCGCCCGATTTAACACCAATGGATTTTTGTGTATGGCGATGTATGAAAGACGTAGTTAATGAGGACAAAATCAATACACGTGAGGCATTACTTCCTCACATTATCTGTTCATACGCATGCAGCTAAATTCAATGAACTCGGTGGAGACATTTTTGAATATTTATTGTGAATGTTTTGTGAAATGGTATGTACACTGTACAACTTTCTTAACACTGAGATTTGTTTTTGCCGGTTTAACATAAATTCACGTGTGCTAAGGTATTAATAAAAGCATTTTATCTCACACTTTCGTACAGTTTCAGTTAACGTCATTACCACCCTTTTCCTAAATTAAATTCTCTACAAGATCTGTAGATGACTTTGTACAATTATCTGGAATTTGGAAAACAAATTGGGCCAATTAGGTAATAAATTAAAAATTTTACGAAATTACTCCTTTGCTTCTCTGGATGTTCTAGAAAACTACTGCAGATACACGTCTGGGACATGCTTTATTAAATTCACCAGATCAATAACAACAACATAAATGGAAATAGTGCTTTACTTTAACCTCGTATAGTATTCCGATGGCTTCATATTAGCGAAGTTGCTAAATTTCAGGCAAAATCTTTTATTATCTGTAACTGCGTAACTAAACTTTTCAGACCCATGTTTATATGAACTTTTTTCTTTAATTTTACTTGTAGAATAATATATTAGGGGAGAGTGGGGAAAATACACGCACCTAAGGAAAAATCGATGTGAACCATTCGTTTCATAATTAAAACCTACGAAAATAAGTACATACCATGCAACGGACATTTCTCCACATATTCCAATCGTCTATAAATAGTTATAAACAGTACCTTAATTTTGAACATTAAAATAAAAAAGAGTGCAAATGCGTGGTATTCCCCACCCCTGAGGGTAATGACACGCAAAGTACTGGCTAATAACACACAAAACAAACAAACCATAAAAATGTACAATACTCGCTATTTTTATTTGCTTATTAGTTACTACAAATAGTAAACAGCATATTTAAGAACTAAATAATGTAATTCTACAAACATCTATAATTTTCGTTTTTCCCATTTTTATTGATGTGAAAAGAGTTCATTTTCTCATACAGCAAAAATCACACTTGCAACCTTTTGGAGCGTTCCAGTCACTACATTCTTCCTGACTCCATCTGCTACAAGAAATACATCGGTACCATAGATCTCCATCTTCCCCAAACTCTCCACAAACTAAAGAGACATCTTCTGAAATCGCCAATGGATCAATATCGTCCATTTCATCGTCATCACAAATGGTCTGCATATCAAGATTTAGGTTTTGGTTTTGGAACAGGAGATATGCCAAATACACTAACGTGCTTGACACATGCACTTTTACTTGATGTTGTTGCGACCTCTTCTAGGCCTACTAGAAGTGGTACATCTTCTTCTGAAGATCCAGGAATCTGTTCTTGACTCCTTTTGGGGATATGTGGCTCGTTTGTAGATGCAACCACTTCATTTCCATTTGTTGCATTCGGAACCTCTCCATCTTCAAGGACAACATCTCTGAAGATCTCACATTGTTGTAAGTCGTCATGCTGAAATTTGTTTGGATTGGAAGGGCAAATCCCACATGCCTTAAACCCTGACTGCCCTTTGTCCATGGTAGCGATCTTAATATATGTCTTATTAAAAAGTTCTGCTAACTGATATGGTGTATTTTTGATACACCTGTTTCTTTATGTACATGTCACACTAACGATTGACGGCTGATTTCAAAGAAGGAAAGAATGTAACATCTAGTGGTTGAGCTTGTGAGAAGTGTGTGGAGGTATGGTTACCATGAAAGTAGAATGTTTTCTACAAAATTCAAAATTATCAAGTGAAACGTGGATGCTCTGATTATCTAAAATCAGCAGCACAGGGTCATCAATAGTTGATTTTACATTGTTCTAAAAATGTTGGATCCATTCGAAAATTAATGACTCATTGGACCAGCCATTGACAGAACAACCATATATTGCTCCAACTGGTCCACCTTTACTTAAGAGATTTGACATCCTCTTCCTGGGGAAGATAAACATAGGGGGGGATGTAGGTACGAGCAGCACTGAAACAACGTATCACAGTCTCGTTTTTCCCCCTTTCCCAAGACGTGGCCCCACCTATTTGTTTAACACCTTTAGGAGCCAAAATTATCTCAGGCTTTTGTACAGCATTTATACCCATTTCATCGACATTGAACACTCGCCCCTCTTTAAATTTATATTTTTCAAAGACATGTTCTAAGTTTTTAAAATATGCATTAACTTCTTCTTTATTAAATGTCCGTATTCTCTTAATGCTAGTTGCTTCAGAGTTTCTTATGCTAATACTTGGGTTTCTTTTAGAAATAGAGCTAGCCAATCCTTTCCAGTTAACCTAGATGACTTATCAAAATTGTTTGCAATGTTGTTAGCCTCTGCATACTAAAATGCAATCTTTCGCAGCTGGATGCATGTAATGCCATAGAACAACTCGGCCATTGTAATAACATGATCCCTAATCTCATTTTCCAGTTGGGTTTCTTCCAAGTTTTGGACGCTCAGTATTTTTAACGTTCATTCTCGTTCGCAGAGTAGCTTCATGAATCCCCGAAAGCTCTTGATACTTCTCTTATTTTTCTCCCGGAATTGATGGCATCAAGAGCCTTACGAAGTTCCTCTTGTCCCCATTTTGCTTTCTGGGTTTTTCTTTTATAATATCTACCCATCTGAAATTTTTTTTAAAAAAAACCTCATTAGCATTGAAAATATAACCTGCAAGGGGGAATACCACGCACTTCATCATCTGCGTGGCATTACCCCACTGTAAGTTCGATGACTAACCTAAGATAACTCGATACCTAATTCAAATAGCGGGACAAATCTACAATTAAATTAAAGGTTTCATCTAAGGTTAGTAGCTGATATGCAAGAATTACATTAAAGCAACTTATAGTAGCACTTACCTTGCAAAATACAGCTTACCAAAATTTCATGAGACACGCCGATAATAAACAATACTTCACTGCTCCATCAGTGCCACTGGAAAATGGCTGGCATAAGCCGCGTAGTAGTTGTTACTCCTGCTGGCAGGGTGTAGCACCAACTGGGAACAGCTTGCGCCATTCAAACTGCGTAAATCAGCCTGCATGGGATTTCCCACATGCGTGTAAATCCCCCACCTTCCCCTAACATATCTGAAAATCTTCATGAATCAACCTGTATATGTTAGGTAATGCCAGGAACTGCTGCAGGGATGTTGATCCCGTCTTGACTGATACAAACGCTAATTCACTAGGAAGGTTGTTCTACATAATTCATAAATACGTTGCACAAATTGTCTGCATTATGTGTGCTACCTAGTGAACAGCCCCTGTAACTCGAAACAGCAGCAGTGCTCAAGAACGCGCAAGCGGTGTGGTGATCTAGCAGTAGAGGGTGTGGCTGGAAACTGAAAGGTTGGGGGATTATCTGTCCACTGGGTCACTCTTCCTTAGCCTTTCATTCGCCTCTCAATGATGTGGATACCCGCATTCTGAAATATGACGATGATTATAGAGTGCGAATTTCTCCTTCCCTCAAATTAACCAACGCAATTCGCACTCTTAATTCACTGCTTGTTTAAAAATAGGGCGCCTTACCCCTTCATTATATTCTTTTACACTTCTTCCTGTAGCGTCAGCATTTGCTTTCTTTTATTGAGTGCCCACCAGAACCATGTCTGTAAATTCCAACCCCAGCTACCCAATCCATTTTCATCCTCCAAGGCTCCCATAATCGCTACGAGCAAGGTCATGTTCACCGTGCAACAAGGTAGGTGATGTTCACTGAAATGTTTGACTGTGACACGTCACTAAGAAAGCTGTACTACGGGCACATAGCACCTACAGAAAAAGACACCTATACATAAAAAAACATAAAAATGTAAATGAAAGACAAGCATATGTTCGTAAGTAGTTAGATAATTTAATGGAACTGTCAAGAATCACTATGGATCTCCTAACAAACTAAAGTCCGTCCGAACAGGCCTTGGAAGGCCCACATGGTACCGACCGGCCGCCGTGTCATCCTCAGCCAACAGGAATCGCGGGATGGGAACATGGTGGGACATGTGGTTAGCACACCGCTCTCCGGCCGTATGTCAGTTGTCGAGACCGGAACCACTACTTCTCAATCAAGTAGCTCCTCAGTTTGCCTCGCAATGGCTGAGAGCACCCCGCTTGCCAACAGCGCTCGGCAGACCGGATGGTCACCAATCCAAGTCATAGCCCATCCCGACAGCGCTGAACATCTGGGATCTGACGGGAACCGGTGTTACCACTGTGGCATCTCCTAAAAAAGCATGTATAGTTAATTTTCTTTCTATTGTATACCACTGATGATGTCTGGGAATGACAGGCGAAACAAGGTTTGGTGGGAACAAATAAAACAGTCATTCGCAAGGACGAAACTTCTCTTAGCTGTATTGTGAGGCGTAAGTCTCTGATGTGTTCCACGTTTTCTCAGCGAAATCATCGCCTCCATCGTTATCAACATGTTGTAGAGCTTCTCGCCACTGGCACGTCAGGTTGCAACGCATGTCTCTCAGTCTTTTCCAGCCTTCCCACCACTTCTCTGTCACTCCTCTGGTTCAATATAAGGTGACTGGTGACTTTTGATTATTTTTATGTGTTGCCAAGTGTAAGCTAGCTGGTGCAGTGACAAATTAACTAAGTGTTTTGATGGACATGTCTAGCACGATTTCATAAGCTCTTGCTTCTTTAATTCCTGAATTCAGTGCCCGTTAATGAGTAAATGCTAACTGTCCTTCACTAGATGACGAGTGGAACAGTAGAGAAATACCTTCTGACATGCTCTGCTGGTATCACTACTTTGTACAGTTCTTGCCACTGACTGTGCACCGTCTGTTTCACTGTTACAAGACCTTTTATCTTCCTCATATAAGAATAATTGATGACTTTTGTTGATAGGCGGGTGTGCTAGTTTGTACCACACCTTCACCGTAAATTGCATCCTGTGCTGATGGCAGTCAATCTCCTTGATAATTCGCAATACATTCACAAATTACGCAAAACGCAGTACTACTGTACCACTCGAACACTGATTAAGACTCTTTGCCTAACTTCAAATATTTGAACATGAAATTCCTCACCGTTGAAAGTCCCTCACTTCGATTACTATATGTAATCGGCGTGGACGTCGGTACCAATTGCGTTCTGGCCTTCGTCTCCATTGCCTCCATCTCAGAAGTGTCCCATTACTCGACTGGCTGCAAGATCCCGTTCCATTATTGCTGCTTTTCTTTTACCTTCGTACACATTTGTGTACATTCACAGATGCTTGTGTTACAGTGGGCTCGTAATTTTAAAACACTACTTGATATTATTATATTATTACAAGTTTCTCGCAACCCAATTTTCAATGCCAGCCACCTGCCGCTCCAGCATTCTCTTGTTTGCTAATTAACGTCTCACCGGTTTCAGCAGTACGTTTTTTTACGTGGCTCTAAGTAACACTCTCGATTACACCAAAGACTAATCTCAATGAAACACTAAAGAAAGCTGTTGTAAACTCCCCAGAGACGAAAGCGTAGACTACGGCCGAAAAGTTACTCCAGTCTTCTCCTGTCTTTCGAATTCTTTCTTCTACTCCTTTTACCCTTCAGTCCTTTTGCCTTCCCCTCGGTCTCTTGCCCTCCATTTTATACTTCGCTATCTGAAATGTAGCACTATGTGAGATTTACTGTAGATGCAGACAGATGGGATTCATAGATTCCTTCCCTGTGGCAGTGGTGGCATTAGGAAGGGCATCTGGGTACCAACTGACATTAACATTGCCAGAGTCCATATAACAGAGCCAATACCTTAGAGATGCAGGATAGGCCTAAGAAGAAGAATAGAGAAGAAGAGATCTTCGTAGCTGTAATGTAAAAACTGACTCCCCATATTTTTTTTCTGATCTGATCATTTCCGTACTTACTTCATTTAAGTGCAGTGTCCTTCCTCCTTTCACGATCAACAGCGTCTCTTCAGATTATAAGAATATTAGATGCTTTTAGTTTCCGGTTCATCATCTACATCCTCTATACCTATTCCTCCACTGCTCCATCCGAATTCTGGAAATTCTACATCGTTCTTCTTCATCATTTTATTATCATTCTGTACTGTTTTCTTTTTGGTGATTTTCTTTACAACCCTGTTTCTTCACTGTGGTCCATTTTTCCATTCACTCTCCATTTTCCTTTACAACAACTTCTTGCACCTCCTTGTATCTCACTTTATCTCCTTCCCTTACTTCAGATGTCGTTTGTTGAAACCTTACTGTGAACGCCTTATTCGTCCTCAAAAATGCTTATAACCAAATTTTCTCCTTAAACCCCTTAATTTTACCGGTTTTTCCACACCCCTCCTCTGACGCTTAAACCAGCCTGCTCTTAATACTCCTCCATTCTTGTTCCACAGTTTACACGTAACCCTGGGGAAGTTTGTATTTTTCTTTCTTCCGATTTTTGTAGTTTTCTTCACCTTTCTTTGTTTTCTACTATTTTCTCTCCTTCATTACCTGACGTTTAATACTAACTTCCATTCGTTTTTATATAAGGATACAACCTAGTTATCTGTAAAGTTTCTCACCATTTTATCATCAGTTAACATACAGCCAACTACTGATTTGTTTTAGACCACTGATATTTCTAAGCAAAAGGATGACAATCTATAGAAATAGTTTACTTTATTAGTGTTAACCATTTATTGTATTTTTAACTTTGTTTATTTATCATTTATTACTTCGAAACTTTTTAGCAAATCTTGGTTTAACAATCATGAAAGTATATTTGTGCGTGGAGGAGACGTGGAAACACCGAAAATTATAGCTAGGGTGTATACTGGTAACACAGATATCCCGAAACCGAATTTTAAACAGCAAAATCATTCCAGCGATAGACACGGGCGCTGACCCTAAGTCGTTGGTTATAAACTGCATATTAAAACTGCCGAATTTCAGGAAGGGTAGGAAATTGAGAAGATGGGTGTCATACAAATTGAATGACTCACTGTCTGTAGAGAGCTTCAGGGGAATATTTGGCAACAACTGACAGAAAATGGGTAACAAAAGAGTGCAACAAGAGACTAATGAGTAGCATCGAGAGCAGGAATAGCGAATGCAGCAGACGATAAAAGGGCAAAAAGACAAGGACTATCAGAAATCTATTAACTCATGAGATACTGAATCTAATTTTAAGAAAATAAAAAAAATAAAGGAAAATGCAGCAAATAAAGCAGACGAAATGGAGTACAGACATTTAAAATTGCATTCGACAGAAAATGCAAAATGGTAAAGCGCCAATGGCTGAACGAGAAACGCGAAGCAGTTAAATAGCATGCATGACTAGGAAGAAATAGATCCAGCCTACAGCAAAATTAAAGACGGCTTTGGGTAAAAGAGAGGCCCTCTTAAAGTATTCCGAGGCGAGGCGCCAATCCATGTCTTATCAAGGAAAGGAAGACTGGTAGGTGTAGGGAGTATCAGGGGGAAACCTCAGAATTCTGGGAGATCACACGAATGATCTTTCGAAATATACATTCACTCTAAACTGCAAAACTTAAGTGCTATGAGCACTTTTCCATCTCCTGTATTGAGAAACAAACTCGTGTATTGTAAACTCTTTGGTTTTCATACTATGGGAGGAGACAGTATAGATGGATACAAGAAAAAATAGTCAAGTGAATATGGGATCTAAAATGCTTACTTTAAGAGCTATAAGCATTTCTTCTATAGAATTACATGTGTCACATTAGCAAACATGAGAAAGTGCTCATAGCTCTTACGGTATGCACTTTAGAGGCCATGTTTGCTAGACGTTTTTGCTTCGAATGATAGTTCCTGTTATATCTCTAAATGATGACCATTCGTCGTGGGACACCCTGTGTAGAACCTACTACAGAAGAGAAACATGCTTGAAGACGGAATTGCAGAAACCGAAGAGAGAGTAGTTGAAGATAAGATAGGAGATGTGATATTACAAGAAGAATTAGACAGAAAACTGAAAGTCCTGTTTGAAAAAACAGGGACAGTTGGCGTACCCCCAGAATTCTCTAGGTCTTTGGGAGAGACATGTGTGATGTGACCCATATTTGAGACAGGCGAAGGACTTTCTTATTTCAAAAGGAATGTAATAATTACAATTGGAAACAAGGCAGGTGCTGGTAGCTGTGAATTCTATAGAACGATCACTTTAATAAGTCAAAGCACTGATACAAATTATTTACAGAAGACAAGACAAATTGGCAGAAAGCGACCTCAGGGAAGATCTTTTTTGGTTGAGAGAAATATGGGACATGTCAGAGAATTCTGACCTACAAGTCACCTTAGAAGACAGGTTACAGAAAGGGCCACCTACATTTAGCACTTAATGAGTTAGAAAAGTTTTTGGCATTATTGTCTGGATTACACTCGTTGAAATTACGAGGTTAGCGGATATACTCGTATAGAGTCCGAAATGTTTTTTACAATAAGTATAGAAACCTGGCTACAGATATAAGAGTCGAAGGACAAGGGAAGCAGTAATTGAGAAAGGAGTGAGATAGGTTTGTGCTATTCGAACTATGCATTGAGCAAGCTGTGACGTAAAGCAAGCAGAAATTGGGAAAGAAGAAACAGAACATTTGAGCGTTGCTGATGCTGAGGGAATCAGATGAAGAAATGTGAAATTAGAAGTAGCGAATGAGTTTTGTCTATTTCAGTAGCAAAATAACTGATGATATCCGATGTAGAGATTTACATGTTAGGAAGTGCCTTCTGAAGGTATTGTGCGGAAGTGAAACGTAGATTGCAAACCTTAAGGACAGGAAGACAACAGAAACATTTGAATTGTAGTACTGCAGAAAAATACTGGACGTTAATGGCACAAACTGACTGAAAGAAGGGACTGACACATTCTGAGGCATCAATAAATCGTTTGTTAAGTAATGGTGCGAAGTGTACGTTTTAGGAATTGTAGAAGACGACCAGGATTCAGTTACAGAAATGAACATAGGTTGCAGTTTTGATGCAGAGAGGAAGAGACTTGCGCTACACAAAGCCAGTCTTCAGACTGAATTCCATTGCTCATTGTATTAATCTTATCAATTATAATATCCGAGGTTCTGAGCTTGTGACAGCGAATTCGAATACCATACGAATGTTGTTACTCCCCTGTACACCTTGTTACTGAGGTACAGCCAGAATATTAATTAGCCACCCTCTGCAACAGTCAAGGATAGAAATGAGATAAAAATCTGTTGACTTATGATCGAAAACCTTTCTTAGTTACATCGTTTTGGTTGTTCGAAAATTAATGTGATACAGTAACTATTTGACTTCGACGTTGGAGACAGTGCGGTGAACAGCGAACTCTGAACTGTTGAGCAAGAGTGTAAAGAGCAGAAGCCTTATACCCGGCGCAAGCAGCCAATTTAATCAACTGTAGTCGAACGCTGGCTCAGCTGTGAGCACGAAAGGAAGTACGAAGCAATCAGCATCGTGGTGCAGGCGAAGAGCTTCTGGGATAGTGTAATAAAGGAGGCAATCTTAATTGGAACAGCGGATAATTTAGTTAACGGGCATAGGGGCTGTAGTGTACTTAAAGCGTGCGGTCTGCCACTCAGTTTGATTACATCGTGTAAATTTCTGTGCGTGTTTTTTAAATATTTGCCTGACTCAAGGACAATTCACTTGCCAAAAGTCAAGCAACGAAATATGAGCTAGACATCACATGAAGGACAACAAAGAATGTGGTCAAAATACCATGGAAACAGAATAACAATATTAACACTTCCGAAAATCCAGAAAAGTGGAAATGAGGAACATTTGTATCAAGCTCTATCCTCTCTTTGTTTTACCATCAATTTCCCTACATGTATTATTCGACAAAGCCGTGTGTGGTCCCAATGTTACAGGAAATAGGTTTTGTTGCGTAACTTGATAAAGATCCGCTCAAATACATAACGATTTGTGTTGTTATTCTGTAGTATGAGTGGAGAAAGAGATCAGATCTGATTTCACGGTACTAGGCAAAAGTGTTTGTTGATTTATCACAAGCGGAACGCAAGACGGAGATTGAATACTGAGAATGTGACGAAACAGGATACTATGGTGTAACATTGTTGTAAGGCGACCATGAATGAAATGAAAAAGGAAAAATGCCGTATGATATCGTCTGCAAAGTAAGATATCTGTGAATGTAAATTAATTCTTAATTTTCCCCTTCATATAAGCAGGAAAAAGCTCATGGAACGGCTATTGGTAGGGTAAGATTAACATTATGTTTACAAAATCCAGTACATCGGTTTCTATGATTGTGCCTCCCCCCCTCCCCCCCCCCCCCCCCCCCAGGAGATTGCGGGAAAAGGTGTATGATATCCCTTCGACATATAATTATTTGGCGTGTCTGCAGAGATAATGCCTCGAACATACAGTGGCCGATCTACCAATACGACTATTTCATCCTCAGGGATCACACTTCACTCCAAACGATAGAAAGAAAATATGATTTCTTGGAGACGTACACGCCATTGCAAAGACAACTGGAGTAAATAGGAAACAGAAAACCTACAAATACAGAGACGGTTCAACAGAACTTAGGGAAACAAAATAGAATGTGGTATATTCAGTCCACAACTGCAAATCACGCAAAAATTTAAGTTACCAATAAATACCTCTTACTGGATGAGGCTTTGCAGCCTTAAAGGCGATGCATTGCCGCATGAATCATAAATATTCAACTTTTGTGATTGATAATATAGAAGATATCGCTTGTAGCACACAGAGTCTGATAATCTGTGTGCTACAAGCGATATCTTCTATAAAAGTCTCAAAAATCACGAAGTATTGTGTACTCTGTATTCGTTTTGGGTACTTCGAATGTCTAAGAAGGCTGAAGCAAATTACATTTACTCTGGTGAAAATAAGATGAATTTGCGACGAGGCTGCAAGGCACGGGACGCCACTAGAAATAACAGGATTCCCGACATGGAATTTCGACAACTCTTTCACAAAGAGCGCTCAACACCTGGCAATACGAATAGATGCAGAACTCTCTACACAAAAGGTGGGACTAGGTGGAATACAACCATTAATTCCGAAAAGACCTAGGTCTGAGACAGTTAATGGACCGCGACTAGCGACGTCTACATTAAGTAGAACGGAACTGGACGTTAGGACATTACCAGATCTCTTATGTCGACTGCATATGAACCAAACCCCTGCCTGTGACTGTAGTGGTACCACTCGGGGAGATACAACCATACCTTACTACAGTGCCCAAAATATCAGGAACCGAAGAGCACGTTTCGAACGTCTCTCATCAATAACACAGTACCGCAATCAATGTCAGAAAAGTCTCTGCTATATAAAACCACTATAAAAACTTATAGCATCATAAACGAATTTTTATATGATGCAAATATCGGGACTTCAAAGTCGATAATAAACTGTAATGGGTTTTAAAGGTTTGGAAATTCCGTGTGTAGACTAGTACTCTTCTTGTAGGTATCTATGACTGAAAAATGTGTATCCAAAGTCGAATAAACAAAACAATAATAATAATTTGTATCTGTGAGAACTGCCTCGCAGAGAATACCTTTTATTGGGCCATATTTTAAGGTTTCTTCCAGTTAGATTCACGAATCGAGAGCTCGAAAACGGCTGCCTGCAAACTTCTCCAGAGATGTCAATGATCAAAATTGTCCGAGCAATTCCAGTAAGTTCATAGGTAAGGCGCTGAGGGACAGTTGCAGTATCTGCCCTGGAAAAAATTACAAAAATGCTGAACTTCTCGAAGAAGTACTTT
The DNA here is from genome assembly GCF_021461395.2 of Schistocerca americana. Lineage (NCBI taxonomy): Eukaryota > Metazoa > Arthropoda > Insecta > Orthoptera > Acrididae > Schistocerca > Schistocerca americana. The sequence goes on along the minus strand of NC_060120.1, from coordinate 971,295,180 downwards.
CTCACGAAATACACGGTGCTTCTAAACCATTTGGCATATTTCAGTATCTCTGTTATACTTTCTCACTATACACAAAATCCTTTTAGTATCAGCATTTAAATTGTGTGTAGCTGTTTCTTTAGTGTTATTAAAATATTGAAGTCACGTAATTAGAGAGGCTACCAGCAATTTATCTGGGTAGTTTCCCGAGGTACCGTCACTATAAAATGGTGTTAAGAGCTCGGAGAGTGTGTGTGGGGGGAGAGGGGAGGGGAGAGGGGGAGGGGGAGGAGGGGGGGGGGGGAGGGGCGACGGCTTGGTAACGCGCTCTGATTTATTAGCACAAGCGGCGGACGCTCATACCATAGTCATCATTTCAAGACACTGCTTGCGGATGAGAGAACCAGATACAAGGAGGTACAGCTGGGTTTCGAGAATAAATTATCTGTGGGAAGTGCAGACACTGTATATTAGAAGTTGGAAGATCTGTGAAGGAAATGGAAAGTGGAAAACCTCATGCACAAGAAAACATACGAACAGGATTAGTGAAGTATGGCCCAATTGCGTTACGGGATTGTCAGAGTAAGTTGTTTAATTCGTGAATGTTGCAGGGAGTAGAAATGCTCAAGGAATGTAATATGGAATATCTATGTCCAGTTTATAAGAAAAGTGTCAAGAAGGCATGTGAAATGGTTCCTAAAACCAGGTAAGAGGGTACGTTGATGGGCGTTGAAGAGCGAAGTGGGTTCGGGAGTTCTTCATGTAGTAATTACATTTTCACGTTAAGAAGACTAATGAAAGAAATTTGAGTAGCCATTTACACACACATCTCGAGAAGTCGTATGACACTGTGCTGATGAAGAAACTGAAGTTATGGGAACAGAGAGGATGTTGATGGACACTGCAGAGGGAAGTTGATTCCGGAAAGATTGATTTTCCAATAACAACATTTTCACTTTTACAAGACTAAAGGCAAGAGACAGGAAGGGAATCTGAGTGGGCAATTAATCATAAATCTTGAGAAGGGTGCCACACAGTGCCGATGAAGAAACTACTTGAAGCTCTGAGGGGGAAGGGGGTGAGCTCGAAAAGACCTACATTCGAATTATATTTATTCTATACAAAGAAACTTCCTGACAGATTAAAACTGTGTGCCGGACCTAGACTCGAACTCGGGACCTTTGCCTTTCGAGGGCAAGTGCTATACCAATTGAGCTACCCAAGCACGACTCACGCCCCGGCCTCACAACTTCTCCCAGTACCTCGTCTCCTGCCTTCAAAACTTTACAGAAGCTCTCCTGCGAACCTCCTGAAAGAAAGGGTATTGCGAAGACATGGCTTAGCCACAGCCTGGGGGATGTTTTCAGAATGGGATTTTGACTCTGCAACAGAGTGTGCCCTGATATGAAACTTCCTGGCTGATTAAAACTGTGTGCCGGACCGAGACTCGAACTCGGGACCTTTGCCTTTCGCAACCAAGTGCTCTACCAACTGAGCTACCCAAGAACGACTCACGCCCCGCCCTCACAGCTTTACTTCTGCCAGTACCTCGGCTCCTACCTTCTGGTAATCCATGCAAGTTTGAACAATGTGTAATCAAACTGGAGAACAAAATTTCGTCGCAGCCTTTCAAAATTATAAACGATTAACTGTAGGATGCTGCTTGTCTGCTACATTGTTGAAAATATTATCCAAAATGCACAGACCGCCTTGCGGAATAGCATATGTACAGAAATGGTCATTCAGATAACAAAGTATCAATGTTTTTACACTTTTTTTTCGTAGTTGATTAGGTGGCCAATGAAAAGGGCGATACCTGCTTTGTGCTGAGAATATTATTGGAAGAGTATGATAAATGGGGATTGAAAGTCAGTTTTCAAAATACTGAATACCTACGCGGTGGCGAGAAGGTAGGAAGCATAGTAGTCAATGGTCACCACATCAAAGCATGAAAAAATTTAATACGTGGGTAGCATCCTATCGAAAGGCGGTACAACTAATTGTGAAATACAGAAACGAGTAGCCCATAGGTAAGCTGCAATCCCAAAGATAAAGATCTTAGTCTTCTAAGAAAAGCTGGAAAGTAAAGAAGAAGATGCTCTGTAGAAGTATCGTAGAGGCTTTAACCACCGTTGGATGTGAGTACTTACAGATTACCGAAAAAAATAATAACCAATGCGAGTTGTAGGAAGGGACTCTCTCAGGAGATCGTGTAGAATACCCGGGCGAGGATATACAATTATTAAGGAGTGGCTCAGACCCAAGAAAGCGTTACTGATAAAAAAAGAATAGTGACAGTCCTTCCGATGTGGACGTTTTGTGTGAATGACAGATACAGGTGGCCAAAGTATATCTTGACCAATTGTCCTCCGGAAAGAAGCAGAAGAGGAAGACCGAAGGTTTCCTGGTTAAATGGGATAAAGGCGGGCATGAGAAACACAGAAAAGGGAGACGAAGAACCATGGGAAGATAGAAACTGATGGCGACATGTATGCGGGATGCGATGATAGCTGCAGAAATCCCATGGTTCAAAATGGCTCTGAGCACTATGGGACTCAACTGCTGTGGTCATCAGTCCCCTAGAACTTAGAACTACTTAAACCTAACTAACCTAAGGACATCACACACATCCATGCCCGAGGCAGGATTCGAACCTGCGACCGTAGCAGTCGCACGGTTCCGGACTGCGCGCCTAGAACCGCGAGACCACCGCGGCCGGCGAAATCCCATGGGATGAAGAGATTAGCGTGATGTCGAAACTGTCTGTCTAGTTTCATTAAATTTCGTAAACCAAACAGAACACCACCTAATACACTGAAGAGCCAAAGAAACTGCTACATCCTCCTAATATCGTGTAGAGCTGCCGCGAGCACGTAGAAGTGCCGCAACACGAAGTGACGTGGACTCGACTAATGTCTAAAGTAGTGGTGGAGGGAATTAACACCATGAACCCAGTAACACTGTCATGAATCCGTAAGAGTACGAAGGGGTGTAGATCTCTTCTGAACAGTACATTGCAATGCGTCCTTTATATGTTCAATAATGTTCGTGTCTGGGGAGTTTGGTGGCCAGTGGAGGTGTTTTTACCTAAAAGAGTTTCCCAGAACCATTCTGTTGCACTTCTGGACGTGTGGGTTGTTGCATTGTCCTGCTGGAATTGCCGCATTCCGTCGGAATGCACATGAATGGATGCAGTTGATCAGACAGGATGCTTACGTACGTGTCACCTATCAGAGTCGTATCTAGACGTGTCAGGGGTACCATATCACTCCAACTGCACAAGCCCCACACCTTTACAGAGCGTCCACCAGCTTGAACAGCCCCTGCTGACATGCAGGGTCCATGGACTGACAAGGTTGTCTCCATACCCGTACACGTGCATCATTGGGCTCGATACAATTTGCAACGAGACTTCTCCGATCAGGCAACATGTTTCGAATCTTCAACAATCGAGAGTTGGTGCTGACGGGCCCAGGCGAGGCGTAAAGCGTGGTGTCGTGAAGTCATCAAGGTTACACGATGGGACCTTCGGCTCCGAATGCCCACATCGATGACGTTTCGTTGTTTCGCACGCCGACACTTTTTGATGGCCCAGCGCTGAAATCTGAAGCAATTTGTGGAAGGGTTGCACTTCTGTCACGTTGAACGATTCTCTTAAGGCGTTGTTGGTACCGTTCTTGCAGGTTCCGGCAGCAGCAATGTCGGAGATTTGATATTTCACACGATTCCTGACATGCACGATACACTCTTGAAATGGAATGCTGTGTGCATCACTCGTGCGCTGATTATAACAACACGTTCAAACTCACTTAAATCTTGATAATCTGCCACTGTAGCAGCAGTAATCGATCTAACAACTGCGCCAGACACTTGTGGTTTTCTATAGGCGTTGCCGACCGCGGCGCCGTATTCTACCAGTTTACATATCTCTGTATTTGCATACGCTTTCCTATACCAGTTTCCTAGGCGTTTCAGAGTATATCTTCAGTGTCTTTTCATTCTTCTGTGTATTATTACCTCCTAACTTAGATACACGAGTTGACACGCAGATTGTTTGATGGATTTCTTATTTACCTTGACCTTTCTATCCTCTTAAATATGTAAATGTCCTATGGTTTATCCCCACACTCATAGATTTTACACACTAACCTGAATAATCGGTTGCTTGACACTTCTTCGAATAATTTTGAAACTTCGAAAGGAAAAGCATTTTCGGCCTTGGATACACACCGCCTGAACTCGAGTAAACCAGTTTTTGTTGTACAAAATTATGTTTCTCATACAGCAAACCTTCTTACACCCGATTTTGTTGAACAAAATTATGTTTCTCATTCAGCAGACCACGTGTACATATTATCTTATGTGGTCTACGTGTGTTAAACTTCAACGAGAGTATTCGCATATATTCCAGCAGGGCTGATTTAAGATCTCCGTCCATTGTCGACGGCGAGAGCAGAAATTTCTCTGCTCGCTTGTAGTCAAAGACCTCTACTTGCGACGTCAGCTCGTGCGCGGTCTCGCCCACCGGGAACGTTCTCGAGAACATCTGCATCACAATCGCGACCATCCAGTACACCAGAATCCCACCGGAGGAACGACGTAAATTATCGTCATGAAATGAAACAGACGCTGTAGTAATATAAGTTCTGCCAGTCCTCTTACATGGACTCCAATATCTTTTTTTTTTTTTTGTCATCAGTGTTCCACTTGTCGTCCATATTTTCCTATATTCTGCCAATCTTTTTATCTCTACGAAATCAACACACGCATCGTCATCCATAATCCTTTTTCATACTGTAGTCTTTGCCTGTCGCTGCAACATTTTCCTTGAATTGTACCTACTAGAATCAACGTAACTGTTCCTGTAAGTCGTAGCAGATGTCACATTTAACTATCACTTCTGCCGGAATTGGTTTCCGTATATTTCTTTCCCCACTTATTCCGTTTAGTACTTCATTGAGAACTTCAGTTAATCATTCAATTTTCGATATTCTTCGTTAGCCCCACACCTCGAATTCTTCCAGTTTCTTCTACTCCAGATTTCTGATAATGCACGCTCACTTCCATCCAACTTTTAGCATTTCGTACAGACACTTTCAGATTATTCTCCTTATTTTCTGTTCTCAGTCTTTAAAGAAAGTGTGGAAATTAAAATGTATGTCAGCCATTTTAACAGAGTTAAAGGATTCGATCTGGGAGTGGAACAGGAGAAGTCTCAAACTGGAGTGTGTAGGAGGGATTGCCAGTTTCGGAATACTTCTCATGGCGCAAACCTCGGTCGAAGTGAGGGTTTGGAACTATTTTAATTCGCCTCATCATTTACATCTGTTTAATTCCATTATTTCGACGAGACGACAGTCTCTTGCTTCTCTGACAAAGGGGGTGGTCGATAATTTCCAAATCACAGGATTTCATAGAGAATAACGCTACTGTAAGGTCTACAAAATTTTCTCTTGGAAGCAGAAATGTGCACTTTGTGTAGATAAAACCGCATTCCCTTCTTTGAATAGGTGTGTCATCCAACGATTACGGTAAGAAAATGTATTAGACTGATAATGTCTCAAACATGTTTGCAGTTACGTTGTGAGAAAAGTGCATTCTGTTGATGAAGTTAAGAAAATATTGCCAACCTGGCACCTTGCGTACCCCGTGTTTGAGGGTATAATTAGATCACCTGAAACAGGCCACAAGCTGACCAAAGTCTCAGCAGCGTAGACTATACCATAAACTGATTTTCAATTATAATGGAGCACTGAAATTGAACCCATATTATTACTTTAGTCTGTCAGTTTTCGATAGAACAGTTATATGTTTAAGTTTTGAATGCAAAGAAACTGCATTTTCAGGGACCAGCCGGTGTGGCCGAGCGGTTCTAGGCGCTTCAGTCTGGAACCGCGCAACCACTACATTCGCACGTTCGAATCCTGCCTCGGACATGGATGTGTGTGTTGTCCTTAGGTTAGTTAGGTTTAAGTAGTTCTACGTTCTAGGGGACTGACGACCTCAGATGTTAAGTCCCACATTGCTCAGAGCCATTTGAACCTTTTTTTTTTTTACATTGTCATCGGCCTATTTATTTTATTTATTACCATTCGGTTTTCTGCGCATTAGGTCAGCATCGGGTGTGATCTGACTAGCATAAAAAAATGTTAGTGCCATCATCTACATCTATATGGATATTCTTGTAAATCACATTTAAATCCTTAGCGTAGGGCTCATCGTACAACGTTCACAATAATTCTCTATTATATCATTCGCGAAGAGCGCGCGGAACGAAAAAAAAAACCAAAAAAATACCCCTATATCTTTCCGTGCGAGCTCTGATTTCTCCTATTTTATTATGATGACCGACTCTCCCTATGTGGATCGGCGTCAGCGAAACATTTTCGCACCCGGAGGAGAAAACTGCTGTGAAAAATACCAAATTTGGTCGAGACAGGAGAACTAAATTTCCAAATGCAAAGATAGGTTTTTTTTGATAAGTCATCCGTCCGTATAACATTTTGACATGAAAAGGAAGAAAAAGTTCGTGGAAGTTAATGCCGGTGCAGAGCACTGAACTGACGTGAAAAATAACCCATTAGAATTCCTATTAAAAACCGGGAAGCATTTGAAACGAGATACTATGGAAGAATGTGAAAAACTTAATAGACACACGTAAAGCGAACGGATGGCTCGTAACAAAGGAAGGGACAGGTTAGTATCCCACTTGCTATGGTAATTAAGCAGAGATGACGCTGGAAGGGCCAAATACTATGGAAAGACAAAGATCAGACGCTGTAAAACGAATTGTTCTGGATGTTAAGTGTAGTAATTACGTAAGTATGGAATTATTAGCAGAAAATAGTGGAAGATGGGCAGCATACGCCAGTCAAAGCACTGACACCGTAAGAAAAACATTGCTGTACGGACACGTAAACTTTTTCACTGTTTTGGGCCAAATTTCCTGTGTATAGTAGCAATAACGCCAAGACGATACTTCAACACAGCGGGCACAGCATCACAGGATATTTGATCTTTAGCAATTGAAACGTGACAGGATTGTAAGGTTCTTCATATGTCTACCAGTTGCCAGCTCGTCTTATCTTTGAGTAAGAGTTCCCGGAATTTGGTGACACTAGGCCTTGCTCGGCCAGTTGCAGCTACATTTGGCACTAAAATCATTTTGCTGGTCTTCCAATGCATCTGCTACCTTGTGTAGTATATTGACTAATATGTAGTGGTAATCTTGACTCTTCCAATCCAAACAGATGGGATATCCAATCTTGCCTATAGCCCTAAATCTTTCCTGTTTATACAAAATGTTTTCTATTCCTTTCTAATATCCGTATTTCTTTTATAATCTAACTTTGTGTCTCCTTTTACTTTCCTGCGGAATCTTATTTCGTTAGCCTCTAATCGCATTCTTTTTTGTTGTTGTTTTGCGCTCCTGATACCCAACTAACCCAACTACCATTAGGGAAAAAGGTTTCGGAGACAGTATCATCCTGTCCCTTCTCGTTCTCAGTGTTTTCCACATATGCCTTTCCTCTCCGATTTACCTCAGAACTTCCTCATTGCTTCCCCTATCATTCCACATAATTCTCAACATTAGTTTGTGGCACCACATCTCAAATGCTTCAGTGCTCTTCTCTTCCAGTTTCTCCACAGTCCATGTTTCACTACTTACAATTCTGTGCAATCTTCTTCAAATTAAGCCCTATGTTTTGTAGTAGTTGACTTCTCTTGGTCACTAATGACTTTTTTGCCAGTGCTACTGTGCTTTTCATGTCCTCTTGGCTTCGTCCGTCGCTGGTTATTTTGCAGCCTAGGTAGTAGAATTCCTTAACTTTATCTACTTCGTGTCCATCAATGCTCTTGTTAAAAGGTTGAAAGTTTCTCGCTGTTCTCATTTCTACTACTTCTCATTACTTTCATCTGTGTTCGATTCACTCGCAGTCTGTATTCTGTACTCACTATACTGTTCATTCAACAGATCATGTAATTCTTCTTCTCTTTCACTCAGGATAGCAGTGTCATCAGCGAATTGTATCATTGATATCGTTTCACCTTAAATTTTAATTCCACACCTGAACCTTTCTTTTATTTCCATCATTGCGACTTCGACGTACAGATTGAACAGTAGGGGCGAAAGACTGCAGCCTTGTCTTGCTCACCTTTTAATTCGAGCACTTCGTTCTTAGTCGTTCATTCTTATTGTTCCCTCTTGGTTCTTTTTCATATGGTGTATTACCCGTCTCCCCGTAGCTTACGCCTTAATTATTGGTTTCTTCCTTAAACCAGTAAAGGAGAATATCAAGAATTATCCGCACACAGACAGCGGCCCTTTCCTTTGCCCATTATTCTCCAGACGGGTTAGCGGTACTTCTCTAATAACATCGCTGCCGACATTTGGTTCTAAAGCCCTCTCTTTCCTTTGTCATTTAAGGAAAGTGCCGAAATCGCAATTGCAGCTGAGGCGGTAGCTGGGAATCACTATGCATAAGAGCGGTAATAACAGAGCCCTCAATTAACAAAACGAAGTGGCTAAATTTGACTCGATTTGGAGGGGAAGAGAGCAGCAAGAAGAATATATGGCACCGCTAGTCTGAACAGTTACCCCGTTAGCCAGTGGAGAGGAACAAAAGGCTTGACGAGGTTTCTTCCTTCCGTAGAAACAGTTTGCAGCTAGAACACGTGCATTCACACTGCGTCAAATCGCAGTTGTACGGCACGTCGAGACTCTCATGTTAAGCACTTTCGTTGTATTGTCTTGGTAGCCGCCTGGAAAGTCCTTCTGTAATTACGTTATCGAAGTATTAAGGCTGCACTGTACATATTCCTCACATTTAATTCGTCTCAAAATGCGGGTCTTTTCGAGACATCAGTGAGAGACTTTGACGTATGAAGTATCACACACTTCAAACAATGGAAAATCCAAGATGTAATGTAATAATATTATTAGAAGCATAATTGCTACTCGACATATAGCGGAGATGCTGAGTCGCAGACAGGCACAACAAAAGGGCTGCCGGGAAGTGAACTTTCGACCGACGGGGCCTCTGTCGAAAATAGACCACACACACATACAGACACACACACACACACACACACACATATATATATATATATATATATATATATATATATATTCACGCAAGTCACACACAGATGACCGTTGTGCTGGTAGCTGAAGACAGACTGCGAGAATAATTGAGTCTGGCTTCAGCTGCCAGAGACTGTGGTCATGTGTGTGTGAGCCGCGTTTGCGTGTATGTATGTATGTATGTGTGTGTGTGTGTGTGTGTGTGTGTGTGTGTGTGTGTGTGTGTGAGAGAGAGTGTGTGTGTTATATGTGTGTGTGTGTGTGTGTGTGTGTGTGTGTGTGTGTGTGAGAGAGAGTGTGTGTGTATTTTTGTGTGTGTGATGTCTATTTTCGGCAAGGGCCCTGTCGACTGAAAGCTCAATTTCCGACAGTCGTATCACACATTTCGCTCTTTTGGGTAATAGTAGAAAAATTTTCCCTCTTTTGCTGTGAGGTATATATACACCAATCCGATACGTTGGTTATCGCACGCAAGGTACCATAGACGTTCCACAATTACACGTTATTCTATTTCTGTGCCTTAAGCGTCCATTACCAATTCTTTATTTTACAGGTCCCTATTGATCACTTTTTTTTTTTTTTACTATGATGTGTTTCGGCTACTGCCGTCTTCAGGTCATAAAATGTTCTGATGCAGTATCAACGTCAAACTAAACAAGTAGGTACATAGTAAGCACTATGAACCTACACGTTTAGTTTGACGTAGGTACATAGTAAATAATATGTACCTACATATTTAGTTTAACGTTGATACTACATCAGAATATTTTGTGATCTGAAGATGGCAGTAGCCGAAACCGGTCATAGCGAAATGTAAAAAAAATATGTGATCACGAAGGACCTGTAAAATAAAGTGCCAAAAATATGATCACGGACTCATTTTCAGACGTTATGTCTTCAATTGGTTACCAATTTTGATCGCTGGTTGTGAAAGTAGTAACAGAGTATTCATACGACAATCTCCTTTGATCTCAAGTTCTTATCGCCAGTCAAGTACATGCCATGTCGTGTTGCGACACTCCTGCGTGCTCGCGCGTGCCGCACACGACATTAGGCCGGTGTACCAGTTTCTTTGGCTCTTCAGTGTATCTTGAACTGATTGTATGACGGTCTACACCCCTTTCTTACATCCCTCGTATCTCTTACATTTCGTTCTCAACCCATTATTGTATTTTCGTTTTGGTTCTTGTGCGTATTATGTACAGGGTCTTTATAGACCGGTTATACAAAAGTAGCCTTTAATTATGAAAAGGGTAAATAACTCACAGATGTGTTTGATACAGCAATAAGTGGACAATATCAGCATGTTTTATTTCTGCCTAACACCGTTAGTTCCCGACGTTCCCACTAGGTGGCACGTGCGAATGAGTTATTCCGACAGTCATCTTGGACTCGTTTAACGGTGCAGAGAGTACGTAGTGTTGTTTATGGTTCTATGAATTAAAAAATGGTTCAAATGGCTCTGAGCACTATGGGAATAAACTTCTGAGGTCATCAGTCCCCTAGAACGTAGAACTACTTAAACCTAACTAACCTAAGGACATCACACACATCCATGCCCGAGGCAGGATTCGAACCAGCGACCGTAGCGGACGCGCGCTTCCAGACTGTAGAGCCTAGAGCCGCTCGGCCACCCCGGCCGGCCTATAAATCCAAATCCGCTACTGCAGTTCAGAGACAATGTAGGACTAAATGTCACAAGCCACCACCTCAGAGTGAAACTGTAAATGAAACTGTTATTAATTTGTACAATCGTTTCACTGGGACTGGCTGTACATCGCATTCGTCAAGATCGACATGCAATGTCTGATGCAGCAACTGAGCAAGCTCGGCAGTCGTACCTACCACACTGTAACATTAGGCATATTTAATTCTAATCTGAGACGAGTCGTTGATTTACCCAGACTGCCGAATCTGTTCAGTTGTTGCGCCTGAGACTGGCCTGGTGTCCTATTTGGTACAGAACTACTTTCAGTGAAACGACTGTACCAATTTATAACAGTTTGTCTTTGAGATGGTGGCATGCTTGAGATATTTAGCCTGAATTGTCTCTGAATTGTAGCAGCGGATTTGGATCCATCCGTAAACAGCACCGCACATACTCCATGAGGACTGTTGGAATATCACATTCGCGCGTGACATCTACAGGGAACGTCGGGAACGGATAGTGTTAGGCGGGGATAAAAAATAGCCATATACGGTATTCGGTGCTATATGAAACATTTCTGTAAGTTCACCAGCCGAATTCGCAATTGCGAATAATGACTACCAGCAGCAGTAGAATCGAATAACCACAATGAAAATTTGTGTATGACAGGGCCTCGAACCCGGATTTCCCGCTTGTCGCGAGCGGTCGCCTTACCATTTGGCTATTCGTGCACGGATAACGGCGACACCCAGACTTCCATATGTCGTCAACTACACGTCTACGATCTAATAACGCCGGCACTGTAAAGTCGTATTTATCTTCCGACACCGGGCATGAGACTTCCAAGCACAACGTCTGATCCGTACGGGGATACACATAATGGATGTGCGAACACAGATCGCAGACGTATGGTTGACGACATATGGAAGTTTGGGTATGGTCGTCAGTCGTACACCGATAGCCAAATGGTGCAGTCAGCCGTGCCGCTAGCGGCACGGACGTCTTGTTTACATCCTCGCCGTGCAGCTCGCTGGCGAAGTTGTTTACGTGATCCTGCCGTCTTAGCGCGCTACATTTCCTTCGACAGAGGATGGCCTATGCCCACAGAAAACCGACACCGAAGATTAGCTTTTGCACCTGAATATGCCCCACCAAAAGCGCTGGAAATCGAACAGTTTATCAAAGTCTAGATATACTGCAACAATCTTGTTGGCACCCACCTGTCTATAGTGAGCAGAGTGATATACGTGAAATTGGTTAACGAAGACATAAGTGACAAAATTCTAAGTGCAACTCGAAGTGGTCTTAAGTTCCGTCACTCTGATGGACACATCGGTGACGTAACTGTGGAACATGAGGGACTTGGACTGCTGACGATACGTGTATTTGAACTCCCTTTCGAGGGGCCTTCAGAGGAGGTGGTATCTGCATTCCACTCGTATGGAAAGGTGATTAGTCATACAGCTGGAAAGTGGGTTCAGTTCACTACATACCCGGCTCTCAGTGGAGTACGACAGATCCACATAGAGCTAACCAAACGTGTGCCGCCGCCCGGAGTGGCCGTGCGGTTCTAGGCGCTACAGTCTGGAACCGAGCGACCGCTACGGTCGCAGGTTCGAATCCTGCCTCGGGCATGGATGTGTGTGATGTCCTTAGGTTAGTTAGGTTTAATTAGTTCTAAGTTCTAGGCGACTGATGACCTTAGAAGTTAAGTCGCATAGTGCTCACAGCCATTTTTTGAAACATGTGCCGTTCTACTTATGTATTGATGGCTGCCGTGCAATTATTATTTATGATGTCCAACCGAAGAGATGCTCTGGATGTGGCAAAGAAGGACACGTCCGTTCCAGCTGTCTGCAACGCAAAATCACACCGTCTGGGGACCTGCCAGCCACGACCACTCCGACGGCGCTACCGCTGACGTTAGTCACTTTCTCCATAACGACCCCCGACAGCGATCACCACTGGCTCCTACTACTGTCACAACGTCGTCTCCGGTAATGCCTCAGGCTGTTGCGGACAGACCGATGCCCTTGTCTCCTCCTCCGGATATGTGCAGTGGTGAGCAATCTATAGGACAGGGGATGGCCCTTGACTCCATAGTTGTGACTACCAACGCTCTTGTGCCAGAAAAGGCGCCTTCGGACACTGAAGATCACATGAGCAAAGAAGGGCCGCCAAAGAGACGTCGGAAACGGCGGATCGTCCCGTCTGACACGTGCAGGACGCACTCTCAAGACGATGAGGATCACACCTATCAAGGTGTTGTCCTGATGGACGATTCCGTCTTGGAAGCACCAGTCTGCACCCCGTCGGAGGTACAACCATCTTTGCATGCGCCAGGCGCTGTACCTATGGACGTTGAACAGCAGCTGAGGCAGCACCACTCTTCCACCGCCGATGTCACGTCGCCTTCGGACTCCACAGGTACTCCTCGGGACGCACACCATCCACGCACCTATGCGTGGTCTGGCGATGTATACGACGAAACACCCACCGTTGAGACTGCAGCGAATGCTGCTGCACCAAACCACGACTGCTAATCGACAGGATTACCAGCTGGGGATGTGAAGCCTACTGGGACAAGGTTCCTGTTCGCTGCTGTTCTTCGTGTCTCCATGAGCGCCCCAGTAGTCCCAATTGCACGCAAGCTTACAGGATTGGCTCCTTCAATGTCAACACCATTGGCACCCCTGTCAAACTAAAATTTCTCCGTGGAATATTGAGGGCGTCGGACCTCGATATTGCCCTTTTGCAGGAAGTTCACATAGAGACGTTTCCTAATATCTATGGCTATGTTTCCTACCTCACGCCGAGTGCTGACGGTGGCAGTGGGACGGCTATTCTTTTAAAGGAAGGCATTGAGGTGGACGACGTGATTTACCTACCATCGACTAGGGGTATTATTATGACTTTCCACGGTGTCCGAGTCATCAACGTTTACACTCCCTCGGACACGGCCAAGCGACGGGAACGGTCGCGATTCTACTCAGAACAGGTCGCTCCTTTGTTTGTAGGCCGCTACGACCGTATCATACTTGGCGGCGATTTCAATTGTGTGTTATTTGAGAAGGACCAACATTTTCATTTCACCACATGCCAGGAACTCAAGCTGCTCGTGCGTGAACTGAACATCACCGATACTTGGGACAGCGTGCATGGTGATGGACCTGGATATACGTACGTCACTAGTCATCAGAAAGTTGTCTTGACTGTGTCTACGTTACCCAAGTAATCGTAACTGCCACGTTTGACGATGAGTTATGGCCTACCGCCTTTTCCGACCATATTGCCTACATTTGCACCGTTTCGCTCCAGAGGCAGAAGGTGTGGCGCGGTCGAGGCCTGTGGAAGCTGAATGTCACCCATCTCAAGGATCCGGAACGCAGGTAGGTCGTACAAACGACGTGGAACAACTGTGTGAGACGCCTTCCAGCGTATCCTTCAACACTCCGGTGGTGGATCGACTGCACCAAGCCCGCTTTAGGTCGCTTGATGATAAATTGCGGTCACGACAAAATGCTGTCGCAACAACATACAATGGAATACTATTTCACAATTTTCCGGGAACTCGCAAACCATGGCCCCTCTGTTCGACGACAGATTGAAATTCAACGGATTAAGGCGAAGATAATTTCTCTTATTCGTCACTGCATTGAAGGCACAATAGAACGCGCGAAATGACACGATTGTGTACTAGGAGAGCCCCGTCTATGCACCTTATTATGAGAGAGAAGCAGCGGAGTAGGAGAAAGCTGGTCAACGCCCTCGACAAGCCTGATGGTCGTCGATTGATGTCGCAGAATGACATCGTAGAAGGCTTTGTGCATCACTCCAACCAGTTCTATGCAGCAGAGGACCTGCACATGGCGTTAACGACTGATGTCCTCCGTTCCTTGACAGGTACCCTGGACGAGGCTGCAGCGGAGATTCTCACAGCAACAATTACGGCTGATGACGTCACCCATGCTCTTCATAAGTTTGCGGCGAAAAACGCCCCCTGTCCAGACGGGTTCCCGCTGTAGTGTTGCGGCACATTCCACGACATCATGGGCCCACGCTGGACTGCGATGTATGAAGAACTGATGAACCTTGAGCTTCCCCTCACACCCGAATTCGTAGAAGGCTTGCTTATCCCGGTCTACAAGCCTTCGGGAGGCCGGGGAGTTGGACATTATCGGCAGTTGGCCATGTTAAATTGTGACTTCAAGATTTTTACCCGAATTCTTGCCGCTCGCCTTAGGCGCGTCATTCTTCATCTCTCTGGATCAAACATGCTATGGTGGTGACTGTAACATACAGACGGCACTCAGCGATTACCGTGACGTCATAGCACTGGCCACGACCTGCCGCCGTCGCGGTGCCTTAGTGACAGTGGACTTCTACCTGCCTTTGATAGACTGAGTCATGCCTTTCTAGAAAACCTGCTCAGACGAATGGTCCTTCCCCACACGTTCGTCTTGCGGCTCCTCCGAGTTGCCACGTAGCGAGTGCTGGTCAATGGCCGCGTGGCGGGCCCTATTAATATCATGCGGTCCGTCCGTCAAGGATGTCCGTTGTCTATGCTCCTTTTCACCATCGCCCTGGAGCCACTGTTACACGGTTTAAGGAGCCGGCTGACAGGGATAACAATGAGGGGGAATGCTTTCATCTGCCGCGCCTATGCAAATGACGTGGTGTTCTTGGTTCTACCGGAGGATGAAGTACGAGAGTTACTGCCATGGATCAACCAGTACGGGACTGCTGCGGGCAGCCGTGTGAACCTGACGAAATCTAGTGCTATGTCCGTCGGTAAAGGTCATCCAGTAGGGAGTTTCGCTCCATTGTCATCAGTGGACAAGCTCAAATGATTGGGGATCACCTTCAAGCATGATGTGCAGCGCACGGTCTCATTTACCTATAAAAGCCTGCTTCAAGGTATCCGGTTGATGGTTCGTGGCAACCTCCTGAGAGCATTGAACATGTTACAAAGGGTGGATTTTGTTAACACTCTTCTAGTCTCACGACTGCCTCATTTAGCACAGATTTTACCGATGCCAACGGCAATGGCATACAGACTTCAGGCGGCGTTCGGCTACTTTGTAAGAGTGGGTCTTATCCTCAAAGTCTGATACGACATGGTGATACTTCCTCCTCGAGATGGCGGCCCCAGCCTTGTCAATGTCCAAGCGAGGGCAGCTGCCCTTCATGTAAGTACGATGGTTAAGTCGTGGACCCACCGCCGAACCGGATTATCGGGAAGCCTGATTGACGAACTGGCCCCTCCCTCTCGAGTGGCACCTGTTGCAGTAGCCTATATTTCTTCCTCGCTCTCACTAGTCAGGACTTTTCTCATCGAAAACAGTTATATCGATGCCGACTTTCCTAGTACCAGAAACCCTACCGCATGTGATATTTACCGCCTAATGATGAGAAATCATACTAGGAATGTTGTGGAAAGCCAATCCAACGGCAGCGTGGCCCGTGGTTTGACGTTCTGTGCACCATATATTCCACGACACGAGCGCTTGTGAGACCTGGTATCTGATCGCTAATGGAAAATACACGACACAACTTCGTCTACATGTCATAAAAATGACAGATTTGCCGCTGTGTCCTCGTTGTCACATGCTTGATACAGACGAACATCGACTGATCTGTGGATCTTCTGCAGACGTGTGGCAGCTGATTCAGAAGATACTTGCCTTTCTTCTACGTACGGCTCCCCATGCCATTACACTGAAATCTCTTCTGTTCCCGTATGAGACATATTTGCCACGTACGAAGACCAATGCTGTGATCTGGATCTCTTATTTGTTCCATGAAGGTAATAAGAATGTTCTTGATTTTTGGACGTTCCTGCAAGATCGCTTTACATTTCTCGTGTACCATCTGCGATACCGTCAATACTATGCCAACTTTTTGGGTGGTGACTTCTTCGATCCCGCCCTGCAGCTGGGGCGTCCAGGTATGAGAAGGTGATTTCAGTGCGATTTTGTAATACTAGGACTCGATACAATGTACCGGCAAATGCAATACTCATCGTGAAGACGTGCCTGGAACGTGCCTCACTGCCTTGGGATTCAGAGCGTGTCTACCCACAAGCTGGCGTGACGCGGATGCCATTTTGTCTGTTCTGCCAGGAGGGCGTTTTCATTAAATTCTATAATTCCCTTTTTATTTTGTTTGTTATTGATGGTAATTACACACCATTATTTTTCGCCTGGAGGGCGTCCTGTGTGATCTCAACAAATACAAAAATTAAAATAAATAAATTAGTATGATAAAAAAAAGATGAGGCCACCGCTCTCGATTAACAGGAAATCCGGATTCCAGTCCCGGTCCCGCACAAATTTTCATCCTCATCATTCCATTCTACAGCTGATCGAAGTCATTATTTGCAATTGCGAATCCGTCTGATGTTTTCAGTAACGGCTGTGGTCGCCATAATGCATTGTCATCAGAATAACAACAGCATTGCAATATCGTTGCTGTAAATTATTTATCCTTTCCACAATTACAATTGATTTCTGCACAGTTAATTTGTAAACATCTCATAGTACTCATATCTCCCTACGACTCACATCTGTTTTTCCGAGGATTCTGAACAATGTGCTCCATTTAACACTGTCAAAAGCTTTCTCAAGATTGACAAATATTATGAACGTGTCTTAAGCCTTACTTCAATTCTCAAGCGGGAAGTAAGAAGTGCCTGTGCTGATCTTGTTCTCTCTCTCTCTCTCTCTCCCTCTGTCTCTTTCCCCTCTCCCTCTCTCCGTCTTTTTTCCAGTCTTTGGTTTGATGTGACCTGTGCACGACCTCTTCATCTCAAAAGTAGCACTCGGACTCTGCGTCATCAAATATTTGTTCGCGGTATTCCGATTTCTGTCTTCCCCTTCTGCCTTAACACATGTCCTCTCATCTTGCCCCTTCTTCTTGTCAACCGTTTCCATATGATCCTTTCTTCGCCGATACTACGGAGAACCTCCTCATTCATATCTTACCAGTCTACTAAATTTTCAACGTTCTTCTGCAACACCACATTTCAAACGCTTAGATACTCATCTGTTCTGGTTTGCCCGCTATTCATGATTTATTACCACGCAATGTGCTGTTCCAAACGTTCATTCTCAGAAATCTAATTCTGAGTTTAAGGCCTATATTTGATACCAGTAGACTTCTCTTGGCCAGGAGAGCCCTAATTACTTGCGCGACTTTACTTTTTATGTTGTCCTTGGTTCGTCCGTCATATGTTGGAAATATTTTCTTAAACTCGTCTACTATTATACGCCATATTATTTTACACCAACTTTGGGATTAAGCTTCTAGCTATTCTCATTTCTGCTGCTTCTCATTATTTTTGTCATTTTACTGTCTACTCTCAAAACGTGTTCTGTAATCATTAGAGCATTCCATTGAACAGGGCCTGCAATTAGTCTTCGCTTTCAGTAAGCATATCAACGTCATCAGTGATCCGTATCATTGACAGCCTTTTGCTCTGAATGTTAATTTCACTCTTGATCTTTTCCTTTAATTATGTCATATTTCCTTGGATGTACAATATGGGCAAAAGACTGCATCCGTGTCTTACATGCTGTTCAATTTGACCACTTCGTTCTTGGTTTTCCAATCTTACTATTCCCTTCTTGTTCGTGTATTTACTGTATATTTACCGTATTTCTCCCTTGTTTACTTCTATTTTTCTGAGCGTTTCGAACATCTTGCACCGTTTTACATTATCGAATGCTTTTTCTAGGCCGACAAAACCTATGAGAGTGGCTTCATTTGTCCTCTATTTCTAGGTCGACAGCCCCTATGAAAGTGGCTTGACCTGTCTTGTTTGGATTACCGAAGGAAATGGAAGTTATCTACTGATCTGCCTTACTTGATTTCAAGTCTTCCAGAGCTCTTTTATATACTGAGTCCTATGCTGGATCCACTATATCTTCCATATCGACACCAATTTATTTTTTCTATCATGTCGCAGACCAGTCCTCTCCTTCAATGGGCCTTCAGTGTACTCTTTCCACCCATCTGGCCTCTCCTCCTCTTTTAACAGTGGAAGTCACGTGGCACCTACAATGTTGCCACATTCGCTTTTGTTTTGGCTTTTGTATGCGCTGTGTAATTCCTGCCAACTATCATTTCTTAATACATTACTCCGCATATTACCTGCAGCCATTTCATCTTGGCTGCTCTGTACTTACTATTTATTTGATTCCTGGTACTGAAAGAGCTATGTCGAAACAAGGCTCCGGTAGTAGACAACATTCCATTAGAACTACTGTCAGCCTTGGGAGAGCCATTCCTGACAAAACTCTACCATCTGGTGAGAAAGATGTATGAGACAGGCGAAATACCCTCAGACGTCCAGAAGAATAAAATAATTCCAATCCCAAAGAAAGCTGATGCTGACAGATGTAAAAATTACCGAACTATCAGTTTAATAAGTCAAGGGTGCAAAATACTAACGCGAATTATTTACAGACGAATGGAAAAACTGGTAGAAGCCGACCTCAGGTAAGATCGGTTTGGATTCCGTAGAAGTGTTGGAACGCGAGAGACAATTCTGATCCTACGATTTATCTCAGAAGACAGATTAAGGAAAGGCAAACCTACGTTTCTAGCATTTGTAGACTTACAGAAAGCTTTTGACAATGTTGACTGAAATACTCTCTTTCAAATTCTGAAGGTGGCGGAGGTGATGGCCTTTCGCTCCCTGTATTTTACCCCTGCTACCTTCAGAATTTGAAAATATAGGGAGCGAATGGCTATTTACAATTTGCACAGAAACCAGATGGCAGTTATAAGAGTCGAGGGGCATGAAAGGGAAGCAGTGGTTGGGAAGGGAGTGAGGGAGGGTTGTAGCCTATCCCCGACGTTATTCAATCTGTATATTGAGCAAGCAGTAAAGGAAACAAAAGAAAAATTTGGAGTCGGTATTAAAATCCATGGAGAAGAAATAAAAACTGTGAAGTTCACCGATTACATTGTAATTCTGTCAGATACAGCAAAGGACTAGGAAGAGCAGATGAACGGAATGGACAGTGTCTTGAAAGGAGGATATAAGATGATCACCAACAAAAGCAAAACAAGAATAATGGAATGTAGTCGAATTAATTGGGGTGATGCTGACGGAATTATATTAGGAAATGAGACACTTAAAGTAGTAAAGGAGTTTTGCTATTTGGGGAGCAAAATAACTGATGTTGGTCCAAGTAGAGAGGATATAAAAAGTAGACTGGCAATGGAAAGGAAAGGGTTTCTAAAGAAGATAAATTTGTTAACATCGAGTGTAGATTTAAGTGTCAGGAAGTCGTTTCTGAAAGTACTTGTATGGAGTGTAGCCATGTGTGGAAGTGAAACATGGACGATAAATAGTTTGGACGAGAGGAGAATAGAAGCTTTCGAAATGTAGTGCTGCACAAGAATGCTGAAGATTAGATGGGTTGAACACATAACTAATGAGGATGTATTGAATAGAACTGAGGAGAAGAGGAGTTTGTGGCACAACTTGACTAGAAGAAGGGATCGGTTGGTAGGACATGTTCTGAGACATCAAGGGATCACCAATTTAGTATAGGAGGGAAGCGTGGAGGGTAAAAATAGTATAGGCAGACCAAGAGATGAATACACTAAGCAGATTCAGAAGGATGTAGGTTGCAGTAGGTACTGGGAGATGAAGAAGCTTACACGGGATAGAGTAACATGGAGAGATGCATCAAACCAGTCTCAGGACTGAAGATCAGAACAACAACAATGAATTCACAGTGCTGTGTTCCTGTCCATCCGTGAACATTTTTGTACTTTCTTCTTTCGTTGATCAACTGAAGACTTTCTCCTTTTACCCAAGATATCTTCACAATTACCTTCCTTGTATCTATGGTATCTATGTTGCCTCTCCATCTGTGATTGCCCTTTTTAGAGACGTCCACTCTCCTTCAACTGAACTGCCTATTCTGGTATCCCCTATCGCAATATCCACATACATATCATTCCTCAGTACTTCACCATCTCATTTCTTTTCACATAGATTCTTCCGGACTATTTTCTTAGACATCCGTTTACTCTTAATCAGGGTTTATACCTGCACCTGAGGACGCCTTAAAACCCGTCATACGATTTCGGAATGTCTGTCTGGCCGTGATGTAATACATATGGAATCTTCCTGTTTCTCTGGGTCTTTACCAAGTATACCTCCTCCTATTGTTATTCTTGAACAGAGTATTAGCTATTATTAGCTGAAATTCATTGTAGAACTCAGTTAGCCTTCTCCTCTTTCATTCCTACCTTCAAGCACATGTTCTTCTGTGGCACTTCCTTCACTTCCTTTCCCTATAACCGCGTTCCAATCCCCCATGACTGTTAGATTTTTATCTCCCTTTATATGCTGAATTACCCTTTCGAAATCCTTATATAGTTTCTCCATCTGTTCATCTTCTGCTTGCCACGTCGGCATGTATACTTGCAATATCGCTGTCGGTGATGGTTTGCTGTTGAATGTGACAACAATCCTACCACTGAGCTGTTCGTAATAGCTCACTCTCTGCCCTACTCTCCCATTTATACAGAAACCTATTCCGTTTATACAATGTTCTGGTTCTGCTGCAATGAAATTCGTTAAAGATGAAGAACGTAATTAAAAATCTGGATTTAAATCGACAATTCAACTGAGCCCACGTGTCGTTTTATTGCCAATATCGTTGTTTGACCGTTAGATCCTTCAGAAAATGAATCAATATAAACATTCTTGCTTGAAAAAAGGTGTCGGGAAAAAGTTAAATTTATCTGTGCAGTAATTATTTACCAGTTCATTACAGTTACCGAGACCGGAAGAAGTTAAATACTACAGTGTATTACTTCCGGTTAAAGACACTCCACCGTATATGGGAAAGGGTGGGACAACGTTAAAAGTGGCATTCCTAAGTATGTGTCACTTGACCTGCGTAGTCCGCGTCTTTCACACGGTGTCAGAAGAGGTACGAAGCTTATTTCCGGATACCGACAAATTGATTTCCATTATTAAGTATTATTATTATGTAGATCGTTGTGAAAGCCCTGTCAGTGATTCAGATACTTAAAGCCATTGCACTAGACTTAACTCTGCCCCATCAACCAGTCATAACTAGATGGTAGACGCTGATTTCAGCTACAATTTACTCCGTTTGAAATATCCCGAGTATTACTAATGTGGACATCGCTCTGTATGCAGAAGCACCTTCAACTACAGCAGAAAAATCTTCGGAAGCGAGAATTGACTTAACCTTCATTGTGATACAGTTCGATTCCCTGCCACAAGTGACCTGCCAGCTTCAAAAAAACAGGGCTACTTTTGACGAATTAAGTGAAAATTGTGGATGATGCACTAGGAAGAGTAGAGGGAGTGACGGGCAAATGGAATCCATTCGAGAGGGGAAAGTGTAAAATGGTGTTTTCGAAAAACCCTGATTCTGCCAAACTTAGAAACGTTCAAACTTCTACAACGTGATAGTTCTATTACAGTAGGAATGAACGTTAAAACAGTTAAGTGTTTTACATGTGCTCCATTTACCTCTGTTGACATGGAGAGAATTTTATCACATGAGAAACGTATTATCTGACTGGAGATTTAACATGACTGTAAAAAAAATGTAAAAAATGTAAATGTAAAAAATGCAAAAATGTAAAAAAAAGCATGTGGTTGTCATGCGTAACTAATAAGCTGATAAGGCTCTGTAATGGTTCAAATGGCTCTGAGCACTATGGGACTTAACTTCTGATGTCATCAGTCCCCTAGAACTTAGAACTACTTAAACCTAACTAACCTAAGGACATCACACACATCCATGTCCGAGGCAGGATTCGAACTTGCGACCGTAGTGGTCGCGCAGTTACAGACTGTAGCGCCTAGACCCGCTCGGCCACCACGGCCGGCTGGCACTGTAATCGTAGTCTTTGAAGAAGTCTTTTCATTTTACTGGGAAGTACAGTTACCATTATGCTTTAAACGTTTAAGTTCCTTTAAAAGTATGATACAACGCTATGTTAACTTTAATACGCTGATTTTGTGGATGTCTGAGTAGTGTGGTTCAAATGGCTCGGAGCACTATGGGACTCAACTGCTGCGGTCATTAGTCCCCTAGAACTTAGAACTAGTTAAACCTAAATAACCTAAGGACATCACAAACATCCATGTCCGAGGCAGGATTCGAACTTGCGACCGTAGTGGTCGCGCGGTTACAGACTGTAGCGCCTAGAACCGCTCGGCCACCACGGCCGGCTGGCACTGTAATCGTAGTCTTTGAAGAAGTCTTTTCATTTTTCTGGGAAGTACAGTTACCATTATGCCTTAAACGTTTAAGTTCCTTTAAAAGTATGATACAACGCTATGTTAACTTTAATACGCTGATTTTGTGGATGTCTGAGTAGCGTGATGCAGTAAATAAGTAGTAAAACACATTAACTAATAAATAATATTAATAATGGTAATAACAGTAGAAATAGTAAGTAATAAATAGGCAGTAATAAATAAGAGATCTAATGTTTTACTGGATTGCCTTTTAATAATTATTATAGCTCCTGAAAATGCCGTTTTGCGTGATTTATAAAGCTTAAAGTTCCGGTTTCTGGTCATAAATGTCAAACTGTCGGTTAAAAATAACTTATTTCTTAATAAAAAAAGATCGGTTCTCAGAGACTATTGGTGACCGCCAGTATTACGCTGTAACTCAGGTGCTTCGTCGTTTTTTGATTCATGTATAATTTAAGCTTTCTCGGTGCTCTCCCATATGCACTGTCTATCACTCATTTCCTTTCGTTCAGTGCCTAATACTCTGCTAGAACTAGTACATAAGTAAGGTGTATCTCAGCTCCGCTAATTGATTCTGAAGTTATGACCTATCTACTCAGTGTCTTGTAACAAAATGACTCTCAGCACTATGGGACTTAACATCTGAGATCATCAGTCCCCTAGACTTAAAACTACTTAAAAGTAACTAACCTAAGGACATCACACACATCCATGCTCGAGGCAGGATTCGAACCTGCGACAGTAGCAGCAACGCGGTTCCGGACTGAAGCGCCTAGAACCGCTCGGTCACACAGCCGGCTCAGTGTCTTATAGTGGATGGTGTTCTCACGATATCGTTTATTACTGAGTTCCGTTGCCGGTTTTTTTTTTCTTTTTGTTTTTTTTTTTGCCAGAGATATTGTTGTGTGTGATACGTACATATTGCCGAGGGGCTTGTTATTATAGTGGGCAATTCGAACAGGCCAATCAGCTTCAAGTGCATTTTTTCTGGCAACTATTTCCAAATATTTCGGTGTAACGACATTTCCTCTTTCATATTCCAAAGTTATTACCAATCTACGTTCCGTGAAACTTGGAAAATGGGTACACAGATCTCTGATTTGTTCCCTAAAATGTTATTATTGTTTCCAAGCATTTGTTTGCTCCCCCTCAAATAACTGACAGAAATAATGGAACACGCAGCTATATTATCAGGGCATCATATCCTACTCGTTTGGTAATCTGGAGTTTGTTGTTCAAAAGCAGCATTTTGCGTAGTAACTGAATGCAAATGGAAGTACAATTTTATTTCCTTTGCGCGATGTCCCAGTCAGCTCTTCCTTTGCTAGCTACAATCGCGAGTTGTACACATTGCAGCAATCTGTTTGGTTAGGCTTTTGGAACTACGTTGATACCATTGTATGTAAACATCCGAGACAGAAGTGTAGAGGCCACGTAGGTGAGATGTCTGTCACCGATCTTTAAAACGATATTCCACAGCTCGGACTACAAGTCGTTGGGTTCACTTTAGATGACGTTATCTACATTGACAACTATCTAAACCGCAACACGGTTCACGTACTCTTAGAAAAACATAGGTTTTATGTAATTAATAGCTTTCCAAACAACTAGTTTGACTCATATTTAACGAACACAACGTGGAGACCTGTGCTGAATAATTCAAAAAGTGTTACAAGGAATTAAAATTTTATTATTCATAGAATGGCAATAATATCATGCCTTACATAGCACGCGTCAAATTCTAAATATCCTCTGACATGCGTACATTTCATAGTCATATTTGTACTTTGGTTTATTTCACTGTAATATTACGTCTACATTAAGTGAAAGCCAGGCTAATGGAACAAAATATATATAAATTAATCACTGTTAATGTCAAACGTACTCTAATACGTACTCTCATGACAGACGTTTCCACTGGAATGTTTCAGCTCTGACGAGAGAGAGAAAATACGTCCTGTGACCGTCATTACCCGCCAGCTACGTTAGTTTTCAGGGAAACTTTATACAGGAGAAGCGCTTTGGTGCGATTCACCTTAGAGATGTTAAGAATGGGAACAGTACGTGTTACTTATACAATTTTCATAATGTACATTAGCCTTCCTGTCGTTTAATGTAGGCGTACTCTTACTTAGAGATTACAATTACAAATAATCTAAATTGGAACGATTACATAGATAATGTGGAGGGTAGAACAAACCAAAGACTGCGATTCATTGGCAGAACCCTTGGGTGATGAAACAGGTCTACTAGAGAGACTGCTTACACCACGCTTGTCCACCCTATTTTCTGGAGTATTTCTGTTCAAATGTTCAAATGAGTGTTAAATCTTATGGGACTTAACTATTAAGGTCATCAATCCCTAAGCTTGCACACTACTTAACCTAAACTATCCTAAGGGCAAACACACACACCCATGCCCGAGGGAGGACTCGAACCTCCGCCGGGACCAGCCGCACAGTCCATGACTGCAGCGCCTCAGACCGCTCGGCTAAGTATTTCTGTGCGGTGTGACATCCGCATGAGGTGGGACTGACGGATGACTTCGAAAAGTTCAAAGAAGGGTGGCTCGTTTTGTACTATCGCGAAATACGGGAGATAGTGCCACAGACATGATACGTGAATTGGAGTGGCAATCATTAAAACATAGGCGTTTTTCGCTGCGACGTGATCTTCTCATGAAACTTTAATCACCAGTTTTCTCCTCCGTTTGCGAAAACTTTCTGTTGGAACCAACCTACATGGGGACACATGATCATCACGATAAAATAAGAGAAATCACTGCTCGCACAGAAAAATTTAAGTGCTCGTTTTTCCCTCTCGGCGTTCGAGAGTGGAACGGTAGACAGACAGCTTGAAGGTGTTTCATTAAACCATCTGCCAGGCACTTTATTGTGAATAGCGGAGTAATCAGGCAGATGTAGATGTAGATGTACCCTTAGAGTTGAAAGAGCCTGCATACAAATACTACAGTGATATGTATGCACAACAGAAGAGTTTTAGATTTTGTAAGTAATATGCTACTTCGGGATGTATGTCCGGTTTCCATGGCACTGTCTTAGTGCTCTTCTGGGAGGTGTGAACGGTGACTGTGCACAAATTCTCTCTAATTGTCCAGATTTTTCTTCAAACCCTTTGCGAACAGTTGTGGCCCAGTGACACGGCACATTACCATCCATAAAAATCCCGTCGTTGTTTGGTAACATGAAGTCAATTAATTACATCAAATAGTCTCCAAGTATCCGAACATAGCCATTTCCAGACAATGGTTCAGTCCACTCCATGTCCATACAGACCAACAGTTTGTACATTGCCTTGTTGACAACTTGTTTTCATAGCTTGCTGGGTCTGAGTCACACTCAAACCTCACCATCTACATCTACATCTGCATCATACTCCGCAAGCCATTTAATGGTGTGTGGCGGAGGGCACTTTCGATACCACTATCTGAGCCCCCCAGCCATGTTCCACTCACGAATAGTGCGTGATTGTCGATAAGTCTCAGTATTGACTCTAACCTCTTGAATTTTCTCCTCGTGGCCAATACGAAAGATGTACTTGGGGCGAAAGCAGTATGTTGTCCGAATCATCGTCAAAAGTGCTGTCTCGAAATTTCAATAGTAAATCACTCGGTGATGCACAACGCCTCTGTTGTAACGTCAGCTGGTGGAGTTCGTTCAGCATCAAACTTTCTCACTCCCCAGCAATAAGTTAACGGCCGATGTAATAGCACTTTTCCATCATGTGCTTTTCTCAACCTAATTTGTATTTAACAACGAATATTTTGAGCAGACTGACGGTGTTGCCATGGGCAGTCCTCTCTTCCCTCTGGTACCAACGTTGGTGCATTGTTTCTGATTGAGATAGCCTTACAGAGAAGCTGAAACATCTACAGTCGGTGCTCAAAGGTAATGGCTACTCTCCACATCACATTACTACAGGGCTAAGGAGTAGACACGTGACCATCCACAACATCAAGAATATAAGGAGCTGTTCAAGTCCAGGGCTTTCCTATCATACGCCGGAAAGCTTTCGTCTAAAGTAGCCAGAATCAAAACACATCAAGTTAACGTAATATTCCGGCCACTGGCGAATACTAGACCCCTTCTCGGTTCGGTAAAGAACGATCTGGCTCTGCGGAAGGCCGGTATTTACAAAATTTCTTGCCATTGTGGCAAAGCTTACGTAGCTCAGACGACATGCACAGTACACGAAAGGTGCATAGACCACAGTAAGTGGGTCGTAGCTGAGCATTGTATTACCACAGCACACTCTATGGATTATTCTGCCACAAAAATCTTGCTCCTGGCGAGATCCTTTTGGGATTCACTAATTAAAGAACCTGTGGAAACACGTCTAGCGCAAGATCTTATAAATCATGATGGCGACTTTAAATGGACAAGTCTTGGAAACCATTGATGTCTTTAATGTCTTCCGAGACAAAGCATTTTATTCTTAATGAATGTCTGGCGACGTCTGACGTTTGTGGTTAGCGACGCGAGCACGCGTTCCGACCGGTGGCTGACATGTAGTTTCACCTTCACACATGTACTTTCGAGCCACAGATGGAACGGTATTGGCAGAGACCGTGGTTTTCGATAGAGGACGCTCCTGTGCCGGCCGCTAATGCGGATACGTTTCTGCGCCATTTTTTGCTATAAAGCCGACACCGTGAACTAGCAGTCTCCATTGGCGGACACTTACCTGAAGATGGCTAGACATCTACATCTCCATCAAAATCTACGAGATTACTCTGCTATTCAGTATAAAGTGCCTGGCAGATGGTTCAATGAACCACCTTCAAGCTGTCACTGTACCGTTCCACTCTCGAACAGCGAGCGGGAAAAACGAGCACTTAAATTTATGTGCGCGAGCCCTGATATCTCTTATTTTATCGTGATAATCATTTCTCCATATGTAGGTGAGTGCCAACAGAATGTTTTCGCAATCGGAGGAGAAAACTGGTGAAATTTCATGAGAAGATCCCGTCGCAACGAAAAACGTCTTTGTTTCAATGATTGCCACTCCAATTCGCGTATCATGTCTGTGACACTATCTCCCCTATTTCGCGATAATACAAAACAAACTGCCCTTCTTTGTACTTTCTCGATGTCATCCGCCAGTCCTAGCCGATGCGGATCCCACACCGTACAGAAATACTCCAAAATAGGGCGGACAAGCGTGGTGTAAGCAGTCTCTTTAGTAGACCTGTTGCACCTTCAAAGTGTTCTGCCAATGAATGGCAGTCTTTGGTTTGCTCTAACCACAATATTATCTGAGTGATCGTTCCAATTTATGTTATTTGTAATTGTAATCCCTAAGTATTTAGCTGAATTTACAGTCTTCAGATTTGTGTGATTTATCGCGTAATCGAAATTTAGTTGATTTCTTTTAGTACTTATGTGAAAAACTTCACACTTTTCTTTATTCAGGATCAATTGGCACTTTCCGCACCATACATATATCTTATCCAAATTATTTTGCAAGACGGTAAACGACAACATCGTCTGTAAACAATCTAAGACGGCTACTCAGATTGTCTCCTACGTCCTTACTATAGATCAGGAACAATAGAGGCCCTATAACACATCCTTCGGGAACGCCAAATGTTACTTCTGTTTTACTCGATGAGATTCCGTCTATTACTACGAACTGTGACCTTTCTGACAGGAAATCACGAATCCAGTCGCACAGTCGCGCAACTACTGCGTAGGCACGCAGTTTGGTTAGAAGACGCCTGTGAGGAACGGTGTCGAAAGCCTTCTGTAAATCTATATAAGCACTGATCTAAACTGTATGCTGTGTACCAGTATGATATTTAAACTTGCGTGACATGGCGGTCTGACGGCGGGAAAATTACACTAGGAAACCACTTTCCAAAAGTATATGCACTAATATTTACGCAAAAACAAAAACTTACAGTTAGTTTCTATACAGTAAAATATACAGATATGGTTAACTTCCTTGGAGAAGCACGTGGGAAAGAAATAGAAAAAAAACAGAAACTAAACTAAACTACTGTGTACTGGACAACTGCTGCTGCCGGCTGGGGTAGCCGAGCGGTTCTAGGCGCTACAGTCTGGAATCTCGCGACCGCTACGGTTCGAATCCTGCCTCGGGCATGGATGTGTGTGATGTCCTTAGGTTAGTTAGGTTTAAGTAGTTCTACATTATAGGGGACTGATGACCTTAGAGGTTAAGTCCCATAGTACTCAGAGCCATTTGAACAATTTTTGAACAACTGCTGCTCTGTTACGGCTGCCAGTGGGCCTGCTCAGCTCGCCGTATGGCGGTATACTGCAGAGAGCTGGTGAGTGAGTGTGGTGTGGCTGTTGTGTGCAGGAAAGCGGTCCCGGGACTCCTGGCGGCTGCTGCGTTGCCTGTCCACTTCCTCAGAGCAGTCCCTGGAGCAGCTGCCGCCTTGCTACCTGCCGGAACCCATCACCGCAGAGTCGTCCAAGGAGCAGGTCTGCCCACGCCGCCCAAATGGAGAGGCCATCACCATGCTGCCGGTAAGAGACTCCACCAGCCGGCTGCTGCGTCCTACACTAGTCACGTACTTACCCACTTGAGCAGTACCATGCATCCCCCAAAACTGATAATGAAATAGCTGTCAGTTCGCAACACCCTCATTAATGTTCATGCAGCTACACATAATGAAGAAATATTCGCAGATTTTGGCCTCAAAGCGTGATTCCTTCTACACTGCCCTAAAAAAACTGAAGCACCCAGAAGGGGTTGATGAAACTAAATGAAACTTCATGGGTTGATGAAGTGTGTAATGTTATTTTGGTGATTAAAAAATCGATTTAAATTTACACAGAACTTGGCAGTATGGACCCAATTATCAGTATGGTATTCACCCGTTCTGGTTTGGATGCATGCACCGGTTCGATAGGGAATAAGATCGAAAAAACTTGTATCCGTCCTAAGGGAAACTGGTGCACAACTGTTGCACAACTGTCCTTGATATCCTAGATATTGGCACTGGGCATACTTGACATCTGAACTGGTCAAACACATATTCTATCGAGGATCTAGGGAACTAGTTGGTCGTGGGAGAATC
Source organism: Schistocerca americana (assembly GCF_021461395.2). Lineage (NCBI taxonomy): Eukaryota > Metazoa > Arthropoda > Insecta > Orthoptera > Acrididae > Schistocerca > Schistocerca americana. Next base: position 971,265,134 of record NC_060120.1, on the reverse strand, counting down.
TCAACATACCACATGCAGATCATAGAGACATGTGCCGTATGTTGAGGAACATTATCCTGTTAAAAAATGGCCCCACAATACTGTTCCACAAGAGGAGCACATTACGTTTGTGATGTAAAGCAGAGCCGTCAAAGCTCCCTGCATCATTACCGTTATGACCAGAGGTCAATCCAGTGTCTTGCCACACCATGATGCCAGCGGTAACACCGCTTTGTCTCACCCAAATATTGGATGAACAGGACCTAACGCCTGGTTGCCTGTATTCGAACCCATTATGGTTTTACGGGCTAGTGCAGAAACGCAAACCATCGCGGAACACAATGTGAAGCCATTCATCAGCCGTCCATACTTACAGATCATGGCATCAATTCAAAGGCAGTGTAATTACTTTTGTGCTAATAGCAGATTGCACTTGGGACTGTAATTGCTTAGTCCAGCTGCTCCCAATCACCAACCAATGACGCGGGATGACACAGAATGTGGGAAGGGAGTCCAATAAACCTTAGAACGTTACAAAATACAACGTTTATGATCGTGCCGTGTACTTGCAAACAGCTTGCTATTTAATAACGTTGTGAAAGTTGTACAGTACATGACATTCTATAAAACAAAGAAATAAGTCATAACAGAAATAACATTTTTAGGCCTATTTTCTGTTCCACTATTTATTTCTAAATCATAATTCGTTTTACAGACCAGAATAAAAGTAAGCACTGAAGATGGCATAAAAGTGGCGAAACATGTCCTATCTGCCAATCCTATCTTTCAGTGGAGTTGTGCCAGTAATTCCCTTTCTCCTCAGTTAGATTTTTTATCCCATCGTTAGTTATTCGATCTACCCATCTGATTTTCAGCATTTATTTTTAGTATCAAATGTCAAAACTTTCTGTTCTTTGTCCTAGGTAACTATCGCCAAGTCCATAAAAAGCTGCATTCCGTACAAAGGTTTTCAGGAAAACTTTTTGACACATAAATGTCGGTTAGACGTTTAAACATTTCTCGATTAATAAAACTCCTTCCTTCCCCATCGTCAACCTGCATTACGTATCCTCTCTCTTTTGGCTTTTGATAGTGATCTTGTTACCCAAACAGCAAAATTTGTTCTACAATCACATGACTTTAATTTACTACTCTCCGTTACTCTTACCTTACAACTATTGGTGTTCATTTTACAAATCATTTTACAGACTCTTTTCAATAAACTCTTTTTCGTTCAGCTGGTGTTCCAAGTCCTTTGCGTTGCACACGACAAATACCATGTAACAAAATATGGTCCTGTACATATTTTAAGTAGGAAAGGGCCATTAAGGAATAGTGTTTCGGGTACACGTTAAACACATTACCACGGGGCGTGAGTTGTGCTTGGGTAGCTCAGTCGGTAGAGCACTTGCCCGCGAAAGGCGAAGGTCTCGAGTTCGAGTCTCGGTCCGGCACATAGTTTTAATCTGCCGGGAAGTTTCATATCAGCGCGTACTCCGCTGTAGAGTGAAAATTTCATTCTAGATACATTACCACAAGTACGGTTATTCAATTATCTGAGTGTGAATATAATGCAATAGGGATACAGTACAATGGAAACGAAATAGCAAATAGCTGCTGAAATATCGGAGAAAATACGTCTGATAGCTTTTACGAGCTTAATACATATCTGACATCTTAAATGTTATGATGCGACTGCAGCAGGCCTTGAAAAAGGTACGTGTAATTACTTGTAATTTCGATACAACTAATAGGAATTTATAGGGTTTATTTTGCCTTCATGTACTTGCTTTGTTTTCTTATATGACACCAGCGTCCTCCATGCTGTCAGTTCCCTTGAAAGTTCTGTTTCCCCATTATACAGTTCTCCCTCTTACTCCCTCCCCCCACGAAATTGTGTAACACACCACCATTTACCATTTACTTTAGTTCCAAGTGAACAGAATTCGTGCAGTTAGGTTACTAAGTAGTCTATAATTGTGATGTTTTCTGCTACTACTCATTACTTTCGCGTTTGCTCTATCTATTTCCTCTCAGTCCATACTCTGTACTCATTATACCCTTCATTACATCCATCAGGACCTTTAATACGACTTTCACTGAGCATGGCAATGTCCGTAGGGAATCTTACTAAATGATACTCTGAGATGAAGAAGTTAGCACAGGAGAGGATCTTACTATGTACTATACCGAGATGAAGAGGTTCACGCAGGAGACTAATGCGTAGTGGTTCACATAAAATCCGACTACTGATATCCCAAAAGAAGAAATTATCCACACTGATCTTTCCCTAATTTCCCCCACTGTGCTATCTGTACATGAAGAAGCAGTGACAAAGGATGTCAGTGTAGGAACTGGAGGATTCTTTAGAAATGTGAGATGTCAAAAGCTTTCTTGGAGCAGTGGTTCCGAAAGTAGGTATTACTAGACTGTAAATGTACTCTTCTTCAATGAGATGATTATGTTAATAGCTTTGAATTCCTGATATTTCAGCGACAGTATACATCAATCTTACAGGTGGAAATGTATTGCTTCAGAAGCCTAGTATGTTTCTTCACTGCATATACTCCGTACATTATTGCCATTCCCTCATAAGAGTGTTACAAGCTTCTGTTATACAGGGTGTTTCACAGTTCATATTTCACGCTGCCAGTGGTTGAGGAGAGGACTTAGTAGATAAACTTCTGATAAGGAAATGTACCGTTTGGATAGAAAATATATTTTATCATGGATCACATTCAAATCTCCCGCGTCGCGACAGATGCTATATCTGTGGTTACAAAGGGCGAAACGCTATTCCTCAACCCGTTTTCATTGGAAAAAAACCAATAGACAAGAAAACTATTGATCTGAACACAGTAGTCGAAACAAAATGCGATCTAAGCAAGAAATAAAGTATGGATTCCACTTCGGATATTACAACAGAGGAATAACAAAATACAATGTTTTCCTCACAAATCTGTCGCTCAAGAAATTCTGCCAAAGAAATGACGGAAACAAAATTGCTAGAGAATGGTCGATACAGTATTGCCACATAACGGTCCATGGAGCCCAGACCACCGTTACACGACCCTCTTGAGTCACAATGCGAATCTACTACTCCTGGAGATCCGGGACTACCAGCAGTAGAAGCGCGTGGATATTGCGGCCGGTATGGCAGATGCGCCGGCTTATGAGGCCGGTTGACGGATGTATCTTCTGGGACTATTTGCGACCACTTGAGTAGGGCAATAATCCGCTTGTTGATCGTGAACTCTGTCGCTGCGACCGATCCTCGGTGCTCGGACCCAGATGGCCGTTTGCTGAGACACGAGGCTGTGAAGTTCGTCTCCAGCATCGGCCTCGGTCGTACCGTAAACATCGGCTTTGGTTTCAGTCGCTGTGATGAAGGCATCAAGCATTTCTATTTCATCATGCTGGATACCAACGGCGCATGTGGTAGGGGCGGACGCTGCAGTAGGCACAACACTGAAAGGCGGACGCCGTCGTTAGTCCCTGTTATAAATATGACATCATGCACTTATTCTCTGTTATAATATATATGCATCCATATATATGGAAATAAAAGAAAGGTTCAGGAGTGGAATTAAAATACAAGGAAAAAGGATATCAATGATACGATTCGCTAATGACATTGCAATCCTGAGTGAAAGTGAAGACGAATTAAATGATCTGCTGCACGGAATGAACAGTCTAATGAGTACACAGTATGGTTTGAGAGTAAATCGGAGAAAGACGAAGGTAATGAGAAGTAGTAGAAATGAGAACAGCGAGAAACTTAACATCAGGATTGATGGTCACGAAGTCAATGAAGTTAAGGAATTCTGCTACCTAGGCAGTAAAATAACCAATGACGGACGGAGCAAGGAGGACATCAAAAGCAGACTCGCTATGGCAGAAAAGTTATTTCTGGCCAAGAGAAGTCTACTAATATCAAATATCGGCCTTAATTTGAGGAAGAAATTTCTGAGGATGTACGTCTGGAGTACAGCACTGTATGGTAGTGAAACATGGACTGTGGGAAAACCGAAACAGAAGAGAATCGAAGCATTTGAGATGTGGTGCTATAGACGAATGTTGAAAATTAGGTGGACTGATAAGGTAAGGAATGAGGAGGTTCTACGCAGAATCGGAGAGGAAAGGAATATGTGGAAAACACTGATAAAGAGAAGGGACAGGATGATAGGACATCTGCTAAGACATGAGGGAATGACTTCCATGGTACTAGAGGGAGCTGTAGAGGGCAAAAACTGTAGAGGAAGACAGAGATTGGAATATGTCAAGCAAATAATTGTGAACTTAGGTTGCAAGTGCTACTCTGAGATGAAGAGGTTAGCACAGGAAAGGAATTCGTGGCGGGCCGCATCAAACCAGTCAGTAGACTGATGACCAAAAAAAAAAAAAGGCACTTCAGTCTGGAACCACGAGACCGCTCCGGTCGCAGGTTCGAATCCTGCCTCGGGCATGGATGTGTGTGATGTCCTTAGGTTAGTTAGGTTTAAGTAGTTCTAAGTTCTAGAGGACTGATGACCTCAGATGTTAAGTCCCATAGTGCTCAGAGCCATTTCAGAATAACGGCTGCCAGAAACTGGTACGTTCGCGACTCGGATGGTTGAGCGTGGTGCTCGATGGGCGCGTCGCATGTTCGACTTTGAAGCCGACGTCCTTCGCCACTTGAATGAGAACCCGACCATGAGTGCTCAAAACGTTGCCCATGGCGTGGCCTCCTGTAGAGGAAACAAGTCAGAGCTAATTATCTCCACTTTTTTGCACTGCGTACCGAGAGATATGAAACTAATGCAGTCTTCAGACTTAATTTGCATCCAAACGGTACTGAAAGGAATGTCGGGAACAGCTAGAGTTGGAGTGCTAGGCGGTAAAATGAATATCAAATGGCTCTGAGCACTATGGGACTTAACAGTTGTGGTCAGCAATCCCCTAGAACTTAGAACTACTTAAACCTAACTAACCTAAGGACATCACACACATACATGCCCGAGGCAGGATTCGAACCTGCGACCGGAGCGGTCACGCTGTTCCAGACTGAACCGCCTAGAACCGCACGGCCACACCGGCTGGCTAAAATGAACATCATTCACCTTTATTTACTTAGTCCAGGACGGCAGTGGTTGAATGTCACGTCCAAATGACACAACAATCAGCCAAAAATATGCAATAAAACAAAGCTGCTGAAAGAGCTGGCCAGATCCCTTACAATATGCTGGCACTACACAGCAGGTCGCCGCTGTCCACAAACACTGGAAGTGCCGACCCACACAATATCCGTCTAAGTGTTCGCGCAGCCACTGTTTCTGATTAGATTTCATACAACAATTTTATGTGAATACCGGGCAATAACTCCCGTGATTGTTAAGCCCCAATGATTGACAAAATGAAAACAACCAGAAACAGTGGTAGTACAAAGAATTGTACAATGCGATAATTACGCCAATAAAAGGAAGCAAATGAATTTAATGTAGGCGAAAAAAAGAATAAAACAGTAATCTACAGTTCAAGTAGGGTAGTTAATGGCCTGTTATGATCCAAGAAATTTGTGAATACCACAAAGAAGAATTGCTGGCCGGAGTGGCCGAGCGGTTCTAGGCACAACAGTCTGGAACCGCGCGACCGCTACGGTCGCAGGTTCGAATCCTGCCTTGGGCATGGATGTGTGTGATGTCCTTAGGTTAGTTAGGTTTAAGTAGTTCTAAGTCCTAGGGGACTGATGACCTCAGAAATTAAGTCCCATAGTGCTCAGAGACATTTGCATCAAAGAAGAATTGGCTACCGAAGACCGTCAGAACTTATAATTTTAGTAGCAACAATAATCTTAAACTCTTTGGTGGGAACCCGAAAATCTTTGTAACAAGAATTTCTAATAAAGGTAGAATAAATTAAAACTCATCTTTACGCATAATATAAGTAATTTATTTCCTAAAACATTTTAACTGCCTACAAGGCGACAGAAAATTCCAGTTCCAGATACTAGGATGGCTAAGAATATCTGGAAAATCCTAGTCTAAACGTGTCGAAACACGGGGAAAAAAATGATACACTGTAGGCTTTCACGCTCGGTATTGTCTTCGCTTAAAACTTCCGGCCTCATAGGCTATAGGCCGACTAACACACGAGTTAGCTAGACACCTTGTCTCATTGCTGCAACCTATGTTGGTGGGACGGACAGGAATATAAAAAATTCAGCTCATTTCACTGACAAGTTAAAAGAAAAGAGCGTGGGCCCGGATAATAACCTCGTCAGTTTTGATATTGTGTCGTTACTTATCATGATTCCGGAAAACGAAGATATCTTACGCATAGCAGATATTTTTCCTACCGATATTATGGCATTATTCCGACACTGCCTTACGACAACCTACTTTCAATATAATAGTGAATATTATGAACAGATTGACGGTGTGGCTATGGGCAGTCCTCTTAGTCCTGCTGTGGCTAACTCGTTTATTGGGCCTTTTGAAAAACGGATTTAGCAGACTGCCAGTAAAAGACCAGCCCAGATGGTATCGCTACGTCGATGACACGTTCGTAGTATGGAAACACGGAGCAGATGAGTTGCATACCTTCCTGAGATATTTAAACAGCATTAATCCGAAAATCCACTTTTACTATGGAGACAGAGAGTAATGAACAATTGAATTTCCTGGATGTGTCTGTGATTAAACGACGGGACGGAACGATGGGCCATAAGGTGTATAGAAAGGCAACACATACTGCTCGTTATCTGCATAAAGATTCTAACCATCAACTTAGACAAAAGAGAGGTGTAATGAAAACCTTGGTAGACAGGGGGTACAAAATTTGTGAACCTGTTTATTTAAATGATGAGATTGAACATCTACGGTCAACTTTCGTGAAAAGTATCTGTGCTAGCAAGGATATAGATCGAGCACTTCGCTCTAGGCTGAGAATCAGGAGCAACGACGAACAACAGTCGCCAAACGGCAATCCTTTTCTTCCATTCATTAGTAAGGTCACAGATCGCATTGGGAAAGTTTTAAGGAAGTACGGGATGGAATGTTTTCAGATCCATTAGGAAAATAAAAAAAATATTTAAGATCGGCAAAAGATGCTAGCTACCCTTTGGCTACACCGGGAGTATATAAAATTCCTTGTTGTTGTGGACAGGTTCATATCGGTACCACAAAGAGAAGTGTGAACACCCGTCTTGTTGAACATAAGAGGAATTGCTGCCTGGGTCACACGGATAAATCGGCCGTAGCGGAACATATTTACCAGGATGGTGATGGTTCAAATGGTTCAAACGGCTCTGAGCACTATGAGACTTAACAACTGAGATCATCAGTCCCCTAGAACTTAGAACTACTTAAACCTAACTAACCTACGGAAATCATACACATCCATGCCCGAGGCAGGATTCGAACCTGCGACCGCAGCGGTCGTGCGGTTCGAGACTGAAGGGCCTAGAACCGCTCCGCCAATCCGGCCGGTAGGAAGGTGATCTTGAAATAAAATTCAGCGAGACGAGCGTCATATCTAAAACCTCGAATTATTGTGCGCGCACGTATGGAGACGCTATCAAGATTGATAAACACCGTAATAATTTTAACAGGAAAGGCGAAGGTGTTAAACTGGATAAAATTTGGATGTTAGCGTTGCGCCGCAAGCGTGACGATCGATTACTTTCAATGGAGAATGTTGGCATTACCAGAGACAATCTTATAGCCGACGCCACGCGATGGACAGTGGTGTCCTTTGCACTGCCTATATGATCAGCGCTTCCTCGAGTTCTCTTCGCAGTTCGCCGCTTTACCTCGTAGGATGTCTCCCGCAGTCGGAGACAAACGTCAGGAGTGAGTTTTATACATCGACCACGGCCTATCAGACCTGAAGTTTTAAGTGAAGACGGAGACATAAAATCTCGTCCGTTCAGAGTCGTGTTTCCCACAACACATAAACGTTGTGGGCAGATGTGCCCAAGGGTGTCACCAAATCCACTTGCTTCTTCCATCGGCCAGGATTAATCTAGGTGGGTCCTGTACGCGTCCGCTACCAGTGTACCAGTGCATCCAACTACAGCTTGCGACCGGTCTTGCTACTTAACGAATCCCATGTTACAGGTGGAAACCCTCCAGACATCACGCCCACTTTCTCTTGTAGTTCGGCACCGGCACAGTACACCACGCTCACCCATGGATGACGCTTCCAGATGTGAGGCCGAAAATGGGGAATTCTGTGCCTTCAAGCTTCACAGACCGACAGGTTCTGTCCTCTTGGGAGATGCTCCCAAACACACTGCTGGGCATCCAGCGTAGATAACTTCTAACAGGGGAACCTCCCGTTCGCACCCCCCTCAGATTTAGTTATAAGTTGGCACAGTGGATAGGCCTTGAAAAACTGAACACAGATCAATCGAGAAAACAGGAAGAAGTTGTGTGGAACTATGAATAAAAATAAACAAAATATACAAACTGAGTAATCCATGCGCAAGATAAGCAACTTCAAGGATACTATAAACTTAGAAGCGCCGTGGTCACGTGGCTAGCGTGAGCAACTGCGAAGGCAGAGGTCCTTGGTTCAAGGTTTCCCTCGAGTGAAAAATTTAATTTTTATACAGCCTATACAGGACAAAAGGATCAGGCATTGTCCAATTTTAGTGTGGGAGTATATGTGATTACCATTCCTCCAGGTTGTACACCTCTTGTACAGCCGTTAGATGTGTTTGGTTTTCGGCAAGTGAAATAGTTTGTGAAAAGATTCTATGATTTTGCGAAGCTGCGCAGGTACACAGAGCAGTATTGTTTACGTGATCGTGCGTCAATTATCTAATTTCAGGCTCTCACACACAATAAACTTCGCTCTCCAATATTGCAGGACATGTTCAGATTTGCTTGGATTTGACGGTCTACACAACGAAAAATTTGAAAACGTTAAAAACATATGTTTTGACAGAGCACAGGGAAAACTGTGCGACTGTGAAACTGTTGCATTCATTTGCTGCAGTTTATGTGACAAACTTTTATGTTTTCATCACTTTTTTGGGAGTGATTATCACATCCACAAGAAAACCGAAATCGGGCAAGGTAGAAGAATCATTTTACCCATTCGCCAAGTGTACAAGTTAGGTGGGTCGACAACATATTCCTCTCATGTGACGCACATGGCGTCACCAGTGTTGTATAGAATATATCAGACCTGTTTTCCTGTGGAGGAATCGGTTGACCTATGACCTTACGATCAAATGCTTCCGGTTCCCATTGGAGAGGCACGTCTTTTCGTATACTAATCGCACGGTTTTTCGATGCGGCAGCAAAACACAGACACTAAACTTATTACAGTGAACAGAGACGTCAGTGAACGAACGGACAGATCATAGTTTTGCAAAGTTAAAGAAAGTAAACTTCTCACTCGAGGGAAGACTTGAACCAAGGACCTCTCGTTCCGCAGCTGCTCACGCTAACCACGGGACCACGGCATTCCTGAGCTCACATTCTCCTTGATGTTGCCTATCTTGCGCATGGACTACTCAGTTTGTATATTTTGCTTATTTTTTTCATAGTTCCACGCAACTTCTTCCTGTTTTCTCGATTGATCTGTGTTCAGTTTTTCAAGGCCTAACCATTGTGCCAACTTATAACTAAATCTGAGGGGGGTGCGATGGGGAGGTTCCCTCGTAAGGAAAGGCTACTTATAGGAAATGGAACGGCTGGGTACATTTCCAGTCATTGGTTAATTCTCAAAGCTCCATATACTAAGCACCATCGATAACCCATAGAACCATAGAATCCTGTAACAGCAATTGTTAAACATCCTGTACATTTCACACAGATATATTCCTGAAAAAGTATGTATACTTTGCAGGTGAGCCTGAGCAACAATAGCAACAATGTGAGCAACAGTAGCCTGCGTGACGTGGAGCACGGCGCTCTGGAGGACGAGCTGTCGGCCTATATGGAGGAGCTGAACCGGCGAGAGCGCTGCTGAGAGTTGGAGTACGCGGCGGCGGCCGCCGCGCGGCAGCACCGTCGCCGGCGCCACCGCCACCATCACCACCACCTCCAGCAGCACCACAGCCACCACAGCCCAGACAGCCACGGTCCGGCCCAAGTAGGCGCGCAGGAGGAAATCTCCCCACCCCCAGACGACAGCACTAGTCGGCATTCAACTGAGAATTGCGCCATGGCTACTGAGTGCTTTGGAAATTCCGTGGGCTTCAAAAATAGAGAGGAGTCAAATTTGGGAGTCATTCCAACCGCTGTCGACAGTGCCCATAGAGATCCTCCAGGTGTCAGAGGAGAGGCATCGAATTCTGGAAATATCCCAGTTCCATCAGAATTCCCCAGTAGTGGTACTTCAGATGTCATTGGTTTGGTGGCTTGTACCATGGAACGGCCATTACAAGTGGACACTACATTTGGTGAAACTGTAACTGTCATTGGAGAACTATCCACTACCACTGAGCTTCCAGTAGTGGCGGATGTTGCTATTGGAGAAGCTGCTGTTGTTAATGGATAATGCTGAATGTGACACACTACCCTTCTGTGAGGGCTGTTGTCTTTTGAATTACTGCTAGCGTGTGCAACGAGACGTGCAGTGAAAGAGACTCGACTCCTGTTACTGTACAGCCCCCATTATTGACCACGTTCGACGAAATCATGAGCTTAATGTAGGTTAATAGCACATTTCCTGCTATTTCCGACCATTTCTCCGAAAAAACTGTGGGACAAAAATTAAAGCTATGGTAAATTTGTTACTGATGAACATCACTATAATTAATGCTGAGGGTCTCGTAACCTACAGAGTGGATCCTAAAATGACATTACGAAAGACGGAAATGGTTTACTTCGGCTCGAGGGTACAAAATGTTTGCCTAGGCAACTGGTTGTTACAAACTGACAAGGGAAAGTCTTGGGTATCCTAACGTACAGATTCACCTTTGACGTGTGTCACTACCTCATAGGTGTTTTGTTCTAAAGAAAAAGACTGGTTTAGATAAGTTCATTTACTGGAAACTGTAAATAACGATTCTGCAGTCAGTCAGAGGAATACCTTGATACTTACAAGACGATGTACAGAAGCAATATCTACTCTAACCCACTCCCAAAGACGTTATCACTAGCCTGAGTGTGGCATGCAGTGAAAATGTTCTTTAATTTAATTTTATTCAAATATCATGTTCCTCCTCGTTTTAAATGATAGGCGTATCGATGTGTCTCTCTTCTTAACGATGTATCATCAAGAAAGAAAGAAGAAGTTGTATGTTGCTTATTGGCTAAATAGATTCACATAACAGTTATTCTAATGGTAAATGAAACTATTGTGGACAGAAAAACCTACCACAGACTGGGATCATTGTAGGTACTACCTCAAGTATTCTTATGTGTATAGCTGAACATATGTTGTCATATTCATAGAGCTGTGTTTGCGATGTACCTGACGTGTTGTGTGCTGATTACAATTATGTGTAAATAACTGTAATTTCTAGGCTGACACTTAAAGATAAGAATTAATCATGTAGTAAGCTGTTCAACAGCTGTGAGAATCTGTATTATTGTTGGGTGTTTAGTAAACATATGAAAGGCATATTTATCTCTCCAGAACGATCTTAGAGTTTATCGTTTGGTATTTTGATTTGCATCTTTCGCAGTTTCTTAAGGCCTGCAGTTCTTTTCTCACTTTGAAGTCACACTGCAGCAATGTATGTGTCAAGACTAGCATTTATATATGTCGGTGTTTATGTTTACTGCAGGAAATTCAATAATTTCGGTAATTCGCATCCCCCTTTTAGTCATTCTGCACTGTCATGGTACTGGTATGCATAAAATATTTTCTGAGTGATTAAACGGTTCTTACGGTCTACACAAGCATCTCCATCTTCACATACTACTGACTGTAAGGCGACAGACAGTTTCTAATAACGAAAATATATATTTTCTTTAAAACTGTGACTTAAGTATTTTATATGATTCCTGAAGCCTTTTTCAAACATCAGAAATATTCATGTGGAGTAATAGCCTACTTGTATAGAAACTACAGCTCTAATTACAAAGAACACAAGCCCTTCAACATGTTAACAAAACTTCCTGCAATTTCAGAAAGATCATGATTATGGATGGTTCACTGATTTACTCATTTGATATTAAAATAAAAAAAATTAAGCATGACATATATTAAACAAATGTAGCTGCAATTTTTTTACCAACTGTTTCATCTTTTATTATTTTCTGTAGCTGTGTGATAATTCTACAATCACAAGACACGTTGGGCAAGTGTTTACCTCATTACAAGATGGTGGGGCGCTTTTTAATTCAATGTCATATTTATTTTCGTTAACAGGTGCATATTCTTACGTTTTCTCAGACGTGTATAGCAACAGGTGAATGAATACGACTCTGCTTCATTATTCTTTGGAACTCTTTATATTTACAATCGTGATGTATAATTTTGTTCATAATCCATACACAGAAACTGTAGAACATATCAGAAGTCACATTTTCCGTTGGCCCAAACCTAAACAGTGTTGCTAATTCACACTAAATATGTGTCTTATCAAATATCTGCATGACAGTTTTCCTAATTCTAGCACAATAGATTTCTTTCAGAGACTATTACGCTCAATGACGTTTACAGTAGTTTTATATTATGTATTCCCTCTTTATTTCGAAAAGAAATATATATGTGGTTTAGACAGTATAATATACTTTCACTTCTTGTACATTGCCCTTAGATGAGATATTGAATACTTCAGAAAGAAAATTTGTGGTTTCACTACTGTCTGTAACTGTTCTTATGCCCTTTCTTCAAATTTAGTAGGTTCTCACAAAACCGTCCAAACGTTTGATAATTGTTTTGTATCTTAAGAGAAAATAATCAGTTGATTAATACATCAGTCATGTTATACACTTGACACCAAATTCATAGTTCTGTCATCATATATATATATATATATATATATATATATATATATATATGTATATTCGTTTTAGAATAATAGAAAATTTACAATTTTTCATTTGTAACCAGTGTTAAGTACTAAAAATTTCATCCATAAGGAAATCTACAAAATCAGTGGCATTCTATATGAATGGAACCATTAATTTATTTCCTAGGAATTTCAGGAAGTATTTACGTCTGTGTGTAGTATGCCTCAGAGGTTAACTGCTGTTGTTAATCATAATGTGAGTGCTAGCTATGTTTTGGGGAATTCCCAATACTACTTCAAATTTATGTATCTTTGAGATGATTGATGTGATACATTTTTGATGTTTTTATAGAAGCAGTTGGTATGCATTCGGTTCAAGTCTGATAAATCGTCCCAGAGTAATAATTCCACTGTGATTGGTTACAAGTACCAAATCCTTGTTGTTTTATTATTAATCTCAAGACTGTTTTGAGTGTATGTAGTCATCTTGGATGTTTATTGAATGATTGCTCATTTTGTGATTGCTATAAGACTGGACAAACAGTTTACACACTGCTGTGCCTCTTTCTGGGTCACACTGTTTCTCAAGCCCTGCTGTTCCAGAAAAAAATTAGGCAATGTGGTATTGGTGCGCAGATTTGGCTTTCCAGGCAAAGGATGTCATGAGTATTACATAACTCACAGAGTGTTCAGACATGTGAAATGGGACAGATGTGTAAATATACTGTGTATTTTTGTAAATCAATAATTAAATGTTGTATGAATAAAAGTCTAATAAATGTTCTGAAATACAAGAAATGTCATCTTTTCACGAATAAAGGTAATTCAGTTTCTGTATTAACTATAAAGGTGTGACGTCGGTGGAACTGCTACAACATAACAAGGCCTATTGCTGATCAGTGTGATGATAAATGATTTTCCAACGGTGGATGATAGTGTAACTAATGTCTTCATATTTCGGTACCTAAATGCAACACTCACATTACGTTTGTAAATGAAAGAGTGATCCTTTACTGCAACTAGGGAAAGGAAGTGCGATGGTGAACGGTAGGCATTCATCCACTTTCACGTTATGTAATGTTGAAATAATTCCATACATTCATGGCAGTTGAGTTCATAATATAATATTTGTATTTCATCTGCATATACAGTGTGTTCGTTAAATCGTTACATTCTTCCAAAGTTAGTGATTTCATACACAGCGTAATGAATATCACTCGATCAGGTTAGGAATCCAAATAATTGAAATACACCTCAGTAGCCACTCTGACAAAGGTGAGAGCTAATCCTGACGGAAACCATTTCAGTAGCAGTAAGAGAAAATAAGGTAAACAAATTTTCAAATATTTAACTTAAACTGTTAACAATACCTTCTCTTCTCAAAATGTAAGAAATTATGGTGCTAACAATATACTGCCTAGGTACAGATTTTCCGAATATATTATAGTAATTCAATGATTAACAACATCTAGTAACACCATCGTTATCGTAATTACTACATCCTGAAAACTGTATAAACGAAAACAACAGCCTTAACCGCAAACAATGTTATTGCATGGATGTTAAATTTTGGCTGTGTTCTATACAAGTTTTCCTAAACGCTCTACTGTGTTTACATCTTCAGTCAAATGACTGATTTGACACAGCTCACTATATTAGTCTATCCCACTGTGCGGTGTGGGTTGGGTTTGGAGCATATGCCAGGCATGCACAATACTTAATCCTAATGGCGAACCACCCGAAACGACAACGTAAATTAATTTGAAGCAAGAATACTGTCACAGAACAGAAAATGTCTTATTTAAATGAATATTAATAGGGGCGGCCCAATTAAGCACGAAAAAATGGGTATCACATCTCTCACATGACGTGTTTATGGCAAAAGGGGCCTTCTAGATAGGAATGGAAACAAATGGCCTGTATAACAAATAGATTTATTATCTAAAGAAAAAAACTGCCCACTGACATTGATAAAGAAACATTTACAGGTAGATTAAGGATTATAATTCTACAGCATAATGCATATAAGTATAAATGGGTGAGGAGGATAAAACACAGTTATCTTAATGATACACAGACATGACCAATGAAAACGTATGTTGTTAGCTAAAAGTAATAAATATGCAAAAAGAAGGGAGTGAACACCGTAAGGTTGGCAAAATGCACAATGAGAGCAACAAGCAGTATGCATGACTTTGAAATAGCGTAATCGGCTCCTGAAGTCTGAGCAACAAAAGCAGGCAGACCTTACTACATCACGCGGAGTATGAGTAACGTAGCAAGCGGCAGCAGCAGCTGGAGAATGTGTGTTACGCCCTCTCTTTCTACTTAGTGCTTCAGTATAGTCCTTCTACTGGCAGTATGGTTCTTCTCATCTGTCATCTCTCCTGTATTTAACCTGAAGTCTTAACTCTCTGCAAGCCCACATAGAAGTCATTATCATTAGTCTTCAAAAGCCTAAAAAGAAGTGTCTTCCTGTAGGCCGCTCTGAATTTTGTAGTTCTTCGTCAGAGCAGTGATGTTGGCAAAGGTTGCGAGTGGTGAAACTCAAGGGAAGGTGTTAAACGGTCTCCCTCTCTCGTGTATTTTCTTTATACCGAACTAGTAGAGCTCTTAGGAGTCCAGGAAGGCAGAAATTCTCTCCCACTCCGTGATACATTTCTTTAACGAGCCTATCCATCGCTATGCACATAGGCACAGCGAAAAAGCGTGTCTGCTCCCGTAATTAACCATATGACACAGTCAGAAAGCTAGGTTCTGACAGCTTAAGCTGAACGTTATGCTGAGATGCTGTAACGAAGATCCACGTGACCTGAGGAGAGCCAAACCTGCCTAGAGATCTCTTATCTCGCTGAAAAGCTTTCCAAGAATTCCATGTTTCTTTCGACAAACTATACAGGGAAGCAGAAAAAGCAGTATGAATATAAAATAGCCATTACAATACTATAGTAGATCTAAAATTAGAAAGCAGTGTAACTGAATGACAACTTCATTAACGGAACTTGCATGTCAACTCCTGAAATATGTCACTGAACAGTTTCAGAGAGAGATGGACACGTTACATCACATCCCTATTGCGAAGCAATATGGATGTTGATGAAATTGTGCTAAAACACGTACGTATAAGAATTTCATCAAAGACTGATTTGGGAGGTCTTTTTTATTTTTATTTTTTTCCTCCACAGGTTGTTTATTGGATGAGGGATGTGCCATTGTGTCATGTGTGACAATTAAACCTTGTGCATAGAGGAACATCCTTCCTTTAACATTCTTATATGGAGACCATCACACACACAATCATACATTTACTGGTGTAATGGATTTTATTTCGGGGAACATGTAATGAGAAGAGAACATGAGCAATTGTAATATTGTACATTGGCAACTCGATGTTTGTACTACGTTCTTGTTTGATGGCAACGACATAAGTGATTCACACTCGCATTTACAGAAGCCGGGCGGAGTGGCCGAGTGGTTGTAAGCGCTACAGTCTGGAACCGAGCGACCGCTACGGTCGCAGGTTCGAATCCTGCCTCGGGCATGGATGTGTGTCATGTCCTTAGGTTAGTTAGATTTAAGTAGTTCTAAGTTCTAGGGGACTGATGACCACAGCAGTTAAGTCCCATAGTGCTCAGGGCCATTTGAACCATTTACTGAAATGGCATTTTATCAACGTTCGCAGCTACTCTATGCATTTTGTATTAAATGATCTCATTCAAACCTCTACTTTACACATTCATCTCAATCATTCAGTCTAAACAGTAGCCTACAACATAATACACAATGTCACACGAAAGATTGATTTTACAGGAGAACATGAACTGAATTATGTTAAATTGTAATCAAGTAATGAGGCACATTGGTCAGAACATAATAGACAGTAAAACAGATGCATAGTAAACCATCGAATAACAATTAGTGAAAACATTTTCAGATCTATTAAAGCATATGTCAAAATTATTCTTATGACTCTTGTGTTACTGTATATTCGTGTAGAAGTACAAATAAATACGCAAAAATCAAACACAGAACAAATTAAAAATCAATTTACTTTCGACAACAACTCATTAGCAAACGCTTGTGTAGCTGTATGTGTAGCGTGACGTTCACGTTAGTATATGAATAATTATGAGAGAAGGCAAAAGTAATATTGTGAAAATTGTGTATATGGTTAAGGTACATACGAGTACGTATGATGACCGCAAAAGTAATTGTGGCGTCACTAATGATGTGTGACAAAAAATGTCACTTGAGGACTGAATTAATAATAAAAATAGAACATCTGCAATAAGTAATATACTGCTTCGCTGATGGAATACTTTTAACATTAGATAATAATGTATGTTTGTGAAGAAATATGTTCATTCATTTTTTAAAGGCCAGTCAGACAACCTTTTACAAATTGTGCTGAGTATACATGACCGAAAAATACAAAACACAAGGCAAAAATCACATCACTGTTCTTCGGTCCTATCTGTTAATCTAATGGATTGTATCTGCACTCCTTCGACACGTAACAAGTAAACAAATTTTTGTATATCCGTAGTTACTGTCTAATCAACTCACGGACCTGCAACATGAGTTCCAGCTTCAAAGTCTGTTCCCCATGTTTCAACAAGCATTGTGTATAGTTTATGTGCTGATTAGCATAGAATTGTAGCCCATAACCTGGTCCTTATATAATTAGTCTATGTCCTCTTAGCTCACAAATGGAGCAACATAGGGTTCAGAGCTGTTAGGTCTAAGATGTGACCATCCTTGATAGGTTGCGTGAGCAGTAGGAAAAGTCTCCATGACTCAAAAATGGTTTGGTCAGTGTCATATAAGAACGTTCGTTCCACCACAAGCATGTGGAAAAAGATGTCGACGGTGTACTACATGTCTCTCATTCCCGTGACTCATCATGCAAGTACACAAGAGAGTTCAAATTCATCGACATTCTCGTGACAACTACATGTGTAGTGTGACCTTGTGGTGCTTCAATGTTTATGGAGAGTTTCTCTGGATATTTACATGCATCAGATCAACTAAACGCCCACCTAATAGTTTGATGACCTCTGTAGCATTGTCTCACAGTTTGTAGAACCGAGTGCGACTGCTACGGTCGCAGGTTTGAATCCTGCCTCGGGCATGGATGTGTGTGATGTCCTTAGGTTAGTTAGGTTTAAGTAGTTCTAAGTTCTAGGGGACTGATGACCACAGCAGTTGAGTCCCATAGTGCTTAGAGCCATTTGAACCATTTTTTTGTAGAACCGAAGTGTGCGCCAATTGCCATTCATTCCTTGGAGTGCCGTGTAGACTCAAGTGGAATGGGTTGTCCCTTTGGGCCTGGATCTGTAGATTGAGCAGCTCCATGAGCAGAAATATGTTTCTCCATATCTGTTGGCCGTGAAGCGGCAGCATGCACCCATGGAGTTCCTACAGAGCACTATCAGAGTGAGATATCTCCACTGCTCATGCCAGGAACTGAGTTCACACACACACATGTGTACATAAATGTAAATCATCTGTCTGCTGGACACGGTGTAGTGGCGTGTCAACAGGGAGCCTCATACAGAAGGCTCAGATTGGGATGTCTCCATGACACACACCAGGGGCCAAGTTCGTTGGAGCATGTGTAGAAGAATGTGTCTCCCCAATCTGTGGGACATGGAGCGACTTCGTGCAGATGTAGAGTCCCTGCACACTAGGTTCTCAGTGGGATGTCTCCGCCTGTGCCATGAACTCAAGGATTCCTTGCCGCCATTTGGGTCAGCTGTTGCAGGTCTCTACTCTTTGTGTGCTCATTTATCTCATAATGGATGTAATTGCCTTTGAACAGTTGTACCATTAGATATACAGTACCGAAATGTTATATAAAACCATTGTGCAGTACAACGATATTCCCGCAATAAAAGATAATCCTAATAAACAAAATATGTGGCAGCAGTGCTAGTGATTGTCCTTTTACCTATAATGAATTTTTCATTTGAAGAAACATGCAAGAAAGACAATTCCAATCGAATGTGTGACACAACAGCGGTAATTACTGCTCCGTGTCCACAAAACGTACAAAACTAAGCAATGGACAAGTACTGTGGCATTGAACCTTTCTGGTTGCCTTTGCTCTTTTGTCTATGAACCGTTTACCAATTTACAAAACGCATACAGCAGGGTCGTGGCCTCCTGAGCGCTGCAAAAGCTACTAATCATAAACAAATTTGGAAATGCAGTCCAATTAACAGCTCTGCGTCCTCAAAAATTGTCAATATTTTATAAACTGAGGGTCTCAGGCCATTAAATATAACATTATTTCAATTGTGTACAAATATGACTTGAGAAGAAAATCATGCATCAGCAGCGACAGTCACCATTTGTGGACAGCAAATAGTGGTGAATAGCATGCAGTTTCATTGTACAGTTATTTGCGCGCCTTATGATCTGTAACTGTGAAGGTGATGGGATTATCGTTACTGAATTACATGGTTGATCATCACCTCACATTTTCTCTCATTTTTCCCTTTGTTTCCGAATTTAAAATATTCAATTTTTAATCAGACATTGTTTGTACAATATTCGCGAAAGTATACGTTCAGTTACGTCACTAAGCATAATTTTTTCTAATTGTACTGTCCAAAGCTGCAGTATCTGGCAGACCCAATGGTACACGCCTGCCAAGACAGAGCTCCAGCGACTCTGTGCCATGAACGCCCTCTGCCACCGCAGTACAGGACAGCTGGTGATAGCCACCAGCTCCACTACCTCTTTGAGTCTCGTTGCACCGACACCATGGTTTATGCATAGTACAGCGAGCTTCATGCTTGTTGACATTGTGATGGCTCCAACATTTGTAATGAGTCTTCGGTTGCTTGGAGAAATACAAGTCAAGGAAATCTCCTGTTTGTTAACTTCTTCGCTAATCATATCTGCTCTCGCGCAGCTCTCCTAAGACAGCAGCTGCTGCATCATTCTGAAGCTCACCTCTCCTTACCACTGTGTACAAAGCCGTGCACAACAGTATTATTGCTTTAAAAATGATTCAACGGTGTACATATACGAAACTGCAATAATTTGAAAAAGGAGGCTTATTAAGTCAAAATTTCTCAATAAAATGTAACTACATTTGGCACAGTTATGTTAAGAAAAGTTATATACATAAGCATATAAGTTTCCGTGCTTATTGCCGCAATATGTTTTTGATTACAAACTATTGAAACATTTTTAACAAGGTGAGTAGAAATCTGTCTTTTTTGAAAAACGTATCACAATGAAATTGATGTACTTTTGTACAAAACTTGGTTTACCATTATTAGAAATATCTGTGGAATACAATTTTGATATCTTCATTCGCTTGATTTTTACAGCTCGCCAAATATCTGTCAAAAAAATACACCCAATTTTAGGGATTTTCTCTTATATACATACGTTACTGTTGTATTAAACGAAAATTCCTTCCATAAAATACTTTACCACTAGTTGCATGCCAGAATTAAGTACTATAACGTCAGTGGTTTTGAAGAGAAAGGTACATAAAGTTTCCAAAATGTAAGTTGTGAGAGACCCAAATCTACTATTTGACAGTGTTTGTATAATGACTTACCTTCTGTGGATGAAGTAGTGCAAACCATATGCATACTCCTCTTCATTCTCAAGCGTTCTTTTCTTTGCTTGTCTTCTCTGGCTAATCTAATTTTCAAACTGAGTAGCTATAATATGGCTGCAAAAGTTCTCCTGTAATCGACTTCCTTCAACATCGACAGAATGATAGTTCCTGGATGAAATCATAGCCTCTTTACAGTTCGTAATCTGCCAAGATTATTGAAGTGCAGTAATTATATTTTGCTGGAGCGAGGTATGCAGTAGATTCTAATAATGGACCTACACACAACTCTTGTAAACTTTACACCTTTTCAACCACTTGTAAACAATTACCATAATCAGATAATACTAAATCAGTGGCTGTAATTTTATTCCACAGCCGTTTGATGAGCTACACAAACATTCTCTGCATCTGAAGAAAGATCTGAAAGAAAACGCTGCAGGAGTAAATAGAGCGATGATGTACAGAACGAAAGAGGGGAGTGGGCCCGTGAAAGCCTTTGGCTGTTATTAATTTTATCACATTTAGCAAGGGAAATGGAACGTAATATTCAGGAATTGAAATGTCAGTACCCTGCAGTAAGTGAACAGCCAATGAAAAAGTGTCGCCAATTTTGCTAGCTTTGATGTACGGGCCCCCTTAATAAATTGACTTCCATCAGACGGTAGCCGCAGCCGCTGCAAATGGCGCATTGAAACAACACATAGACTTTCATACATTACCTTTACGTGACGAGACGTGTTACACAACTACTGTTCCCTACTAAACACTAGGAGCTACTCGCATGTAGAAGCTCTGCGCTTTTCTGTGTCCGGCAAGAAAACTTTTGTGATGATGTCTGGCTACTGTTGATAACCACTCAGTGTATCCCACTACTGGCTTTAAACATCAATAGTAACACGCAAGGTTTCCTTATCGGGCAAATAAATCCAGCTTCTCTTCCAGTGCACTCATTACGGTGATCATTTCAATGCTATCTCAAGGGCGCACACCTCGCCAGAAAGTCGTCCACATCATAATTTCTCTCTTCTTCTGAGTTTACTCCACGGCTATAAACATGGTTATTTACAGAAAAGAAATTTAAGGTGCGAAATGTGTCGTCTACCTTTACGCTTTCACCTTCTGGTGGCCTCAATTTCCATAATGTTTTCGTGGATCATTTTCCTGACTCTGTATGGCTGATATAACTGCCTATTCGTGATCTCCTCCTTGTTCTCAGTAATACTTCCTCATTTGATACCTGTCTCCATCACACCGTTCTTTGCAGTTACTTTACTCTCTTATTGTACTTCCAGTGCACGAATCACCTATAGATTTTTGTACCATCTCATCATGTCAAACACATCTATTCTGTTAACATAAGCAACCTGTTTCTCCGTTTCATCTTATCTTATTTCTAGCAATTCTAGTTCAATGATTGTATCCCCCACTTCTTGTATTACCGTGAATGACTTCTTTTTGCAGGTACTGATAAGTCCTACACTGACTAATTCCGTTCTCTCTCTTTTTTTTTGACTTCTCCCCCGCCCCGCTTCTTGAAAATTGTTTCTAACTTTTCAAAGTTTTCATCTGCCTTTGTGATATTTATGTCAGCGACCTTGTAGCGCTCATCTTACCTTTTGATACATCCGTCTAACCTTTTGTTCCTCTTCATGCTAATCCGCCTTTTTCTCTTGCTTCTACGGCTTTTTGTATGTCTTGTCAATTTTTGCGTGTAATATTGTCAGCATGGCATTGAGTGCCATTGAAGATGAACTTGGAGCGCGAACGACAAAACTTTGTTTAACATTTTCGCCGTTCGTGTCTGAGGAATCTTTAGTTGCTGAGACAACGTCATGTCCGCCAAACGTGGTAACAGTATCCATAACATATCAGGATATTAAAAAAAAAAAATCTCCTCTACCTCAATACTACACGAATTCAATCAAAAGAATTTTGAATACATACGCAATAATTGTACATCGTGAAGCCCTACACTATCAGATCACTAATACAATAAATGCTCTCTAGTTACCAAGTTTCTAACTAACGCGTCACGGTACAAAATAAAATCCCTAACTACATACCCCTATAAGTCTCCTCATCCTTGCACATTTACTGTAACCTTCATCAACTTGAATCATTTAACTGTAGCGAGCCACCTACAACCTCTGCGATTATTGCCCAATTGACAATGGCTCAGGATTCATCCTGTCAACACTGATCCTACCTTCCATTCGAGTTACGGACACATTTCTTTGCTTCACGATCTCGATAGCTGTCCCACCTATCTATCTAATCTTTGGCATTATTCTGTAAAATCTCAAATCGAAGTTCCTATTATCTTCTTGTCTGAATTGTTTATAGCCACGTTGAACTTCTGGACAAGGTTACACTCAAGACAAAAAGATCTTAAGAAATAATATGCGAACACTTTCATAAATATAGACTCGCTGTTAACAAATTTCTCTTAATGAGTAACTCTTTTCTAGTTGTTGACAGAGTGCATAGTACAGCCTCTCTACTTCCGCTAAACGTCGATTATTTTACTGCCCAAATAGTGTTCCATTTTCTAATGTATCTCAGTATCACCCGACTGAAGTCATCTTTACTCTGTACATGCTTTCGTGTTATTGATTTTCGTCTTATAACTTCATTTCAAGACACTTTCACATCCGCTTAGTTGGTCTTAGTTATACAGTTACAAAGTCATTGCAGCAACTTAAGAAAATTATTTCTTATCCCATGAAATTAATCTCGTCCCCCAAGTTCCCCCCCCCCCTCCCCTCCCACTGGTTTCCGTTACTACTTTTTCTATGTGTAAGAAGTAGTCAAATGAAAATGAGATAAATGGGGAAAAAAGTAAGTAAGCTGTTCATTATTTCAAGATTAGTCGCCAAAATTATTAACATATTAATCCCATTGTGGGACAATCCGGACAGTACTTGAATGGTAAAATGTTTGCCGTTGCCTATGGAACCATGATTGTACCCAGGGATGCACCTATTCTTCCCAAGGAAATTGACGGCCTGATATGTCTTTCTTCAGAGCTCCAAAATTATAGAAATGGCATTGGGAGAGATCGGGACTATATGGAGGAAGTGTAAGGGTTGTATTGCAGCATAGTCGGAACAACAGACACTCCGACTCCAGGAAAGTCGTGATGACTGCAAGAACCTGCTGCTGATTGACTTTCTGGAACACGGCGCCACATTTAATGCACAGCACTACGTGGACATTTTGTAAAAATTGAAGCGGATGGTCAAGTCCAAATGCTTACGATTGTTGGCGGAGTGCATCATTCTGTTGCAGGATAATGGCCGCCCACATGTTGCCAAGACTGTTTCGCCTACGCTGCAGAGCCTTCGCTGGGAATCCGTTACACATCCTCCATACAATCCTGATCTCTCTTTACGGATTTCCATTTTTTTGGAGCCCTGGACAAAGACATTCGTGATCTTCGACTCGCTTAGGACGAAGAGGTGCACCCCTGGCTGTAACGTTGGTTCTGTAGGCAACCTCGAACTTTCCTCCATGAGGACACAATCACCTTGTCTCATAGTTGGATGAATGTATTAACAGCAATGGCGATTACTACCGAAATAACGAAAAATTTCCTTACTTTTTTACCACATGTCTCGTTTTAATTTGACTGTAATTTATAACTGTCCTTTACACAATTGCTACTGCTCCTTCATATCCTTGGACCCTTACAGTTACAAAAGGTTTTTGTGCAGGTAGTAACGTTTTACTACCTGTATTCTATACCTGACAGCTTCAGAAAGTCAAATACTGTATTTAATATCATACAAGTTATTACGTTCTAGGTTTCGTGGTTCTTTTATTAGGGAACATAGTTGTCACACGGTGATATTCCTTTTTGATATATTGCTGCTGGAGTACTGCACAGTTGAGACTCTCTTGCAATTAGTGCAACCTTTTCAGAGTTCCTGGACCGAGCATCAAAGAGATGGTAACAGGCATCCCTGGAGTGGAGAAACAAGGGGAACGGTCCGGATGGAATCCCAAATCGGTTTTACCATGACTACTCTACAACATAGGCACGCCATAACTGAGCCGTCGATAAGCGATTGACATGGTGACCCACTGCTGACTGTTAACTATGGTAGGAACATACGGAATACGGAATAGATACCCGGAATTAGAACCTAGTACGTTGTCCTCGACGACGAGTATTCATTAGAGGCAAAGGTATTGTCAGTAGTGTCCCAGTGAAGTGTGATAGGACCGGTGCTCTTTTCCATATACATAAATGATCTGGCCGACAGGGTAAGCAGCAGTCTGCGGTTGTTAGCTGATGATGCTGTGATGTACAGGAATGTGCCGTCAGTGAGTGACTGTAGTACGATGTACGAAAACTTAGACAAAATTTTTTGTTGGTACTGGCTCTAAATGTAGAAAAATGTAAGTAAAAACTTAGAGGACCGACATTTGAAGCTGATTGCAGAACGATTCTACTGCCGCCAACATAAATTTCTCGTAAGGACCATAAATATAAGACGAGAGGAGTTAGGGCTCATATGGAGGGTAGATAAATGTTATTCCCTCGCTCTATTTGCGCGTGGAACAGGAAAGGAAATGACTAGTTGCGGTATGTGGTCCATATCTGTAAGATTTTTTTTGTTGCTGTCCCTTTCCACAGCTAAGTAAGTCTATTGTATTATCTCGGAATTGAGGACTAGTCGCGTTTGTGACTAACCAACTGGAGGACAATAATCAATTCAACATAGTAAAATATGACGTAATTCCTTGCTAAAATTTCTCCAGTGCTCTGTCTATCTGCTGCTCCTAACTTACTCTCTTTGTCCATTTCCACCAGCTCTCTCTCATACAATTTCCCCTTGTCCTGTGACCATATCCACATTTCTTTCTCACTTTCCACCTCTGCCCCCAACTCTTCTTTTTTCACCTGCTCAGTACTCCTCTACACGTTGCAACTGCCTCATGCATCTACCCCTCCATTTATTCATTTTCCTCATTCTTCCCATACTTTCTACTGTTCCCAGCCATGTGCATTAGCATATATAGACCCCACATAACAGTTCAATAAAGCAGTGTGACACTACAACCATAATGAGCCTTTCATGCAGGGGAGCCTAAATGTTAGGGCCTGAAAAACAGTTTCTAGCCCCTTAAATGTAGTCTGCCCTGCCAATCAGTTCGATTTTGCAAGCTGGTACGTCCACACACAACATGCCTATCGAGCAGGGCAGTCTATACGTCAGGGGCTGCAAATAACACATTTTTGTCAATATCTTCGCTCTTATTGAGGACAGGAGGTTAATCCACCATGCTGATATTCGTGAGGCTTGCTATTTCTGTGCCAAATTTGGTTTAAATCTGTCTGGGGCTTAGGAAGAGACCACTGGCATACAAAGGCTTGCCATTTCTGTGCAAATT
Source organism: Schistocerca americana (assembly GCF_021461395.2). Classification (NCBI taxonomy): domain Eukaryota; kingdom Metazoa; phylum Arthropoda; class Insecta; order Orthoptera; family Acrididae; genus Schistocerca; species Schistocerca americana. The sequence continues at coordinate 971,239,278 of NC_060120.1, read as the reverse complement.
TTGGTTTAAATCTGTCTGGGGTATGGGAAGAGACCACTGGCATACATATATGCTCTCTACTTTATGTATGTGACAGATGATGCTGCCAACAGTTCATTACAAATACTATGTGAAGTGATTTTCAAATTAAATGTAACGATGAGACGAAATATTTTGACCACCTGTTTAATAGTATGTTGCTTCATCACCAATTCTGTAAGGTACGTTTCCAGCCATATTTTGCACCAAGTCATTCAATTCCCTTATAAAATGATCCGATGGTTTGTGGGTGCAGAAATGGTGCACAGGTGTGTTCCACTGTTGTCAGATCAGGAAAATTAGTGTGAGTTCAGTATCATGTTCCTAAATCTACTATAGCAGGAGACTAATCTTGTGACTTGGAGGAAAATGTCATTACTGTTGGGTAAGACATCAAAAGCAAAGGGATGTATTCAATCCACTATAATGCTCCCACAGTCCACTGCTGTAACAGGGCTTTTGATTAGTACCACATCTTCAATTGTAGCGTACGTGAGTGTCCCACGTAGAATAATAATGCCTCCACAGGCTTTCATGTGTGGCCCAGTGCTCATTTTGGGCTGCTGGACACAACGATCGACCTGGTTTAACAAGAGGTGTTTTCATTGATCCAACGTCTAATCTTGATAATCCCAAGCCAGCTGAAATAATAACTGACAATGTAGTTGTGCCATTGTGGGAACTCATACAGCCACTAATGCAGAGCTCCATGTTCAATAATCTATGTTGAACAGTTTGCTCCAAAACAATTATTCCTCGAGTAACATGGTGCTCTGTCCTCAGATCTTCCACAGATAGACGCTGTTCACACTGTTCAACAGAGCAGGCAAGCCTGCGACCTCCAAGTTCTGTAATGAGATACGCACATCTAACATCTTCCCACCCAGTTTTGTTTCCACCGTACTTCAACCACTTTCCACTAAATCTCTGAACCCTAGCACACGAGCAGCTGTATCCGAAATGTTCGTTTACAAGCCTTGGGTGACAACAATCTCTAAGTCGTTTATGTCAATGGATTTCTCCAATTGCAGCCTGTATCAACTCGGGAACAAATTCTCACTTCTCTCTGTTCTTTTTACACACTTTCATAAGCCACAACGCCACCAGATACCAGTCAGCCTCGCGACAGGCAGTGGACATAATGTTTTGACTCTTCGGTGCATAGCTCGCCAGCTCGCCTTAGATCAGATTGCTCAGACGTACAGTAGAGTTGAAAATTGTTCAGAAAATCTACCCAATAAAGAAGTTGTAATTTTATTGTAGATTATTTTCTTATTAACTATGAACAATAACTACTATGTAACAAAACACAGAGAAAGAAAGTTTTTAGTGTGAATGAATGCAAACATTTCAACAATTATATAAATGTGAAGCATATTGTTGCATTTAGATGTGGATTTACTGGATTGTTTCTGGTTTTGGTTTGCTGATGTGACTTTAAAACTAGTGGTAGTGGGTGTCTCTCGTTATCTTAGAGGAAGGAGCATACACTCATTAAGCAATCTGATACGCTATAAATACCACTTCGTCTACCGCAAGTATACCAGTGATCGGATTTGTCAAAACCATTGCAGACCAACAGGGTACGTCCCATATATCATATGTTAGTCTGAAAACGATTCTATGACGTTTAGGTGGCCATGTGTGTGTATGTGTGTGTGTGTGCGTGTGTGTGTGTGTGTGTGTGTGTATGCATCAAGTGGACTACGCACGCCTCCTCCGAAAGGTTTGCCTAAGCAGAACAGTACAGTGGCTCCACCCAGCTAAACATAAGACCAACGCTTGAAAACAAACATTTCACAGCGGTAACTGGTCTTGTAGCTCCTCGCTAGAAAACTTGCTTCCTGTAGCCGGGTTCGATTCCTGATCTCGAGAAAGGCATCTTTGTAGAAGAAAGAGTGTCTCTGACCAAAGGAATACGCACAAGGGCCAAAGAATATTAATTACCTGTTTCAAGACATGTCAACATATCACAGCTATTCATCAACAACACATAACGAACCAATTAATTAATGCATCACAATTGGTAGTGTTACATAAATGCTGTCATATCGTTGAGTGCAATAAGCGATAAAGAATATAAATAATATCGCAAATGAAATTCCTTTAAACCTATGTTATAGATTGACACATATTTATAATGGTATTGTTCATAGTACAAATGTTCAAATGCCTTGTTGGATGCATTTATGTAAGAACCACTCGGTATTAGTATGGATACCTCCTGACATTTCTGCAGGTACTGAATCGCAAGCGTGACATATACGTTCTTTTAACACATCTGCATTTTCCAATTTCGATTCTTAAATGCTGTCTTTGATATATATCCACATAAGAAAAAAGCTAAGGGCGTTAAATCAGACGATCTCACTGGTCGTCGAAAGCAACCACCACGACCTATCCACCGTTCAGCATACATATTGTTGAGATATTCCGTAACCCCTCTACAACAATGAAGTGGTGCACTATCGTGCTGAAACCAGTGCATCACAGCTAAATGAAGTGGGATGCCTTCTAAGAGATTCCAAGATTCAGCTCATTCTACAGGAACTGCGAACACACCCGATCAGAACGCCCTGCAGCCAAACAAAGTGGTCCAATGATGTGGTCGCGTAGAACGCCGCACCATACGATAAAACCGGAGTGCGCTTGCATGTGATGTGGTCGTAAGCAGTGAAGATTTGCAGGGGCCATTTAATGTAAATTGTGGCGTCGTTGGAGAACAGCATTCGTCTCCCACAAAATCTGCCTGCAAATTCTGGATTTACGCCTACTTTATATACCAACGTCTGCAGAACGAAAATCGTATCCATGTAGCTGTTAGTGGAGTTGCAACTTAAAGGGATGCCATTTTCGTTCCTCCAAAATCCTTTAGTACCGGAAGCATCGACAATATCCCCAGGTCCGCTGCAGCTTTTGGTTTTCCTAATTACGATGACAAGTAGGTATTACTAGGCGAGATCGAACAACTTTCGGAGTACGAGGGTTGTTCGGAAAGTAAGGAACGATCGGTCACGAAATGGAAACCACAGTGAAAATCAAAACTGTTTTCTTTGCAGATTTAGCTACACCTTCTAGGTACTTCTCAACATGGTCACAGCTCCGGCCTCTACAATTGTCGGTGCGTTATACCAAATTTCCAACACCATCGTCATAGAAGGCAGCCACCCGGGCTTTCCGATAATTCTCTACGCTGGTCTATAGCTCTTAGCTTGCGCCCAAATGTTGTCTTCGTATCCAGCGTTTCATGTGAACAGAAATAATACTCAGCACGAGCCAATTAGTGTTGTGTTGTGCTGGTCGAACACTTCCCATCGAAAAGTCTGCAGGAGCATCTTCACTACCCCTGCAGAGTCGGCTGAAAATTGCCATGTTGAAGGAAGTGCGTGGCAGTTGTGTTAGGTGGTCTGAATTCATTAAGGCGAAGCCTCTCAGAGGGTCCTCCTAATTAGCCGAGAAATAATTGTTCTAGGCAGCGGTACTCGCTCACTGTGAGCTCACAACTGAAAAGAGCTCTTGATGCGGTCGACGGGCATACTAGAGTCACTGACCAAAACGTTTGTGTAAAACCTCGCGGATTTTCACCGGCATAAAATCCTGGCTAGGGCCTTGAAATAGGCATCTGACTTTAGTTAATGATGTACCGCGGCTCTGGACCTTACTAAGCTCCAGGTAATATGAAGTAGGTAATATGAAGTAGCAAAATTGACAGTAAATAATGGGTCCAGCTTCACGCTGCACTGGAAATGAAATTAGAATATTTGTGATTTACTTCCGTGAATAAAGGAAGCGACTGATGTCTGATCCGAAAATCCATACCTATTACAAAAATATGTGTATGTATGTTCTACACCTCTTCCGAAGCTACTGGGTCGTTTTTAACAAAACTTGGTACACATTATTTACTCTCTTCAAGGAACCGTTGTGGTTATAAAAACCACATACTACTCAAATCGGTAGAAGTGGGATGAAAAAAGGGCTTAGCTCACGACGCTCATATACGGGAATTATATCCACCTAATTTTTGGAGAATAAAAGCACTTAGTGACATGCAGAAATCTTCTTCCTGTTAACCCCCCCCCCCCCCCCCTCCCACTATATGCTCAAGGAGAAACGTTTATCGCTTAGCCTACTGTATTTTCGCTTAGTAAAACTGCAGCATTAGTTAATACTGCTTTACTACTAACTCTATTCGCAACACATTTCACAGACAGTATCTACGTAAATCACTGAAAGTGCCGGCAAAATTGTATCATTGTACAACATATAGTTCAGGGGATATCATGTCATAAACTCTGAGCTGTCTGAAAACGAAACTGCAGGGCGGAATTCACTAGAAATCTGGGTGAAATATACAAATGTGAGGGAAGTATGTTAAATATATGTGAAATATGTTTGTAAAGTGCGTACTTGGTAAAATTTGCAGGTAAAAATCTCCACCCAAACCAATGGCCGATTTCAACCAAAATTGGTACTTGTATACATACTACTCAATGTGTGGAAATAAATACTGCAGGGAAAGAACGAACAACCTTCTATTAGCCTGGGGGTGATAATCGGAAGAGAGAAGGGGGAAGATGGATTGACAGAGAATGAGAAGGAGAAGATAGCTACGGACAAATTGGAGGAGCAGACGGACAAAAAGAAGGGGGTGGGGCGTGGAGAAGAAGTGTGGGCAGATGAAGGTAAGAGTAAGAGGAGAAGAACAGACGCAGGGAGAAGAGGATATGGACAGATAAAGGAAAGACGAGGATATGAACAGGGAGAGGAGACAGGAGAAGGACAGAGACAGGAGGAGGAGGAGACAAGCAGAGGCATTGAAGGACAGAGAGGGGAAGAAGGAAGAGATGGACAGAGGAAGAAATGGACAGACAAGGGGAAGGGTAGGAGATGTATGGAGGGAGATGGTGGGGGAGATGGAAAGAAGGGGAAGAGAAGATGGACAGAGAGGGGAGGGGGAAATAGAATGGTATGAGCAGGAGATGGACGGGAAAAGGGGGAAAAGGAGGAGGAGGAAGCGGAGAAGGAGGAGGAGGAGATGGAAAGATAGAGGAGTGGAGTAGATGGATGGGCAAAGGGGCAAGGAAGAGATGGATAAAGAAACAGGGGAATAAATGATGGATCTAGGGGGATGAACAAGATGCAGAGGCGGAAGAATAAGATTGAGGTTAAAGATGAGATGGACAGAAGGGGAAGCAGCAGATGAATTGAGAAAGGGGAAGAAGTAGGTGGACAGAGAGAGTAGAGAGGAGCAGATGGAGAGAGAGTGGGGGGCAGGAGGAGGAGATGGACAATGAAAAGAGGAAGAAGAACATAGACAAACAAAAATCTGAAATAAATAAATATCTGGGAAACGCCAGGTATTTACCTAGCTGAATATATTCTGTAAATAACAGTACAGTATTGCACCTCATAGAATTACAAAAACCCATATTTTAAAACGCCATATTCAACCGGAAGTACATTGTCGCTACGTAAAAAATGGATACAGTCCTAAAACGAACGAATACACCCATTGGTCTCTTTTCTTTTCGCGAAAACATCTGATTGTGTATGCTGTCTTTCTTATATAATTGTCCGGCGCGTACACTATTCTCACCCCAGTAATCTGGCTCTGCATTTCCGCAACTCTAAGCTTAAAGACTGCTCCTAATTTCTCTGACTACGAAAAGTAAAAATTTTTTCCACAAATCACTAATAAAAAGGATTTCTTCCAACTTGCTTCCTTTCTCCTATAGTTTGAAAGTAATATTTTCCTTCAGTTATGTCCAAAATTAAAATTTTACCAAAGAGTAAAAAACAAAAAAAAAAGAACAACATTAGTTTCACTTTCAATCCACCCCTTCTGGAACAAACCGAGCTGACAGTATTTCTATGTCAAATGTAGTTAGCAATGCCATAGTCAGTTTATCAAGAAGCGTGACCCTATTTCTTTCCTCAGCAAAGTTGATTCCAAATGCATTAATAAAGCCTGGAATTCATGTCTGTTGGAGTATCACATTATATAAAATTATTTTAGAAAATTCTGTACTTCTCCAAATTACATGGAAACATATTGAAACTTTATTTGTATCTTTCAATGTAAAGGTTTCTGGTCAGAAAAATTATCCTGTAGGTTTCACTTTACATTAGTGACAAATTCAACATGGTTCAAATATTTTGGGAAGTTTAATTTACGTAATATTTTATGCAACTTTATTGTTCACTAAACAAAAAACTATTATTATGCTCTAAAGTCACACCCAACTTTTTCGTAATTAATTAAATATTTTATGAAATTTGTATTTATTTCGCTCATTGCATTTAAGTACATTTCAGTATTGGGTCACGTTATTCTACATTACATAACATTACATATATTCACAGACAAACATCTAGCCATGTATATATTCAATGGAATTTTGGGATGCCATGAGGAATTGAAAGTCCCCACTGAACGCTCTGGCGCTGCATTCTTCTCTGATGTTTTGAATGGTCTGCTTAGGCGCGCCGCAGTCACATGCTGGCGAAGAGAGAAGTCCCCATTTGAAGAGTCAGTCAGCACATTTTCCATGCCCAGTTCTTAGTCGGTTCAGAGTTGACCAGATCTTGAGGGAGTGATCAAACCCAGGAACTGCCTCAGTAATACAAGTCATTGGGTGGCAAGTTGTTGGGGTATTTTGGAGCCATTCTCTTCTCCAAGAGTTGATGTCGGCTCCAGTGACGCTGTCGAGAGCAAGAGGAAGACGTCTTGAACGAAGCCTCTTGATACTCAGATCTGGTATATCGATTTGTACCGGTAATTCAGGGCTTGCTTCGATCTTTTAGTATTCCCTGACCAAGGCTGCTTCTCGTCGTATTTTTGGGGGTGGTATATGACTCAGGACAGGTAGTCATATGTTAGGTGTAGACCTAACGGTTCGTGAGATAATGCGCATGTTGTTGTCAAGTACGACGTCGATTTTGTTCACATGACTACTGTTTAGCCATACTGCACTCAGCCACAGAGTATACCAGGCTCAGCGCAGACGTTCTCAGAGTTGTTGCCGTTGATCCCCAGGTGGTTCCGCAGAGTTTGTGTATGAGGTTGTTTCTTGTTCTCACCTTGGCAGCTGCTTTTGTAAGGCGTGATTTAAATGACAAGGTTCTGTTTAATGTGATCCCCAGGTAAGTTGGCTCCTTGTTGTGATTGAGGCGTGTGTCATCATGTTATACTTCCAGAACTCTGTCGGCTTCTCTGTTACTGAGGTGGAAGCAAGTAACTTCTGTCTTTGTGACGTTAGGCCCAAGCCTCCATTTACGGAAGTACGATGTCATGGCAGACATATCGGATGTCAGTGTTTCTTCCACTGTATCAAAATCGGTGTGTCTCTTTGCAATGGCCCAGTCATCAGCGTAGCCAAATTTCGTACAAACTGTTTGTGGTATGTCAGCAATGTACACGCTGAAAAGCAGTGGGGCTAATACCGAGCCTAGAGGTAAGTCATTTTGAAGGAATTTCTGGCTACTGACTTTGTTTTCCATGACGACCTGGAATCCTCTGTTACCAGTCATATTACCAATAAGCTTTGTCACTTTTCGACAGGGAATTGTTTTCATTATTTTATAGAGTAGGCCTTGTCTCCATACGGTATCATAAGCTGCTGACAAGTCAATGAAGGCCATAGTTGTTTTTAATTTCTTTTGGAATCTCGGTTCAATATGTGTTGTAAGGGCCAGGACTTGGTCTGCACAGCTTCGGTTGGGACGAAAGCCAGCTTTTTCTACTGGGATGGCCGTAAGTATTGTCTGACCGATCGTGATAAATAGTACTCGTTCCAGAAGTTTGTACACCTTGCTAAGCATTGCTATGGGCCAGTATTTTTGCGGAATATTTCCCGGTTTACCTAGCTTTAGGAGGGCAATTATCTTGGTATTTTTAAGTTCTTGGGGTATGTTTCCTGTCTGCAGGAGTGATGTGAATAACTTTGCTAACCATATTTTCGTATATTTGCCGGACTTGATAAGATACTCTGGGAGGATGTCTTCTTAGCCGGGGGCTGTACCTAGTTTTGTGACCTTTATTGCTGTCGAGATCTCTTCGGGAGTAATGTCGCATGAATATATAATGTCAACACTGGCTGTTGCTTTTAGCTTTCGGGAGTGATGTCGCATGAATATTTAGTGTCAACACTGGCTGTTGCTTTTAGCTTTCTAAGTTAAATGCTTATTGTTGTCTCTCATTGGTGTAGGTAGCTCTTTAGACGTTTTAACAATGTGCCATGCAATTTTGTTAGGCGTTGTGGGGTTTTCTTCTCGAGTGATAGGCTGGCTGCTCCTAGTTTTCGAAGCAGGGACCATGCTTTTCTGCTGGATACTTTAAAGTCCATAGCCTCAGTAGTTTCCATCCACTTCTGTAAAGTCCATAGCCTCAGTAGTTTCCATCCACTTCTGTAGTCGTGCAGTATCTACGCTGTGTATGAGTTCATCTGCTATTTGTCTGTCACCGCTGCTTTGGTAGTCGTTAAACAGTTCCTCACATTTATCGTCCCAGCCTGGAATGTATGCTTTGCGTATCCTCTAGGTATGTGCTTTTTTTCTGTGCTGATGACTGCTCCCACAAATCTTTTATAGCTATCATCAGAAGGACAGATCCATCCCAGGCAATTATCGAGGTCTTCCGAGTAAGCTTTCCAAACCGATTTTTTGTAGGTTCCATCTGGGTCGAGGAGCTGAGGTCATCAATGGAATACTTGTGCAGATTTCTGCTAGCACATGACGGTGTTGATTGTGAGGGAAATCTGGCAAAACATTTCGGGTTGTGTTGACCAGCTGGTGATTTTCATCAGCTGTGACAAAGCTTAGGTCTGGGTCATACTCTCGTTTCCAAGCTACTGATCTGAACGAACTACGATCTTTAGCATCGAAAATGAGGTGGATGTTGTTTTCTTCTGCCCGATTTGCTAAGGCTTCACCATTTGCATCTGTTGTTCTGCATCGGCATTGCGTGTGGTGGCTGTGTAAGTTCCCTACAAAGACCGCGGGATGGCGGTGTGACTGGAGAACATCTGCTGGCCATGCGGATCATGGTGGTTTGTAAATGTTACTTATGACCAGTTCACCTATTTTGATTATCACAGAGTGGATATTGTCATTTGTGGAAGTGGACAGCAGGTGAGCGTTCTCTGTTTTGTTTTTGACGTATGTCGCTACTCCATATGCATGGTGCTATGTTGTACCAATGATATCGTATAATGGTATTTTTCCTCTAGAGCATAGTAGATCTTCGTTATCTGCGTGGGTTTGCTGTAGAGCAACCACGTCAGTGTTGTGCTTAGTCAATAACTTTCGAAGAATTTGGCATTTGGTTTTACTAATGCTCTCAATGTTCAATTGGCATATTTTAACGCATCTTCCAAGTTCCCCATGTGCTTGGCCCTGAGAAAGGCTTTTGTGTGAGTATGAGTCATTCCGCTCGGTTACGTACTTTTCGAATAGCCAGGAGATCTAGAAAGACAGTCTGGCAACCAGTTTTGTTGCCTTCTTAGCACCATCCAGGGGTCACGTGTGGGGCAAATTTCAGGTTTACACCCACGGACGTGAAGCAGCATCAACCCCCATTTTGTGAAAACTTAATTCCTAATGTCTTTCAACCATGGTATATTTTGGAATCCCAAAATTTCATTTTTGCAGTTTTGCAAAATATCTTTTACTGTTAATATATTCGTTCGATTTTTTCAAGAGTGAATAGAGGGAACTCTACATAAAATAGTTAATACTATAAAAGCCGAGTGTCGTTATAATCATAAAGGGGAGGTTCACTATCTTTTGGTTGAAAAAATCGATTTTTTTAAATTGTATTTTGGGATCCACAAAAGTTTTTAGAATCCACACTTGAATCGGGTTTCCCGAATACGGAACGAAAATGTTTGTTATTCGCCGTTGAACAAATAATGCACCTGCCTGAAATCGGCCCTTTTAAAGCACCAGTTTTTTTTTCTTTCGGAGGACCAGTTACTGTACCTGCGCTTGGGAGGAAACACACAAAATTCAAATGAAAGTTTGAACACGTGTGTTTGGAAGTTAGCCCCCAAGCATTTGCATTGTGGTGCGAAGTCTGTGGAGATTGCGACTTTCCTGACAGTGAGCAGTTTCAACGAAGTATATTCAGCAAATCTGAAGAACATGACAACGATGGCCGTCACCCTGGGACTCCATTCGACGCAGTCCGCTTAGCATTCGGACGACCACCGGATTCAAGCGGTCGAAAACCGCTTGTCACCGGGCGTACGAGCGGCTCTGGAGCAGCGCAGGATGGCCGAGATCGACTATAACGCACTCTATGAGGAAGAGGAAGGACTAGTTTATGGACCCGGAATAGCAGATTGAACGTACGTTGCATAATATTGCATTTATATGTAGTCAAAACTTCAAACGCGTTTTTCTCGAAATGACGTTGTTTTTATCGCGCGGTAAGGTATCTTCATATCTACTGAACCGATTGGCATGATTCTTTGTTACCCACGAAACTAACTATATTGTCCAGGAGTTGTACCACTTTTATTCCGATCCATCAATTATAAATATTTTTACTTGGCCGAATAAGTCGTAAAATCGCTAAAAAAAATCTTTTTTTTCAAATGGTCGCCATGTTGTTTCCTATGATCCAAATAACTTAAGCGAGGTACAACTCCTAAAGAATCTTATATACTTCGCTAACGTCAATTCAATTTTGGTGTCAGACGAGCCGGCTGACCTGTGACATATCGCACGTGGAGGTCTAGATCGAAATTTTGTTTCGTTCCGAAGCCACTTACGCCCTTTCTCTTCGACGTTTTCGGTCGAAAAAAAATTCCAGTTTGTAGAGGAAATATCAGTAAACATTTTGACCAAATTTAACATTGATATCTATAACATATTCCGAGAAAAAAATTCTCAAATACCATGCTTTTTTCGGGCCAAAGATAGTAAACCACCCCTTAATTAGAAGGATACATTTTCTAGAACATATTAGAATTTATGTTTTAATATATGGAACTTGATATATCCCAGATGATCAGTTGGCAGTCAGTATATGCATTAGTTTTTTTCTGCGCTACTGCGGCATGTCTTTCGTGTAAAACCATATTGACAATTAATTGACTGTAATTGTTTATAAAATACGAAAATGTTTTCAAATACCGGTATCAATCACAAACTTTGTTAACAGCTAAATTACGTATTTAGTCACATGTTTCGAGGTGGTACATCATCATGAGGATATATTGGCATTACAAAACTTCTATGATCATCCTGTGGAAAGTGAAGAATAACCTGGTAACAGGCGACGTCACTTTGTGCCTGGGTCTTACGTTCACAGGAATATTTTATAAAACCATCACTCATTTTGTTTGCATTATTATTCAGCGGACGTTTTAGTAAATGGTGTCTCTTTCCTTGAACTTTAAAAATATACTACATTAATGATTTGTGATACTAGAACAGTAAATTAGTTGAATACAAAACTACGAGAGATGTTATTCGCATGATTTTCGAAAGAGGATCATTTTATTCTTCGATCCGATCCATCGAGTACGTACATTTGCAAAGATTGTTTTCAAAATATGTTGAGCGTATAACCAAAAACACTGGGAAGTATTGCGTAATATGAACGTCTCCGGCGTATGTCGTTTGAATGACGCAGCTGGACGCGACCTGTTGCGCGAGTGTAGAGAACGATATACGAGCAACCTGTTGGAGATCGATGTGTTGTGAAGATAGCAGCAGGTCGCGAATTTAACCTACTTTGAACGTCGGTTGATGGTCAGTGCAACGCAGCTGATTCGCAGCATTTATGAGATTATAGAAGAACTCGTCTGAGAGATCTACATTGCCTACTGTGATACTTCGATTGGCACAGACAACCTTCCAGTACGCGTAAACAGAGGACGACCGCAAATGTTTGACTAAAGGGTGTCACGTCACCCCCGCGTAGCAATACTGTGCGACCGACTGTCCACTGGGGGTTGGGGGGGGGGGGGGGGGAGGGAGGCGAACAGCACAATAAACCTGGGTTCGGTGTCGGGCGGCGGTGGGGTGAGTGAACTAAATAGATGTGTGTGAATTCCTAAGGGACCAAACTTCATAGGTCATCGGTCCCTAGATTTACTCACTACTTAAACTAACTGAAACTAAATTATGCTAAGAACAACACAGACACACATGCCCGAAGGAGGACTCGAACCTCCGGCAGGAGGGACCGCGCAGTCTGTGACAGGACGCCTCAAACCGCGCGGCCACTCCGCGCGGCGTTGACTTAACTGCTGTAGCCTGTTGTTGGGGTTTGTGTACCACTGAGGGCTCTGGCAGGGAAGAAGCCTCTCCGTCGTTTCTAGGTCCCCAGTTCAATACATACGTACGCACCTTACTGGAGGGCATGTGTGCTCGCAGGGTACCACTCTATTGGTCGACATCGGAACCAACGTCTTCCTGTATGAATAACTTTCCCATTATCCACATACAGCTTTCCGTGGAGTGCACGCTTCGTTTGATGTCGGCATGTACGGTGGATAAGCAAGAAAAATCCAATGAAGTTTTGCGATTTCCTCTCGGAAGTGCAGATTTGTGTCAGGCCTTGCGTTGTCATGGAGAAGAAGAGGTTCCTTTCCATGTTTGTGGCAAGGAACAAGCTGAAGTCCTTTCTTAAATTTTCCTGAAGCTAGCGCAGTACACTTCAGACTTGATCGCTGCACCATCATGGAGGATGCCAAACAGAATAACCCCTTCAGAAATGTATGAGGCCGTCGGCATGGCTTTACCAGCTTTGGGTGCGGCTGTGAACTTTGTCTTCGGAGAGGAGGTGGAGTGGTGCCACTCCACAGATTGGCGCTTTGTTTCCGGTTCAAAGTGATGAACCCATGTTTCATCGCCTGGGACGATGTTCGACAGCAAATTGTCAGGATCAGCTGCGTAACGCACAACAAATTCCGCACAGATGGTCATCTGTTGTTCTTCATGGTCATCTGTTAAGTGGCGAGGAACCAAGCGGGCACACGTGATAGTACCGCAACTGGAGAACGAGTGAGTCGGCACTGCCAGCAGAGACGTCCAGTTGAGTAGCGACTTGTTGTTTTGTGATCCGCCGATCTCCTCGAATGAAAGTACCCAGACTCTCCAACATTGCAGGAGTCGAGGCTGTGTGTGGCTGGCCGGAACGCGACCTTGTTGCAATGATGACAGACGCCTCGCCCAACGACTCACCGTGTTTTTGTTCACTGTTAGGTCTCCATAGAAATTCTGCAAGCGTCTATGAATATCTGCACTGCTCTGGTTTTCTAACTCCGTTACAGATGCCATTTTGAAGGCTGCACCGAGCGAGGTGGCGCAGTGGTTAGCACACTGGACTCCCATATGCGAGGGCGACGGTTCAACCCCGCGTCCCGCCATCGTAGTTTAGGTTTGCCGTGATTTTCCTAAATCACTTCCCTTGAAAGGGCACGGCCAACTCCCTTCCCTAATCCGATGAGATCTATGACCTCGTTATTTCCTCTCTTCCACCAAATCAACCCAACCAAACCCTTCTACAAACTAATTGAGTTGAAGGCTACGTACGGCTCCACGTAAAGTAACTTAATGAACTGTAAAGGCTGAAGTGAGAATATTCCACGATGTCTCACAACAAATGCCAGGTTTTTTGAACCGAAACTGGCCGAGAAAAAAATGTGTTGCATTAATTACTGAACGCCTCTCATATATTCTCGTATATAAGAAAGAAATTGAATCAGTAGCACGACACTTTTAATCGTATGTTCCTGTCTCGTTCGATAATCAGTTCGAATATCTACGTCTATCTAGAGAGCTTTAGGGAAAGCATTAGGGAAAGGTTGACAAGAATGGGGGAAAGAAATACAGTAGAAGAAGAATGGGTAACTTTGAGGGATAAAATAGTGAAGGTAGCAGAGGATCAAGTAGGTAAAAGGACGAGGGCTAATAGAAATCCTTGGGTAACAGAACAGATATTGAATTGAATTGGAGGAAGGAGAAAATACAAAAATGCAGTAAATGAAGCAGGGAAAAAGGAATACAAACGACTCAAAAATGAGATCGTCAGGAAGTTCAAAATGGCTGAACAGGGATGGCTAGAGGACAAATGTAAGAATGTAGAGACACATATCGCAAAGGGTAAGATAGATACTGCCCACAGTAAAATTCAAGAGACCTTTGGAGAAAAGAGGACGGCTTGCATGAATATCAAGAGTACAGATGGAAACCCAGTACTAAGCAAAGAAGGGAAAGCAGAAAGGTGGAAGGAGTATATAGAGGGTCTATACAAGGGCGATGTCCTTGAGGACGATATTACAGAAATGGAAGAGAATGTAGATGAAGATGAAATGGGAGATATGATACTGCGTGAAGAGTTAGACAGAGCACTGAAAGATCTAAGTCGAAACAAGACCCCGGGAGTAGACAACATCGAATTAGAACTAATGACAGCCTTGGGAGAGCCACGCCTAACAAAACTTTACCATTTAGTGAGCAAGATGTATGAGACAGGCGAAATACCCTCAGACTTCAAGAAGAATATAATAATTCCAGTCCCAAAGAAAGCAGGTGTTGACAGATGTGAAAATTACCGAACTATCAGTTTAATAAGTCACAGCTGCAAAATACTAACGCGAATTCTTTACAGACGAATGGAAAAACTGGTAGAAGCCGACCTCGGGGAAGATCAGAATGGATTCGGTAGAAATATGGGAACACGTGAGGCAATACTGAAACTACGACTTATCTTAGAAGAAAGATTAAGGAAAAGCAAACCCACGTTTCTAGCATTTGTGGACATAGAGAAAGCTTTTGACAATGTTGAGTGGAATATTCTCTTTCAAATTCTGAAGGTGGTAGGGGTAAAATACAGGGAGCGAAAAGCTATTTACAATTTGTACAGAAACCAGATGGCAGTTATTAGAGTCGAGGGGCATCAAAGGGAAGCAGTGGTTGGGAAGGTAGTGAGACAGGGTTGTAGCCTATCCCCGATGTTATTCAATCTGTATATTGAGTAAGTAGTAAAGGAAACAAAAGAAACATTTGGTGTAGGTATTAAAATCCATGGAGAAGAAATAAAAAAATTGAGGTTCGCCGATGACATTGTAGTTCTGTCAGAGACAGCAAAGGACCCGGAAGAGCAGTTGAACGGAATGGACAATGTCTTGAAAGGCGGATATAAGATGAACATCAAAAAAAGCAAAACAAGGATAATGGAACGTAGTCGATTTAAATCGGGTGATGCTGAGGGAATTAGATTAGCAAATGAGACACTTAAAGTAGTAAAGGAGTTTTGCTATTTGGGGAGCAAAATAACTGCGGAAGGTGGCTATTCTTATTCCAAATATTGTGTGAAGGACACTTGGAAAGCTTCTAAGTCGAGTTTCGTCAAGAACGTTTGGGACTTGCCTAGAACAGTCGAAGTAGAGAGGATATAAAATGTAGACTGGCAATGGCAAGGAATGCGTTTCTGAAGAGGAGAAAATTGTTAACATCGAGTTTAGATTTAAATGTCAGGAAGTCGTTTCTGTAATATTAGTATGGAGTGTAGCCACGTATGGAAGTGAAACGTGGACGATAAGTAGTTTAAACAAGGAGAGAATAGAAGCTTTCGAAATCCGGTGCTACAGAAGAATGCTGAAGATTAGATGGGTAGATCACATAACTAATGAGGAGGTCTTGAATAGAATTGGAGAGAAGAATGGATCGGTTGGTAGGGCATACTCTGAGGCATCAAGGGATTACCAATTTAGTATTGGGGGACAGCATGGAGCGTAAAAATCGTAGAGGGAGACCAAGGGATGAGTACACTAAACAGATTCAGAAGGAAGTAGGTTGCAGTAGGTACTGGGAGATGAAGAAGACTGCACAGGATAGAGTAGCATGGAGAGCTCCATCAAACCAGTCTCTGAAGACCACAACAACAACAACATTAACGTCACGTAAAAACTAAATTCATCAGATTTGTGATAATTAATCCGTACGTAACAGTCATTTAAAAAATTTCCGGTCTTCTTATTTCCAATTACGTATCGCACATAAAAACTCAGGTTATGTTGCAAAATTAAGTTCTTAATTGTTGATTTTTATAAAAGATTTTTTTAATGGAAAAGCCTTACAAATTCGAGATAATTTACATTTTTATGTATTTTACGTTTTACAGAAATTTTCACGAACACGCACCTTTGTTTTAAATTTTTCCGTGCTCATGCATCAAACCGAAGGCACCAGCCAGCCACGTGATAGAAGAGCATCATACCGAAGTGCGATACAGCGACGGGTTGATCTTCCTACAATGTATTAAGGACATCAGAATCTTAATCATCCCTGCAACAGCAACTGTGAAGATGTAATTTCTAGAATAAAAACCGCCACCAGTTGCGGAAGGTGGCTATTTTTATTTCATATATTGTGTGAAGGACACTTGGAAAGCTTCTAAGTCGAGTTTCGTCAAGTACTTTTGGGACTTGCATAGAACAGTTTTGATGATTGATGTTTGAGTTCTGAACTTCACGTATCATAAATATAAAGAAAACAAAAATCAGATTGCCACGTGGTCCCGTTGTGAATGGGTGGCACCAGAAAACTATTCCTGCGACAATTCAATGGAGATAAATGGAGACAACGTAGGAGTTTGTACCCGACGGTCTACTCTTGTCAGTTTGCTTTCCCATGACTCTTAACCCTTTAGCCTAAATCTTAGCTCCGCAATTTGGCTATCACAAATTTCTACATGTTACAATTGCATATTGATCATTACCTTAACTATACGCACATATATTTAGTTTATACTGTGGGTTTGCTAGATGGATTTTAGACCAGGGTCTAATGTCCTGTACGAAACGTGGTGTTATTAGACACAGACTACAAATTCTCATCGGTAAGGGTTGGGAAAGAAATTTACGAGTGATCTTTCAAACGACACATCTTTTTATTCACTTCCTCGATTTAGGAAACTCAGAGGAGAAAAGATCTGGAAGAATAGGCGGTGATTTGAACACTGTCCTCCCGAAAACGATTCCAGACTTTTAACCCCTAGTGATCTACGCAGATTATTGTATTGTAGGAGCCACTGTCACATGCCTGATCAATCAGAACTACGTGTGAGGAGGATATGCTGCTGATAACGCAACATTAAATCGATTCTTTACATTTCATTTTGTATTACCATTTATTACTGTAGCTATGGCAGCAGTTCATTTAGTCTTCCTTCATCAAACAGGATCTAATAACACACATTCTGACATGGCTTGATAGCAGAGCGGCCTATGGCGCTGAAGTTAGTTGAGGACGTGTTAGTTAGGCGGGTGATGGAGCCCCTTAGGGAAACAGCGTACAGGGCTGGAAAGAATTCCAACGTGCACTAGGTTTGTCTGCCGGAGGGCCTCATCCAAGATGTGGAGGCGGCCTTGCCAGCGGCTATCGAGCGTACGGGGTGCAGTCGTCTGCAAGTAGTTGCTCACGTCGGCACCAATGATGCCTGTCGCTTGGGTTCTGAGGCGATCCTCAGTTCGTACAGGCGGCTGGCGGATTTGGTGAAGACCGCTGGCCCCGCACGCGGGGTGCAAGCAGAGCTCTCTATTTGCAGCATCGTTCCCAGAGAGGATCGGGGTCCTTTGGTTTGGAGCCGAGTGGAGGGTCTCAACCAGAGGCTTCGTCGACTCTGTGACGGTCTTGGTTGCAGATTTCTAGACTTGCGCTATTGGGTGTGGAATTGTAGGACGCCCCTAGATAGGTCAGGGGTGCACTACACAAAGGAAGCGGCTACTCGGGTAGCAGAGTGCTTGTGGCGTGCACATGGGTTTTTTTTAGGCTAGACAGTGGTGCGAGGTGTGGTGTCTTGATGAACACTGATCAGTTGACGTGCAGGCAGGGAAACCATGACGCGCTCAGTGTAAAGACACTTCAGCTATCAAGATATTAGCAGTAAATTTTCAGAGTGTTCGGAATACAGTTCCTTAATTTACTGCCCTCCAGGAAGCGTGTGGCGCGCAAATTATTGGCTTGGTTCAAATGGCTCTCAGCACTATGAGACTTAACATCTGAGGTCATCAGTCCCCCAGAACTTAGAACTACTTACACCTAACTAACCTAAGGACATCGCACACATCCATGCCCGAGGCGGGATTCGAACCTGCGACCGTAGCGGTCGCGCGGTTCGAGAGTGAAGCGCCTAGAACCGCTCGGCCACCAGCGGCCGGCCCGAAAATTATTCTCGAGACTGAGACCTGGCTGAACCCTGAGATAGGAAGTTCTGAAATATTTAGAGAGGGTTGGAACGTGTATCGGAAAGACAGATTAGACATCGTAGGAGATGGTGTCTTCATTGCAGTTGACAAAAATATTGTGTCTACAGAGGTCGAAGTAGAGTGTGATTGTGAAGTTATCTGGACACGTTTAACAGGGCTAGGAGAAATAACGTTAATTGTTGGGTGTTATTACCGGCCACTCGGTTCCACCGTGACAGTTCTAGAATCATTCAAAGGGAGTCTACACTCTGTATTGCAGAAGTACCCGGATCATGCTATATTAGTCGGAGGCTTTAACCTATCTAGTATAGGCTGGGATGTCTACGGATTCATTACAGGTGGTACAGACAAGCCATCGCGTGAATTACTTTCAAACACATTATCCGAAAACTGTCTTGAGCAGCTAAATCGACAGCCAACGCGTAATGGAAATATTTTAAATCTGGTAGCCACGAACGGACCAGACCTCATGGTGTCAGTGTCGAGACAGGGATAAGTGATCATGATGTTGTCATTACGACTATGGTTATGAAAGTTAAAAAGTCGGTCAAGAAAACTAGGAGAGTATTTTTACTAGAAAGGGCAGATAAGTAGTTGTTAGCATCCCACTTAGTAAGTGAATCGACTTCATTTACTTCCGGTACTATGGACGTGGAAGAATTATGTGCAAATTTTAAACACATTGTAAATCACTCATTGGAGAAGTATGTGCCGAAAAAATGGGTTACGGACGGAAAAGACCCACCGTGGTTTAACAGCGCCATTTGGAGAATGTTCAGGAAGCAAAGGCAGTTGCACTAGCGGTACAAGAAAGATCGGGAGAATGAGGACAGGCAAAAGTTAGTAGAGATCCGTGCTGCTGTAAAAAGTGCGATGCGCGAAGCATTCAACCACTACCACCGTCATACCTTAGCAAAAGATCTTGCTGAAAACCCAAGGAAATTCTGGTCTTACGTAAAATCGGTAAGCGGGTCGAAGGCTTCCATCCAGTCACTCACTGATCAGTCTGGCCTGGCAACGGAAGACAGCAAAACGAAAGCTGAAATTTTAAATTTAGCATTTGAGAAATCTTTCACGCAGGAGGTTCGTACAAACATACAGCCGTTTGGGTCTCGTACAGATTCCCTTACGAAGGACGTAGTGACAGACGTCCCTGGGGTTGTGAAGCAGCTGAATGGGTTGAAAATAAGTAAATCACCAGGTCCTGATGGGATTCCAATTCGGTTTTACACAGAGCAATCTACTGCACTGGCCCCTTAATTAGCTTGCATTTAACGCGAATCTCTTGCCCAACGTAAAGGCCGGCCGAGGTGGCCGAGCGGTTCTAGGCGCTACAGTCTGGAACCCCACGACCACTACGGTCGCAGGTTCGAATCCTGCCTCGGGAATGGACGTGTGTGATGTCCTTAGGTTAGTTAGGTTTAAGTAGTTCTAAGTTCTAGGGGACTGATGACCTCAGAAGTTAAGTCCCATTGTGCTCAAAGCCATTTTTGGACCAACGTAATGTCCCGAGCGACAGGAAAAAAACACAGGTGACGCCTGTATATAAGAAGGGTAGAAGGACGGATCCCCAAAATTACTGACCAATATCCTTAACATCGGTTTGTTGCAGCATTCTCGAACATATTCTCAGTTCTAATATAATGAATTTCCCTGAGACAGAGAAGTTGCTGTTCCTGCATCAGCACGGCTTTAGAATGCATCGCTCCTGCGAAGCGCAACTCGCCCTTTTTTCACATGATATCTTAAGACACCATGGATGAAATCTATCAGACGGATGCCATATTCCTTGACTTCCAGAAAGCGTTTGACTCGCTGCCCCACTGCAGACTCCTAACTAAAATACGAAGATATGGGATTGGTTCCCAAATATGTGAGTGGCTCGAAGACTTCTTAAGTAATAGAACCCAGTACGTTGTCCTCGATGGTGTGAGTTCTTCGGAGGTGAGGGTATCATCTGGAGTGCCCCAGCGAAGTGTGGTGGGTCCGCTGTTGTTTTCTATCTGCATAAATGATCTTTTGAATAGGGTGGACAGCAATGTGCGGCTGTTTGCTGATGATGCTGTGGTGTACGGGAGGGTGTCGTCGTTGAGTGACTGTAGGAGGATAGAAGATGACTTGGACAGGATTTGTGATTGGTGTAAGGAATGGCAGCTAACTCTAAATATAGATAAATGTAAATTAATGGAGATGAATAGGAATAAGAATCAAGTAATGTTTGAATACTCCATTAGTAGTGTAGCGCTTGACACAGTCACGTCGATTAAATATTTGGGCGTAACATTCCAGAGCGATATGAAGTGGGACAAGGATGTAATGGAGTTGTGGGGAAGGCAGATAGTCGTCATCGGTTCATTGGTAGAATTTTGGGAAGATGTGGTTCATCTGTAAAGGAGACCGCTTATAAAACAGTAATACGACCTATTCTTGAGTACTGCTCGAGGGTTTGGGATCCCTATCAGGTCGGATCGACAGAGGACATAGAAGCAATTCAGAGGTGGGCTACTAGATTTGTTACTGGTAGGTTTGATCATCACGCGAGTTTTACGGAAATGCTTCAGGAACTCTGGTGGGAATCTCTGCAGGAAAGGAGGCATTCTTTTCGTGAATCGCTACTGAAGAAATTTAGAGAACCAACATTTGAGGCGGACTACAGTACAATTTTACTGGGCCAACTTATATTTCGCGGAAAGACCACAAAGATAAGAGAGATTAGGGCTCGTACAGAGGCATATAGACAGTCATTTTTCCCTCGTTCTCTTTGGGAGTGGAACAGGGAGAGAAGATGCTAGTTGTGGTACGATGTACCCTCCTCCACGCACCGTATGGTGGATTGCGGAGTATGTATGTAAATGTAAAATGTAAATAAATGGGACACAACAAGTTAATTCTGTTTGAAAACACTATTGTTGCCGGATAAACACAAGAGTAGCGGTACATACCGCACGCGAGTTTCGCTGTAAGAGAAAATACTTCATTTAGCAATATTGTCTATTGCAGAGTACTGCATATAGTTGTGAGTTCTCCAAGACCCTTAAGCTCCAAAGAAACTGGTATAGGTATGAGTACTGAACTGCAGAGGGATGTAAACAGGCAGAATAGGGCGCTGCGATCGGCTAGGCCTATATAAGACAAGTGTCTAGCGCAGTTATTAGATCGGTTACTGATGCTACAATGACAAGTTATCAAGATGTAATGTGTTTGAACGTGGTGTTATAATCGGTGCACGAGCGATGGACACATCATCTGTTTCACGAGTGTACCATGAATATCAGGAAACCGGTAAAACATTAGATCTGCGGCAGGAAAAAGACCCTGCGAAGAACAGAACCAATGACGACTGAAGAGAATCGTCCAAGGTGACAGAAATGCTGCCTTTCCGAAAATTGCAGCAGATTTCAATGCCATCATTAAGCGGCAGCGTGAGAACCATCCAACGAAACATCGTCGATATGGGCTTTCGTAGGCGAAGGCCCACTCGTGTAACCATGACGACTGAACGACACAAAGCTTTATGCCTCGCTTAGTCCCGTCAACACCGACATTGGACTGCTGATGACTGGAAACATGTTGCCTGGTTAGACGAGTCTCCTTCCAAATAGTACAGGTATGGAAACAATCTCATGAATCCATCGACTCTGTATGTCAGCAGGGGACTTTTCAAGCTGGTTGATTCTCTTTAGTGGTCTGGGGCGTGTGCGGATGGGGTAATGTGGGAGCCCTGATACGTCCAGATACTACTTTGATGGATAACACTTACGTAAGCATCGTGTCTGATCACCTGCATCCATTCACGACCATTGTACATTCCGACGGACTTGGGCAATTCCAGTAGGACAATGTCACACACGTCCAGAATTGTTACAGAGTGGCTCCAAGAACACTCTCCTGAGTTTAAACACCACCACTGGCCACCAAGCTCCCCAGATATGAACATTGTTGAGAATATATGAGATAACTTGCAACGTGCTGTTCAGAAGAGATCTCCGCCCCCTCGTACTCTTACGGGTTTTTGGACAGCCCTTCAGGATTCACGGTGTCAGTTCCCTCCAGCACTACTTCAGACATTAGTCGAGTCCGTGCCATGTCGTGTTGTGGGGCCTTACACGATATTCGGCAGGTGTACCAGTTTCTTTGGCACTTCAGCATATAACCTCCACCGCTAGTGGTACCACC
Organism: Schistocerca americana; assembly: GCF_021461395.2. NCBI lineage: Eukaryota > Metazoa > Arthropoda > Insecta > Orthoptera > Acrididae > Schistocerca > Schistocerca americana. The sequence goes on along the minus strand of NC_060120.1, from coordinate 971,216,857 downwards.
GGCATTTCGTGAGTGGTTGTTTTACTGTGACATCGAACGTTGGCGGTGGTCACATTTATGCGACTGGACGGTGTACTTATTTATAGTTATTAAATATAAGCATTATTTTCTTGAACCTTCTTAATTGTACCATTTAAGACTACAACAGTCGTTTGTGTGGAACATTTGAGGAGTTTTACAGCAATGTATGTCTTATATCTCTTCAGCTTCCAGCGGCGGAAGGGTGCATCGTTTCCGTTCCCATTATTTACGAAAGATAACTGTGTATACGTTTTACGGTTGGCCCTCAGAACTACCTCTAAGATATTTACATACCGACAAAACGTGATAGCTATTCTGAAGTTTACACAAAGAGCAGCTCACATATATGAAATGAGCATATGGCATTGTTGGCTGGGAGGCCCCATCCGCTTGGCGATTTGCGTTCCGGTGATGAGGATGAAGTGATGAGATCACAAAACCCAGTCCACGAGCGGAGAAAATCTCCAAACCGGCCGGGCATCGAACCCGAGCTCGCTGCGCGGGAGGCAAGCACGGTACCACCCAGCTAAGCAGGCGGACGCTCACATAGAGATTCTACCTCGTATCACTGTATTTAATTTTCCCCACTACATGGCCCAGGGCATTCCAGTATACGCCGCCACCAAAGATATTTCAAGCTGCCATTTCATCAGTAACAGGTCAAAGAACAAGTCATATATTTTTTTTTTATTTAACGCTCCACTTAATCAGTTATATTTCCTTCCCGAACAAGAAAGTGACAGAAACTGATTTTACTGCACTTCTAGGTAAGGGGAAGATTACTTACTAAGAGAAAACTTCAGTTTGATATTTTACGGCATATGATCGAATTATCGTACCTTATTCCAATCATAAAATCTATGGTGACGTACCTCCCTCGCACCAGCGACAGTTAGTAATATCTTCTTAAGCCATCCCCTCGTTTCTTCGGCCCCTACCCAACAGCCACCGTCAAATATAGTACCATTAGGGTTCCAGAATAGCAACCATGCTCTCTTCATAATCGTTAGCATAGACGTTTTCATACACTTCTTTGTATATCGCAGCATCCCCAGTAATATCTCTTTATGTTATTAGTTGCTTTACCAAATAGCATCTCTCTTATTTAAAAGTATAAACAGGTTACCCATTCGTAGTTTTAAAGCCACATGCGTCATTTCGTCTTTTCGTATTTTGTTACTGAAAAATATTTCGACTGAAGAAGTGTTTCTGTCCGTCACCAGCCACCAACCAGTCATGGAAACAACTACACAGCAACTGCTGTAGCGATTTTACACTGCTAACGCGCACAGTGGCGGTTGAGATGTACCTGTTGCGCTATCGTGTTTATAATTGCATTTCCTCGAACTCGTGAGACACCAGAGATCGGATGAGAGGCATTACATTTCAGCTGAATGGAACTCGCAGTTTCACTTATTTTGTTAATTACAGGAATCCACTTCCATTGATGAAAGCTCTCTAAAACAAACTCTCCCTCTAGATTCGTATATTCGAGAGCCGTCATTTCATCGTGTTTGCTGCTCACAGACGGACAGCTGTTTACTAGCAGAAAACCACAACTTGTGCTAATTCAACCGCCACGCATGCCATTGGTGCTTGTCCGACTCCATTAGGCTTTCGAGGGCTTTCATTCTCCACTCACCAATATACGCAACTGGAGCGCTCTACATTTATAATCCGCAAGCCACCTTAATATGTACAACATGCAATATCATTCCGTTATAAGTTTTCATAGTGTTTACTCAAGTGAAAAGTTTACAAGGACTCCTGAGTACCACTCACGAAACGATTTTGAGGGAGTGCTAAATGTTATAGAAAAAATTGTACAGGCATTATTTTCAGACTCGAAATTATTTTGTATATGTTACAAGCAAAGTGTAAAATCAAAGCACGTTGCAGAATACCTGGGAAATATGTAGAATATTTAGAACTTTTATGGGAGTTGCTTCATTTAATTTTAGTTTAATGCCTTTCCTAGGGAATGTGTAAAACGTCTAGGTATTTTAGAACTGGAAAATTGACCCAGAAAATGCACCAAATTAGAAGCAAGTAACACGTTCAAACTAGAAATTTCCATATTTAATAAAGTTAAAATATGTATGAAAATTATAACGGTTATGGGTGATTAAAATATGGCTTACCTTGAAGTACTTTTTGACGATTACATATATCTAATAAACAACTGAAAAACAGTTTGTTAACAATTATTAGAAGTGTGTGATAAACAATAACTGAATCCAAACTTCCAATTTTTATATACTTTGGATATCGACAATGACAAGGTACTTCTTTGCCACATTCTTAACCGTATTTGCGACCCTTATTATTTCCTTATAGCGAGCGTCTCTTATAAAAATACCCTTTCATGAAGAATTATTCCTCATTGTCTGCATCCCTCTGTAGGGTCTTTGCTTCATTGCATTTGCACATCATCAACCACAATATTTTCACAATCATCAACTGAACTCTTCATTTTAACGAAATTGACATTCTGACACAACTGAACTCGAACCAAAAGGGACTGAAACTGTTACCAGAATTATGTCTGAGATTATTGCAAAAAATAAAAATATTTAAATTATTTTCCTTTCGTATTTTGCTTTAAACGTGATCGGCATTAAATTAAACGCCACTGAAAAGTATTTAGGAAGACCGGAAAGTAATGTCGTTGTTTTCATTATATTCAAGTAGGTAAACTGTTAACAAGGTTTTTTTTAATGAATGACTTAATCGCTTTTACTGTCAACAAATTTTAGTCATCTAGTGCGCAAATTTTCAATACCGGATCGATGAAAATCAATTGGTTTTTGAGCAACAATATGAAGATTGTATTTTGAACACCATGCAGTTATCAAATTTTTTACAGGATCGAAATTGTTGTTGCGTTGGAATAAATGGAAATCTGATATCGTAATATCTGGCAAATATGACGGGGGAGGATATACCTCCCACAGCAGTTCGTTAATTTCTTTCAGTGTGCATTACATTCTTGCATATACCGCTGGGCACTTTTCAATTAGTAGTTCACAGTAAAGGTTTGCATTCACAGTTTATTCGCGTTTCCGTACTTCAAAATGAACGAGACAGCGAATCATCCACCAAACACACAATAGCATCCTTACTATGTCTTTGTCTAAAGTTGTTGTTCTTCCTGATTCTTACGGATTGAAAAGATCACGTTTACTGGATTTGAACCATCTCTGTCATTTACGAACGTCTAATGCTCTTGGACAAACATTACAAATACGTTTAGTCGGAACTGTCACGTCTCTGCCCTTGCGAACCTCAAAAAGCATACGATGTTCCTCTTCTGGTATCTGGCAAAAAAGAAAAAATTAATTAATTGCAAGTGAACAGGTCACTCTATCCTTAAAACGTTTTTGGCACAGTTTTTGCAATACACAATCAGCTTCTAAATGGAGAACGAATATCAACATGTTCAGGAACAACATATATTTTACTTAAGATGCATTTCATATCTTGCCTAATGTTTTTTGGTATTCTGTATGTTGATTAAGGACTCCATGCAATGCCAGATTTCACAGTTGTCGCCAACACACACACTTACACATGAAGATAATTCTCATTCATTATACCAAGTCTGTCCATAGACGATACGTCCCATATAGACCAGTGGCTACCAAACTAGGCTTCATCGCCCCTTGGGGGCGTTTTCGTTTCTCAGGCGGGAGGTGGAACGGCAAAGGTGAGCCGGGGGCATTGCTCCGGGAATGGGGCGTTGGGAGGCGGCGGTGAAGGTATTCTATGTTAGGTTTTATGACCGTCATTTTAGCTGCCTACAGAAGAAAATGTACTGTATTAATACTCGTACCATGTAATTAATTAGGGGATTTCGGATTAGATTGTCGTAACTTATGATACTTAATTTGTGAATGGGCAGTATCGACAGTGCCGGCCAGGGTGGCCGAGTGGTTCTAGGCACCACAGTCTGGAACAGCGCGACCGCTACGGTCACAGGTTCGAATCCTGCCACGGGCATGGATGTGTGTGATGTCCTTAGGTTAGTTAGGTTTAAGTAGTTCTAAGGTCTAGGGGACTGGTGACTTCAGCAGTTAAGCCCCATAGTGCTCAGAGGCATTTGAACCATTTGAGTATCGACAGCACACCTTTTCCATCACTCGTGTATGTCGTACGATGTACCCTTGGCTACACCATCCAGAAATTTGCAGACATAGAAGCAGTTTTGTGCGAGTAAGTTATTATGACAACCTTCTCGAGTCCATTTCATGTATTCGCAATTGCGAATATGGGCAACCATCAGCTGCAGAATGGAATGACAGAAATGAATCTGTGCGAGACCGGAACTCGAGCTCGGATTTCCCGCTAATCACGAGCTATCGCCTTACCATTTGTCTATTCGTGCATGACTCGCGCATAGAAAAACTCATAATGTACATGTAACCAAATAAGGCTCAATTCCTAATAAAGCCCACTCTCTTTTTGTAGCATAGAAAGTTTGAAAATGGCGCTAAATGTCTTCGGTAGTGATAGCTTGTGACATCTAGTGGCCAAGGCAACAACTATTTCCGCACCCGCTCCCGTGCCGGCCAAGTTTCGATTATGGAGCATATTTACTAGTGAATATGCATTTATGGGCAGAAAATTATGCTGTATTGAGATAGTTGCATTATCTTACTAATAATAAGTTTCTTTTTTAACAATAAACGCACACGCTTTTTAAACTGGTTGTTCCCAATAAGACCCATACGTGGCGCTCCAAACAACGCCCGGGCGGGCATTAGGCACCTTGCTGTATAGAGCTGTACATAACGACAATGAATATTTACTCATAAAATATCTTGGGAAACCTCATGTAACACGTATTTCCTATCTCTAAATTAAATCTAAGCAATTTTTTACGCTTTTACTGAGCTAGTAGATGGTAGTTGCAAGAAATGTCAAAAGAAAACATTTCAAAATCCTTTTCGGTAATCTTTGAGACAGAGCGTTCTGCATTTAGATCAATAATTTTTAGTAGCTGTAATCGAAGTAGCAGCACTTTAAAAATATATATAATCGCAGGTTTACAGCCCTAATTCAGGAACGTCAGGCTTACTGCAAATGTTTGTGTTTAGATGGAGCCACAGAAAAAAAGAGCAGCATGGGATGCAGATACTTTAAAACGAGCTATGGAAGCTGTTGCTGAAGGGATGCCTGTCAGAGCCGCTTCGTAAATATACTGGACTCCTCGACGTACGTTACACAACCACGTAAGTTCTGGACTAACAACCAGAAGTTTGGGACGAAAAACTTGTTTGGACGAAGCTCAGGAAAGAGAAATTTGCCAAAAAATTTTTCGGCTAGCTATCCAATTACAGCAAGAGTGCTCAGAAAATGTGTATTTATATATATTGAAAAGAATAGTGTGCAGAATCCCTTTAATGAAAATGAAATGTCGTGTGGCTAGGGCCTCCCGTTGGGTAGACCGTTCACCTGGTGCAGGTCTTTCAATTCGACGCCACTTCGGCGACCTGCGCGTCGATGGGGATGAAATGATGATGATTAGGACAACACAACACCCAGTCCCTGAGTGGAGGAAACCTCCAACCCAGCCGGGAATCGAACCCGGGACCTTAGGATTGACATTCCGTCACGCTGACCATTTTTTTTTTTTTTTTTTTTTTTGTATCCAATGTCAGGCTTACCACCTTTGCTGACATACATTATGTTGTACTATCGCATAAATAGTGTCTACAAAGTCCATATGTTGACAAATAGCGGCTAATTAGAAAATTAAGTAGTTAAGGAAATGAATAAAACTGAAAATGCCCAAATGAAAGACATGAAGACATTGCGGATAGTACAAATACAAAAGAAACATGCTCCTGCAGCAATGAAATGAAATTCGTGTCGGGGGCGACACCTGCTCACGACCCGACGTTCGATAGAGCAAGAGAGCCATCCACCGACTCGTTCTCCAGACGTTGGTGTAAGACTGGGTCGTCTTCTCGAAATTAACTATGGGTCCGTAAGTGTGATCGACGTCTATCTCGGCTTCTTCGTCTATCTCATCTCTCACCCGTCACACCCCATCTGGCCGGCGGGTCGGTAAATGTACGTAGCATGTAATTAGCGAAGTCTTGCCTATATTTCTTAAGCTGTTGCAGCTTCGTGTGTCCATCCAGGAGAAGATGCCAAAAATCAATTTTGTTCTTTTCCGATTCGTTATACACGTAGCCCACCACCACTCCCCGCACCCATGTCACTGCATTGGTTTTTTGGACCGGGAAATAAGATTCTTGGGGGAAAAAAAGGTGTGTCTGATGAAATTGTGTGAGGAGCGGAGCGTAACAGGAACGCCAATATCTGTTGTGCCAAGTGCCACACTGGAGCCGTCCCACTACATGCTAAACGATGTTCATCAGTGTCCACTGTTGCGCAGCCTAAACATAGTGGAGTGTCTGCCAAATGAATCGCGTGCCGCCGTTGATTCGTTGCGAACTTCCTATTTATCACCACATACCATGTTGAGCGTACCGACGTTGGGAGGTAAACGTTCCGTATAACGCGCCATATCTGTCGCCAGTTCTTGTCTGGGTACTTCTTTTCCAGGGTATTCCTGGGGCACCGGCGCAGTAAGAGTTGGTATACGTCTCGCGTCGTCGGTAGTCGTGTTGTTGGGAAGGAATCTCTGACATAGTTAAGCTCCAAAAAAAAAAAAAAAAAGACCTGAAATGTGACAGCTTCGGTGAAATATGGCCCACATTGACTGGGGGCAGCATTGAAGTGGGCGCTAGTACATCGGCCAACGCACCCGAGATATTGCGAAATTGACCGCGCCACTGTCGGAAAACCGTACTGACGAATAACGCCCGTACCTTTTCATATACGTTCACTAGACCAAGTCCACCCTCTCCAGGTGGTAGCGTAAGCGTTGTGTATCGGATCTTAAACAGGTGTCCCACACTCACGTAGGTTCCGAAAGTTGCTTGTATCCGTGATGCCATTGTGCGCGTTAAAGGCAGGACATACGCTACGTGAGTGAGTCTCAGTGATAGGTATACGTTAACATAGGTCACCCTCTGAATCATATCCAACGCTCTTAATTTCTGTAACAGTACCATTGTCCGCATCAGCTTCAATATGCGTCGGTAGTTATCCGCTGCTGTCCGCTGCACATCCGTGTGGAACGTAATACCTAGGCATTTTATGGTCTTAATTAAGAGGAGTGGGCCTTCCTCCCCCGGTTGTAATCCTCGACCGACAATCATGCAGCGTGATTTTTGTAGATTAAGCACGCTTCCTGCCGCTATCCCGTATCGCTGTATCCATCCCAACGCCGTACGTACTTCTTCGCCTGTCCGTGCCACCAGCATCACATCGTCAGCATAAGTGCGGCAATGAAAGGTCAGTTGTGGCAACGGCACTCCCTCCAACCGTCTTCGGAGACCATATAGACAGGGTTCCAAAGCCATTGCATACAAAAATATCGAAAGGGGGCAATCTTGACGAACTGACCTTGAAATAACAATGTAGTCAGTGCCCCGTCCATTCACCGAAACCTTTGATCGTACGCCGTGTAACAGTCGCATGATCACTAGGATGAAGGCCTGTGGGATTCCCAATCTGCCCATCACCGCATGCAAAAAGGTATGATCCACTCTGTCGAACGCTTGATCGAAGTCAATAGCGACGAGTGCCCCACGCACTCGGCATGCCGCTGCTAATGCGATGATATCTCGGTAGTCACCGAGCACCGTATGTGCGTTACTCTTACCGCCGAGGCAAGTTTGATCTATGAGAAGTCTATCAGAAAGTGAAGACCGCAGGCGAGCCCCAAGGATGCGCACGAAAATCTTATAGTCGCAGTTCAAGAGAGTGAGTGGTCTATAATCTCCTGGATTTCTGCCACCGCGTGGTTTGGGTATTGGGATGATGATACCCTCCGTGAATTCGGCAGGTATCTCAGTCTGCGGTAATAGGAGTTCGTTGTACATCTGAATCCAGGTCCGTCCCATGAGGTATGCAAAGGCGCGGTAAAATTCAATTGGGAAGCTGTCCTGTCCTGGGGACTTGTTCGGAGCCCCCCTGGCAATTGCGTCTGTCAGCTCGTCCTCTGTTATCGCTTTTATGAAAGTTTCTGCATCCAGTGGTGGTCCTCTATCTGGCATTTCCGAGATGACATCATGTAGTGTCTCGTGGTTCACATGTACAGGTCCATATAACTGGCGGAAATAATCGGTAAACACATGCGCAATATCACGCTGGTGCACAACTTGCTGGCCAGTTTCAGAGATTAGTTCCCTGATCAATGTCCTGCGTCGTCATTGGCGTTCACGTACCACGTGGTGCATGGAGGGGGTTTCGGCAGCAACTGTGTCCACCAATCTCGCCCGGATCATTATACCTTCCATTCTTAGTCTCGTCAGCTGTAATAACTTGGCTTTTATCCTGCGCATGGCCGTGTGCCTTTCCGGCGATGGTTGTTGGGTCATCACCTCCCTCAGGGCTGTAAAATAAAAATCAGCCGTCGCGCGGTTCCACTGCGATTTGTCCTGCCCGTATCGTATCAACGTTCTCCGTAACGCTGGTTTTGCGCATTTAACCCACCACTGGCGAACCGAGGTGTATGCTCGTTGGCGGCGAACGCAGGTCTCCCAGGCCGCCTCTATCGACCGGTGACATTCAGTGTCGCGTAAAAGTGCACAATTCATTTTCCAGTGACTCTTACTCCGCCATATCTTCTGACGCGTTAGTGAAATCGTACAGACGTACGCCATATGATCCGTAAAAGCCGCTGGCCAGATTTCGGCATCCAGTATCGTCGTCCGTAGAGCTCGTGTCACATACACTCTATCAAGTCTACTCGCCGAGTGTCCCGTGACAAACGTGTAACCCGGTCTGTCACCATGCTGCAGTTCCCAGGTATCCAGAAGCGCCATTTCGGTAATCTACGCACGCAGTTCCATGCATGGCACATAATGAGGTACTTGGTCCTTTTTGTCGACGACACAATTAAAGTCGCCGCCCACTATATAGTTATCAAAGCGTCCAGCGAACAACGGTGCTATCTCTTCGGTGTAAAAAGTCGCCCTTTCTCTTCGTTTTGTGGAGCCAGATGGTGCGTATAAATTGATGAAACGAACGCCGTCGACAGTGATCGCTATGCCACGTGCCGAAGGGAGAGACCTGACGTCCTCCACTCCTATTCCTTCCCTGGTGAGAATCGCCACACCGCATCCACTTTCATCGTGCACTGAATAATGTGCCTCGTAACCGTAGAACGCTGGCGGCGATGTGAAACGCACTTCTTGTAGGAGTACAATATCCACGTCCGCAGCGCGTAAGATATCTTTCAGCATTGAATTTTAAGCGGTGTCCGTATGCCATTAATGTTTATCGTGGCAATGCGGTACGCCTGGCTTGTGTTCATCAGTTGTAGGGCGGTGTCATTAAGCGTCTATCTGCACCCCCGGCGCTCCTCAACACACTAAGTTGGTCAACATTTCCCGACCCCTCCCGGCCTCTGGCCAGGACTATCCTCAATCGTCGCGTTCGTATTTTCATCCTGTTCCTGTTGGTCCATTTCTTGCGCCCAGTCCCCCAGCATATTTCCGGAACTGGTCGAAGGATGGGAGGTAACGTTGTCATCGCTCTGATGTGGGACAGTTGTCATCTCCACTTCCGCCTTCCGGTCACCAGAAGGAGAGTTCAAGTTATCGTCGCTGTGTCGTTCCTGCATCGTCATCTCGGTATCTGTTGAATCCACTGGTCTCAGGTCGATACTGTCGTTTTCGTCCACTGTCCCCTCGGGACTATGGATATCGTCAGCAGAAGTCAGTCGACACTTCTTTCTTCTCTTCGGCGAACGCTGTTTCCGTTGCCTTGCTTCCGAATTGGCTGTTTGGGTTGCGTATCCTCCGTCTTGGGCCTGGCCTATCACGCTCTCGGTGGAAGCACTGATAGCCACCACGGATGGGCCTGGAGCGGCCGTCAGCTGCATCTCTTGTGTGGTGTCCTGTGTCTGCTGTGGTGGAACCGGTGGTCGGAGTTCCAGTCCGTTAGTGTCCATGTTCTCTATAGGGGGCAGCTGCTGGTGCCCATCGGAAATCTCCCTCACGTCGCCTCTCAGGGCTTCCACAAAGGTCAACGGTAAGACAGTCGTCTGTTGTGGCACCTGAACGTCATCCAGTGGAGTTTGCACTAAACGTCGCTGGAGGCATTCCGAGCGGACGTGACCTTCTTTCCCGCACCCCAAGCAAGTGCGAGGTTGCCCATCATAGATTATAATCGCTCGACAACCTCCTATGTACAAATAAGAGGGGACGTGCTTGCGCAGTTCTATCTGTATTTGTCTCACCCCATTTAAAACGGGGTACGTGGTAGAACTCGTCAATTTTTCGGCCACATGGGATAGAACTGTACCGTATGGTCGAAAGGCGTCGGTAACAAGTTCAGACGGTACCTCAAACGGAAGTTCGAAGACTCGTATAGTGCGGATCCCCATTCCCGCGCGATCGACTGTAACCGCACCAACATTCCCGTCGGCATGACAGAAACAATACCCGTTCGGTGATCGTTGTAGAAGTCTTTCGCAAGCAGCCTCGTCAACAAGCTTGACATAGACGTCGCTTGAAATGAGCGATAAATTGATTCCCACGATTTCCTGTGGATCGATTTTTACCTCTTCTCTGAAGAAACGTTCAATCTCGTGTGCCTTTGGTCGTGTATAGTCGTTCGCAAATCTGAACTTCAAAGTCGTTTTTCTGTACGAGTGTGCCATCTCGTTCTAGACTCACAACACCGCACACGGTAAGCTGCTCCAGCGTAAACAAACAGGCGCGCGCACCACAGCGCGGCTGGCAGGCAACACGGTCCGCACTGTGTCACTGCCGAAGGCAGACTGCCACTCAGCTACCGGGGCCGGACGTCCTTTAAATGAGACGAAGAGATTCGCTGGACGCAAGTGGCTTCCTACATTGCAAGAAGGAAAGCATAACACTTGAATCCAGGAAGAGCTGCAAAGCTAAACAAAATTATTGTAAATGATCATTTTCAGAAACTGAAAATGGTCTTATCCGAACTGGAGTTATTTGACAAACTCCACCTTATCTACAATATGGATGAAAAAGGATGTCGCCTCTCACTCCACAAGTCTCCTGAAGTTTTAGCGAAGAAAGATGAGAAACGCTTGCACTTTGTTACCCCAGAACGAGGGGAAAATGTTACCATTGTCTCATGTGGGAATGCAATTGGACAGGATTTTCCTCCTATGATACTTTTCGAAGGAGAGAGACGCAAGCCCGAATGGGAAGAATATTTGCCACCTGGGACAGCAGTAGAAATGACAGATAAGGGCTCAATGAATACTGCAACATTCATAAAATGGATACATCATTTTGCCAAATACAAGCCTGCAAAAGATGTTACTTTGATATTTGATGGAGCATAGTCACCTGAAATTTGCGACGTTGCTGAAGAGCACAATACCAGACTTTACTGTTTGCCCAGCAACACAACACATGATCTGCAACCCATGGATAACTCAGTATTCAAGCCGTTTGAGTCTTACTGGGATGACGGAGTTCAGCTGCACTGGTCTACACATGAAACGGAAGAAAACAGAGCAGTTAATAGAAGTGTGCTCGGAAAAATCTTCAGCAAGGTGTTGCCAAAAGCAGCATTCCCAATAAAAGTCATGTTTGTGTTCCATGCAACAGGTATTTATCCTATTGACCCAGAAACGATTCCAGAGACTGCATATGCTCCCTCTTGCGTATCAGAGCCTTCTGACCCAAAACAGGACATGACAATTGCCCCTGAAACAGAGAAACCGCCAGAAACTCAATCAGTCCCAAAGGCTTCCCGAAAAAAGAGACGCCATTCCATTGATTCCAGTTCATCAGAAAGCAAGGCATATTCAGTAAAAGATAGTTCAAGTGACTTCAGTCTTGAAGAAAGTGACGCAGCTGAAGATTTCGATTGTTCTTTCTCGGAAATTCTGCAAACCCCGAAGCTGAAGATAAAAAACCGAACACAATGGAAGAAGGCATTAAATTACAAGGCGCAAGTAGTATATATGGCACTGTTCACGCCGCATCAAAAGAAAAATGGTACCAACGAAAGCACTGGGCTTAAGGAAGATACATGTCGCAAAAAAATTCACTGTCAGTAAAGAATACTCAGAAGAAAAAATGCAAAAATAATGACTCCGCTGAAGCAAGCAGCAGCTCCACCTCTAAGAAAGTGTTGCGAAAGGTTGGCTGGTTTTGTCACCTCTGCTGTGAAGACAAAATATTTAACATGAGACTTTGCAAAAAAAGTATGAAATACGTGTATTAGGGTTGACACCCAAAGGCAAAATGCGAAATTTCCTGTGCCCCACCTGCAAAAAAGTTATTTAAACGAGCGAAACCAGTTTTTCGAGCCCGCATCTCGTGGTCGTGCGGTAGCGTTCTCGCTTCCCACGCCCGGGTTCCCGGGTTCGATTCCCGGCGGGGTTAGGGATTTTCTCTGCCTCGTGATGGCTGGGTGTTGTGTGCTGTCCTTAGGTTATTTAGGTTTAAGTAGTTCTAAGTTCTAGAGGACTGATGACCATCGATGTTAAGTCCCATAGTGCTCAGAGCCATTTGAACCATTTTGAACCAGTTTTTCGAATCATTATTCATGCGTTAATTGAAAATGTAATGATTAGAATTAATCTTCCTGTTACGATAAGGAAACTTACTGATGTCAGAAGATTTTTGATTGCTGATTAAATTTAATAATCTGAAGAGTTAATAAGCAGTAAGTACCAACAGTTGTGTTGAAGCGTTTATAAAAACAAGTACTTATAAAAGTCTATGCATCATCTCACTCCACTTACTTCTAAAATAAAATTACAGTACAACTCTTGCAGTGTATCCAAACAGTTTTCCTGCAATTTACATGCCCCAGAATGTTAATATGAACAAGATGTGGCTATGGGCCATATTAGGAGCAAGGTCTCCTAACAAGGCCCAAGTAAAATGTCTTCCTGTACGGGAATGTACATAATGGATGTACGAGCACAGGTTGTAGATGGGTGGCTGATGACATACGGAAGTTTTAGTCTGTCCATGAACCCTGCAGCGATAGCCGTACGTTCCGCTGGGACGATAGCCCAGTATGTTTGGTCAGAGGGCTACCTGCTCTCTGTCATAAAAAAAAAGAGTGAAGAGATCAACAACAAATTTAAACAGGTGTCATGTGGCACCGTCACAACCAAATCCAACAAACAGAATAAAGGAGAAGAACAAAAAATAGCAAGGTAAGGCAGACACGTGCGATGAGCTGGAATTCGGGTTCGAGTTCTGCTTCGGCAAAAAAATTCACTGTCGTCAATCCACTCTGCAGCTGATGGTTGTTCTGTAATTCAAAGTAACACAGGCAGTGCGATATCGCATTCTCGACTCCTTGTCACAGACATTGGGGTCGCTTGTAACAGGTTATTTACATAGCAAAAAAGAAAAAAAAAAAAAAAGAAAAAAAAAAAAATTATTTAATTAATGACGTACTTCTCTGTGTTCTGCCGAACTCTCTTTTCAGTTTACGCACAGTACTTTGACGACCGATCCATCCGTCTTCTTCAGTAGCTGCGAGTTCCGCTGTTACGTGTACTCGCTGCCTCGACACCAACCAGACGGCGAACTGTTATTGATCTCGCGGCGCTATTTACAACAGAATTAGATTCCAGACCCTCACTACATATTTGATGCTCTTTTTTGTTTCATAACTCGCAATGATTTTTGGAGAAGCGCAAGTTTCCTCAGCGTTTTCCAAATCTGCCCGATGTTTTGGTCGACAAAATCGAATGGACCATGCCGTCAGAATCAAGTACGAATGTGAGAAAGATTGTGAATGAGATCGAGGAAGAGAACCCTAAAGTTGCTTATCTCCCTTTGCTGACCCAATATCGGGAAAGACCGATAGACTCGTACAGAAACTAAGTTGAGAAGTATTCTTTATAATGTTTAAGATGATCTAGGGCTCCGGGTGCGTATCGCATTCATTTCGAATGTAACATGTCTTACGTGTGTCTGAGATCATGAACTAAAACAAATTTCCCTCGCCGAGTTTCCTAATAACAGGTATATTTTTTACAATGTAATATAGAAATGAATAAAACATGCCAAGGTTGTCGACTCACAGCTCTCCACAGTTACTTTAATTGAAAATTATTTAATGAAAATTTTTTGATACTTTTCCTCTTGCAGTTTTTAAAAAAAATTAACACCGAGCAAGAACCACAAATTTGCTAATAAAACGGCAATGCGCAGTTGACTATCTTTTTCCAGGTAATAATGAAAGGTTTCCATTTGGAAGCAGGTAAGGATGTGTGAGTAGATTCTTAAATAATTATCGACAGACGGGAAAAATTCACAATAACAACGAGGAACTGTACGACATAAGCGAAAGTTGGCACGCGTGTTTGTGCATCTGAAAGATGATGTCTATTCACATTTCGTGGCAGTCGCATAAGAGAGGCGTTAGTAGCGCCACTATGAGAGTGCAGATCAGGTACGCTTTAAATGGAGTCTGTAATGGTCATGAGGGTTAGTTACCTTCGGAATTAGATCTGGTGAGTTGATGTTAGTCAAGAATGCCTTTAAGGTGGCAAACACGCCATTATCAGCAAATCATTGAGTTTGAATCAGGTCGTGTAATAGGATTATGGTAACGTGGACGTTGAATAACCAGTTGGAATTAAAGCACCATAGCATTCTGGCTAATTTTGATTGTTTCTATGATGAGATGTTAGTAGGTAATAAAATTCTGTGCTATTGTTCCCTGTAAAGGTAGGGACGTAGCGCTCCTACTCATTAGTATACGACGTCACACTGTCCACAATGATAGCTTCCATTCCACCAGCCAGCTAGTCTCTCTTTGCCGTTCGGGCGGTCTGCTTTTGGCTTGCCCTGCACTGCGCTGCCCTGCTGTCATACTGGTGAGACACTACCACCTGATTCTTTCCAGATTGTAATTTGCGTGTGCCACGAATAATTATGTTAGCAGTGACAATTCTTTATGGCCAACCCGGCCTCTTTTTTAAAAAATGTATCGTCCGCTCACTATAAAATATTTCTCTTTTTAGATGCAGGAAAATTTTAATGAATGGGACACTCTTTACCTTTCGCTCGGCATAACATTGAAGACCTTCTCGGAATAATAAGTTTTGACTAGGAGCGATGGGTATGCCTATGATCTTTTAACAGTGTGAGTATATTTTAGATATTCCTCTACTAATTTTAATATCCGAAAAAAGTGCTGACACTCTACTTTGCTTTTTTCTACGTAGGTTCACCTGACGATGCGGCTTAAAGCCGCGAAACCGGTCGCGTTCTAATAAACAACAGTTTTACCAACTGTGAGCGGAATTCTTCCTAACACCATGCATAACTTTGTGTTTGCTGTCTCCTCTTCCGCATTCAAGTGACTCGTCCGAATGTTCTCCTTTAGTGCACCTTTAATCTTGACTTCAGCTCTGGCTTATTTTACTGACACGTTTCACACTGAACGATTGCCGCAACAACGTCCGCTCCGGAACTGCTTCTGCTACCACCTGTGGAAAGTCTACTGACACACTCTCATCTGTAGTGTTCAGCTCACTCATTAGGCATCCTCCTCATTCTGCTTTTAATAACGCCTCAGGTAAATACACACCCTGTTTCGGAATGATAGCGTCTCTCATTCCATTCGCCTCTGTTTTTATTCGACGTACCCGTTCCTTTCGGGGTTCTAATTTTAATGCTGAAACAAACTGTTTGCGCTCTTTTTGCTTCTCTCCAGGATTACCTGTTGCCTGCCTTTGTTGCGTTCAGGCAGTTAATGAGTTTATCACGGTTAGCTCTCGCCTTTCCAAATATTTCTCGCTTTGGGCTTAAGAACCTCTCACCCCTGCCATTTCTCAAACTTCTTCTCTTACCTACACTTATCTGTGCACTGCTATCCGCGATTAACTTCAGAGAATTAGTAATGCCCTCCTGACACTCTACTTGTATAAACTCAATTTTACTTTCGCAGCTGACTGGTAATATCCTTCCAAGCAAGGTGTAAGGCGGCCACTTTCTTACGCTGTTACTTAGTTTTCCTGGCTCTTACTTCTCTTATACTCGTTTTGTACATGGTAAACGCTTTTCGGGCGGTCTCTTGTGTAATGACCATTTCGTTTGCATTTAAAACACATTAGAGACTTCAGATGCACACATTGGCCTCTATGTCTTGGCGAATTATATTGTGAGGACCTCATTACTCGTGACTGGTCAGTTTCCGTGCCTTTCCTTGATATAACTGGCCCCACCTTCCTTATTCTTTTATCTGCACGACTTTCTCGCTACGTATGGCCTGGCTTCCAACACGTGAAGCGCTTCTACATCTAGATCTACATCAACCTAGATACTCCACAGGCCATCGCATGGTGCTTGGAGGAGGGTACCCTGTACCACTACTAGTCATTTCCTTTCCTCCTCCAGCCAGGTGGACTGTGTATAAGTTATTCACGTAATGCAAAAGGGGTTCTCAAAGACGTTGCTTCGTTTTATTTAACGTCGGCTGTGCAGGTTCGATACTCTAAAGAAAGGTGACACATTCCAATAACTCGTGACGTAATAACTGCACGCCAATTCCATGACCTAACCCCACACCTGGCACCAAAATAATTCTCTTTGTCGTGCCCAGCGAGCGATCTGGATTCTCGATGAGACTGGAGAGGGTCCGACCAGTCAGCTAACATGCAGATGGTTAACTGGAGGTGTGAAAGAGGTATGGAACTTTGTCAGGAAGTAACCGAACACAGATAAGAGAAGTTCAGTCCGCGAGCGTAGAATACACTGGCTTCCCTCCTGAACCACTGTCTGTACTGAATTATCCTCCGGTCTATGCCCCCCTCCCTTTTACGAGTATCTGTGCAGTACGTCACTTCGACCCTTCCACGTTGGCGCTCCCGGCCACTCCCCTTTGGGGACACACCTGACCATATATGGCCCCCATCAGTGTCTTACCGAACCTCACAGCCTCTGCACATGAGCTTACGTGATACCTCATGAGTCCACGTAACACTGCCGGCGAACACCCAATCCGTCCTGTGGTGTCTCCTATGTACTCCGAGTAGTCTCCAGGAAAACCTATTCTTTCTGGTTGTTCTACATTGCATTATCTAAGTATGCGACAGTGATAGAAGCTAATACCGTAAATCATGAATTTCATGATGTACTCAATATTAGCTCCTATATTTTCATCACAGATGCCATTGTTTGCCGTCCTATCTCTGCCAGGTACTTAAATGTAATTTGCAGAGGATCCATGTAGATGTAAATATATTGCATGTTGATTAACAGATACACAGATTTACTTATCTCTGGTTTGCTCTATGTATTTTGTAAGAAAGTTAAGGAACGCCACTTAAACACTTAATTTCTTTTAGTAATGAATCTGTAACAGCTCCTATTTTTTATCTTATGTGCGTCATGCAATAATTTTTACATAAAGTTTCTTATCTTCAGTACTTGGTTCTCTAAAATAATGGCATGGGTTACCATGTATTTGTTTCACGTAAGAATGATATACATGTTTTTGAGAGGATCATTTTGGCATCCTCATATGTCCAATGAGGCGCACACGGAAATAAGTGACGACTATGTTCGGAACCTTTTCGTTACTGTTGCCTGCTATCACTACATACCCATTTTAGCGAAATGTGTAGGGAACATACAGACTAATTTGTATGTGTATAATTTCTTGTCTATAATACCAGGGTTGTTCAAATGACTCTGAGCACTATGGAACTTAACATCTGAGGTCATTAGTCCCCTAGAACTCAGAACTACTTAAACTTAACTACTCCTAAGGACATCACACATATCCAGCCCGAGGCAGAATTCGAACCTGCGACGGTAGCAGTCACGCGGTTCCAGACTGAAGCGCCTAGAACCGCTCGGCCACACCGGCCGGCAATTCCAGGGTTGTCCAGAAATAAGTTCCGATCGGTCGCTTACTGGAAACCACAGTGAAAACCACAAACGTTTTATTTGCAACAGTTAGGTACAACTTCCACCTACTTCTCTACGTAGTCGCCACTCCAACTTCGAGTGTTGTCGTAGTGTTGTATCAACTTTCCAATATCCTCGTCATAGGAAGCAGCTGCCTGTACTTTCGGCTAGTTATCTGCAGTGGTCTGCACCTCGTTGTCTGTGGAAAATTTTGTCATCATAGCCAGCGGTTCTTGTCAGCAGAGATGAATGTCAGGGGGACCTAATTACGGACTGTATTGTGGATCATCAAACACTTCTCATCGGAGACGCTGCAGGAGCGTCTTCATTGCTCCCGCAATGTGCGGCCGACAATTGGCATGAAGAAGGAAATGCTCGACAGTTGTGTTATGTGGGCTGCATGACACAGGCGAAATCTCTAACAAGGCCCTCATACTTGGCGGGAGACGCTATTCCCTACACATCTTTACGTGCTCACTGTTCACTCAGAACTGAAAAGAGCGACGCCACACGAACGACGGGCATACCAGAGACACTGCCCAACACATCCGTGCAAAGATTTACTGGATTTTTCTAGAAGTTTCCATTTCGCGACCGCTCGGAATTTATTTTCTGGACAACTCACATAGAATTCCGCAGGTTCAGCACTAACACAATTCTTAAAAAATATTATGACAATTGTGTGTCTGTGGACTTCTCATGTGTCAAAGAAAGTCAGTAGGTTAGCTTCTGTGATCTATAAGTTGATTTCAGGCACTGATTACCTGCGATATAATACAGTCGTCAAGTCTGGCACTCAAGCTGTTAATGGAATGTTGATCTCCCAATATTTTGTGATATTTATATACAATTCGTACGTTATTTTTAATATTCAGTATAAGGTATTTTATTTTATCTTTTTGTATGCCAGTAAGTTATAGGGTCGCTGATTGTCTGATATACAACACATCAACAAAGTCTGGCACTCCAGAAGTTTATATAATGTCTCTCTCACATTTGGTATCGGTAGTTCTAAAGTCTTGGGATATATGCATATCTTTGACAACGTCGTGTAAGCTGCTGTTAATTGTCAAAGCTGTAGTACTAAGAGCAAAGTTACCAATCTTTCTTTTCTTTATTCGTGCCAGAGGTACACTAAAATGAACACATACAATATACATAAAAAACTATACAGTATTGGGCAACTTTGGTAGCATTGGGTGCGGCAGACGTTAAGTCGTTCATGCTACAGCTGTTTGGGCATGAGTTACATTTGAATAGATGCCGGGTTGTCTGCAATTCACCGCAGTCGCAGAGTGTTGTGTTGGCAGTTGGCAGTTGGAAGTTCCATGTAAGGAGATTGTCCCATAATCTTGCGATTCCGGTCCGTAGTCTGTTCAAGGACTTCCAGATGACCCACATCCCCATGTGTCCAGGCGGCAGGGATTCTTGTGGTGTCATCCAGTTTGACAGGTTCTGGCATCTTTCATTCCACTTAGAGAGTCGGGTAGACGCATCTGATCCTTCTAAGGGCTGTGAAGTTAGGAAACTCTTCCTGGACTTCAGTCTTGGCTTGGGAGGTTGATGTCCAAAGAATGGATGTGAGGTAACTGTATTTGATTTATGCCTCTCGACGTTAGCGGCGACCTCTCTTCTGATGTCACATGGAGCAATCCCAGCGAGACATTGAACTTTGTCCATGGGGGTTGGCCTTAGGCAGCCTGCAACAATCCTACAGCTGTCACTTTAAGTTACATCAACCTGCTTTGCATGTACTGAACTGTACCACTCTGCGCTAGCATACTCTCCTGTAGAAAGCGTAAGGCAAGCGCTGTTGTTCTTAATGTTTTTAGATGTATACCCAAATCGTAACCAGGTTGTAACCGTGGTCTAGAGGTAGCGTCTTTGATACATAATCAAGGCGTCATCGGTCCCGGGTTCGATCCCCGCCACTGCCTCAATTTTGATAAATAATCAGTATTGGCGGCCGAAGACTTCCGGCATAAGAAGTCAGCCTCATTCTGCCAACGGCCTTGTCAAAGAGGGCGGAGGAGCGGATAAAGGTTCACGGCAGTCTCTTGTCCTAGGGGTGGGAAATTGCCCCTAAAGGCGGAAGAATCAGCAATGATCAACGACATGAGGATGCAGAAGGCAATGGAAACCACTGCATTAAAGACACGTAACGTGTATCCTCAGGACATGTGGCCTGTAATTGAAAAAGTGTCATGATGATCTCTCCATTGGCAAAAGATTCCGGAATAGTCCCCCATTCGGATCTCCGGGAGGGGACTGCCAAGGGGGAGGTTACCATGAGAAAAAGATTGAATAATCAACGAAAGGATAACGTTCTACGAGTCGGGGCATGGAATGTCAGAAGCTTGAACGGGGTAGGGAAACTAGAAAATCTGAAAAGGGAAATGCAAAGGCTCGATCTAGATATAGTAGGAGTCAGTGAAGTGAAGTGGAAGAGAGACAAGGATTTCTGGTCAGATGAGTATCGGGTAGTATCAACGGCAGCAGAAAATAGTATAACAGGTGTAGGATTCGTTATGAATAGGAAGGTAGGGCAGAGGGTGTGTTACTGTGAACAGTTCAGTGACCAGGTTGCTCTAATCAGAATCGACAGCAGACCAACACCGACAACGATAGTTCAGGTATACATGCCGACGTCGCAAGCTGAAGATGAACAGATAGAGAAACTGTATGAGGATATTGAAAGGGTAATGCAGTATGTAAAGGGGGACGAAAATCTAATAGTCATGGGCGACTGGAATGCAGTTGTAGGGGAAGGAGTAGAAGAAAAGGTTACAGGAGAATATGGGCTTGGGACAAGGAATGAACGAGGAGAAAGACTAATTGAGTTCTGTAACAAGTTTCAGCTAGTAATAGCGAATACCCAGTTCAAGAATCACAAGAGGAGAAGGTATACTTGGAAAAGGCCGGAAGATACGGGAAGATTTCAATTAGATTACATCATGGTCAGACAGAGATTCCGAAATCAGATACTGGATTGTAAGGAGTACCCAGGAGCAGATATAGACTCAGATCACAATATAGTAGTGATGAAGAGTAGGCTGAAGTTCAAGACATTAGTCAGGAAGAATCAGTACGCAAAGAAGTGGGATACGGAAGTACTAAGGAATGACGAGATACGTTTGAAGTTCTCTAACCCTATAGATACAGCAATAAGGAATAGCGCAGTAGGCAGTACAGTTGAAGAGGAATGGACATCTCTAAAAAGGGCCATCACAGAAGTTGGGAAGGAAAACATAGGTACAAAGAAGGTAGCTGCGAAGAAACCATGGGTAACAGAAGAAATACTTCAGTTGATTGATGAAAGGAGAAAGTACAAACATGTTCCGGGAAAATCAGGAATACAGAAATACAAGTCGCTGAGGAATGAAATAAATAGGAAGTGCCGGGAAGCTAAGACGACATGGCTGCAGGAAAAATGTGAAGACATCGAAAAAAATATGTTTGTCGGAAGGACAGACTGAGCATACAAGAAAGTCAAAACAACCTTTGGTGACATTAAAAGCAATGGTGGTAACATTAAGAGGGCAACGGAAATTCCACTGTTAAACGCAGAGGAGGGACCAGATAGGTGGAAAGAATACATTGAAAGCCTCTATGAGAGTGAAGATTTGTCTGAGGTGATAGAAGAAGAAACAGGAGTCGATTTAGAAGAGATAGGGGATCCAGTATTAGAATCGGAATTTAAAAGAGCTTTGGAGGACTTACGGTCAAATAAGGCAGAAGGGATAGGTAACATTCCATCAGAATTTTTAAAATCATTTGGGAAAGTGGCAACAAAACGACTATTCACATTGGTGTGTAGAATATATGAGTCTGGCGATATACCATCTGACTTTCGGAAAAGCATGATCCACACAATTCCGCAGACGGCAAGAGCTGACAAGTGCGAGAATTATCGCACAATCAGCTTAACAGGTCATGCATCGAAGCTGCTTACAAGAATAATATACAGAAGAATGGAAAAGAAAATTGAGAATGCGTTATGTGACGATCAGTTTGGCTTTAGGAAAAGTAAAGGGACGAAAGAGGCAATTCTGACGTTACGGCTAATAATGGAAGCAAGGCTAAAGAAAAATCAAGACACTTTGATAGGATTCGTCGACCTGGAAAAATCGTTCGACAAAATAAAACGGTGCAAGCTGTTCGAGATTCTGAAAAAAGTAGGTGTAAGCTATATGGAGAGACGGGTCATATACAATATGTACAACAACCAAGAGGGAATAATAAGAGTGGACGATCAAGAACGAAGTGCTCGTATTAAGAAGGGTGTAAGACAAGGCTGTAGCCTTTCGCCCCTACTCTTCAATCTGTACATCGAGGAAGCAATGATGGAAATAAAAGAAAGGTTCAGGAGTGGAATTAAAATACAAGGTGAAAGGATATCAATGATACGATTCGCTGATGACATTGCTATCCTGAGTGAAAGTGAAGAAGAACTAAATGATCTGCTGAACGGAATGAACAGTCTAATGAGTACACAGTATGGTTTGAGAGTAAATCGGAGAAAGACGAAGGTAATGAGAAGTAGTAGAAATGAGAACAGCGAGAAACTTAACATCAGGTTTGATGGTCACGAAGTCAATGAAGTTAAGGAATTCTGCTACCTAGGCAGTAAATTAACCAATGAGGGACGGAGCAAGGAGGACATCAAAAGCAGACTCGCTCTGGCAAAAAAGGGATTTCTGGCCAAGGGAAGTCTACTAATATCAAATACCAGCCCTAATTTGAGGAAGAAATTTCTGAGTATGTACGTCTGGAGTACAGCATTGTATGGCAGTGAAACATGGACTGTGGGAAAACCGGAACAGAAGAGAATCGAAGCATTTGAGAATTGGTGCTAGAGACGAATGTTGAAAATTAGGTGGACTGATAAGGTAAGGAATAAGGAGGTTCTACGCAGAATCGCTGAGGGAAGGAATATGTGGAAAACACTGATAAGGAGAAGGGACAGGATGATAGGACATCCGCTAAGATATGAGGGAATGACTTCCATGGTATTAGAGGGAGCTGTAGAGGACAAAAACTGTAGAGGAAGACAGAGGTTGGATTACGTCAAGCAAATAATTGAGGACGTAGGTTGCAAGTGCTACTCTGAGATGAAGAGGTTAGCACAGGAAAGGAATACGTGGCGGGCCACATCAAACCAGTCGGTACACTGATGACCAAAAAGAAGAAGAAGGCAGTTTGTGGAGGATGCTTTCTGCTGCAGCTTCAGATAATGTTCCTTGTAGGTCAGTGTACGGTCGAGAGTGACATCCAAATACCTGGGGTGGGAACAATATTCTAGTGTAACTCCATTCCAGAATATTTCAACTTTTCTGTCAGCTACGTTTCAGATGGAATGAACACACTTGCATTTTCTCAGGATTGGGTGCGAGTTGATTCTTTTCATAGTAGGTACCAAGCTATTGTAGACCGTGTGTAAGCATTGTCTCTACATCTTCAAACCGACTGCCCTGGGCAGCATGAGCAAGGTCATCAGCATATATGAAGCTTTTGCATCCTTGAGGCTGTGGTTGATCGTAAGTGTACACATTAAATAAAATACGTGACAGTACACTTCCTCGAGAGAGACTGTTCTTTTGAATTCTCCTTCGGCTGTGTCTTCTTGGAAATCCATGAGAAAACGTCGATTCTGTAGGAGTGTTGCTATTATCCTCGTCAGCGCGTAGTCGTTAGTCAGGTTGTAGATTTTGTGCAGCAGCACTCTGTACTTTACGGTGTCAAAGGCCACCGAATGGTCAACAAAAGCTAAACCTGTTATCTTTCTCTGCTTAAAGTCATCTTCTATGAACTGAAAGAGATAAAGTATTTGTGAGGTGCAATTCGTGCCTGGTCTAAAGCCAGCTTGCTGCGAGATAAGAAGTGGATCAACTACAGCAGTTAAGTGGTGAATCATTCTCTCTAGGATCTTATAGAGATGGCAAAGGAGAGATATTGGTCTGAAGCTCTTCGGATCCGTTGGTGACTTTCTAGGTTTTAGTATCACAATCATGCCTGCCTAGCTCCATAATTTCGGGATCTTGAAAAAAGCCAAACTGTGGTATACGGGTTTTAGAGTCAGTTTTTGGTTGCGTTGCCAAAATGTTTAATTTGCTCTACAGAAATGTCGTCTAATCCTGCATCCTTGCCATTTTGGCATTTGTGAATTGCTTCTTCTAATTCACCTAGGCTGAATGGTCTAGTCAGGTTATTATTCGGAGATTGTTCCTTAAACTCTAATCTGAAGTCCGTTTCTTTTATAGGAGATCTTGGTTTTGCATTATTAAGAATCTGTGTAGCCATTTCATTTGGAGTGATGTTAGCGTGATGGCATGTTGGGTTGGATTGTTATTTAGTTTTCTTACAAGGGAACCTCCCCATCGCACCCCTCTCAGATTTAGTTATAAGTTGGCACAGTGGATAGGCCTTGATAAACTGAACACAGATCAATTGAGAAAACAGGAAGAAGTTGTGTGGAACTGTGAAAAAATAAGCAAAATATACAAACTGAGTAGTCCATGGGCCACATAGACAACATCATGGAAATTGGGAACTCGGGACCCCCCGTGGTCCCGGGGTAGTGTGAGCGACTGCAATACGAGAGGTCCTTGGTTCAAATCTTCCCTCGAGTGAAAATTTTACTTTCTATATTTTTGCATAGTTATTATCTGTCCGTTCGTTCATTGACGTCTCTGTTCACTGTAATAAATTTAGTGTCTGTGTTTTGCGACCGCATCGCAAAACCGAGCGATTAGTAGACGAAAGGACGTGCCTCTCCAATGGGAACCGAAAACATTTGATCGCAAAGTCATAGGTCAACCGATTTCTCCACAGGA
Organism: Schistocerca americana; assembly: GCF_021461395.2. Classification (NCBI taxonomy): domain Eukaryota; kingdom Metazoa; phylum Arthropoda; class Insecta; order Orthoptera; family Acrididae; genus Schistocerca; species Schistocerca americana. The sequence goes on along the minus strand of NC_060120.1, from coordinate 971,192,037 downwards.
AAACACATCTGATATATTCTATACGACACTGGTGACGGCATGTGCGTCACATGACAGGAATATGTTGTCGACTCACCTAACTTGTACTCTTGGCGAATGGGTAAAAAGATTCTTCTACCTTGCCCGATTTAGGTTTTCTTGTGGATGTGATAATCACTCGCAAAAAAGTGATGAAAACATAAGAGTTGGTCACATAAACTGAAAATAAAATATTAAACATTTCACTCGATGGAAGATTTGAACCAAGGACCTTTCGTTCCGCAGCTGCTCACGTTACCACGAGACCACGACACTCCTCCGTTCTCAGTGTCCTTGATGTTGCCTATCTTTCCATGAACTACTCAGTTTGTATATTTCGCTTATTTTTTCACAGTTCCACACAACTTCTTCCTGTTTTCTCGATTGATCTGTGTTCAGTTTTTCAATGCCTATCCACTGTGACAACTTATAACTAAATCTGAGGGGGGTGTGATGGGAAGGTTCCCTTGTTAGCAGTTTCCAAGCCTTCTGGCTGCTAATTGAAAGATCTGTTTCCTCCATTAGTTTAATCCATCTTTCACTTTTGTTTTTTGCTGTTGAAGATATTAGTTCTTGACCAGCTAAGATGGTTTGCTCATTGAATGGATCTTGTTCAAACAGCGACAGGTATTTATTCATTAGGGCTGCCGACTGGGATGTTAATCAATAGAGGTGTTGTGTTCTGCAGCCCCGTGACATAGATGACCATGATACCTTCTTCACTCCATCCATAAACTTATCGTAGTTTTCTGGTGTTGCCTGGAGATCAGTTACAATTTTATCCAGGTTGGAACTAGAAATCTCCCAGTTAGCTTTACAGAATATGTATCTCCTGCGGAATGGAATGGTTATCATTTGGGATACTGCAGTAACTTGGCACATCAGAGCGCGGCGTTGAGAATTGGGTACGGGGTGGCAAACTGTCTTAACACACTGTTGGCCTATGTGCTCACTTGCGAAGATTAGATCTGGGTTAGATCCACGTTTCAAATGTCCAGTGTTGAAAGATGCGGGGAGTTTGCTATCGTGGATGAGAGTTCGTTGGAAGATGTCAGACCATTTCAACACTTCTTCCCCGTTATCATCATCTTATGAGTATTCCCAAACTGTACTATGGCTGTTGAAGTCTCCAACTACAAACTTGATTTGGTGTTTGTTGAAGTTCTCAGGGGCTGTAAAAGAGAACTTCACATTAGGTGGTTTGCAGATAGACGATACGATGCAGTTATTAAGTTGTACTGTGAGTATTTCAGTATCACTGTGTTCAGCGATGGATGTAGACATAATGTGGAGATCTGTTCGTACTAATAATGCATTTCTATATTGTTTATCAGGTCTTTCAGCAACAAGTCTCATTCCAGATGTTTTGGGGCTACACATTTGATCATCTCTGTGGGTTCCTAGTAGGCACAGAACTTCGCAGCAGTTAGTTTGGCAGAGTTCACCCAAAAACTCTGTTTGGGAGATGACAATCCCTTTACATTAAAAGTCAGTATAGTTAACTCTGGCCTTAAGAAAGGCCTATGTACAACAGATGACATCTTTTGCTTGTACTTCTGGAATGCTGATGCTCGGTTCAGTAGTGGAAAAACTATTCCAAGTACCTACACAGGGGCACCACGTGCAGGAATCAGCTGCACCCCCAAGTGACCAATATGACGTTTAAGGTTGTTACATTGATCTGGATCGATTCAGAATGGAATAGAAGGATGGAATATAGCGCTTAATTTTTGTGCCCCTTAGTAAAAAATTATTTTATTATTACGATGTGTAATATCACACATATAAGTAGTAATAAGGCAAGCGAAGCTGATATGTTACTCTGAGTTGTGTAACGTGTTATGTATACATGGCGATGTATGGAGATGTATGCAGATAACGTTACACTGTTCCACGTTTATCTTACAGTTGCTTAAAAATGGGAAGTTGTCGAAATCGGATAATTGTGCGATTTAAAGAAAGATCATTTACATCATAGCCTAATGTGGACCATGTTTTCTTTTATTAAGCACTTAGAGGCTGTGAAACCCAACAGAATAAAAGTTTTAACGACTGTTAAGTCATTGCGGTTGATCTAGTGATGTTTTCAGACTTAATAAATAAAGCAGCGAAACAACGTATCCAACTGAAAACACAGACAACGAATGCTGCACCTTTAAGAAGATGCACTTTATGACAAACATAACATCAGCATCAAGGGAACGTAAGGTCAAATAAAGAAAAATTAAACGGAAATGTAAATGTAAATACGTAGGAGACTCGATAGAACATAATCTCTGCACGGAAGAAGTCTTCGTATCAAATGGAAATCGCCTCTCAACTAACCAAAGGGGTCTACAATACGAGTTCGCTATCCTTAAACGCGAAAATTGGAGCTACTGCATAGTTATTAAACTGCAAGCCCTTTATGGGGCAGGGACTGCTACAATGAACAAGAAAGGTCTAATGGAGACACTTAGACCAAAGAAAGAATGATTTTGTTAAAAATCTAAGGTCCTTCAAAGGAAACTGAACACAGTCAGGGTCACAACAATGAAATATAAAAACACTTGTAGAAGATAAGTGAAACGTTTCGAAAAAGGAACATTTCTTTTTGGACCCATGACACGAATGAGTCTGGGAGAGATATGTAAAAGGATATCAACCTGTTTTCAAGATAGGAAAACCAAAGGGTCATGGTTCACAGAAGTCCAAAAAGACCTGCGAGAACTAGAAATTTCTTCTAAAACATATCCAGGAGCGTGATACACTTATGAAAAAGTGACAAACACACTGAGGTTTCCCGGAAACTGAAATCTGAAGACATGGAAGGCGTGGACCCAAGAGAGAAAAGAACAATACCGCAAACTAATGCAGGAGCACTGGGTTGCAGTTGAAGCTTGGAAAAAGACAACTGAATAGAATTGGTCCCTAGCTCGCCGAACCGCAGAAGAAGAAGAATATTAATACAAATAGAAATGGTTTTGTGATGTTTGAAGTCTAAACTCAGTGTTTCGTGTTTTGGAGTATGTAATAAGTTACACTGTATATATGAGGAGAATAATCTCCACATACATGTCCTGACTGACTCACTGACTGACTCACCGTTGCCCAGCCAAATTGCAAAGGGCAGAAACGTGAAGTCTGGAAAAGGTGTGAAGCTTATATTTTAGGCGATGCTTCAGAAAAAAAACTTTCGAAATTCCAGCCCCAAGGGGGTGAAATAGGAGGTGAAGGTTTTTTTTGAAAAGTATCGCCATTAATGCAATTTTGAAGCTAGAACTACGAAAACTAGTATTTGGTTTATCAATCAGAAAATTAAAAATGCGGATTTCAGAATTTTAGGAAATTCAGCCGCTAAAAGGGTAAAATATCAGGTGAAAGATTTTTTTGAAAATAAATAATTGCTAGAGAGGTACTAAAGGATTTTTAAGGCTACATCTATGACAGTTGGTATTTGAATTCTCGGTTAGAAATTAGAAAAAATATATATTTCAGTGTTTCTGGAAATTCAACTCCTAAGGGAGTGCAACAGGTAACGAAAATTTTTAAGAAAATATTACGTTACATTAAAAAATTTTAAAGCTAAATTTATGAAAATTGATGTTTCGCTTCTCGGTTAGATATAAATAAATGTTTTTTAGGAGATGAAAGAACGCAAAGGTACAATTAACAATATCGGTCTACTCCAGCTACCTGAATTCCTTTTTGGTCCGACTTACATTGGGAAAAGACCATGCTTATGCTGCCTTAATTATCGTGAAAAGCTGAGAAGATGTTGCATTTTGTGACCAATATAAAAGTCCGACTAAATAAATACAATAAAACTCCCTCCAGGCCACATATTCTACACGAGCGAAGAAGTGGGCCCTAAGCTAGTAATCATACATATCTAAGTATTCATAATAGTCACCTACTTTTCCAATTTTACTTATTTTATTTACAAAACGATGTTAACGAATGTAAATAAAGGATAATAAATCGATAATTTAAAAACCGATTAATATGTTAGTTGTCATAGAAACAGTTCAATTTTATCACACAATTTAAAATACAAAGAGTTCAAATGCTGTAGTTATGCAGATGGCGATATCGAAATGCTGTACTGAAGTATCGTCACCATTATTTTCCTTGCCTGTAACATGTAACATTTCATCAAGTAGCCATCCATCTACCATCCGCTAGGTTCAGAACGTATTTTTACATAATAATGATCGGTGGAATTAAGCTCATTGAAATTGCCTTTATAGAGCATAAAGTTTTTGTTATAACGATTTTCTGAATGATGGAATCATATCTGAAGTTAAGCTTCTGATCTTTTTCGTAAACTGCTCATTTTATTTCTGGGATAAGCCATTCGTTTGGAAAATGTGCAATCTTGTGTCACTAACACTTGTACACTGCATTATGCCATATACACAGGAGTAAAATCTTGAACCACCACACTCTTTTCGTCAATGAAGAGGTCGGCATCATGTGTTTCTGACGCAAAATTTCTTTTATAGGTTCCGTTTCTTGAAAAAAAGAAAAGAAAAACTTTTTCTTTTTTATAGAAGACAGCATCCTAATTTCAAGCTGTAAGTGCGTGGAATTATTATAAACTTAGACGTAATGAGAATTATAACTTCAATGCTGCTTCTATGCATTTGATGATATTAAGGTATTTGTTATTTCTTGTCTTAATTTCTGAACCTGCCAACAAAATTTCAGATTCAAAAACATTATGGACATTGACCAGCGAAATTATTAAAATATCAGTATAAGAAGCTTTTACTAAAATGTTTGTATTCGAAGGCAATATGACAACATGTAACATAAATCTTGTATTCGATTCTTGATGGTGACATTCATAATCACTTTTTTTCGTTTTTACCACATGATCTTTCCTTTATTTGATAGTAGGACTATTCCTAAAGGTTATAAAGACTTTCTTCGCTTGCAAAACTGAAAACAATTTCCATCCACCGAGTAATTACATAAAACTATACCAAAACCTTCTTAAAACGATCATTCTTAAGACTCCCAAAAAATCGGAAATTCTAAGTTGTAGAGGTCATGAAATTTTACAGGGATTGTCAAACCAATACCGATTTGTCTTTCAGAGTCTTTGTTTGAAGACGTTAAATAGCTATTAAATATAATAGTGCCTCTGCAGCATTACTGAACGAAATTTATTGAGATCCAATTCAGCAACTTCGTCAAAAGTTTGTGTCAAAGAGAAACCAATAGGATGAAGAAGTAAAATACATCTACTATTTAAACGTCGATTTGTGATGCCTACACCATGTAGACTTGAGGTTCATTGTCTCGGCTAATGTGGACCTGTCTGTGTTTAACATTCCACCGGTACGCCAGATAGGAGCAGGCGGTGTTGGTGCTAGTGAAAGTTTAGCGTTCTACTTTTGTTTTCAAAGCTATAGCGAGCAGCTGACCAAAGATATCTCGTTCCATTTATAGCACTGCTTGTTTATCTGTATTCATCCCGCACGGTGGAGGTGCACTGTCGTGCGAAATTAAGAAATTTGTTTCATGATATCGGTTTCACAGATCTTTTTGCTAACATAATTACATTCAAAGATGAAAGTTAACTTTCGTTCGTTTTCCACCGACTTAACAGTAAGCAGGAAATCAGCTACATCTGAAGACACTGCTTTACCAGTAGAAATCCTAAATGAAAGATTTTTATCCGTACTACAATTAAATGCATTGACTAAAATTTTAATGGCATCAAGAATATTGAGAGGGGGCTGCAGTTTGAGATGTGGGTGGCTACGTGGCTCAGTCGTCACTGACGTATAAGAAAAATCGTGGCAACGTATTAGGGGATATCAGTCTTCCATTGTTACCTGGAAAAAAGTAGGCAACCTTACATTGGCGTTTTATTTACGTCTTTTACTATTAACTGGTGCTAAATTTCATAAGAATCTGCAGGAGAGTGTGTACTGAAAAATTTCATTTAGTAGTTTTGAGTTACACATAGCTATACAGTTATTTGGGACGGCAGTCCTGGTTTGTTTGTTAATCTATACATTATATTCTATTAAATATACGTCTTATTAGATAGCCTGATGAGGGAAAGTCGATTTAAGTTGGCATAATATAATAGGCAAGGAACGTTTGCGACACATTGGATTAATACCACCGAGTAAATGAGCCGTCACCGAGCACTGGCTCGAATATATCACGAAACGAAATAGGATGAAACCACACTGAAAACGCCAAGTTTCTGGGACAGCCAAATTTTGGATCCTGCCGAAATAAATATGAGGGAAAAATGTAATAAACACGGACGGATTGAATAACGCTTGGAATGCAGCACTCATTTTATTAAATTAACGCCCTCCAACACGTCCACCAGGGTTGGAAAACGCTGACAACATTCCGTTTCGCGAAATATCAGTGCGAGCTCTGTCAAACAAAAGAGCATCAAATGGCGTTGTGGGTGCTGGAAATCGAACTCGGTTATAAATAGCGATCGAGACCAGGAATAGTACTTCACAGTCTGGTTGAAGCCCACGTAGTGCAGCACCTGAAGGAGACGTCAGGGACGTCGTCCTAATTTTATGCACAACTGAAAAAAAAAAAAAAAAAACTGGTCGGCAGAAAACCCTGCATCCTGACTTGCACACGTTGCTGGGTCTTAGGATCTTTAACAAAATTTACCACGTAAATTTCACATTCCAAAGTTTTGATTTTTTAGGTCATTTTACCTTACTAAAAGTCAGCAGGTTGAATAACATATCGGTTTAATTCTTTCACGTCGTCACTGGAAACAAACATTTATTTGGAAGTTTACCGGAGGCGTTTAAGGGCGCAACTATCTTTTTATCGTCAATTTCATCCTGGAGAATTTTCTCACAGTATCAAGCTAATGTTCGATAAGTGATTAGATAATCAGCTGCAGATTTAAGAATTGATGACCCACTCCTTTTCTTCAGTCTCCACTGTTGCAAGCATGATATCGGGAGCAATTTGAGTAACAGAGGAAGGGGGATTCTGGGACAGTTAACACGTACTGGCAACCGAATTCAAATCAGGCAACTGTCCCAGGACAAACCACGGAAAGACAATTTGTCGTCACAAGTTTTGCCCCATTGTCAACAGCTTTGGGAGCAGAACGTTTAGAGTCGTGTCATGTTTAATTTCCGTTAGTTTCATTCGATTTAAGTGAGATTGTACAATGACACCTAACGGAAAGAGCGCAATTGCTGTAACACACACACACACACACACACACACACATATATATATATATATATATATATATATATATATATATATATATTGTCTCACTGCCCCCAACGCATGTTCCTGCTCCCTCCGCCCCCGCCCTTCTCACCCGCAGACGCACACACACACATACACATCCCTCTCTCCAGCATCACCAAAAGACTACTGTGGTGTCACCGCCAGACACCACGCTTGCTAGGTGGTAGCTTAAATTGGCCGCGGTCCATTTAGTACATGTCGGGCCCGCGTGTCGCCACTGGGTGATCGCAGACCGAGCGCCACCACAAGGCAGGTCTCGAGATACGGACTAGCACTCGCCCCAGTTGTACGACGACTTTGCTAGCGACTACACTTACGAAGCCTTTCTCTCATTTGCCGAGAGACAGTTAGAATAGCCTTCAGCTAAGTCCATGACTACGACCTAGCAAGGCGCCATTAGCCTTACATAGTTTGATAGTATCGTATGAAATGTCTCAACAAGAAGAACGATGTATACAACAAAGAATAAAAGTTAAGTATTCGAGGAGCTGCATACTTTTATTATTAGCTTTCACTACTTATCCTGTTCCAGAATTGACGCCAGTCGGCGTGTGTGTACGCGTGCCTTTCGGCTCCCTTCTCAGTGTGGCGTAGCTAGCTTGTTACGCCACAAGAACTACCCCCAACAATTGCGTGTTCTACGTAGCGCTCTCAAAATCTTATTTTTCCACAAGACAGTACCAGGCGCCAGGGAAAACTTCTCATGTCCCAGTTACTGCTGAAGCGTTGTGTGTCTTCCGTTACATTGTGCCTGTATTCGATGCAGCATGGTAAAAATCGATGGAATCTGCTCAGTAACGTAACCAGTGAATTTTGTAAGCATGTTTTGTCAATTTCTCTCACAGAAAAGCAGAAGTGGTGTCAATATTCTAATGAATACTTGAAAACTGGGTTCATCCACTCGCCTAAGATGGACAGTCGCAATCACGCTTATCTCTCTAAACAAATGTGATATACTTCAATATAAAATGTAGAGGTAAGCTATAGGGAGAGACGGGTCATATACAATATGTACAACAACCAAGAGGGAATAATAAGAGTGGACGGTCAAGAACGAAGTGCTCGTATTAAGAAGGGTGTAAGACAAGGCTGTAGCCTTTCGCCCCTACTCTTCAATCTGTACATCGAGCAAGCAGTGATGGAAATAAAAGAAAGGTTCAGGAGTGGAATTAAAATACAAGGTGAAAGGATATCAATGATACGATTCGCTGATGACATTGCTATCCTGAGTGAAAGTGAAGAAGAATTAAATGATCTGCTGAACGGAATGAACAGTCTAATGAGTACACAGTATGGTTTGAGAGTAAATCAGAGAAAGACGAAGGTAATGAGAAGTAGTAGAAATGAGAACAGCGAGAAACTTAACATAAGGATTGATGGTCACGAAGTCAATGAAGTTAAGGAATTCTGCTACCTAGGCAGTAAAATAACCAATGAGGGACGGAGCAAGGAGGACATCAAAAGCAGGCTCTATGGCAAAAAAGGCATTTCTGGCCAAGAGAAGTCTACTAATATCAAATACCGACCTTAATGTGAGGAAGAAATTTCTGAGGATGTACGTCTGGAGTACAGCATTGTATGGTAGTGAAACATGGACTGTGGGAATACCGGAACAGAAGAGAATCGAAGCATTTGAGATGTGGTGCTATAGACGAATGTTGAAAATTAGGTGGACTGACAAGGTAAGAATGAGGAGGTTCTATGCAGAGTCGGAGAGGAAAGGAATATGTGGAAAACACTGATAAGGAGAAGGGACAGGATGATAGGACATCTGCTAAGACATGAGGGAATGACTTCCATGGTACTAGAGGGAGCTGTAGAGGGCAAAAACCGTAGAGGAAGACAGAGATTGGAATACGTCAAGCAAATAATTGAGGACGTAGGTTGCAAGTGCTACTCTGAGATGAAGAGGTTAGCACAGGAAAGGAACTCGTAGCGGGCCGCATCAAACCAGTCAGTAGACTGATGACCAAAAAAAAAAAAAAAGTAAATGTTCCAGTTTTCCCGCTGTGATTGCAAAACACATTGTAAATAGCAGAATTTCTATACATCGTAAACTTTGACAGCGTTTGAAATAAGATTGCTTGAGTGGAAATGGCAGGTAGTGTGCGGAAGGGTATGCGTTTTGGATGCCGTTTTAATTGTGTTAAAACAAAGAAAGCCAGTAGGCTGCGTGCTGGCAAGGTGCACAGACGAATGTTGTTATATGCGCATGGAGGTGCCCACAGAAAATGTTGGCTAGCCCGTAAGTCAAGGTACAGAAGCGGCAGTACAATTACATGGTCGTACACACTATGGTTGCTATGGAGTCATTCTCATATGACACTGAAAATAGAATTTGATTCTTTCACATCTAGTAACCTCATTCGTCAGCTTCAGCTTATCATAACATTATGCTAATAGTTATTGTTATAATTCGTAGTTAAGTAACACACAGCACAAAATTCTAATAAACTGCATTGAAAAATAGGAAACCTAATGAATGCAGTCTAAGTGGACTCTAGGTCAAATATTGCTGCATATGAAATGTAGCTATCATGTTGAATTTTTCTTTAAACTTGGGAGGACATCCGTATCAACATACGGTACTGATAAAATGCATTGTATGTAGCACATTCACATAAGTGAAGACATTTTCAGTGAATTTTTTCATAAGTTCATTGTTTATACACTGTATGAGTAGTCTGACTCGGTTTAATTTCAGTAGCATTTTAACGAGTTGAAGTAGTGTTAGTTCTGCTCTGCTTTCTAAAGAAGCAAATTTCAACACCAGAGAAAAAGTGTAGGCGTTCTTCAAATCTTGCCACTGATGACAAAATGGTTCAAATGACTCTGAGCACTATGGGGTCTAACATCTGAGGTCATCAGTCCCCTAGAACTTAGAACTACTTAAACCTAAGGAAATCACACCGTAGCGGTCTCGCGGTTCCAGGCTGAAGGGCCTAGAACCGCTCGGCCACACTGGCCGGCGCCACTGTTGACACTCACTGAAATAAAAAGGTTAACAGTCCAGCCAAAAGTAAATCTTACTTTCTTTTGCATTTTCAAAGAAACCCTGTAGCCCACTGCGTTTTCAATAACGAATGGCTCTGACTGAAGCATGCCACAGTAATTTTTTTCTACAGCTCAGTGGTCTGAGGAATACGAAAAAAATTTACACCAAACAGCATACCACTTTTTGTCTGTAACATAGTAATTAATGAAGGACTAAACTTATTCACCTCAACAATTTTCAGTTCACGGAAGATATTTAATAGAATCTAGTTTCACCTTGCTCAGCAATCGAAAGCATTTTGAATGTTTTCAGAGTGATCACAGCTTCAGAGCTAAGAAATAGCTGCATTGTCTATAAAACAAATACTGTTCTAGAGGCAAATGGAAGCTAGCTCTGTTCGCTGACTTCTTTTATGTCGATTGCAGCTACTCGTCTGAATCAAACTAGGTTCTGTCTTAACCGTATCAAAATAATTTAAGATCAAAAAGTTCAGGAATTCGCACTGAATAGCGAATAGGAACAAAAAGATAGTACACTTTGTGGAATTAATTGCTTCATTTATCTGAAATCATAGAAATAAACTTCTATGGCTAATTCAATTCCAGCTGTTCACTACTTAAGTAACAATGAATTGCAAGATACTGCCAAAATTACAATAATATGGCGATTTTTCCCGCGGAAGTTGTACTCGCTTTTTCTTCTGTGTAGTGTCATCGGTGGTTAGTTTCAAGTAATACCTACATTTGTCTTGCATTGTTAAAATTTGCTCCTGTCTCAAAAACACAGCAGAGTTACCACAACTGTCTCCCGCTAACATGCTAATGCAGTTGAAACGGTGTATTATTAAACGAGGAAGTGAGAAAAAGCCAGGTCAATAATTTATTTAAAAAAAGCTCATTAAAAGTAAACGTATAATTATTCACTGACATTGTGGCAAACGCCCACTATATCGTATTCCCCCAAATATTGATGACCCCTAAAATATTATATTTTTTTCACCGAAAAGATTTCTAGTTACTCTTATATCACAGGATATAAGAAATCCGCACGTTAACCATTCTGTGCAGTACAATCTTCTTTGTGTGCTACAGTTTCCCAAAAACTCATTTCGATATCTTGAACTGTTTATGAGATGTAATGGATATTACGAAAATTTCATTATCTCTCAGAGCACGCGAGCAGGAGTGAATGTTCTGTATGCAACCCAATTTTTCGATATTGGAGGCAGACACCGATCTCCACCCAAGTTGAAAGAAAACTACAATGTTAGCTACATTTCACTTGCAGTAAAGTATGAGCTAGCATGCATCAAACAAACTCTCGTAGACCTCAGTGAATTTCGTTGAACTATGACCATTAACGGAAAGACAGGCAACTCACCATGAAGCTTCGAATAAGAGGAACCATAGGAGTAGTTTACCAAATAGTATCATTCAAATAATGTGTTAAAGATTAAGGACTGACCGATGACGCGCGCTGACCCTTCCGAAGTGTAGTGCATCAGCTATCGGGTGCAGCAAAGTGGGTAAAGAATACTCCGTTCATTCCGACTGGGTGGGGTAGGGGGAGATCTATCCGCTTGGTCGGTGCTGCTACCTGCCGGCCACTCTTTGCTGGCCATGAATTGACAGGGAGATTATTCCCAGTGCTAGTTAAAGCTCCCTCTTGCTGTCTGCCACTAAGTGGGCAACCTTTCTATGTGAATGATGCATGCTAAGGAGAATCTCCTTCTCAGATCACATAGCTTCCAACTGTTTTCTTTATCATGGGAGGCCCAGTACATCATTCGTCTCCTTTTTCAGTTTTCCAACAGTCCATGATTCTCTTTCATACACTGCTGTGCCCCAAACGTAAATTCTTAGGTATTTATTTCTCAGTGGCCGATGATCCATATTACACTACTAGCCATTAAAATCGCTACACGAAGGAGAAATGCAGATGATAAACGGGTATTCATTGGACAAATATATTACACTAGAACTGAAATGTGATTACATTTTCAGGCAAGTTGGGTGCATTGATCCTGCGAAATCAGTACCCAGAACAACCACCTCTGGCCGTAATAATGGCCTTGATATGCCTGGGCATTGAGTCAAACAGAGCTTGGATGGCGTGTACAGTTACAGCTGCCCATGCAGCTTCAACACGATACTACAGTTCATCAAGAGTAGTGACTGGCGTATTGTGACGAGCCAGTTTCTCGGCCACCATTGACCAGACGTTTTCAATTGGTGAGAGATCTGGGAATGTGCTGGCCAAGGCAGCAGTCAAACATTTTCTGAATCCAGAAAGGCCCGTACAGGACCTGCAACATGGGGTCGTGCATTATCCTGCTGAAATGTAGGGTTTCGCAGGGATCGAATGAAGGGTAGAGCCACGGGTCGTAACATATCTGAAATGTAACGTCCACTGTTCAAAGTACCGTCAATGCGAACAAGAGGTGACCGAGATGTGTAACCAATGGCACCGCATAACATCACGCCGGATGATACGCCAGTATGACGATGACGAATACATGCTTCCAATGTGCGTTCACCGCGATGTCGCCAAACACGGATGTGACCATCGTGATGCCGTAAACATAACCTGAATTCATTCGAAAAGTTAACGTTTTGACATTCGTGCACCCAGGTTCGTCGTTGAGTACACAATCGCAGGCGCTCCTGTCTGTGATGCAGCGTCAAGGGTACCCGCAGCCATGGTCTCCGAGCTGATAGTCCATGCTGCTGCAAACGTCGTCGAACTGTTCGTGCAGATAGTTGTTGTCTTGCAAACGTTCCCATCTGTTGACTCACGGATCGAGACGTGGCTGCACGATCCGTTACAACCATGTGGATAAGATGCCTGTCGTCTCGACTGCTAGTGATACGAGGCCGTTGGGATCCATCACGGCGTTCCGTATTACCCTCCTCAACCCATCCATTCCATATTCTGCTAACAGTCATTGGATGTCGACCAACGCAAGGAGCAATGTCGCGTTACGATAAACCGCAATCGTGATAGGCTACAATCCGCCCTTTTTGTCAAAGTCGGAAAAGTGATGGTACGCATTTCTTCTCCTTACGCGGGGCATCACAACAACGTTTCACCAGGCAACGCCGATCAACTGCTGAACTGCTGTTTGTGTATGAATAATCGGTTGGAAACTTTCCTCATGTCAGCATGTTGTAGGTGTCGCCACTGGTGCCGACCATGTGTGAATGCTCTGTAAAGCTAACATTTGCATACCACTGCATCTTCTTCCTGTTTGTTAAATTTCGCGTCTGTAGCACGTCATCTCCGTGGTGTATCAATTTTAATGGCCAGTAGTGTACTATATGGCTGTCATGGACTATGGAATCCGAACAAAGAAGCAAATTACCTGTCGAATGGCTTCCAGGGGCAACAAACATTTTATGTTCGATATTTCATACAAACACTGTCCGAATTTAAAAATTTAAAATTCTGATATTATGTACTCTCTAGCAGAAGTATTACTGTTACACACCGTGTACCTGTCTCGAGGCAGTGGAGCCCACAGCACACACTCAGACTATATTCGTCTAGTCTTCGAGAATAACGACAACAAACTTTACACATGATTTCAGATCTTTTTCGAAACATTTTCCTGGCGAAATCCCCCACAAAATGATGGAAGGAAAAATATCACTTACTACTTTTTCACTGTTCATGAAGTAAAACTGCTGAATCAAACATTACATTTCAATTTGTTACTTCTTTACCGTGCTGCCACACCAAAGTCGGTAAATGATACCACAGACACATGCGAGATCTCGCCGTAATCCGCAACGATGTATAGGAGGTGCTCCTGAAGCCCCCCCACCCCCCTCCTTCTGCGCGAGAACTGCTGCACTCTCGTACTGAGGTCAACATTGTGTCGATTATGCAAGATTTCAGCTCCTGTTCGTGTCAGCCATAGCAGTCAACATTGTAGTGGTGAACAGTCACAATTAAAGTTTCTGATGAACTTGTACTTTGTAGATGTAAACATTGTACCTAAAGAGAACAGTAGCCTCTAACGATACTATCATAGTCAATGCCAGTTGTAAATTAGCCACTACTTCTGTGGCAAAAAGTGTGTCAAAGTTAAGTTAATCTTTTATTCACTTATTTCATATAGTCAACTAGTTATTCATATGTTCTTGGTCGATGGACCTTTTCACAGAGCAGGCAGAGAACCCAACAGCTGCGGCCAGAGGGAATCAGTACCGCCTGGTCATAACATTTACTACTAACTGTAATTGCAATAAATTTTGCGCATATAGCACTGGATGTACCTGTCCAAATATACTGTTGTACGACTCCTGCTTGAGGAGAAATGGCGCTCTAAACAATGATAATAAGGTAGCTTTTGCTTAAACGGAGCTCTAATTACACCACTTCGGGGCTTCCGACCAACTATAAACGCAAATTTAAATCTTTTCTAAATTTTTTCTCGCTTGCATGCTTAACATCAAATTTGTAACACACTAGCTCATCTGTAAAGCAATCATTACTCTGGAAGCTTTTTTATATATGTAAAAACGATTCCTTAGACAATCAGGGGTGTAATTCTGATGCTAGTAGGCTTCTTGTGGACAGTAATACCTTGTATGCCTGTGCTGGTCGGTCTATTATGGCCTCCTTGCTTCGTCTGTCAAAGCAGAATTCCCTCAATTTGATCAACAATTGTGATGATAAATTTCCCAATAATCTCATTTCCTCAATACTTTTGTTTCGGCGTAATATCTAGCGCCGGGAAGTCGGCCTGCAACGTTAAAGCAGAGAGGCCAATAGTACGCTGACTAGGACGACACCACGACTGGAGGAATCCCTATACGAATAGAGCCGCACTGGAAAGCGACCTGTGATCCAAACAATTTAGCCGTGACTTGTGATATGTATTAATTACTTGCACGGAAATTGTATACATCGAAGGACACTGATCATTTACATGTCGCTATTTGCCTGCGACCCATCTTTATAAATACGCAAAGTATTGTCAGTTTAATTTACTGTAATAAACTCCATTAATAAGATTTGCTTGAATGTTGTTTAGCTACACGAGAAAACAGCTTCCTAGGCACCCTATATTAGACGAATGGACAGGACACGACAACTTTTGTCATTTTTTTACTCAAAGTTTGTATTATGGGCTCAGTAGAACGTTCATTACATTCGGCATGCAGGGCGTCTCTTCTTAACTTTCACTGAGGACAGCAAAAGCCATCGGGGAACGTCACCATTGATATCGTTTAACTCTAGAGGTTAAACTCACTCTTGAACCTTTCATTTAGTTCTGTATATGTAGAGATAACATAAAATAGATAAGGTCTTTGTCTTACTCCCTTTTCAATCCGAAGAGTTCGTCCTTGCTCTTCCGTTCTCATTGTCACGTCTTGGTTCTTGTGCATGTTGTCGGTTACGTCATTTTCTCTATAGCCTACTCTTACCTTTCTTAGCATTTAGGACGTCTTCCACTATTTTAGACTACTTAACATTTTTCCTATGTGTCCTATGAAAGGCTCTTGCATTTTGTTGTTTGTTTCTTTCATTACTAAGCGCAAGTCCAAATAAGAGAAGAGTTCAGTCGTTAATTAGTATCTGTCTCGTATTGTTCAGTATGCGAGGGCAAGTCAAGAGAACAAATAACACTCTGAATGAGAATTTAATCTCCTGGAGAGTTTTCTTGACCTCCTAGGTGGAGGTGTACAAGCTGGAGAGCAAGATACAGCGTGATTACCCAGTGGGAAGAACGAGTCCACACTGTGTCCTGAAAAAATACTACGGAGAAAACATTTCCAGCAAGAAAATGCTTAACACTAAAACACTATGCAAGTATATACATCTTTCATTTAACGCCAAAAAACTGCTGATTAACTTGAAAAAAAAAAGCGTTTCTCTGACTAACAAATTCACACTGGACACTGTGCGCACCATGGAAAGGATAGGACGTACTTTATCAATCGAATTAAACATCTACGCCTTGTTGAAGGAAAAGTTGTGGTTAGTTTTGCTATGGATTCCCCATTTCCGCGTTTTACCATCACTGACGCTATAGACCTCTATGACGACATCATGATGAATTTATTTAAACATACCCTCAGGTCACCGTTGTTTTTACATGGTGGAGAATATTTCAATCTGACGGTCAACTTCCCGATGGGAGTTGTAGCCAACCCCTGTATGGAGCATTTCGAGGACATCGCCTTGGACAGGGCTCGGCAAAACCCACCTGTTTTTTAAAGCTACATCTGCGATACCTTTGTCGTATGGTCTCATGGACATAAATAGCTCGAAGATATCTTGGTAAACATCAACATACAAGATTCGATACAGTTCACGATGGATGTAGAAAAGGACGGATGCTTGCCCTTTCTTGTGATACGTAAAGCCACTAGGTGTCTAAGCCACAGCGTTTGCCGCAAGCCCACCCACATCGATAGATATCTGCACGATCCAAGCTACCACCATTCAGCACAGAAACGATCTGTTCCGAGGAGCTATAACCGTCTCAGACGCTGATGACCTGCCACTTCAACTGAAATACCCATGTAAAGTCTTCAAGGAAAACGGTTACAAAAGACAGATTTCACAAGCAGTTTCATCTAAGTCATGAAAGCAGAAAGGCTCTGAAGAAGACACGAAGAGGATTACGTTGTTACCTTTTAATGCCCAATTACAGAGAAGATTAGCCGGATACTGAAAAGATAAATTCCATACAGTTTTCCGGCCCCAATAAAGATGCATCAACTAATGAAACCTCGGAAAGACAATGTAAACCTCAGAATACCTGGAATATATAAAATACCGTGTGGGTGTGGGCAGTTGTATGTCGGCCAGACTGTGTGCACTTTTAAACAGCGTCGCATAGGACATGAAAGGTGTTTCCGCGTACGTCACACGAAAAATTAGCTAAGGCGGAACACGGACACGCATTTGCATACAACGAGACATCTGCTATTAAATGGACCAAAGGCTTCCTGTATAACACAATAAATCAAGCAACAGAGATCACAAAATCGGACAGCACTAGATATTTATTTGTGGGGATACTTAAAGGTAAATTTTGTAGCACCCCACCTAAGGACGTACACAATCTACTAGGTGGCGTGCAAACCTCTTTGACCATGGTGGATGCAAGTGTGTTGCGTAGGATATGATCCAGTGAGTGACAAAGTGTTTGCAAATGCGTGGTGGACACTTTGAATATCCCCTGTAAAGTGAAAGTTGCTCGTACACACATATACCGACTCCGTGAAGATAAGCCTGGACACAAACGTGCAGAAAGGAATTATTGTGCAGAGCATAATGTGCAATCTAGTAAAGCCTTTTGTTTTTTGTTCCTCATTTGATACAGGCGATGTTACTATATCCATTATCACAAGGTCTGGGATCCTGTGATTGGTGAGGTGAGTTGGGTGCGGCGGGTGCGCCATCGAAAACTTACCGTATACGATTATGACGTGCGGATGAGCACCAGTGACGTCACTGGCGATGTCGTGGCTATTTAAGAACTGCAATGGCATCCTTATAACAGTCAGGAACTTGAAAAGGGCAGAAGATACCACTGCCCAAACTTCATAGGCTGATAACCAATTGAATCGGCGTGGAACCCGACAGCAGTGTATTAAAAAGGGTAGGAAATTTTACAGTTCCTATTACGGACATCTAGGTTTTGTAGAAAGAACTGAGTGGATAAAGTTTCAAGAAGGAATTCATACGTGGAAATGTACAGTTTGAATATACAGAAATTTTAATGATCGGATCGCTTTCAGACTATGTGATTCTTGAAAACGTTCACCAACCACCTCGGCAAACTATCCGATCTACATTACTACACGTTAACACCAGCAGCCAGAAGACTGCATTTGATGATTACATTTTTTGTGGATAGGTTTTGCACCCAGTAGAACATTGTATAAATAACTTGATATGGACTGACGAATCTGGCTCAACTCGTGAAAGTATTTTAAACCTCCACAACACCCATTATTGGTTGGAACACAGCCCACATGTCACTCACGAATGTGGCTTGGAAACAAGGCATAAACCTGTGGGCTTTGCGGGAGGAGTACTTTTTGGGCCTAACCTATTGCTCGAGAAGCTGAGTGCGCCCCTGTCATTACGTTTCTTTGCAATACCTTGTCCAGAGTTCAAATTGATTTTCGATTTCTCTATTCCTTACTTAACAAGATTTGATCACCTTACCAATTTACTCATTGATTGTATTATTGATCTGTTCAGTCTTATTATTAGTTTGTTCACTGGTTTGTTCAAACTCACTATGCAAATTCTCTGATGCTAATGAAAACCTGTTGATAAATCTTTCTAATTTTGTTTGGTTAACTGGTCTGTTTCAAATGCCTATGAAACTTATTTTGATAAATCTTCCTTATGTTTTCCAATTTGCCTAACCAAACCCTTCGACATATGTTTCATTGCGTGTAATAACAACTTACAATCATTTTTTCGGAAGCACTAACACCAATCTCATCATCACTACTTGATATTTCAGATTATAAACAGGTCTCGTGCCCCATTTACCTCATGAGTCGTTACACTCTACGTTATGACAATCACATAACGACACCGTACTTCCATCAAGTGCTTCTCATAACGTCATGAGTCACTGTCGGTGTTAATAAAACCATTAATATTATCTTTCTTACTAACAATATTTACTTGCGTTCTAATCTCATCCCTCATGTTCTCATTGTTAGAATTTCTCTTATTAGCTGCAGCAATAGTGCAGATAAATCATAAATCATAAAACTGCAAGACCACATCTCACAAAACTACAGCAAGAGTACTTTTCTTAAACAATGTTGTAAGTGCCACTTAGATTAGACTCTTAAGAAGTCATGCACAAGCTACACACTGCCATAAGGGTCATGTAACACGTACCAAAAATTGATCAACTGGCTGGACGCTGTCCGATTGCTGGTTTGCCTTCTCCGTCAATCATGCGTTCAGAATCCCTTTCCCGTCCCATGTTCACATTTTTATTGCCGTGGGGCTAAGCCACACACTCCAAGTTCATTTGCCAGAAAAGTCCCTGCACCCCATGCCCTTACGCTCCGACTAATACATATGCCATCAGTAGTTCATCAGATCGTCATCACATCAATAGCGTGATGGTTAACAAAAACTGCCTAGGTCAAAAGTATGTTGTCTATATCATTGATCTGTCGAATCACATAATATTCATGCAACACTGCTCTTCAACCCATCACAGATCCCATTTTTTTGTCATTAATCCACTTTAAAAATACTATACTATTCACATTTTCCATACGTAGGAATTTTTCATAGCAATTCTTTAGAAGAAAATGTTCCACTCCTTTAACTTACTTTAGAAATATATTATATTGTTACATAGCTAATCTCTTTTTAAATTATTTATTTACCACATCCATTAGTTACTGTCTAACCCGGTTGTTTCCATCGTGTACCATGCCCATTAATCACTGTCTAATGGGAGTTTCCCCTTCAAGAGATACCAAGAGAACCGATGAAAATTTTTAAACTTTCTACAGGCAACTACGTCGAACTTACTAACAACATGAGTTATAACCTGCAGAAGGGTTGCATGTGGAGAACTACAATAGAATAACTGTTGAAGTAAGTTCTAGGAATGTGCACTTGATTCTTCCGTAGATAATCAGATGGAGGAAGGCTCTGCCAGCCGTGGTGACCGAGCGGTTCTAGGCGCTTGAGTCCGGAACCGCGTGACCGCTACGGTCGCAGGTTCGAATTCTACCTCGGGCATGGATGTGTGTGATATCCTTAGTTAGGTTTTAGTAATTTTAAGTTCTAGGGGACTGATGACCTCAACTGTTAAGTCCCATAGTGCTCAGAGCCATTTGAACCATTTCTTTGAAGGCGTACCTCATGTCTTCTGAAGCTATCTTGATGCCCCCATTGCAGATTCTTGTTGATAGGCAGTGGTTGCTAATATTGGTTTTAAAGACAATTTTATGGAGTGGCTATCAGGAATACTACTGCAATGCTACAACAAGGTCAATAAATGGGGTGCCACCTAATTAAGTTATTCAAAACAAAAATATTAAAGTTCTTCTTCACAAACAGAAGGCTCGAACTCATTTATCGCAGTACAGTAGTGGAGTCTGACATAGTCTTTCTCAAACCAGTATACAGTGTTTGTCTCCACGTTTCTTTCATTTAAATTGTCACACTATTCAGAATAAGACTTTAAGCATTTTCTTAAAGAAAATAAATCCCTCGTAATCTACACATGTACACAATCTGTGTGGCAGTCCCAGATTAGGTACAAACGTTTCCCGAGGTGAAATCAAACTTTAACGCACTTTTAACTGAGTAACACAGTCACGCTTAGTGCCTGCATATTACCTATATGAAGGCTAGTCATAGATTCTAGCTTTGGTTATCCTAACCATTTCCAATTCAGGAAAATCGGCACACAGTTTATTGTGACTGAAGATGTTTAAATTCTCAGAAAAATCGTTATACACAGTGAAGATGACGGATAATATACAACAGATACGGGAGGGAAGAAAGCCCGATAAGAATGGAAGTTAAAGAAAGAAGCACTAGCATCCATAAATTTGTGAGGTACTGATGCCGTATTTTTTCTCTGATGTTCTATCTGTATATAGAAAAACTAATAAAGAATATAAAGGAAAGTGTAAGCGTAAATTTTATTTTGTGTTGGAGCTTCGTATCGGGTACTTTCAAGATTTTGCCATGTTACATTGCCCCGCATAGTTTATTGTTTAATTTTGATCTGATAGAACTAGCAGAAAATTTATACTTTCCGCACACACGGATACGATTTACTAAAACAGTCGGCATTCTCGTTTGGCTGGTAGTCTTTTATGAGTTCTGAGAGACTCTCAGATCAGGCAAATTGGACGGAAAACGCTAGTTCGTTGCTTTGTTTGCCACTCTTGTGACCAGATATTTCCAAGTCACTAAAAATCATCGTGATTTCGAAATGTTAAACTCTTTGAATGGTGCGGCGGAATTTGATGGAAGTCAGGAACGTTAGAACAGCTTGGTTGAGTTACCAGTTAGAAATTTTACACGTTTATTGAATTAACAAGCCATCTTGTAGAATTTGTGACCTCAGTTCCAGTATCAATACCTTAAAACACTACAGTTAAAACAAGGCTTTCAGATAATTTACTTAAACCACTAGAGTGTACAAAAGAAAATTAAACATTAGTAAACAATTTGGAACAAGCAGAGCTTTTAAAATACAATTTAATAGTTGTAAAATAAATACATACATTAAACATGGAAATCGTTACAGAAGCTGACAAAACAAGTATCTTAAATTATAGGAGTTCAGTGTTTCCAAATTTATGTTCCAGCAGATCTTGTACTAGCTGATTGCTTTTAATCCTCCACCTGGTTTCAGTACACATGCTTCATAACTTTGACCCAACAATCAGTCATCCATATCACAAAGCTTCTTGAAACGGTTCAGTATTAGACACAGGACACAACAAAAGATTAACATCAATTTAACATGCACCTCTCTGTGGACACCAAACAGCATTAACAGATCAGAAACCTGTTAACAAGAAGTACGGTTAATAACTGCACGTAATAAGGCAAATCAGTCCCTACAGCCCAATAGGAACTGATTTAAAGTAGCACCCTTTTAACATGTACCAAAATTCCTATTAACTGCCGCATGTAATCTGAAAAACATCTGCCATTTCATGCAACAACCGATTACCAGCAACAATTCAGTTACCCCAGGTAGTCGAGGGCAGAAGTAGCAGACACAAGCTTACAGTGCCTGGTCCAAAATCGATCTTTCACGGAACATCTGACCCATATACTTACGGGTTACAAATTAAAAGTCAAAAATGTCAGAAAAATCAACCACACCTGCCCACAAATCACCAGCGAGCCACACGTTTCAATACATCATGTGTGTACTACAACTAATGGGATACCTGGCTGCCCCCACTGCTGCTTCCCGTTGCCGCTCTCTGCAGTCAACAACCCACTCCACCCTTCGCACCAAGTCCCCTGCCACTGCCCAGGCCCTCGAAATAGCAGCGATACCGCCAGAGGGAGCAAACACCATATCTGCCGAGCGACTAAATGAACCGGAGTGGTGATAACCTTGTTGCCAAAACAAAATCGTGACACCCTTGGCAAACGGTACGTTACATATTTTCCTAGAACACCTAACGCCGACTTCATGACGACATCTATCAGCAGTTCGCCGAGTACTCTAGTTTTGGACACTATGAGACTAATTTGGAAAATAGCACCACTGTCTGCTACCATCTGCTCCGAATAATAAAGAAAACACTCCGAAAAGACTTAGAGGTAAATATTAACGGCAGTAATCCCAAATTTCTGGCCGATGAAACTGTTTAATACCGAATTAATGTCTAGTAAAAGTTGCGATGATATCCAGGCCGATCATTTATTGATTTCTGAGTGGTGCAAAAAATGGAAACACTTTATAGATGTTCAGCAAAGTAAAACTGGGCACTTCACAAGACTAAAATCCTCAGTTACAAAGTCAGACATCACAAATGCGTTCATACTGATACCTGGGTGTAGCAGTTTAAGGGGATACAGTATAGAATGATAGCATAGGCTCAGTCGTGAGTAAAGGATCTGTCATACTTCGATACATTGGAAGGATACTGACAAAAGTAGCCTGCATAGAATATTGCTTATAAAACAATCATGGGGTTCATCCTAGGATATTGGTCATGCGTCTGAGTCATATACCAAATAAGACAAACCGTGGATACTGAATGTGTACAAAGAAGGGTGACGTGAATGGTCAAAGAGTAGAGTACCTGTAAATTTCTGGATCACCTGAACTGGCTGACAACTGAAGATACATGCCAAATGTCTCCTACAGGCCTAATTGCAGAGATTCAGTAACCAGTAACGTATTAGCGTAAGTGTTAATATTCTATGAACAGATAAATTATTATGAATTGAGCAAGTACCTAAAACAGTGACAGTCGAGGAGAGAGATCTGTATAAGGTCCGTACGAGAAGGAGAGAGATCTTATGAGCCGGCATCTGAAACTGACTGCCGAACGATTCTACTGCCGCCAACATACATTGCGCGTAAGGACCACGAATATATAATGCGGAGAAGTAGGGATCATACGTAAGCATATAGGCAGCCGTACCCCCCCCCCCCCCCTGCCCTCACTGTTTACGGTTGGAACAGGAAAGGAAATGACTGTGGTAGTGGTACAGGGTACCCTCCGCCACGCACCGTTCGGTGGCTTGCGGAGTCTCTGTATTGACGTAGCTGTAGATGCAGAATTGTTAAGTTGGTGCTGGAATGAGCAGTCCCAGGGGAAAACAGCTGGACAAAGACTAATATATGCAAATACTATTTATAGAGTGTTTAAAAGAAGGTGTTCCATAATATTCCTACAGGAAGTAATATTGGTCAGAACTGGAAGAATAATTCCTATAATTCTATGTCCAGATATGGACCATTTCACTTGTGTTGTATGTGGTGCTGTAGGCATTATGCACAAGAGATGCCATAGTAAATTACGACGATACGTACAAGTTAGTAGAATAAATCCCTCGAGCTATCGAGCAGGATAACTTCAATGCCAGCATATGGGCGGGAATTTACGGTGACATTCTCATAGGACTATACATTGTACCAAACAGATTGAGAGGTGTTATCTATCAGCAGTTTCTGAGCACTGAATTGCGAGCGCTAGTGGACGACGTTAACCTTACAGAAAGACAATGATTGTCATTTCCGCACGACGGTAAGCAACTGCATTTTCTACAGATCGTCCAACATTGGAATGTTCCACGGGTGATGTACTGGCCAAGCAGGTCCGGTGGCATGACCTTTTCGTTCACAGGTCCTGAATCCATTAGAACTCCCGCTATTGGGACATTTAAGGCTATTGATCCAAATCCATCGACAATGCAGAGGCGTTACAAGAGCTCGTGACCCGTACATGTGACACAGTCCGAATGAAGACAGCTGTATTTGAAGGAGTGTGTGATTCACTGTGAAGAAGGGCTCAAGGATGTGTCAGAATGTGTAGGTAATTACATCATACCACGCTGCCTGTAGTGGCTACATCTACGTAACAAATGTAAATGAGAGAACAGATTGAACACCTATCTTGATAGTCATGGGTTTCCAGACATATCATTACCGGAACTTTTCTGCTGCTTTTGACCAATACTACCTATTATAGAAATAGGTGACACGTTTTCTAAATAGGAAGCATATTAATTTGTTGCATCAAGGTCGCAAACTACTTCAGACATTCACATTTACCGGCTACAGCACAGCATTACAAACTTCATATGTGATAAGTAATCTACAAACAGTTTCGTCACGAAGTGTGAATTCTGTTTATTTGTATACTCAGCATCTTGAAAATGGTGTAACGTCAATGAAATATGCACCATGTAGTTATACTGTAAAACAAACGGCATACTAAAATAATGCTGTGTGTTCTTTATACAAGGCTTCTCAAACAGAGTGCCTTTACGTATTAGGTGCTCATCATATTAGTAAACCGTTTTATTAACATTTTATTAGGTCGCATGCTTCCAGTTGAGACTATATCATATCTTATAAAATTAGGTTTTAGTATTTTCGTAGAGAAAAGAAGTTTAGCTCAAGATTTTAGTGATGGGGGGAAAAATGAGAATTTTGTGTCCCATCCTATCTCTCACACATTTTAATGACCTTCCACTTAATATCCAACAAGCATAATTGGTATTTTCCGCAGACGCTACTATTTCTGTAATGAATCCCATTCGATAGAAATCAACAGCAGAAACTGTGAAACATGTTTTCCAAATAATTTTAAAGTGGTTCTCAGGAAATCGACTCTTCCCAAACACTGAAAAAATCACACTATTTTCAGTTCTCTACATAAAATTGAGTCTTACCATCAACTGAAGTAGCACATGGATAGGAGTCAGTGAATAAGGCAAAATTCTCCTAATTTTTGTGTGTACATATTGATGAAAACTGGAACTGGGAGATGAGTATCAATGAACTTCTCAAGCAATTACGTGCAGCTACTTTTGTCCTTGATATGATTGCTAGTCTTGGACAGAAACGATTTAAACTGCTGCTGTATTTTGCATAATTTCGCATATTTCCACTCAATATCGTCTTATGATTAATTTTCTGCGCTAATTCACCAATCAAAAAGAAAGTACTGATTTCGCAAAAGGGAACAGTAAGAATAATACGTGGTGTTCACCAACGGACGTCGTGTATGCTCTTCAAAGAGCTAGGCATTTTTCTTGCTCTGTCACCATACATGTATTCACTAGAGAAATTAGTGATAAATAATCCATCACAATTTGAGAAGAACGATGGTGCCTATACCAACAACACTGGATGGCAAAACGACATTTATTACTCATTATTAAAGCTGCCAGTGGCTCAAAAAGGACTTCGAAATGCAGCAATAAAAATTTTTATTTGTTGGTTAGTTAGGTAATTAGTTTCATTTTAGATGTATAATTTTGCACAATAAATCGTAGTGATCTGGAACGAGTCGTTTTACATTTACATAACAAATTAAATGGTAAATATGGATATATCCTAAAGCAACTTATTATTTTTCTTCAAATACACAAATGTGTGTCAGTAATTCTTACACACCACGTGTTACGTTACAGTAATACAAACTCTTCTACGGAATAGAAGGAGTTGTCAACGAGAAAGCCGAGTGGCCAAGCGGTTCTAGGCGCTACAGTCTGGAACTGCGCGACCACTACGGTCGCAGGTTCGAATCCTGCCTCGGGCATGGATGTGTGTGATGTCCTTAGCTTAGTTAGGTTTAAGTAGTTCTCTAACTTCTAGGGGGCTGATGACCTCAGAAGTTGAGTCCCATAGTGCTCAGAGCCATTTGAACCTTTTGAGTTATTCACTTTGTTTTCAAATTATACTTTTCTATCTGTCAGACAGTTTTTATCACTGAGTACGATCAAAAATTTTAGTTGCAGCATTTTGCACCCTTTTTGTGCTAAAGACTACCGCAATGTGGTGTAATGAATGCAATTTTTCATTCCGGTATTGCGATTATGGAAATCATTGATCCTTTTGCACTATACTGGATTATTTACAACAAACTTCATAAGGGAATAAATACACTGTGAAGCATATTTAGAATACCTAGCGCCTTAAACAGTTGTCTACAATATGATTTCGGGTGAGCATCACCTATTATTCTTATAGCATGTTTTTGAGAAACGAAGACTGAAAGACGTGCATTTCATTCTCATTCACTATGCGCAGCTTTCATATCTTATTCTTTTTCCTGTTCTTCCATCATTTTACGGTTGTCGTGGGATGCCTATCTGGTTAGACAATTTTCTATGGCAACTTTACACTGGTCAGTGAGAGAGAGTGGGCGCAGGATATTTTTTCGTTGTTTGTGAAATCAATCTACATGTCTCCTTGGAGTACCCATGATGACTCGTTGAATGTTGTTGTAGTGGGTGTGTGGGACCAGTTTGAAAGCTATGTAGTGGCCAAAGTTGACCCTCTTCCTAGTTTCACAAGTTGTAGTTCCAACCCCGAAGCTTCTCACTCTCGTATAACACTGCAAAGTTGCTTCCCTGACCATACTCTGACGTCTTTCGGCTGGCAGGAATGGCATCGTGTTTCCGCTCCCATTCCGTGTCCTGGATAGTGTCTTGAAAGGAGGATATAAGATGAACACCAACAAAAGCAAAACGAGGATAATGCAATGTAGTCGAATTAAGTCGGGTGATGCTGAGGGAATTAGATTAGGAAATGAGACACTTAAAGTAGTAAAGGAGTTCTGCTATTTGGGGAGCAAATTAACTCATGATGGTCGATGTAGAGAGGATATATAATGTAGACTGGCAATGGCAAGGAAAGCGTTTCTGAAGAAGAGAAACTTGTTAACATCGAGAATAGATTTAAGTGTCAGGAAGTCATTTCTGAAAGTATTTGTATGGAGTGTAGCCATGTATGGAAGTGAAACCTGGATGATAAATAGTTTGGACAAGAAGAGAATAGAAGCTTTCGAAATGTGGTGCTACAGAAGAATGCTGATGGGTAGATCACAAAACTAATGAGGAGGTATTGAATAGAATTGGGGAGAATAGAAGTTTGTGGCACAACTTGACTAGAAGAAGGGATCGGTTGGTAGGACATGTTCTGAGTCATCAAGGGATCACCAATTAAGTATTGGAGGGCAGCGTGGAGGGTAAAAATCGTAGATGGAGACCAAGAGATGAATACACTAAGCAGACACTGAAGGATGTAGGTTGCAGTACGTATTGGGAGATGAAGAAGCTTGCAGAGGATAGAGTAGCATGGAGAGCTGCATCAAACCAGTCTCAGGACTGAAGACCACTACAACAACAACCGTGTCCTTTGACTGGCCTTTTTCAGGCGTGCCAATTCTCGCATCCCAACGCTCCCAGCTACAGTCTGGAGACGTGTAACCTCGGTCAGTTTAGTTCTGTTCCCGCTCGCTGGTGGAGGCGTGAGTTCGCGTTATTGACATATCGGTAAGCATGTGTGTTTTCAGTGAATGCCATCTTAGTTGGTTATAATGCACATACAGAACTAGGGATTCGTTAGTGAGGGAGCAAAATTTTCTTTCCGTTTCTCGTAAATTTTGTTTCGCAAATTCGATAATTCGTGAGTAATGTTAGACGTGGCGTCCGACCTTTGTCCGTTAGAGCGCGAGATCAGCTAAGGTTCATATTAGGGTAAAGATTCTTGTTCTCAAAGCTGCAATATCGCGTTGAGCATCATTCCTTTAGTCTTTTTCCTGTGATACGCGGGTGGAGTTAAGTTTCTAGATTGAAACTTCGCGAAATGGACTCATGTTCCTATGTGCTACAACACACGACCACGTGGCGAGTTGTTGGTCTTGGGTGCTATTAATTCCGTAACACCTTCTTAATTTTGAAGAGATTTTTTATTCTTCACTGAAACGGGTGTTGCTATGAAGGATATTCACATGAGTTACTTGCTTTTCGGTGGGGAGGCCAGTTTCACACTTCCTTATTCTGACTTTCATCACTTACCCTGCTTTGTCTACGGAAGTGGCGAGTGCATATGGTAATTCCATTCTATTGTAAAAAAAAATGGTAGCGTAAGTATTTAGTTACAACGATCATAGTTATTCTTCTTCCCACCACTCCTTTCGTTCTTCGCCATCGAGGAGAAGCCAGACTACTGAATCAATTTTTACTTCCTCCCACAAAGCTAAGTTCAATAGTACTTGAATGAGCGGAAATAATGACCTCATTTTCTTTGCATTTATACAAGATATCTTTTACGCTCGTTTTTCGATAGAGATGCCATACTAACATAAATGTAGGCTTCCGCGGCCATTGCCACAGCCAATAAATTTGTTCTAGTTTTGTGACCGCATTATGAGTATGTAAAACTATTGACGTTTCTGTCACTGTTGCAAGTGACCCTGAAGAAGGTCGTTGCGACAAAGACCGAAATGTCGGTTGTTTTACATACTGGCAACGCGGCCACAAACCCAGAAAAATTTTACTAACTTCTATTTTTCTTTCTTTCTTTGGGCCTTGTCCCGCCTCACGTGGTGTCGTCCTTGTTATTACTGATTTGGCTGTGTTAGTTGCAGAGGGTGGCAGGATGCCCTTCCTTCCGCCGCCCCGAACCCCCCAGGATGTAAGTGGTGTACCCCAGCAGTCTGCCGCTAGTGTAAGCCATCAAATAGTGCAAACGTTTTCAAATGTCTGCGAGTCGTGTAACAGCCCAGAATTCACCTAGCCGGATGTAAAAAACCGCCTGAAAACCACATCCAGGCTCTCAGCGACAATATGCTGGGCGCATTTGATACGGGCTGGCGCACCTACCTGAGTTCAGGAAGCAGCGCATTAACGCTCTCGGCTACTGTGGTGGGTAAAAATTTTATATGATTGTGTCGTACTAATGTCTATCTGCATTCATTAATTCAACAAAACTCGTCTCTCTCATAAGAGCAGTTTGCAACCCCTCATTAACCCTTAAAATCAGCAAATTAACTAATCAATAAATGCATTTCTTAGTCTGTCTCTGTAAGGTCGTCCGGATCTCGCGCTCTTCGTTGTTGGGGTCGACCCATTGCGACCATTGCAATCACACAACTGCTCATAGTTAAATCAAATTCTTTCCTTCTGAATAAGAGAAAAGTCATGGCTCACTGCGAGTCGCGAACAAAATTCCACTTTATGTAGTGGAAGCTGATTGCCTCATCCTGAAAAGGCTGTAGAGAGTTTGGATTAAATAACTATCGCCTAGTCAGCAAATTAATGTCTTGAGAATCTTTCGACAAATACCTAGAAAACAACTTAAACAACGCACTGCTTTTAAGTCTTTCTGTCATAAAGCTGGTTTATCACCAGATCATTATTCCGTATGACATTTTTGAATGGAAATATGTAGGATGCACTGAAGAGCCAAAAAAACTGGTACACCTGCCTAATATCGTGTAGCGCCCCCGAGACCACGTCGAAGTGTAACAACATGACGTGGCATGAAATTCACTGATGTCTGAAGTAGTACTGGAGGGAGGGTGACACCATGAATCCTGCAGGGCTGTCGAAAAATCCGTAAGGGTACGAGCGGTGGAGCTCTCTTCTGAACAGCTCGTTTCAAGGCATCCCAGATATGCTCAATAATGTTCATGTCTGGGAAGTTTGGTGCCCAGCGGAAGTGTTTAAACTCAGAAGAGTGATCCTGTAGCCACTCTGCGGCAATTCCGGACCTGTGGCCATCGCATTGTCCTGCTGGAATTGTCCAAGTCCGTCGGAGTGCTCAATGGACACAAATGGATGCAGGTGATCAGACAAGATGGTTACATGCGTGTCACCTGACAGAGGTGTATCTAGACGTATCAGGGGTCCCATATCACTCCAACTGCACAAGCTCCATACCATTACAGAGCCTCGACCAACTTGAACATTCCCCTGCTGACATGCTGGGTGCATAGATTCACGAGGTTGTTTCCATACCCGCACACTTCCATCCGCTTGACACTATTTGAAACGAAACTCGTCCACCCAGGCAACATGTTTCCGGCCATCAACAGTCCAATGTCGATGTTGACAGGCCCAGACGAGGCGTAAAGCTGTCTGTCGTGCAGTTATCAATGGTACACAAGTAGCTCTTCGGCTCCGAAATTCTATATCCATGACGTTTCGTTGAATTCTTCGCACGGTGGCACTTGTTGATGGCCCAGAATTGAAATCTGAACCAATTCGCGGAATCGTTGCACTTCTGTGACACTGAATGATTCTCTTCAGTCGTCGTTGCTCCCGTCCTTGCAAGATATTTTTCCGGTCGGAGCGATGTCGGGGATGTTATGTTTTACCGGATTCCTGATATTCACGGCACACTCGTGAAATGATCATTTCAGTTCTTCTAATTGCAAATGTGGCTGAAATATATTTTTAGGGGTTACAAAATGTGCGTTTTGCATTTTAAATTCTCATCAGTATGAACATCTAAGAATTTCGAAGTGACCACCGTATTTAACATTTCCTCATCATGTGTTACATATATAATTGGTGTAGTACTTCTAGATGTACAGGACTGAAAATATTGTGTCGTTTTAAAATCGAGAGTGATACCGTTTACAGAAAACCAGTCAATGATACTGCTTAGAAACTTGTTTACCATTCCTTCTGGTTTTGTACGTATGTTAGAATTATTTACAATACTACAGGCATCTCCAAACAGAATTAATTCTGCTCATTGGACGTTAGATCGAATATCGTTTACATATGAGAGTGACAAGAGTGTACCTAAACCTGAGCTTCAGGAACCCCATAACTGATTTCTCCCCAGTCAGACTTACGTCTCCAGACTATACTGATTGAATTACTAACTACAACTTTCCGTGTTCTCTTGGTTAGATATGACATTATCCATTGATTGAACACCAGCCCCATAAAACTTCTATTCATCTAAGAGATTGCTGTGAACACACAGTGAAAGCCTCAGATAGGTTGCAGAAAATGCCAACCGGCGCTCTTTTGTTATTTAATATATGTAAAATTTAGTGAGTGAACTTGTAAATGGCATTATCTGTAGAGCTACTGTTCTGAAACCCAAACTGTGATTTTCTGATAATGTTATCATTGCTTAGGAGAAGTACTGGTCTAGAATAGATCAGCTCCTCAAAAAATTTGGAACATGATGTCAGTAGTTTAATAGGTCGGTAGTTATTGTCATCTCTCCTACCATCTTTCTTAAATATGGATTTGACAACTACATATTTCAGTCTCTGAAAAAATTCTTTGAGTTAGTGACCAATTACATATTTGAGATAAGACTGCGCTTATCATATGGGCACAAATTTTTAGTACTCTATTCTATACACCATCTAAACCAGATATTTTTGAGACAATGAATAATTACATTTATTTATTTCGGATAAATGGGTGATAAATTCATATGACTGAATTACATGAGAGTTACTCATTCAACACACTGCTGTGATTTTTCTCGTACTTTCCAAATATCGTAAACCGTCTGTCAGGTTGCAAAGCAAGTTTAAAGTCTATCTTAAAATCATTTTTCTGAACAACTCCTTCTATACCACTGATGAATTACTGTCTAAAAAACTGGTAGAATATAAAAATAAAATTAAAACAATAGAAAGAGATGCTTGTTTCACGTGTAGTTGCATGATTAGGACTAAAAATCTTTCCTCGCCATTTAGATAAAAAAATCGTTTAAATAATCGATGGAACATGCACCTAACTAACCAACCAACATGGAAAAAATGGAAGACAGCAACAAAGTCAATAAACTGATGACACTGAAACAAGGAAAGGTTATAAGCTATCATGAGGGGAGAGACAGGCTAAGGGGAAATAAGCACAAGAAATGATTATTTAATAAAAGTTTCACCAGCGATGAAAAAACAGCGTCAGACCGGCCGTACAAGGCTGACGTTTACTGCCGCATGTCACGCGCCCATGGCCGTTCGGACAAATGACGAGGTCTGCCACGTGTCTCATTAGGTGCCCTGTTAGCGATACATGCGGGCAGTGCTTCACCGTATTCAATAGCTTCGTTCGGTCCCTTGGGGGCGCTGTTATCTCCCGCCGCTGCAAACAGGGCGCCACCAGGCCACTAGGTTACTGAGGCGTCCCTTCAGAGGTCGCACGTGGAGCTCAAGTGTACAAGGCCGTGCAGAGTGACCGCGCGGTTCGAGGCGCAATGACCCGGGTTGCGCGGCCCCTCCTGCCGGAGGTTCGATTTCTCCCTCTAGCTTGGGTGTGTGTATTGTTCTTAGCATAAGTTACTTTAAGTAGTGTGTAAGCCTAGGGACCGATGACGTCAGCAGCTTGGTCCCTTAGGAATTCACACACATTTCAAGTGTATAGGGCTCGAAATCATGAAGTGAGCCTGTCGCAGTCAGACTGCTGAGGAATATTGCTCAGGTGAATGAGCACTTTTAGTACAACCCCAGCCGATGCACTTCTGGTCGTTGGGACCTCGCCCCACAGACATCACAATACAGTATCCAGGAGCGTGTCTGTAATTGGGCGGAGGAAATCTAACTCGACTTTACTGGCAGGTACGTCACTGATTGTTGAAAGGCCACATGAATGATACGCGAGAAGTACAGGACGGTGGATGCATAGCGTTTTCCTTAGCATCTGTGAATGACTAAATTATTTAAGTCCCTCCAAAGGGTGACAGATTTTATGGAAACATAGGGCTCATATATTGTTTACTGATGTAAAATTAACAATATTAGACAGAGATGTTCAACTGTGGGTTGGTAGGCTCATCTGAACATACCGAGTGACAGAAGTAAGTATGACTGAGGGGTGGGATTGGGTATTCAGAACCGTTCAAAAAATGGCTCTGATCACTATGGGACTTCTGAGATCATTAGTCTCCTAGAACTTCGAGCTACTTAAACCTAACTATCCTAAGGACATCACACACACCCATGCCCGACGCAGGATTCGAACCTGTGACCGTAGCGGTCGGCCAGTTCCAGACTGTAACGGCTAGAGCCGCTCGGCCACACCGCCCGGCCTCCAGAACCGTGTTTTCCATTGAAGTTCTAGGAGATATCGCCACTTACGAGTCCGACTGGTATGTGCTGTTGGATGCTGGCACATCGCCACTCCGATTGTGCAGTCAGCAATGTCCTACCACAAAATATTTCCTGACACCACGGTGATCACACTCAGCGAGAGAACTCTATTTCGTGTCGGTAAGTCTATAACGCAGGTTTGAACAAAATAAATCTTAAGAACTCTGACTGTAGTAATATATTGCACAGTTATAGAGAGGATTTACCGCCAAAACGTATTTTTCCTTGAGCGGTTGAGTACAGATTTTGAGTGTCGGGCACCAAATGCTCCAGTAATATTTGTAAATCTGTCCTAAGGCTCTGCGGGACCAAACTGCTGAGGTCATCGGTCCCTAGGCTTACACATTACTTAAATTAACTTAAACAAACTTACGCTGAGGAGAACACACACACCTATGCCAGAAGCAGAACTCGAACCTCCGGCGGGGGTAGCCGCGCGAACCGCAAGAAGACGCCTCAGACCGCTCGGCTATACCTAGCGGCTCCAGTAATTCCAGGTGGTAATTCCCACATAAAATGTCACGTGTGATTTGATTGATATAATCTTGATATTTTAAAGGGGTCATAAGATATATTATTTTAGTAGTAGAAAATTTTTTCAACACACGGCCATGAGATGTTTGGCTACCAAGACTGGAAAGTAGATCTCTAATATGGATTTCAACGTCATGAGCAAGATAATCAAGTTCAGCTTTCCGTAAGGCCAAGCTAGATCGAGATTCCTGGAAATCTATATAATGTTACATGACAAGATAGTTTGGAAGGACAAGTATGTGTAGTACTTAAAGCACAGTTTTGTATCTATGCTGTGTATGTAGAAGTAAGAAATATCGAGACTTGAGATGTGATCATATAGAAATGCAAGAGTGAGTACAATTCTCGACACATATTGGTGAAGTCTTAAAGTTTCCAGCAGCTGTTATTGTTTTGGGAATGCCAATATTCTATAATTTCCTTCTGAAATTTTTAAAGACACTATTACGAGAACCTTAGCGAATTACAGGACGATCCACAGTAAACAACCTGAATGTTGGCAAAAGATCAGATAGAGGGTGTCCACATGAAACCTCCCTGATTTCCTTGGAATCAAGAAGGAAAAAGCAATTAGATGTTTAGCGGCATCCTTTAAAGTAACTCAAAGTTCTGTACAAGTAATTAATATACTAGTACATGAGCTCCTTTCGTAACCTGTAAAATGTCTAAACGACACTCTCTCAACCGCGTGCGCACAAGCATGGTGGGGTGATGGAGGACATTTCATCCACAATTATTCTCCGGGGATCACCAAGGGAAGGTACAGACGAGACCTTTCACATAACTCTACAGGAAGATACTCAGAAGCTTTATATCCAGTGATCGGTTGTGGCCATTTAGTTCGAGCATTACGTCCTGTCTGTCACTGTTACGTCCAGGAAGTTATGAACGTATAAACTCGAGTGCGATGGTGCTCTATTCTGTTGGAAGATCACATATGGGTAGAGGGAATGATCATGAACGGCAGCATGTTCAAACATGTACTGTAAACCCTTCCTGTTACAATTTTCTCCATGAAGAAAAATCGTCCAACCATGCTGTCTTTTATTACCGTGCGCCATACATTTACCTTTCCGCTGTCTCTGACATGTTCACTTACTTCCGAAACCCAGTTGCGAATGTCGTGAAGATAAACATTCCTATATAGTGGATTCTGTGTCAGAATAGACGAAACCACTTAAAGCGTTCAGGTTTTGTTCGTTCCGGTCCAATACCTCAAAATACAAATCGTGGAGAAGGGCAAGTAGCTTCGCGTCAATGCTTCTTGAGTTTCTAACTTTTTAAGCAGGGCTCTCCCTTGGCGTAGAATAATTTCTGATAATTATTGAGCACTTGAAACAAAACAAAAGAAAACGTTTGGAAAACATCTATACAAAACTTTTCGACTTGCATTATATCACGGTGCAAATCGCAAGTATCTATAGTATAAGCACAGTTTTTATCAACTGCATTTTTTAATCAGGGAGTTTTCATGTGGGCACGCTGCATTTAAATGTGCCGTATAGTGCTAGTTACGAAAATTTATCTCAAGCCTCATTTTTAATCTCATGTTATTATTCAGGGATTCAAGAGATGACTTACGGCGGGCAACCGAGGACTTGCGCAGCGTGTGGAAAAACAACTTATCTCAAATCGGAATGCCCTAAAGCAGTCGCGGGTAGTATCGACACTATCGGGAATCAGGAAGTAAGCCGGCCTGGGTGGCCGAGCGGTTCTAGGTGCTACAGTCTGGAACCGCGCGACTGCTACGTTCGCTGGTTCGAATCCTGCCTCGGGCATGGATGTGTGTGATGTCCTTAGGTTAGTTAGGTTTAAGTAGTTCTAAGTTCTAGGGGACTGGTGACCTCAGCAGTTGAGTCCCATAGTGCTCAGAGCCATTTTGAACTAGGAGGTAAACCGTAAACAACGGTTACTCCCCATGTTGCGGGGGTCACTTTAGCACATCCGAAATGAAAGTAGATCTCTCCCTAGCTAGAAAGAAGTTCAAGAAATTAAACATAAGCGCTGTCACAACAGAACCGAAGAGTCTACAACAACGCAGAAAAGTTACAAGCCTTGCAAGTAAGCTGAATTAAACAAGCAACTAGTGGGAGAGAAACAAGGACTGCGGGGCGAGCAAGAAACCAGAGTAACAAAGACCAGTTAGTAGGCGGAAGATAAAACCAAAGAAACAAACACATAGCAGGAAAACTACTCGGAAACGCAGGGTAATGAGGAAAAAAACAAAGAAGGGTCGATGTGCAGTACGCGATGGTGGACAGCACAAAACATACCAGCAAGACCTTCTAGAAGCATACAAGACCTGTTCAGAATGGTAGACAAACGGGACACCGATCAGAACTGGAAGTAACAGGTGCGGAAACAGCAAACAGGACGTTGATCGGATCTCAGATGTAATAAAAATAAAATAAAATAAACCAGTTAATGACTACGAAGTCTTTCGCGACGGAGTCCTTGCATGAAAAGTTCTCGGTTTACTTGCCGCGTCAAATTTGGATAAAATCCCAAGCTTTCGATGACTACCTCCGTCATGTTCGTCAGGGGTAAAACTGACTGTCGTGGACCGGTTTTTTTTTTTTTCTTTATTGTATTTCAATTCCCCATCGGGGCGGGCTGGCAGCAGCATATGCGCTACTCTTCAGCCGAAAGACATAGAACAAAACAATAGAAGACATTTAAAAACAGCAAAGGAGAGAAGAAGGCAAACATAGATATAAAAAGGGAGAACATCATGGAAGGCAATAGATAAAGAAAAAAACGGGGTGACTGTAAAATGGAGATAAAAAACTGTTTAAAAGTAGCACACACAAAAAGCCACACACTGCGACGATTAAAAGAACACAAGGCACAGTATGACTGGAGCATAAAGGTGTTGACGGATGGCATAGCACACAACGTAACACTGACGGCGAACCTCAAGGCAGTACACAATTAAAATCACACCTCTTGACGCACACGAGAAACAGCACTAAACACAACACTGAT
Source organism: Schistocerca americana (assembly GCF_021461395.2). Taxonomy (NCBI): domain Eukaryota; kingdom Metazoa; phylum Arthropoda; class Insecta; order Orthoptera; family Acrididae; genus Schistocerca; species Schistocerca americana. The sequence goes on along the minus strand of NC_060120.1, from coordinate 971,155,173 downwards.
GTGGCACACTGATGATGATCAATACAGAGGATCTGCCAGGTTCAAGGAGATGAGGGAGACCTGAAGAAGGGTGGGAGGGGAAGAGATGGGGGAGGGGAATGGGGGGGGCGCACGGAAGAGGGCCAGGTAGGGAGGGATGTGGGAAGGAGAGAGGCAAGTATGGGGTGCAGGGTCTCAGGGGAGGGGGGGATGGAGGAAAATCCGCTCTGGGAGAAGGAGGAAAGAGGAGAAGGGGGCCCTGGGGAGGGGGGGGAACAAGGCCGGGTTATAGTTGGAAGGAAGGGTATATGTCACAGCGAAGTTCGTCATCCGGGAGGGGGAGGCGTTGGAAATTGCCCTGATGAAGGAGATGGAGGGTGTGGAGGTGGTGAGAGGGAGGGATACAGCGATAGAGGCGCGGCAACGGGCGGGGGGTGGAGAGGAAGGAGGAAACCAGAGGGTGGGGGGGATCAACCCTGCGAACAATGTATAGGATTCGGAGATGTTGGAGGAACAAGAGGAGGTGGGGGAAGGGGATCAGTTCATACAGGAGCCGTGTGGGGGAAGGAAGGCGGATACGGAAGGCAAGGCGGAGCGCATGGCGTTCAAGGATTTGGAGGGCCTTGTAAAAGCGGGTGGGGGCGGAGATGCAGGCGACGCTGGCATAACAGAGGATAGGACGGATGAGGGATTTGTAGGTGTGGAGGATGGTAGAAGGATGCAATCCCCATGTCCGGCCGGACAGGAGTTTCAGCAGGCGGAGGAGGGAATGGGCTTTCTGCTGGACGGTCAGGAGATGAGGGGTCCAGGTGAGGTGTCGGTCAAGGGTGAGGCCAAGGTATTTCAGGGTGGGGGTGAGTTGGATAGGACGACCATAAAGGGTGAGGTAGAAATCATGGAGGCGAATGGAGCGAGTGGTGCGGCCTATGATGATTGCCTGGGTTTTGGAGGGGTTGAGACGGAGGAGCCACTGGTTACACCAAGTGGTGAACTGGTTAAGGTGGGTTTGGAGGGTACGTTGAGACCGTTGAAGGGTAGGATAGAGAGCCAGGAAGGCGGTGTCATCAGCATATTGGAGAAGGTGGACTGGTGGGGGTGGCTTGGGCATATCAGCTGTATACAAGAGATAAAGGAGAGGGAGAGGACAGAACCCTGGGGGACGCCAGCTGTGGGATAAAAGATACAGGAGTTGGTGTTGTGGAGGGTGACATAGGAAGGACGGTGCGAGAGGAAGGAAGCGACCAGACGGACAAAATTGATAGGCAGGGCGTAGGTTTGGAGTTTAAAGAGGAGACCGGGATGCCATACACGGTCATAGGCATTTTGGAGGTCAAGGGAAACAAAAATGGCGGAGCGACGGGAGTTGAGCTGGAGGGACAGAAGGTGAACAAGGTTGAGGAGTTGGTCGTCAGCAGAGAAGGAGGGTTGGAAGCCACACTGGGTAAGGGGGAGGCGGTGGTGTTGAGCAAGGTGCCGATGGATACGGTGGGAGAGGATGGATACAAAGACCTTACTGAAGACGGAGGTGAGGCAGATGGGACGATAGGAAGAGGCGGCAGAAGGGGGTTTGTGGGGTTTGAGGAATAGGAGGACGCGGGAGGTCTTCCACAGGTCAGGGTAGAAGCCAGTAGAGAGGATGACATTATAGAGATGGGCGAGGACAGTTAGGAAGGAATAGGGGCTTTCTCGAAGGTGACGGTAGGTGACACAGTCGTGACCAGGGGCCGTGTTGCGTTTGGACTGGAGGAGAAGTTTAGTGTCTTGTGCTGTGATGGGAGTGTTGACGTCGGAGGGGGGCAACTGCCCCAAGTACTGGAGACTAGGAGCAAGTGGAGCGACTGAGGTATCAGCACGTTCCATGACGGTGGGAAAAAGAGAATAATCAAAGTGGGGATCATCGGGGATGAAGAAGACCTCGGAAAGGTGGGAAGCGAAGTGGTTGGCCTTACTGAGGTTGTCTGGAGGGGGCGATCGTTATGGAGAAGGGGGTAGTGGGGAGCGGAAAGGGAACCAGTAAGACGATGGAAGGCGGACCAGTACTTGGAGGAGTTGATAGGGAGGGTGGCATTGAGTCGTGTGCAGGTCTGGCGCCAGTCCCGGCGTTTCGTTGCTGTAATAAGGTTCCGTACGTGTTGCTGTATTTGCCGGTGGCGTTGGAGTGTATCCCTGTCACGAGTGCGGAGGAAGGAGCGATAGAGGCGGCGGGATTCACGGAGGAGGAGGACAGCCCGCGCAGGGAGAGTGGGACGGTGTGCGTGGATGGTTTTAGTAGGAACATGGGCCTCCACGGCGTCAGTAATTACCGTCTGAAGGAAGGACGAGGCGCGGATGATGCCATCAGGATGGTGATAGGTAAGAGGGTGGCTTTCGACCTGGGTGGAGATGGAGTCCCGGTAGGCATCCCAGTTGGCACGGCGATAGTCATAAACGACCTTGGGAGGGGGTGCAGGTTGCGGAGCTGGAGGGGGGCGGTTTGCAGACGTTATGGTGAGAAGGACAGGGAGGTGATCGCTACCTGTGGGGTCAAGGACAGCGACAGTGATACGCCCAAGGAGGTTGGCGGAGGCAATGACAACACCGGGGGTGGTGTTACTTTCGGGTCGGGTGTGCTGGGGAATGGGAACAAGGTCACCCCGGATTGTGGAGAGGAACTGATGCCACCGCCGAAGGGCAGCAGGAGTGCGGCTATGGATGTTGAGGTCGGCGGCAATCACATAGGTGGGGAAGGTGTGGTCAATGTGTGAGATGAAGTCATAAGGAAGAGGAGCAGTGGAGCGGACATAGATGGTGGCACAGGTAATGGTGAGGGAGGGGAAGAAGACGCTAAGGATAAGGTGTTCAGTGGGGTCATTGAGGAGAGGTTGTGGCCGGACGGGGATATGCTTAAGGTGGCCAATCGCAACTCCACCCTGAGCACGAGGACCAGGAGCATCAGTGCGGTGGAGGATATAGGGGGAGGTGCGTATAGAATGGTGGGGCTGGAGAAAGGTTTCGTTCAAGAGGAAGGTGTCGACCTGGTGGTGGGAGAGGGTGTGCATGAGGAGGTATTTGTTGGAGCGGAAGGAGCGAATGTTCTGGAAGAGGATGCGAGACTCGTGCCGCGCCATGACGGGAAGGTGGGGGGGAAGAGAGGGAAGGGAAGAGACTTAAACTAGGGTGTCGAAGCGGGTGAAGGTGAAGTGGGCTTGGTTGTGGGAGTAAGTGGCGAAGGTGTTCAGGTGGAAAACAGAGCGAGCAGCAAGGGATATTTGTTGGAAGGTGTGTGGGCGCTGAAAAGGGTGAATGTTTTGGAGTACAACGGCACTGAACCGGATGATGTCCTCGGCCATGGGGGGGTGGATGGAGGGAATTGTTAGGATGGACAGGAGGATCGACGGAACGAACTGGGACTGTAAGTTCAGGGGTGGCTGGAGGGGGTTTCGCTTTACACTTGTGGGAGTATGTGGGATGGGGGCCAATGCAGGTATTACAGGAAGGAGGAGCAGCGAGGTTGGGGCAGTTCTTGAGAAAGTGGGAGGCCTTGCAATGGGGACAAGTGGGGGGATTTTTGCAGCTGGAAGTCAGGTGGTCATTGTACATCAGGCACCACTGGCAACGGTAGGATTGGGGAGGGGATTCGGAGGATTCAACAGGGTGGCGACGGTGGTATATCAGAGCACCCTGGGTGAGGATATGGTCTATGGATGGGGCGGACTCTGAGAATACCCGCATGAGGTAGGTGGGACCAGAGGCATTGTGGATACGGCGGGCAGAGCGGATTTCCAAGTCCGGGTGGGAGTTCAGTTCTACCAACACTTCATCCTCTGTGATCACCGGGCTGAGCTTGGTGATCACCGCGGTGTAGGTGGGGGGGGGGGGCGACGGGGAGGCTGGGGCTGACGAGGAGTGGAAGCAGAAAGGAAGGGTGTCAGAGAGGCGTGGGGGCCAAACATAACTCGTGGGAGTTTTCGCAGGAGGTCTGTGTGAAAGGATGGGGACGGGGACTTGATAAGGACTGAGTCCCTGTGGGGAATGAGTTGGGAGATGGGAGCACCAGGTAAGTACTTTCGTATTTCCTTGGTGAGGGTACGAGCGTCGAGGAACTTAGGATTGGGAGTTGACAGGACAAAGGTGTGGAGGGTGGGGGCCAAGGTAGGGGTGGCAGGAGGAGGGGTGGTGTCCATGGTGATGGCAGGAGGAGGGGGAGGTGGTGTTGATTTTTTGTGGGAAGTGGCGGGAGCAGAGTCGGTAAGGACGCGCTTTTGGGTTTTTTTGGAGACTGGAGGCTGGGAGGAGGGGAGAGGGACGGGGAGGAGAGGGAGGTGGCGGGTGGCAGATCCCTGTGGCGTAGTGGAGGCACCGGGAGAAGCAGCTGGTTCAGTGGTGGCGATGGTGGCTCAGCGCGACGTGATGCGTGCGGGAGATGCAGAAGACGAAGCGACGGGGTCGGTGAGAGAGGGGAAGCCAACCACCTGAGGGGCGGCAGCAGAGGCGGAAACAGAGGCGTACCTGAGGGCGGGGGTAGTAGTGGGATCTGTTGAGGGTGTGGAGGCTGGAGGAAGGGTGTAGAGGTGTGGGTATACAGCAGGGGAGGAGATAGGGGGGTGGGTAAGTGGGGGAAGGGAAGGGGAGGTGGAAGGAGGGAGGCCAGAGGCGGCACTCCAGGAAGTGACTGTGGGAGAGGGGGAGGGGGAGGTGTAGATGACGGTGGAGGTGGGAGTACTCATTGCAGACGAACGGCGACGGACAGACGGACGTGCAGCAGGCGGCGTCGGCGTCGGCGATGGGCAGCGGCGAACAGACGGACGAACAGCAGGCGGCGTCGGCGTCGGCGGCGAACAGACGGACGAACAGCAGGCGGCGGCGGCGGCGGCGGCGGCGACAGCGGTTACGACGACGGCGATGGACAGCCAGCAGGCGGACGGACGGACGGACGAACGAACAGCGACAGCAGCGGGCAGACAGACAGACAGACAGACAAACACACACAATCTTCGAAGACGGAGAATCCACCCTGAGAGTAGCCCAGGCTTTGCAATCTAACGCTTTCGAAGCAGGGGATCCAACCCTCTAGATGCGTCGTGGACCGGTGAGGCTTCCGCTTTTATAAGCAGTGGACGGCTTCTCATTGGCTGGATGACGTCACGGTGAAACCGATGCGTACTGAGGTGGCGGCCTCTATATCCATAGATTTTGTTTGCGTGCTTTATCCAGCGTTGCTTGCAGCGCCATCCATCGCAACAGGCGGAGAACTGCGAGGAATGTAAGAAGTCTCCCTCTGTGCTCTTTCTATATCAATTGCGCGCTTCCATGCATTGCTGAGTGCATAACCGGAATCTCTGTTGAAATTATTTTCACAGAGTCTAATTTCAACTGCTTCCCTGATGACATAGTCCCAATAGTTTGAAGCGTGAGCAAGTAGTCTTGTTTCATCGAATAAAATCTTATGTTTATTTAACAAACTGTGCTCAGCCACCGCTGATTTTTCTAGATACCTGTATTTCAGGTGGCGCTGATGTTCCACACAGCGATCGGCGACAGTTCTTATAGACTGGCCCACATAACTTTTGCCACACTCGTAAGGAATGCTATACTCTCAGGCCAAGATTATCTTTCACGGGTCGCAGCATTTCCTTAATCTTCCTGGGTGGCCGGAAGACTGGTCTGATTCCTTGCTGGCTCAGGACTCTGCCGATCTTGCTGGTCGTTGCACCGCAGAATGGTAGCCGCGCGATGTGTTGGTCCTCTTGATCTGTTCGAACAGCGTCCTTTCTTGGTTTCTTCGCCAGAGTAGATCTGATATCACGAACAGAATAACCATTTTTTATGAATACCGTCGTCAGATGGTTAATCTCGGAGCAGATGAGGATAGGTCCGAATGACATCATGATCAGCCTAGATGTGGTCTCTTTGTTTACAAAGGTTCCAGTGGAAGATACGTTAAAAATGTTGGCTGCTCATTTCTCTCCTGAAATACTGAAGTTATTTCGACACACTTTGACGACCACCTATTTTTTGTATGGTGGAAAATATTATGAAATGATTGACGGAACAGCCATGGGTTCGCTACTGTCACCAGCCATAACTAACTTCTTCATGGAGGATTTCGAAGAACGAGCGTTGAACAGTGCTCCCTTACGTCCATCCTGCTCCTTCAGGTATGTTGATGATACATTTTTAATCTGGTCACATGGCAATGAGGCACTGCAGCAGTTTGTTGAAATTTGAATGGTATACATCAGATCATAAGATTTACAGTGGAGGTGGAGAAGGATGGAAAGTTACCCTTCTTAGATGTACTGGTGGAGCGAAAATCAGATGGACGTCTCGGACATTCTGTGCACAGAAACCCGACGCATACAGATTTATATCTAAACGCGCACAGTTTTCACCACCCAGTTCAGAAGAGAGCTATGCTGAACACCTTGGTACACAGAGCAAGGACTATTTCGGACAAGGTTCATCTCGGCTCCGAGATTAACCATCTGACGGCGGTTTTCATAAAAAATGGTTATTCTGTTCGTGATATCAGATCTACTCTGGCGAAGAAACCAAGAAAGGACGCTGTTCGAACAGATCAAGAGGACCAACACATCGCGCGGCTACCATTCTGCGGTGCAACGACCAGCAAGATCGGCAGAGTCCTCAGCCGGCAAGGAATCAGACCAGTCTTCCGGCCACCCAGGAAGATTGAGGAAATGCCGCGACCCGTGAAAGATAATCTTGGCCTGAGAGTATAGCATTCCTTGCGAGTGTGGCAAAAGTTATGTGGGCCAGTCTATAAGAACTGTCGCCGATCGCTGTGTGGAACATCAGCGGCACCTGAAATACAGGTATCTAGAAAAATCAGCGGTGGCTGAGCACAGTTTGTTAAATAAACATAAGATTTTATTCGATGAAACAAGACTACTTGCTCACGCTTCAAACTATTGGGACTCTGTCATCAGGGAAGCAGTTGAAATTAGACTCTGTGAAAATAATTTCACAGAGATTCCGGTTATGCACTCAGCAATGCATGGAAGCGCGCAATTGATATAGAAAGAGCACAGAGGGAGACTTCTTACATTCCTCGCAGTTCTCCGCCTGTTGCGATGGATGGCGCTGCAAGCAACGCTGGATAAAGCACGCTAACAAAATTTATGGATATAGAGGCCGCCACCTCAGTACGCATCGGTTTCACCGTGACGTCATCCAGCCAATGAGAAGCCGTCCACTGCTTATAAAAGCGGAAGCCTCACCGGTCCACGACAGTCAGTTTTACCCCTGACGAAGATGTCGGAGGTAGTCATCGAAAGCTTGGGACTTTATCCAAATTTGACGCGGCAAGTAAACCGAGAACTTTTCATGCAAACCAGTTAATAGTCGTAAAATGTGCCAACGGTCTTGCCGCAGTGGTAACACCGTTTCCCGATAGATCACCAAAGAAAAGCGCCTTCGGCCTGGGCTAGTACTTGGAGGGGTGACCATCCGGTCTGCCGAGCGCTGTTGGGAAGCGGGGTGCACTCAGCCTTTTGAGGTAAACTGATGAGTTACTTCCTAAAGAAGTGGCGGCTCCGGTGTCGTAAACTGACATATGGCCGAAAGAGCGATGTGCCGACCGCATGCCCCTCCATATCCGCATCCAGTGACGCCTGTGTGCTGAGGATGACACGGCGGCTGGTCGTTACCGTTTGGCCTTCTAACACGTATTCGGACGGAATTTAGTTTTAGAGGTATAAGGTAAGAGTTCCATGCGGAATTCACAAAAGTCGAGCATGACAGAAGAAGAAGATAGTACATTCAAACAGGAAGATGACATGTAATTAGATACAGAATCGTACAAAAAGAATGTCACTGATCCGAACGCACAAAAGAGTAACAGAGAATATCGATGGTGTAGCTTATAAAATTAAATTATTAGGACATCTCCGTTATCTTTGGCGCCCTAGACATATTGCTTTGCTGCAAGAAGCGACATCTGCGAGGCTTCGGTCACGCTGGCACCAACAACGGCGGTCAGGCGCCGATGCCAGGAGCCACCCGTTGATATCGGCTGACAGCTTCGTCACAGTGCGTCCTATCTTCTCTGATAGGTTTTTGCAGGATGAATGTATCAACTGCTCTGTGGATTTTGCTATCAAAACAACGCCGAATGCGTGTGAATGAGCTGTATTTGTCTCTAACGAAAAGAACGTGGTGACTACCGTATACTATTTCCTCAGTTACTGGCACAATCAGACATGATTTACGAATATATGAGATGAAGAGCGAAACGTTTTACTAAGTTTCCTTTAATTTACGTCTATGGTCACAATCTTTTCTGTTTCGGTTCTGTACGAACACTCTGCACACATCAACTAAATGTGACTCCACAGGCATATTTAAACTAAATTGCAGTTACTTACATTCAGCATATGTTTGATAGACTCACATAAATCTTAGAAATTAGATACTCTTAAAACCAAAAGTAGTGAAAAGTGGAACCATATGCTCCACATTTGCACCCCATCTCAAATAAAATAAAAAGTATCTGGACACTTATTAATGAGTAGTCCCCAACCTTCCCTTTTTTGAAGGCTTCAGTTCTGTAGAGGACCTTTTCAGTGGGGTGTCTCAACATCTATGAAGGATAGCAGTTCTTTCTTCCGCAGGAGTAGAAAATAGAGACAGTTGTAACACTGAACGCTCAGGCCTGGGGTGAAGTCGACGTTCTAAGTCATCCCAAAAGACTTCCATTAGCTTCAGGTCGGGAATCTGGACTGCTCACTCAATTTCACGAATGTTCATATCCCCAAACCAATGCCTGACAGGGATGCTGCATGGTATCTGGGTACACTGTTACCAACTCCAAACTGTTCCTCTATTAACATCTTACACAACTGTAGCCCTGTCTCTTCAGCTGTCTGCATATACACTGAAGAGCCAAAGAAACAGATGCACCGACCTAACATCGCGCAGCGACCCCACAAACACGTAGAAGTGCCACAACAAGGCTTGGCATGAACTCGATTAATGTCTGAAGTAGTGCTGACCATATATCAGAAAGAGTACGAGCGGACGAAGATCTCTTCTGAACAGCATCTTGCAAGGCATCCCAGTTATGTTCAATAATGTTCATTACTGGGGAGTTTGGTGGCCAGCTGAAGTGTTTACACTCAGAAGACTGTTCCTGGAGCCACTCTATAACAATTCTGGACGTGTGAGCTGTCGGATTTTCCAAATGGAATTGCTCAACTCAGTCGGAATGCACAATGGACATGAATGAATGCGGCTGATCAGACAGCATGACTAGGTACGTGTCACATGTCAGAGTCGTATCTAGACGTATCCGGGATTCCATATCACTTCACCTGCACTCGCCCTGCACCATTACAGAGCCTCCACCAGCTTCAACAGTCCCCTGCTGACATGCAGGGCCCATGGATTCATGAGGCTGTCTCCACACCCGTGCACGCCCGTCCTTTCGATACAGTCTGAAATGAGACTTGTCCAACTAGGCAACATGTTTCCAGTCATTAACAGTCCAGTGTCGATGCCGACGGGCCAAGGCGAGGCATAAAGCTTTGTGTCATGCAGTCAGCAAGTGTACACGAGTGGGCCTTCCGCTCTGAAAGCCCATATCGATGATATTTCCTTGAATAATTCGCACGCTGACACTTGTTAGTGACCCAGCACTGAAATCTGCAGCAGTTTGCGGAAGGATTGCAGTTCTGTCACGTTGAACGATTCTTTTCAGTCGTCTTTGGGGTCGTTCTTGCAGGATGCTCTTCCGGTCACAACGATGTCGGAGATTTTATGTTTTACCGGATTCCTGACATTCAAGGTACACACGTGAAACGGTCATACGTGAGAATTCCCACTTCATCACTACCTCGAAGATGCTGTGCGCCATCTCTCGTGCGCCGTCTATAGCACCACGTTTGAACTAAACTGCCATTGTAGCAGCAGTAACCGTCGGAGAACTGTGCCAGACACTTGCTGTCTTATGCATGCGTTGCCAACGGCAGCGCCGATTCTGCCTGTTTACAAATCTCTGTATTTGAATAAAGATGTCTCTACCAGTTTCTTTGTCACTTCAGTGTAATATTATCGTACGTCGTCAACTTTTACTTTGAGACTGTCTGACCACAACTGAGTAAAACTCATCTCACGTGCCTTTTTCGTTTAACGTTTACTGTTTGTAAGGCATTATCAGTGGTCTGAAATATGTTCACAGTACCGATACCAAAGAGAACAGAAGCTCATCGTATGCTATGACTTACTCTCATAAATTAATACACAGAGTGGCAAATATACTAGAGAAAGAAGATTTCCACATAATACATACAGCTCCTATCAAACTTCTCCGCAGCTCGTGGTCTCCCGGTTGCTTTCTCGCTTCCCGAGCACGGCGTCCCGGGCTAGATTCCCGGCGGGGTCAGGGATTTTCACCTGCCTCGAGATGACTGGTTGCTTGTGTTGTCCTCATCATTAGAGATGTGAATATGCAACACGTACAGCATATTATCAATATCTTATAATCTGGTCATTTTACGAGTAGTTTACTCTGATCTCAAAAGACGTGCTTTGTTAGCAGTAAAAGAAGAGTAATTTACTGTCTCATTTTGTGTAGTTTCTGCCACTACGAATGTGCGCTTCACAATTTCATATTCATCAAGTCCCTGACAAGGAGGTTGTGCTTCACATTTCATTTCATGCACTGACTTGTATTCTACACGAATCCACATGAATGACGCTTCTCTTTTAAAGAATCAATCAGGTGAGTTTCGGCCAAGCGTGTATTGCACTTCTCAGAACAATGACACAGATGTTTTTCACAGTTCACCAATATTTTCTTGGACTAGCATTCGGGAGGACGACGGTTCAGTCCCGCGTCCGGCCATCCTGATTTAGGTTTTCCGTCATTTCCCTAAATAGCTCCAGGCAAATGCCTGAATGGTTCTTTTTGAAAGGGCACGGCCGACATCCTTCCTCGTCCTTCCTTAACCCGATGAGAACAATGACCTCGCAGTGTGGTCTCTTCCCCCCCTAACAACCCAAGAAAACCCAACATTTTCCGCGTTCCATTCCGTTTTTTTTTTATTGAACATTATTTTTAATTTATACCCTCATTGATGGAGACAATTCTGGACACCATACCTAGGGAATCACTTTCTTACACGAATCCTACACTCATTAGTTTCCGAACTGTACACTTCATTTTCAGCTGACTCAAGTATTAGTGGTTTTCATGCATTTAACGTAATTAGCTGATAGCACACTTCACATTCAAAGTTCATGTCAACATAATTTATGTTTCCAGCACGAACAAGACAAGATCACATAGCTTCGGCAACACTATTCGTAATTCGCTTTCTGATTTTACGTACAACATCAACACACTTGTTTATCATCATCCGTTGATCATATGATTAATGTAAATTACCTGATTTTTCAAAATTCCAGTACACATCAGGAATCACAAGCATACGAAATTAATTTTATTGTTAGTGGACACTAATGTATGTTCTCGCATATTCAATCAAGTGCGAACATCGGTCCCTGACTACAAAATTTTACTTTGCATAACACGTACCCCAACATCCCGTGTAGAAAACAATGTTTTCTAGAGTGACCCATTATTTTGTACTTTCGTAAAACTTTGATTCCTGATAATCCATCGTGCATATTCTCAATAGGATTATCAGATTTTGTCACACAGTTACAAATAGTTACTAGAGCCTCTTAAAAGTGCCTTTAGCACTTATGCCTTAATATCATGCACACTTATTTAGTTTCAACAGTTATTACTATTTGATCAAAAATTCTTTTTCATTGTAAAATTATCTATTGTCCATCAAAGTTTTTTAGTTGATGCAATTATAACTACATAAATCACAAAGAAGTAAAACTTGCACAATTGAATTCTTGACAGCTACTATTACATTCATATAAATTGGTTAATACATATCCAAACCTTAAACTTTGTTTTGTTAATGCTTCTTTCTTTCTTCAAGGTGCACAGTATGGAGCTCCGTAAAATGTCTTATGAGGTGCTGTCTCCATGTTACATGCTTTTTGCAAGCACATGTATATACTTCTTCAATAACAGAGACAGTTTCTTTTGTTGCTGTTAATCCAAATATTTCGATTCGGCTACTTTATTACCTATTAAATATAAAATTTCCTGGTTACCCTTATTAAACGGTCCTGAATCACGATAAATGTGATATGTGATATGTGTAGTACATTTGGCCTCACAAATTTTCCTTCCTTTCCAACAGTTACATCCACCTGTGTCTGGTTCCCAATACTTTGAGACTTGGCACCTATGGCGCCAGTAATTGTGCAGTTTTGTGCTTGTAACAGTAGAATTCTATTCTTTTGAATTATTCTTTCAAAGATATCCTGACCCATAATATTAACAGAAACACCAGTATCAATAAAAATATTGACAGGAATATTTTTCATAGTTCCTTGAGTTGCAGCTTGAACGAGATAAGTATACATTATTTGGCGTTGCCTGGCTTTGGTACACAATTCCTGTTTGATTCCGATCCAATCGTAACAATATAGCATATTCATCTTTAGCCTACAACTACCTTCACTCTGTCCTTCTATGATCGACCCTGAAAAGCTTAGAGCGGTCGTTTTTAGTTTGCCTGCTGTTAAGTACTTGGCGAGTTATCATCACCTACAACTATTTTCACAGCATGATTTTGTGGTGGCCAATTATTTACTTCGTGATTATTCTGAAATGGACTACTATTTGGGTTATCATCAGGTAAATCATGCTTTTCAAAATGTTCAAATGTGTGTGAAATCTTATGGGACTTAACTGCTAAGGTCGTCACTCCCTAAGCTTACACACTATTTAACCTAAATTATTCTAAGGAAAAACACACATACACATGCCCGTGGAAGGACTCGAACCTCCGCTGGGACCAGCTGCACAGTCCATAACAGCAAACCCCCTGACCGCTCGGCTAATCCCGCGCTAAATCATGGGTTTGTGGGTTTCCTGAATGTGGACGGCATTGCACTTGATAATTACTCGGCCAATTATTTTCTGAATTCCTATAACCGTTTTGATAATTTTAACTGGAATGATTGTCGTAATGACCCTTTCCATTGAAATTCTGACTATTGCTTCCGTTGTATGTCGCATTATTATGCTCAGAAGCAGACTGTCCCTCATTATAACTATTAACATTATACCTGTTACCATAATGATCATTACTCTTGTTATTATTCTAAATTCTACCATTATAATTATCTCTATTATTGTTATGGTTTGATGCAGCAAATTGTTGTCCATTGCCATCACCATTGGTTTGCTTAATGTCTTCCTGTATAACGTCCAAAGAATTTATCACAGACATGATGTGTTCTAAGTCAGTGTCCAGCATATTAATTAAATGATATCTTGTGTGAATTGGTAATTTCGCTTTTAACATCCTGACAACGTCTTTGTCAGGTAAGAACTCATCCCAGTATCTAAACTATTTTATAAAAATTGTAGGACATGGTGCTATCTTATCTTCGGAATAAGTTTAAAATTGATGATGCTTAGTTAAGCGGGCTAATGTAGACACTCCCCTCCCCCCCCCCCCCCATTGAATTATGCGATGAACCAACGTATGTATTAAGATTTAATGATTCTTTTCTGTACCTAGGCTCTGTATCGAATTGTGTGCTCTTTATCAAACCTAGACACACTAAGAGGAATGTTCTGCTCTGACCTCCTATCTACAGACATTTCCTTTTCTATTTGCGACGACGAGTGTTCATCTCATTACACCACTGGAAAAAATCAAACATTATTCTGCCTTTAATCTGCTGAAACTCACGAAACTCAGTTTTATCATAGTAGATTATTCACCACTTCCAAAATCTGCTTCAGAAGTGGCACGTTGAATTGAGGGTTTAAGTTCTGAATCAACACAATTGTTAATTTCTGTACCTTTGAGTCTACAAAATCTTAGCTTGCTTAATAATGGATTGAGCTGTGTAAACTAGGATTGCTTACGATGTAAGAAATATTTTTAATGAATGTCAGGCTGCTTCCCCCAATGCCTCATGTAATGACAAGGCCATGATTAGAAATATTAATAAGAAACTTAAAGATAATGATGCTCTTATAACGAAAGCTGATACGGGCTGTTCACTAGTAATTGCATATAATGAAGAATATATTTCGAAAACCATGTCTTTTTTGGAAGAAAATGGTATTTCTAAACTGCAACTCGATCCTACTCCCTCCCTCCAGAAAGAAATCAGATCGGCTGTTATCAACGCCAATTTCTTGCTGAAGCCATTTCTCAAAAAGTCACTTATTAATATGAATCCGCAACGTCCCAAATTAAGAGCGCAATTTAAGATAAATAAGCTCGTCCATCCCATTCGGACGATTTAGAACAGTCAGAACAGTGCTTACCATGAACTTGCTAGCTTTTTACATTGTTGTTGTTGTGGTCTTCAGTCCTGAGACTGGTTTGATGCAGCTCTCCATGCTACTCTAACCTGTGCAAGCTTCTTTATCTCCCAGTACCTACTGCAATCTACATCATTCTGAATCTGCTTAGTGTATTCATCTCTTGGTCTCCCTCTACGATTTTTACCCTCCACGCTGCCCTCCAATACTAAATTGGTGATCCCTTGATGCCTCAGAACATGTCCTACCAACCGATCCCGTCTTCTGGTCAAGTTGTGCCACAATCTTCTCTTCTCCTCAATCCTGTTCAACACTTCCTCATTAGTTATGTGATCTACCCATCTAATCTTCAGCATTCTTCTGTAGCACCACATTTCGAATGCTTCTATTCTCTTCTTGTCCAAACTATTTATCGTCCATGTTTCACTTCCATACATGGCTACACTCCATACAAACACTTTCAGAAATGAATTCCTGACACTTACATCTATACTCGATGTTAACAAATTTCTCTTCTTCAGAAAAGCTTTCCTTTCCATTGCCAGTCTACATTTTATATCCTCTCTGCTTCGACCATCATCAGTTATTTTGCTCCCCAAATAGCAGAACTCCTTTACTACTTTAAGTGTCTCATTTCCTAATCTAATTCCCTCAGCATCACCCGACTTAATTTGACTACATTCCATTATCCTCGTTTTGCTTTTGTTGATGTTCATCTTATATCCTCCTTTCAAGACACTGTCCATTCCATTCAACTGCTCTTTCAAGTCCTCTGCTGTCTCTGACAGAATTACAATGTCATCGGCGAACCTCAAAGTTTTTATTTCTTCTCCATGGATTTTAATACCCACTCCGAATTTTTCTTTTGTTTCCTTTACTGCTTGCTCAATATACAATATACAATATTTTTGCATGATCGGCTGAAAAAGTCTTTTGTTTTCACTCACTGCTATTCTGTCTTAAATTGTGCTGCTGTAGTTCGCAAAGTAGAGGATATAGACTGTGACCAGGCTGCTAAATTGTTTTCATTAGACATAAAAAACCTTTACACCAATGTTTCCGTGCAAGAAACCATTACGATTGTGGAGGAAAATCTGCCTGGGTTTAAGCAAGATATCTGTGATGAAGGAATTACAGATTTCATGAATTTGATCACCGTTCTAGTTAAGTACAATTACTTTCACTTCAATGAGCAACTGTTCCAACGACGGCCTAGCCATGGGGAACGCGCTAGCCGGAATTCTTGCCGATATTTTTATCAGTTCGTTAGAGGTGAAATTCTTTACGTTATTTTCAGCTACAGATCTCGGCATTTCGTTGTACTGTAGATACGTTGACGATACATTAGTAGTCTACAAAGGTCCTCATGATGGGATCAACTTCATTTTCAATCTGTGTAATGATCTTCATGATAATATTAAGTTCAGTTGTGAACTAGAAAATGAAAATCGTCAATTAAATTTCCTCGATCTTACGTTGTCATTAATTGAAAACAGAATTTCCTTCAACATTTTCCGTAAAGAGACTCACTGATCAAATCGTTCCAGCTTCCTCTACACATCCATCCTCTCACAACAATGCTTTCTTTTTCTCGGCTACTCACAGAACACTTTCCATTCCCCTCTCGAAAGAAAACTTTAATAATGAGATTACTCTTATTAAAACTGTGGCGGTCAATGATGGTTACGAAGCTCTTTCAGTAGATGATATCCTCAGAAAGAAGATTGGCAAGAAGGGTACTACACTTGATTCTTTCATAAGCGCCCAAGAAGAATCGGGGAAAAAATTCTTCTCAATTCCATTTTTAGGTCCAGTGTTATACCAGATTCAAAGGTTGCTTCGGAATAAATACAAATTTAATATTGCCTTTTCTACTAATAACAACTTGAGAAAAAATGTCATCCATAATTTAAAGTCATTTACTAGCCCTCTGCAGAATTCTGGTGTATACAAGATTTCATGTGACACTTGCGGTGCCTATTATATTGGTCATACAGGACGAGCCTTTTCAATTCGCTGTAAAGTACATTTTTTGAGGAAAAACGGTTCGTGTGGCCCTAACTCTTCTTTTGCAGATCACCTGTTAATCACAGGGCACTCTCCTAAAGGGCTTGAGAAATTTGAAATTTTGCATATTGAAAAAAAGGGCGTAAACTTGATATGTTGGAGGAGCTGGAAATTATCAAGCATTTCGAATGACGGACTTTTTCTTAACGAGCAGGTGCAGTTGCGCGGTAGAAGTTATTTCAATGGTATAAAGCCGCTGCTTGACGAGATCTAGCACTTAGATGTACCAACTACTTCTTGCAGATTCAGAGATACCATTTCCTTCTACTTTTTACGGCTCATATACGTAAATTAAAAAAAAAATTTTTTTGTTTTTTTAACGTATCTATTATAGCAAGCAGTAATATCATTTAATGGATTATTTCGTATATGGCTTCTTTATGCATTTGTTCTGGAATTTCTGTACTGCAGCCGGTCATTCATTAGTTGTATTTTATATTATGCAGTATCCCGCTATTCTAATTACTTCATGTACACCGTTCAGGTGTTTATTTATTTCCCTCTCTGCAGATACGAGAGATGTCTACAAAATAGTTTGTTTTACCAATTAGCCATCAGATGGCGGTATTGTCTTGAAGTTGCGGTGGCGCTCAAGTCACATGATGTTTCAGTTTTGTGTTGAATGTAGCAGAGGACACATGGTAGCGCCTAGTGGCTTGCACCTCTGTGGCATTTTACTTTATTTCTGACTATCTGACGATGTCAGGTATGATTGCAGCTTTCGCATTTTTTGGTACGTTATGCTGTAACATTTAGTTTTAATTTTGACCGAAGAGGGTGTCCCTTGCGACACCGAAACCTAGCTCACAAATTAATGAGGGCTGTGTTTTTCAACATTTTTTATTATACAACAGTCGCTGATTGACAGCGATGTTAAAAACCTTAACCTTTGAGTCTGTTCGCGTATAGATATTCTCCTCCATTTTCCTCGCCTATGTTACAAAATGCTTGACTATATAATCCTTTTGTTCTATTTCTAAACTATTTAGACGTGTAATAATTTTCTGCACGCCCAATACTAAAGTTTCTCGCGTCATTTCTACGTTATCTATATAGCAAAGATAATCCACTTAGCAACAAATAATCCTGACTTAAAAACGAGTATGAAAACGGATACAAGGATTAGTGAACACTAGGTTCTCGTAGCGATATTGAATATTGTTAACTCCCAAAACCTCCAAAAATAAACGAAAATCTATTTTAAAGAAGCATAAAAATTCACCTGACGCCTTCCTGAGAGACGATCTCTACTCATTCCATATTAACAATATAAGTGTAGACCAGATGTGGCTTGAATTCAAAGAAATAGTATCGGCAGCAGCTGAGAGATTTATACCAAATAAATTAACAAAGGGTGGAGCTAATCCTCATTGGTAGACAAAACGGGTCAGAACACTGTTGCAGAAGCAGTGCAAAAAACCTGCCAAATATAAACAGACGCATAATCTCCAAGATTGGCGATTTCTTACAGAAACTCGAAATTCAGCGCGGAATTCAATGCGAAAAGCTTATAATAGTTTCCACAATGAACCCTTGTCTCGAAACCTGGCAGAAAATCCAAAGAAATTCTGGTCGTATGTGAATTGTGCTAACGGCAACACAATCAATGTCTTCTTGGCGTGATACCAATGGAGACACCACCGAAGATAGAGCTGGCATGCAGAGTTACTAAACACAGCGTTCCGAAATCCCTTCACAAAGGAAAACGAGGTAAATATTCCAGAATTCGAATCAAGACAAGCTACCAACATGAGTAACGTAGAGAAGTAAAGCAACTAAAATCTCTTAATAAAAGCAAATCTTCTAGTCCGGACTGTAGTTGGTAACCTAGGTTCCTTTCAGAGTATGCTGACGCAATTGTTCCATACTTAACAACCACATACAGCGACTTGTAGTGAGGTTGCGTGCTTATGGAATAGCGTCTCAGTTATATGACTGAATTCGTGATTTCCTGTCAGAGAGATTACAGTTCGTGCTAATTGACGGAAAGTCATCTAGTAAAGCAGAAACAAATTATGGCGTTGCCCAAGATAGTGTTATAGGCCCTTTGCTGTTCCTTATCTATTTAAACGATTTGGGAGATAATCTGAGCAGCCGTCTTAGGAGCTTTGCAGATGTCGCTGTCGTTTATCGACTAGAAAAGATATCAGAAGTTAAAAAAAATTTGCAAAACTATTTACGAACTGTATCTGTAGGGTGTGAAAATTGGTAATTGACCCTAAATAACTAAAAGTGTGAGGTCATCCATGTGAGTGCTAAAAGAGATCCGTTAAACGTCGGTTACACGATAAATCAGTCAAATCTAAAGACCGTAAGTTCAACCAAACACCTAGGAATTAAAATTACAAACAACTTAAATTGAAAGGAAGACATTGAAAATGTTTTGGGAAAGGCTCACCAAAGACTGTGTTTTATTGGCAGGACAACTTAGAAGGAGACTGGGTACACTACCTTTGCCCGTCCTCTTCTGGAATACTGCCGCACTGTGTGGAATCCTTACAAGATAGGATTGGCGTGTACATCGAAAAAGGTCAGATCAGAGCAGCTCGTTTTATATTATCGTGGAATAGGAGAGAGAGTATCACTAAAATGATACAGGATTTGGGATGGACATAATTAAAACATAGGCGTTTTCCGTTGCGGAGGAATCTTGTCACGAAATTCCAATCACCAACTTTGTCCTCCGAATGCGAAAATATTTTGTTGACGCGGACCTACATAGGCAGAAACGATCACCATGATAAAATAAGGGAAATCAGAGCGCGTACGGAAAGATATAGGGGTTCTTTCTTTCCGCGAGTTATATGAGATTGGAATAATAGGGAATTGTGAAAGTGGTTCCATGAACCCTTTACCAGGCGCTTAAAAGTGATTTGAAGAGTATCCATGTAGACGTAGGCTTGCTCTGAATTTATTAACTGATTCAGGTAAATCATTATGAGCTATTGTAAGTACGTAGGTCTGCTTTGATTTATTTCGTCCATTCATCCTGGTTCTTATCACGTTCGTCCCGTTTTCTATCTACTTCCTTATCTCTTTCTTCGAGCTTCTTCAGAAATACCGTAAAAGGATCAATTACAGGTATATCTATCATGACTGTTCCAATGCTGTCTGCCTCCGCGGCAATATTACCTGACGTTGAAGGTAAATCGGAATGCAATGTTTTCGGGTTCAACTTGCCCAGATATTAAATAACTCAGGGTATGTGTTCGATTTCATTAGTAGCGGTTTCGTTAATATCGTCATGAGAACGCGCGTCTGGCAAATTCCATTTTCCCTTTCATTCCCAGTTTCATCATTTCAACAACACTGAATACACTATCACTTCCTAAATCACAAATGTTCACAAACACAAAGCGTCGAAAACTACAAAACACTCTAAACCACTAGTAGTAATCTTATATAAAATAGGTATGACACATTTAGTAGCCCACAAAGGGCATATTGCCTCAAGTATGCGGCAAAATTTAATTTTTCTTCAATATGTTCTAACAACGATCGCAGTTAGAATTGAATTTGCCCTGTGAATGAACGGTTTGCTGTTCCTGGACAACATGACGTGTGAAAATAGCTCGCCCACTGGTGTCCTTACCTTTGTCATTTCTCTGCGACTATTGACGTAAACAGAAAGTTTCTTTTTCCAGGAAATTCGTTAATATTGTTTCCTTTGACATTTCCATTAGTAGCCAATTATTTGTCCTCCGTCTCTATGGATTCGCTATTCACAAGTGGAAAAAGATACAGGGAAAGGAGAACACTCCCTAAAGCTCATGAACGCCAAGACAATGTAGCCTGCGTTTGGGATTCGTATTTGCTTATAAATTAGCACTTCGAAGGGGAGAGGCATAAATTGTTTAACTATCGGTATCGCTATGTCTGGTAAAAACTACGATGATATAATAGTAAAATACTTACTTTTCCAATCAAACCTAGATATAGCAAGATTCAGTTAACTATTACAAGCAGATAATGTTTCGTTATCTCCATAGAACCACTCCACAGAATTTCTTTAAGCGTATTAGAATAAGATCTTTGCTTCATCATCAGTCTGAATATTGTTGCTGATTAGTACAAGACGTCGCTTTGAAATTTTGTCCTTCAGATAAACAATCAGGAAATCAATTCAGCACTCATAATTGGTTTCGAAAAAAATAATTGAGATAATTGAGTTGTTTCAACATTATTATTATTATTATTATTAATAAATCACTCCATGTCTTTCAATTACGACCTATATCCGTTATTTATCAATGTCAGTTTCTATCGATCACTGGGTAGATTCTTTCTATACGCTACATAAATGAAAGTATGTAAAAC